>NW_026054763.1:2400000-3099413 GCF_022984875.1 Hypoxylon fragiforme | reverse complement strand
CCCTAACCCTAACCCTAACCCTAACCCTAACCCTAACCCTAACCCTAACCCTAACCCTAACCCTAACCCTAACCCTAACCCTAACCCTAACCCTAACCCTAACCCTAACCCTAACCCTAACCCTAACCCTAACCCTAACCCTAACCCTAACCCTAACCCTAACCCTAACCCTAACCCTAACCCTAACCCTAACCCTAACCCTAACCCTAACCCTAACCCTAACCCTAACCCTAACCCTAAGAGATGAATAAAGGGGGGGTTGGCTGAGGGGGGACCGTTGGGTTCTAACCATCATCTTTTACTTTACCTTCCGCCACATCGATGAGGAGGAGTTTTCCCTTGTCTCAGGGGTATACGATAGATGGTAAGAACGTGTCGAGCACGTTACTATCTGCTGTACAACCAGTGCGACCCAACGAGACCGTAATTGGCTCAATAGCACTGGCTCTGCTGTAAGAACACATTCCTCCAGTGTGTTACAGGCTGGCGCTTAGTATGGGAATCGGTTATACTCCGGTAGAGCTAGCAAGCCAATTCCACGATGTTATCTAGAGAGAGGAGAGAGCTCCCACAGTAGTTACATCTTCTCTTCTCTCTTCGACTCAAATAATAACGGCAATTGGCCTGCGCTCCTTTCAGCTAGTAGTGTTGTACCCTTCACAAGTGTGTGTCTTTACCGACGGTAACATAATCTCCGGGTCCAAACTTTTCGGGTAAGTCTGGGTGGAAGTAACCGATGTTGGTTACCTTCCAGCCGTCGAGCTTCGCTTTCTTTTCTGCGGCTTCCTTCTTAGCCTTGAGGCTGCCCTTGAACTTGTCGACGAGCTGGCCGATGGGCCCGTCAGCAATGCTGCCCTTGGCCAGCGTCGTGGCCGCCACCATCTCGCTGATGCGAGTGCGTGAGTCCTCATCTATGCCTCGAACATTGTTGGATGGCCCAGGTGGGGGAGGATCCTGTGGCGGATCATGTCCAGGAGGAGGTGGAGGAGGTGGGTTCGAGCCAGATCCGGAAGCGTGGTGAGGGTTAAACATGGTTGCAGGGGTATCGTTCGATGCGATGTCTTGGGATAAGATATTTATGTACGCTATGAGATAGTTCGATGTTGGTAGGCGTATTCTGGGCCAAGATAGTCAAAATGTTAGGTTGTCGTAGGGCGCTCGATGTGTGGCGGACCGGGCGTAGGAAAATAGATAAACCGCGCTGTCTATGTCTCTGAATATTTCTTGCATTGAAGGGTCCCAGCAACGGACGTCTGACCGGGTGGAAGTGAGGCGTTCTGGGTGTAAGGTGTGGTCGTTGTTCAAGGAGCTATCCAGCCGTAGCCAGCTACAGTAGTAGATAGCGTCCCAGGTACGCACGCCTCCTGGTCAGGGAGAACGTCGGGCGTTCTGGGTGGATAAAGGAGGTGGGGGATCATAAATCCCACTGTCTACATGTCTGACGGCGTCTCTGAATACTGTCAGATTGGAGATGTGGACGGTTGTTGATTTACCTTTTAACAACCAAAAGGTCTAGAGTCTTCCAACCTTTAGCAGAGGTGCTACCATTTGTTGGGCTCAACCCAGTCCAAAGTCAAGGATCAATCATTAAAAAACACGGATTGTAAAAGAGAGGAAGAGAGTAGAGCTCTCGATCTCTCAGCTAGTTATATATACATGGATGGATAAGGTTTAGCAATAGCTGCGGCAGCAGTTATGGAGATATGCCCATATGGCGTGACTCCTTTATTTGTTATTATTTATTTATATATTAATTAAATTACTTTTAAAACGAGAAATTTCCTATACTTAAATGTCGCTTCATTTCATTCTTCGTGATTAATATAATCCTCCCCTTATTTTCTCGTCTCAATCCATAATTGCAATGTTCGAGCGCCCGCGAAGAATGAGAGCCTTGGTTCGAGTAGAATTCAAGAGCAGTTCATAGACCAGGACTGCCAGTTGTCATTGGCGCTAGAAACGTCATTGCAAGTCTGAAGCGCAAGGGTGTGACCTTCGTCGGCGCAATTGCTATCGGCGTGGACGACCACTACAAATAACTCTTGTTAGCTCTTTACTTCCTACTAGGTTCTCTTGCCAGGTTTTGTCGACCAATTCGTCGGCGAGGATTAAAACTTACGAGTACAACCCGCGGCGGCGGCAGTAAGAGCCTCTAGGTTTACGGACTTGACAGGGCCGCTGACCCCCGCAAAGGTATTGCACTTGTTTGCATCGGACGTATCAACTAGGTAGAAGCCGTAGTTCAGTGCATTGCAGCCGTTAGCTCCGAAGGCGCGGAACTGGGCGAGGCGGTCGCCATCACGTTGGATGACAGCAGCATTGGCGCCAAAGGCGAGGGTAGCGACAGCGGCAATGATGGTAGAGAACTGCATTTTGGAGTTGTCGAGTGTTGATTACTTGGCTAAGAGGATATTGGATATGAGAGATATGGGAGATATGAGATGGTAGTTCGTTCTGTTATTGCGACTTTGTGATGTTGTTTAATATCTGAGACTGATGATTTTCAATTCTAGTGACTAGACGTCCGGTATCCGTCTTTTATACCAGCCTGATGTTCTCCCCTCTTCTATACCTAGGTACTATTCCCATCGGGACCTACGGACTTTACATCGTGGGGTTCCCATTCTGATCTGTCGGTCATGAACACGATGCCTTGGCCCATGCACAGAGGCGGCAACGCAACGCAAGGGATGCTCTGCGGACCGAGCAGCGTACAAGTCACACCCGCGTAGGGTACTTTCTAGCTGAGGATGGAGCAACCAATCGTAAACTCCGGGGACATTGATGATCTACCCGACGTGGAAACTAAAAGACCATTGTCTTCAATTCTCGCATACGGTCGATCAGCTGACTGAGGCAGCTTACAGCTTCTTGAGGCGATCGACGGCCGTCGAGCGGTTTTCACTGGCCCGTCTAATTTTGGATTGCTGGGATTTCCCTCGTATGCCATGCCTCATTCTCAGCACCAACAGGTCGTGTAATGCTTCTTCTCGCTTGTACGCCCCCATGGTGGATCACACGGCATATAATCGTATCTTTTCTCTGTCGAGAAACGCGAAAATAAAGGTGCAAATTCCCCGATTGGGTTTTTCTCCAAAATCAAGACCATCGAATGAGTCCCAATGCTTCAGTAAAACCACGCAACGGTATTATACATGCTACGCTCAGATCACCGGAGTCTCATCTCCTATTCTCTGGGCTGTGAAGTCCGTATTAAAAACTAAAGAATTAACTTAATCCTTACGCGCATACTTTGGTCTATGGCTTAGATGCCGGCATGAAGATCCCGAGTATCCACATCTTCAACATCACCGTGGTAGGTAGTTGCTTACTCCAAACATCATCCCAAGCATCCCAGAATAGTTGCATACATGACCACAGTATGTTGTTGGGTAAATACTGTCATTTTCGGCGCTATTGTTGTTCGATTCTCGTATTGGTTTTACGGTCTTTTTCATGACCGCCGCGTGTTCATGCCCCGTACTACTTGGTACGAGGTGACCAGTCATATATCTAGCGTAAAAACAGCAACATATTCAATTGTCATCCAAGTTGGTTAGGAGCGGCACGGCCGAATAATTTTCATGAGGTACTCATCACTGGGACCCGAGACCCGAGATCAACTGACGACACCCGATGCTCCGAAGTGGCACGATTAGCTAACGGATTGCAACGTGGGAGCGCAAATCACTAATCTGCCTATGGAACTCGGACCGTAGCCGTCTTACAGCAGACGTGAAAGCATGCTAAGTTAGATAGGTCGAGCCAAGTCATACACTTTATTCAAGTACGAAGATGCTTTGAGTCCAGCTAGGAGCCCCTTTTACAACTACAGATAATTTCTTATAATATCAACGTTGCTTGATATCAAGTATGACAATGTGGTCTTCGCAACATAATATGGCAGTATGCTTGCCTTCCCAGGATAGTGCTCTTTGTATTCTTGTCTCCAACAAGGCCCAATTACAGAAGAGACCACCGCAATTCACAGCCATTGATGCCCGAAAAGTATGGATATACGTAATTAAGTTTATAGGGATTACAACATATTTCCCAAGCCATCGGCCGGACGTTGCCTTTGCTAACTAAGTGTCATTCCCATCACCTCCTTCGCCCTGCCCTATAATACAGTTGAGATATACAGATCCAAGCACAGCGGAATAAGCGATCCTTGATGGACGCATCATTAATTATTCGAAAAACATTCGCCCATGTTCCAATCTTTACTCCGCACCTAACCTAAGTATGTGTCTGCCAGATCTCTGCCTATGACATAGACACCTATCTAGGTAGGTAACAATAATTCCCGACTTATATAGCATTCAATTGAAGTCAAATCAATAAGTAGATAGAGGATAAGGGGAAATATCGCAAGCCCTATCACACTTGTTGATTTGTAAACAAGCTCAAGCAAATCGTGCTGACCTCCAAACTGCGCTGTGAGAATGGCCTTGCCGAATAGAGATGAAGAGATGAAGAGTACATATCTAACTTACTAAGTGATACAATACATAACAAAGTGATCAGCAGGAACTCCCGCCAGTTGTAGCAACAAAGCATCAACAATATAGTCGCTCTAGAACACCCGAGAAGCTTATAGGTCTGACCACGTAACGGGGTGTAAGTAAGGTAAGAGTGTAACGACAGCACATATCCCTCGTGGAACTCAGAACAGAAACGTCACTTGAGATTTTCAGTTGCAGAAAAGCTGGGCTAGGTGGTCAACTGGGTGTTATCATATGATATAACCCATAGTTTTCGAATGCATAGTCCGACTCAAATCACCTCTGTCGATGCAGACTAACACTAGTTCACACACTGGCTGCTATTCTCATCCTCGCCCTTGGCCGTGCTGTGAAAAGACTCGAGATTGGCTGTGCTAGACTCGCCGTTAGTCAAGCTTGGGCCATTTCCCTTCCTATGAAGCCCAGAGACTGGCGACGGGAGCCTCGGCTCGGGGATTATTGCAATTTCATCATCGGTGTCAGCGACCAGGACTTCTAGTGATGCCGAAGGCGCGCCGTTACTGAGCTTATTCGGCACCCTCTCGAGCGGGTAAAAGCCTGTGAGGTCAGCAATAATCTCACGAAAACCCTGTAGCTCTTCTTCCATTTTGCGGTTCGTAACTCGAAGTGCCATCATCTGCTCCTGGAGCGCTACCCTTGTTGGTGTATGGTCGGCCGCTTGGGCGTCCAGGTCACCAGCAGAGCTACCACTACCTTCGCAATTCAGCCCGGGTTCGCCTATTCGTGGACCGGGGTCCGGCGTTCGCTGTCGGATCGATAGACTAATTGTCATATCCCCTTTCTGCCTCTCCAATTCGTAGACCTGCTGCCTCAGCGTAAGTGTCGTTTGCTGTTCTTGTTCTAGCTGTGCCTGAACTGAACGTTTATTCTCGACCACCTCTGAAACCGTTTTCCTGAGCTCGTAGACTTCAGTGCTTAGTTCTCTGGCCAAGTTGTACTCGGCCTCTCGATCCAAGTGTAGCTTCTTTGTGGCAAGTTCTTGGCGCTGAAGTTGCTCGTATTCCTGATCAATTATTTGAATGTATCGTTCCAGATCCTCGATATTCGACTTCCGTTCCTTAAGTTCGTTGTGTTGGATCTGTATCACTCTATACATTGCTTCAATCTGCTGGGAGAAAGCTCGCGAGACTATGCGCTCCTCGAAAAGAATTGCTTTTGCCTTTCTAATCTCTTCGCTCAACTTGTAGATCTCTTGGTCCCGCAATTGTTCATTGTCGAAATGCCCTCTCTTGTCTTTCAAACTTTCCTCGAGAGCACCGACGATGTCCCTATAGCACTGAACTTCGGCTCTCAGCTTTGCCCTCTCGTCGCACACAGTATTCAAAGTTGCTTGTGTTCTCACGTCGGCTTGCCTTCGTCCCGCGGCCTCAGCCTTCCTCTCAGCATCACATTTTGCTAGTGCCTCTCTGAGGTGGGCTATTTTCCGTAGCAGTGCCTGCACCAACCTTTCAGCAATCTTGCAGCTGGAATCCAGTTGCTCCTTTAACTGCTGAACACCCTCAATCGTACATTCAAGCTCTTCGTGCGACTCGGTAGTAGCAGTGGACCTGTCCATTGCCTCTCTAGGCCTGAATAGTGACGTTGATGTAGAACTGCTCTTGGGAGCGGCGGATCCTAGATTGCTTCTAGGGCGATGGAGTAATGCCTCATCGACTGCAGTGTGTGGTAGATCCAACCCTTCATCTACAGCTTTAGTATTGCTTCTAGAGTGGGAGGGTGTCATTGTTACTCGAAAATGAGGGACTAGTGTCGTGTAAGTGAAGGGGATAACAGGGTTGAAGGATACTTCAGATGATGGCAATTCATCTATCTACTGCCAAATGGCAGATCCTGGCATCAAATTAGGAACACTAACCTAAACAATACCCTGGTGACTAAGTGGTTGCTAATTAGGACATTGAAGAATGTTATATCGCTAATCAACTGGATTGGCTTTATCTCTATCGTCTAAGGCTGTCCTTACATTGAGTTCAGGGGCATGTTTCCGTGATCGGACAGTACGCAGCTAGGCCCTTCGAAAAACTTTGTAAACCTTGGGATAGACATCTGCATAGGAAAGTTTATGAATGCTAATGGCGCCGAGCTCATTAGAATCGAGCTGCATTTAGAGCTGCCCGATAATGAGTTGGTGATACTTGGCGCTAACAAGGATCAGTATGGCCAACAACGTTGCCCAGAAGATCGTGCTTAAGAGCCATCGAAGATGTAAGAGAAATAGGGGCACTTGAGAGGTTAGTCAAAGGTGGCCAATGCAATTTTCGCATTAACTCTCAGGATAAGACCACTGTGTAGTTAGCATTAGTTCTCAACGTGCAAGATCGAGTGGTTTAGGATCGTTGATGATATGGCCGTGATCAACCGTGCGTTAGCAAGTAGGCTGGAGGCACATCTGATCGATATAGGAGACAAGGCCCTGAAAGAGCAAGCTTAGAAAGGGGTATGATTATTGAATTCCAAATCTACCTATATATACCGAGCGGGAGAGAATCATCCTCTCACTGCCATTGGCGCAATATAGCACCAACAGTGCTACCGCCCCCCATATCAACCCATATGAAAACAGAAAGATTGTCGCGCCATACTCTTTGGGATCTTGGATTATCCGAAACCCCCCCGCCCCCCAGTCCCCCCCAGCGTGGCGCTCTTGATAGTGCGCGAGATACCCGTGGTGGCCAGCTCAAGATTCATAGGAACTTGCTGACTATCACGGTCAAGCACTGCAACACATTTGTTGTGTTGATATATCAGTCCACCTGCTTCTCACAGCCAATGCGACCGAGCAACTCCTTACGATCGCTGTGGCCGGGTAAACTGACACCGGAAGTAGTCGCACCTCGTTTGACGCCTGTCCGACGTTCCCATCCCTTCAAATCAATAGCTTCTACCCCAACCTCTTCCTCAAGTGGTTGAGCCTCTTCATACTCGAATTCCTCTTCCTCCTCCTCCTTCTCATCTTCATCGTCACTTCTTGTATCATCGGCGCCGTCCCCTTTAATGACGCGGATAGCAACCTGAATAATCATGAAGAACCAGAAAATGGTAAGAACTTGGAGGCCAAGTAAGCAGTATAGGAAACCCCACCGCACATTGCCGTCGAAACATACTATGCCGTCGAAATCACTGAACGGCTTGAGATAGTGTCCCCATCCTTCAGGCGCAGGGACTTGCGTCAGATTCGAATTGGAGCCCGAAAAGCAGGGTTCGGGAATCAACACAGGTATATCTTTATAGATGCTGTAGCATGTCATTAGGTAGAATACGTGCCGAGCCACAAACCACGAGAGCATGAAAACAACGAAGGTGGCGTCGCATAGTTTTGAATAGCCCAGGTATTTTAGGCACTTTGCAAGCTAGTATAGAAGTTAGCGAACATGGTCATGATCAATTTTCCAAGTTAAGCATGGTGTAGACTAACCGGCAAAAACAAATCGACCACGTCCATAAGGACTAGGATCAAGTTACCAACACGCGTTTGATGGTAGAAGTACGAGGTGCAAATGAGCGTGATGGTGATGAAATGGTGAGTGAGCATTTGCCAATGGTCCTTGCGACGCTCCTCGATGTGAATGACAAGAACTTGTTGTATCCAGAAAGCCCACTGCGCCAAGAGGTAACCCTTCATGAGACCACCGAGTTCCCGGATCGGCCACCCGGCCCAAAGCTCTTGCATATTTAAGAAGTAAGGCGAGCTGGCATATAGGTACTTGTTGTATAGTTAGTATAATGATACGAAGAAAATTTGGGAGAATCGTCGCATTATGGTTCCAATATGGGCCATGACACGATAGGGGATTACCATACCAAACCAAGGGACCAGAAAACACAATAGTAGACCAGCATCCAAGATTGTTCCGAGAATCTAGTTATCTCCTTTCGCTTAGAGATGCCCCAATGCCTGGCCAAGGGCGCCAACACGTGTTCCATTAGGCCGGCACGAATTCCAGTGAAGAGGAGTACACAGAATGCTATAAAATGATAGTCATTGGAGCCAATCGCATATTGCCCTGTTGCCGGATTGTAGTACGAGAGGGTGAAGAATTTGGAGGTGTGAGGGCGCGCTTTCGGTAAAAACATGTGGGCAAGAAATATCAGAGCGATCAAATTGAACGAAAGGCCTATAGAATCATAAATTGTTAGCGATAGCTAGGGTGGGTTGGAGGAATGCGGTGCTCATGTCGTGGAACAGATCCATGGTAGGATCAACCTCCCAATGATCGAGACATACCTGTTTGATTGTCGAGAAACCATCTGGCCAAGCTTCTCATAGGACCGTCGCCTTTTCTCCTGATCCTCCTAATAAAGACTTTATTATTGCTAGTCTGCATGTATAAAGGACCGTTCATAGAATTTCGCGATTGGACTGAAGGCCTCGTCGCGGGGGCTTTATGCTTCTCGACCTTGGGCTCCATGGTTGGGGGTAAGGTTGCTGGAGCGCCGACATCTATATCTGCGGCATTGGGTATAGAATCGTCCATGTTTGGCTATAAGGGTTAAGTAAAACCCTAGCCACAATGGTAGAGGTCACCTAGCTATAACCTATTCACAAATATATCGGTTGGTCGCAATGTTATGGCGGGGGTTCGGTTTTTTAGTAGGCCTTTTTTCTTCTTCTTTGGTTTCTCCGTAAAACCAAATGGGTACAATAAAAACACTTAACGAAAGTTTTTTTTTTTTTTTTGCAACTACTGTGAAAGTAGAAGAAAAGGTGTTATATGAGAAAAATCAAACACCGTAAATTGTCAATTCATGACAATTCCTCAGTATCTCTCTCTCTCTCTCTTTTTTTTTAGAAGAACGAATGTGTCCAATGAATCCCTAAGTTAGTATATGGGGGACCTTGATTTTGGTTAGAAACACCAAGTCACTAAAACAAGACTAGGATTTGGACTGGTGGAAAGAAAGTGTTTTGAAGATGTTGAACTTTAGGTGGGCCTCCCCACTCGAAGACGTGCGATCAGAGCGGTGAACGGGAAAAAGGGAGGAGGGATGGCAAGCTACCTGGGTACTTACCTTCTTGGGTAGTAGGGGATGGTGGGGTTTTGACTAGTTTTGGCGACTTTAGCATTTTTTAGTTGATCAATTGATGGATCTCCTGATGGATCTCTGCAAATAAGGGGACTAAACCTCCCATCTCCTAACCTGGATGTTAAAAACCTACCCAAGATAGGGGGCCGATCAGCGATCGATATGTCCATCCTACTTTATCATATTACATATTAATATGTATTTATCTCGTGAGGTGCTATTCCATTTCGAGCCATTTGTCTTTTTTGTTGAGACCCTTTAACGTATGCTGGAAACGTACCTAGTCAGTAGCTGGAAATACACACCCTAGGTCCCTAGGTACTAGGTAGCTAACCATTATTTCTATAAGTATTAACTAATCTCCAGCTTGCAATAGTTAATTAGAGAGGAAACTCATAGCTACTTGATACCTAAAGCGTGTGCTAATTTCAAGTTCTGGCACTACATGTGCTACCTAGTAGATATCCTAAGTACCTAGGGTATGGAAACTTACATAGGCCTCTTATACCTAGTATGTATGCATCTGCTGTCTACATTATGGCATACATGATGTACATGTCGTGTTTCATGTAGATATCAAGTCCACCACACTTCCAACCTCCGTGTAGTAAAAATTATATAATTTTCGTTCGGCCTTCCTCTCTTTAGTTATGTACCTACCTGCATTGAATTGAAGTTCAATGTCACGTACTTAGCGAACCGAGCCGTTTTGCCATGCGCATGTGCTAAAGCTTTAGACCAATAGGAGAAGACTTCTCCGAGACTAAAGAGCTTGTCGCATATAATATTGTACCACCTACCCAACCTACTATGTAGTGCCCACAAGAGGATCTGGCAAATGAGCATCAATGAATTCAGCACAACCACTGCTCATCCAATGTATGTACATAGTTCACGGCCTATGGTTTATTCTCCGAGAACTCCTTCGCGGGCGGGGAATCCATGTATAAGTATGAACTATGTATCTCGGTATTTATGAATGAAGTCCGGTATGATCGAGATGAGAGCTCATGCACACTTAATACAGAGTACCTAGGTGGGTATACACGTGTAACTATAGACTTCCTCGCCTCATATCACAGATCATGAAGTCGCGCTATGTAGTATTAATAAGATGCGTATCTAGGTACCTAGTAGGTATAGGGCATAGTACTCAGTACATATCTCCAATATCCAAACCTCATTTTAATTAGAATAGCATTCATGTTCATGTTATATTACACATTGAATCTTGCCGAGAGAAACTGACGCTAAGTTCGCTGCAGTATTTAAATTGTTTTTGTTATCTGATTGATGATTGGCAGATTAGCAGTCAACTGTAAATCTGCATTTACAAGGGTTTGACCCGAATCAACTAACCGGTTGGATGCCTCCCCATAGTTTTAAGTTAGGTCGAGCCACATCTTCAAGCCACGTGTGAAAAGCTCAAGGTTCAAGTTAAATGTTCAAGCTATCCCTTTGCCTGCTGGGCCAGCACACGTGGGTCTAAACTGGGTCAAAAAAAGCCTATGCATCCAATCAAGTAAATCTGTTGAAGAGTACCTACTCTTCCACCAAATTTTCAGTGTCTTAAATGTATATGTTATCTTTCAAGCTACATTAGCAATACATCGTCAGTTTTGCAACCTTAGCCTATTATGGCTAGCGTATCAGATCCGCCACATGAACCAATGCCCAGCTTATTGATAAATAATTACTTTTCAATTCAAATAACTTTTTAAGTATTATGTCTGGAAAGATATGGTTTTGATATTTATATAGATATCAAATAAGGCAATTTACTGACTCTAGTTGCATGGTATTAAGGCTTCATATAATTATTATATCCAGAGTTGAGCATAACATGGTGATGCTGAGGGATATCACGTGAGCCTTCAAGCGCTAGCCCTTAAAGGCTAGCCTGCTTTCAATTTCAATTTCTAGGTTCTCAACACCTAATCAGCCTTTAAGTTCATCTATTCGTATGAAAAAAATTCTGACATAGTCATTGAAAACTCTGCGATTTTTTGATACATTTTATCAGTTGATTTACTCTTTTAGAGGCTCTTTGTTTGGAAGAATAGATGGCAAGTGGAATATATGGGTATGTGCCTCAATGTATCCAGGGATTAAACTGGGGGTGTCACGTGAAGTTGGACCCACGTGTGCTGGCCCAGCAGGCAAAGGGATGTACTATGTATTTGGTACATGGTTAGTACAATCCATGGAAACTTTAATTGATTGCTGATTCATCAGGACAACGCCACAGAATAAAGCCACAGTCCACTGTTTATTTCACTACATGTATGACCGCACCGTGATTAACTAACTTAACACAGCATTTATTGCGCCCCGCGATTCGCCGTGATTCTTCTAGCCTAGAACCTACCTACATTCAACATTTCCACAACTTCTCATCCCACCTACCACCTAAACTCCATCCTGTCATCAGCGTCAAACATCAGCAGATCATTACTCTTTTCACCTCTCTCTTGTTCATCAACTAGCGACAAAAACCGCATTCACTAAGAGACCCGCGAAGAGATCAGTCACAACGATGGCCGCCAACACAAAGTACGCGCCCGCGCCTACGCAGGACCCAGACGCTGGTACCTGGTCGCAGGCTCCCCCCTCTTACCAGGCTGCACCTGATAACAGCGCAACAGCCGACATCTTCAGCACCTCGCCACGAAGCAGCGAGGACAACATCCCAGATGATTTCAAATTCGGCGGCTCTGTTGCTGAGGCGACAATTGATATCCGCAACCAGTTCATTCGCAAAGTCTACACCATCCTAACCGCGCAACTGCTCGTCACCGCCGTCGTCAGCGGCCTCAGCTTCTGGAGCGAGGGATATAAGGGCTGGATTCAGTCACATCCTGCTATGGTTTGGGTTTCTGTAAGTTTGATTTGCTGCTATTGCGTCAATTCTTTTTATTTCTCTGTAACAAGAATGTGAAACAATACTAATATGATGTGTTGCATACAGCTTCTCGGCGCCATTGGTTTCATGCTCCTTACCTACTGGAAGCGCAAGTCTTACCCGACAAACCTTCTTTTCCTGTCCGGTTTCACGCTTCTTGAAGCCTACACCATCTCTGTCATCGTATCCTTCTACAAGACCCAAATTGTGCTCAACGCCGTCATCCTCACGGGAGGTATCTTCGTCTTCCTAACTTTGTTCGCCTGCCAGACCAAGTATGACTTCACTTCCTGGATGCCCTATCTTTTCGGCGCGCTCTGGGGTCTTCTGCTATTCGGTTTCATGATGGCTTTTCTCCCTCAGAGTAGCACCAGCGAGCTCATCTACGGTGGTCTTGCGGCCCTCATCTTCTCTGGCTACATCCTAGTTGACACCCAGCTTGTCCTTCGCAAGCACCACGTCGAGGAGGAGATCGCCGCCGCCATCAGCTTGTATCTGGATATCATTAACCTATTCCTGGCTATCCTACGCATTCTGAACAGCCAGAGCAACAACTGAGCTGACGAATGAGGTTGGCTCGTCTGGAAATGTAAGGGAAAATTCGTCATCGCAATGAGACAAGTCGATGCGCTAGGGCTGCACTCCATTTTTAGGGGGTAAGCGACTTACAACTTTTTCCTTTTGCACAAAGCCATCATGACAATGTGCTCTCTCAGTGTATTTTTTCTGTATTCCCCTGAAGTGGTAATTGGTCGGTTACAATAGGTTAGGAATGGCGTCATAGGAGGAACAATCAACATTGACATCGACATTTGATAAAAATGGTCTCTTCTGTTTAATTAGTGTGCTTCATAACAAAAACAATAGGGTTTGTAGCAGCTTTCTACGAAACACATGGATGTTAGAAGTATCAATCTTGAGCTACGTAATCCCTCACTCGGAGTAAGCAAGGCTACATAAGGCTGGGAGTCTCTGATAGCGAAAGTCGTTTCTGACCCCACAGATCGCCTTGTAATATATTTCATTCAAGGAGCATGGTTCCATTTATGTCCAACAGTATTAAATGACTGCATGTACGTCAATTTAGCAGTCCAATTCTGACCCTGAGTCGACATGAATGCACACTCTAGGAGCAACAAGAACCAGGCACGATATAATCGTAGATATCAAAGAAAACTGATATTGATATCTGCATTAGAAGGCAGTAATACTAGGAGAAAGGGGGGCGGGAAAGTAGAAAAAAGGCTACGCGGCGGGTAACTAGCAAAAGGGATTTGACTGGCAAAGAATACAAAGGCGGGTAGGCTAGCCGTCTCCTCTATTACCTCCTGCTTGTCCACGAGACGACGTGCCGGCAAGTATGAAAAATTGGTAACACAAAGCTGTACTTTTTCCCCACTGTGTCATCATCCCTTTTCCGAAAATCGGGCATGTAATAATTGAAGTGGATATCAACTCAGCCCAGGCTTTATTCCTGACAAGTTCACCAAGCCCTCCTCCGATTCACGCATCTCATGCCACCATTAGCTTTGTTGAATGTTCATATAACGTGTCATCTTGAAAGGCCATACTAAGCGCGGGTAGGGACTGGGGGTTACCAAATACCCAACGCCACAGTCCCTTCTGATGTCTGGCCGTGGGTATACCAGAAATAGGGGACAGAAAAGGTATTGCTCCAGACCACTTAGTTGCCGTCGTGCTCGCCATTCGCCTCAGGTGTGCCCGACGCGGCGGCGGCTTCTCGCGCCATTCTCGCCTCGATCTCACGCAATTGGGATTCGCGGGCCAAGAGTTCCTGTCGTTTCTCGTTGATCTCGCGCTGGACCTTGACTTCGATCTCGCGGAGTTTCTCCTCTTCTCGGCGGAGCTGTTCTTCCTTCAGGCGGACGGATTGAGAGGCCAAGTCTTCGGGGTTCATGGAAGAATCACTGCAAATACTGTTAGCGTTGTAGTAATCGTAAGTTGAACACAATAGCAACTCACACTCCAGCGCCACCCTCAACGCTCTTGCTAAGCTTCTCCGTACGATAGTTCTCATACAAGAAGTCATGGGTGATCTCTTTCAAGTCAGCAAGATGGCTGTGGAGAAGAGCCGATCGGATGGCTAAGAAGTCAGAGTGACGAGGGTTGTCGACCTCAACAACACCCCAAGGGTATTGTCGGGCTCGGACCTTGCGACCACCAATCTCAATGATATCTTCGGAGCCGACAATGGCGAAGGGCATTAAGCCTCGAAGCTCGGCATTCTCTTCCACGGTATCCTCGTCATCTTCTTCAATATCGTAGGGAAAGTTGTAGACAGGAATTCGGTAGTGCTCAATGTCTTCCATGACAAGCTTCTTGGACTCAGCCAGCTCGGCGGGGGTCAACGAATCGGCTCGGCCAATGACAGGAATAACATTGACACGGGGAGCAAGGCGCTTCATCAATTCAATGTCGAGTTCGCGGAGACTGTGTAGACTATGAGCAAGATCCAATGACGCCGCGAAATGTATATAGCACATACCCATGGCCAGTGGGGGTAATGAAGTACAGCATAGCGTGTACTCGATTGTCCCGAAATCTGGGGTTTCGCTTGATACGCGACTCCTCAGCTAAGATGTCGTCATATTGTCTCTCAAGATATCCAACAATCTCCGAGAAGCTATAGAAAGAAAGCGTCAATTAATGTAACAATAGTTGACATTTCGGGTCGTACCTGGCCTCGTTGTCGATCTGGTCACCAAAACCTGGAGTGTCGACAATGGTCAAGGAGATACGCGTGCCCTCCTCGTCCAACTCAAGCTCTATTTCGAGGTAGTTAGAATCAATTATCGTTGACTAAATGATGAACGCTACTAACCAACAGTGATGGGCTTGATCTTAACACCATCCTCCACGTGAGCAGTGGTAGCGTCGTCAGATTCCTTATGAGCCAAGACGCCCTTGCTGCAGAGGGTGTTGACGAAAGTTGTTCTGCCTGAAAAGCAGGGGCTGTGGTTAGTATTTTGATTGTAGGAATTCAAGTTTCGTTTAGTTGAGTTGCGTGGCGCTGTAATAAGGCGGCAGATGGAAAGATGTCGGGATGTTCAAGTAGGGGGGAATACCTGTTCCTGAAGCTCCGCAGACCATCAAACAGAACTGAATACCCTTCTTCACGTTCTTCTTCCTACGCATCATCTTCTGTGAACGCATCATGACAGATTAGTAGCTGCACAGACAGTGAATTCTTGGGAAGTGGTGTAGTATAGCAAAACGGAGATGCAAAGTGACAAATTTGCGATGCAAGCATGGAGTGCAAAACAAAGCAATGCCTGGCAATTGGATGGGAAACGTGATAGGGGAGGCTACTCACCGCTGGGGACGACATAATTATTAGGCTAAGCTTTGGGTTTCGCAATGGGGTGACAATTATGGCCGGCTAGCAAAGATTTGGAAATTAAGAAGTGATTGACGATGAACAGGTCCTTCGTCAAACAGAACTGATCTTCGTAAAATGGAGGGAGGGGTATTGGGTATCTCAAAACGGTGGATGTAAAAAAGGGCGGATCACAAACTGAGTTGTTGATGGAAGTAAAACTGAGAAGATTCGAAAAAAAGAAAGTTGTTGTTCGGGTTTCGTTTCGTCAAAGCTGTTGATGGGCTCTTTCTCCCCCTTCCCTGAAAAAAACCACTAGGTAAGGTACTAGGTTAGGAGGTAGGCATGTACTAGGGAGTATGTACCTACTCTCCAAAGAAAAAAAAAAGTCAACTGTAATTTCAACACCACAAAATGGTTGCTGTTTAGACGGGGACCAAACGGGGGGACAGACAGGGGGAGGACAGGACCACTAGAAGGGCACCAAATCAGAGCACGGATCACTTTTATTCTCTGTCTCCCGATTCAGGGGTTCAGGGCCTCAGGCTTTGATAACAACTGCTTTGTACGATAACAGGGAATCTTGCAAGTACACGTATTTAATTGGGTAGGCAGGGTTAACCCCGTGCTACTTCTCCCGGATGCCAAATTAACACGAGGCTGGAACACGCAAAGGGGCAGGAATTTGATAGTACGTACCTCTTGCTTGTAGTACAAAAACATTGACACCGTGAAAATGGACCCATTTAACTAGTAGCACATAATACATATTAATGTGCTACCTAATACATGTATAGTAGGTTACAGGTAGGACCTACCTGGTAAGCACTATGATGTACATGTACCTAGGTATTGCATGTATACCTACATATGTAGTAGTAATTATAGGTACTTTGAATTCTTCAATACATGTTCATGGATAGTTATATCCAACTGGCATTTTATAAACTTGACACTGCATATATGTACGTCCGTCAGCCAAGCAAGTCGCAGCCACATCCGCGATGCTAGAACGCCACTGACAAGAGCATTGAAGTCCAAACCTGTTGCCCATGGACATGGATTACAGCAATGACAAGAACCATGAGAGGGAGTACCAAGTATCTGCCTATTACAGGAAGCTTTGATGGCACTAAAGGGTGCCTAGTAGCATAACAGCTCTTTCCCCAACTCTAATAACAGCCGGGACCAAACAAGCCAAACAAGGTATCGTACTTTCTTATGGCCCGTGCACTGCATCTTCAAATCTCCATTACCACCTCATGTTTCTCATGTTCTCATGTACCCATATGACCTCTCACGTGTACTGGACTTGCGCAACATATTACGTCCACTTCGTTCGCGACCTTCAACCAAACGACGTGATAATTTATAACATCTTCGGTTCTTCTACTATTATCTTGTTTCCTTTTACTCAAAACCCCAAATTTACAATTATTATAGATTCTGTATTTACTTGCCTTAGAAGTCTCCGAGTTCTGCCATTTCTAATTTCTTCTGCCTTCTACAATCCTTCAGTCACGTCTACCATCGTCGCTCGCTAGGCACTGTAAAGCTCCAGACTATTCGGCGCTTATTATCAATTAACTACAGTCGATCTACCCTAGGTAGTGACTAACAAGGTCTATTTTTCAAGGGAGGCTTGCATACCTTGACGAGACGCATCTGCGAATCTGTGATATAGCAATGGTCTAAGATTTCCAAGACCCTTACGAACTATCTAGTTCTCATCGATGCTCGGCATCGCATCGCATTGCATCACATCTTGATTTCGTTCATCTCGTCGGTTGTAATCGATATCTCTCACTAGCCTGTCATTTAAGCCCCCAAGTATCCTCGTAGAATTATCAAACCAGCAATCATGAATACCCGACCAACTCTCGAAACCCATAGCGATCCTGTCGCATTATCCGTCACCTTCAACAGCGACGCAAGTCGGTTTGTTGTCGGTTTGAACACAGGGTTCTGCAGTATGGTTCCCCTAGTTGACTCTACTTGATTTTCTGAGTACTTATTCACTTTCTACATAGTTTTCCTCTCAAACTCTTGCCAAGTACAAACTGCGAGAGGTATGTCATCTCATATTACCCCTTTAAAACATGAGAAGCATGAAAATAAATCTAAAAATTCAATAGTCTTCGACGCAGGCCTCGGCCTCGTGCAGATGATGGGTAATGCCAATTATCTTGCTCTTGTTGGTGGCGGCCGCTCGCCCAAGTTCCCACAGAACAAGGCCATAATATGGGATGACAGCAAGAGTAAAATAGCACTGGAGATAGCCACATTAACCGCTGTTCGCGGCGTTCAGATCTCTAAGACGAGGATCGCTGTCGTGCTGCAGAACAGCGTGAGGGTGTATGCCTTTCGTAAGCCGCCGCAGCCGCTTGCCAAATATGAAACCTCAGACAACCTTCTCGGTCTCTGTTGTCTCACGGAGGACATTCTAGTGTTCCCTGGTAGGACCCCGGGCCAGGTCCAAGTGGTTACTTTAGCAACGGATAGTGTTAGCATTATCCCAGCCCATTCTTCAAATCTGGGGGCTTTGCAGCTTAGTTCGGATGGTGGACTACTTGCTACGGCAAGTGAGAAGGTATACTTATTTCCACACCACCAAATCCCAACTTATTTTTAATCATAAATAGGGGACGATTATTCGTATCTTTTCGACTAGTAGTTGCGCGAAAATTGCTGAACGACGGCGTGGCACGGAGTTTGCCACGATATACTCCTTGCGCTTTAGTCCGTCGGGGAACATGCTCGCTTGCACCTCGGATAAGGGTAGTTTACACGTTTTCGACGTCCCTAACCCGCGTAGAGCTCGGTCGGCGTCACCAGCCCCCAGCATCGGTGGTGGCAGTTCTAACACCGAAGCCAAGAACAAATGGGGCATCTTGAGCAACATCCCGTTCGGGCCATTTTCTGATATTTACTCGTTTGCATCGGTATCTTTTGAGACAGGTGAGGAACCTCTTCTCCCTAGCAACACCACAGCTCGGGGAGACAGTCCCGTACTGGGTACTAGTAGGCCAGTGAAGGGAGTCATTGGCTGGATAGACGAGAGCACTTTAGCAGTCGTCGGTGCTGGACAGGATGCACGCTGGGAGAAGTTTGTGCTCAAAGAGGAGGATGGTCGTACCGTGATCGTAAGGGAAGGATGGAAAAAATACCTGGGGAACTAGAGCAAACTCAAGATTTATTACGAGAACGACCCAGATCACAAGGTGGGGTACTTTTTCTCAGAGCCGGGGGCTCGTTCTGGGAAATATTGATAAATATGGGACTGGGACTGGGACTGGGACTGCGAATTCAGCATGGAGTAAATGGACTCATGGATTGTTGGGCGTTATTTGGTCAAGAGGGCGGTCTCAATCGTTCATTCGCATTAGGATATAGGCCATGGAGGCCACATAAACAGCGTTGGCTCTGAATTAGGGGGTATCTTTATTAAGCGATCCATTAGACGGCTATGGTCAATCTCTACACTATCGCAGAGATCTGCTCCTATTTCTCCGTTTGTTTCTTGGATCTTTGCTAAATTCACCCCTGTTATGATCATGTCGAGAGTGCCTCTCGTACTTATCCCCCTTATCATAGTCTCTTCTTCGGCCCCCATCACCAAACCGATCGCGCTCATCGTTGTGCCGTCTCCGCTCGTAATCTGTAGAATGGGTTCGCTCTTTCCTTGGAGGGGTTTCATCTCTTCCCCGTTTCGCCTCGTCTACTGCCGGCGTCCTGCTGCGCTTAGACATGTCTTTCGCCGCTGGAGTCTCGTCCCTTCTTGACCTCCTATGGCGGTGGCGTTCCTCGATGTCCTTGTCATCTCTTCTGGAGTGGTGACTGCGGTGGTGGTGTCGGTGCTTGTCTTTTCTATCTTTCCTTCTCTTCCGCTCATCTTCCTTTCTCCGCGCTTCTTCAACTTCCTTTTTCTTCTCCTCGATTAAGAAGCCTTTCATGGGATCATCCTCGTCGTGGTCCTCGATCAGTTTAGCCAGCTCTATTTCTTCCTTGATCATTGGCCGTCTCGGCTCCTCCTCCTCGCTGCTCTCTTCCTGCATATCCACATCCGGGTCTTCGCCCCTGTTGCCTTTCTCACGGCGGGCGATATCCTCCCAGCCAACCTTAAAATCCTCCGGGTCCTCATCGTCGCGAGGCTTGTACCGGGCGTGGTCGACGCGTACCAGACGACCATTAATCTCGGCGCCGCCCAGGTTGTCAACGGCCAGATCCGTGCTGCGCTGGTCCTCGTACTTAAGCCAGCCGAAGCCCTTGCTCTTCCCTGTTTCCTTGTCCCGCGCAAGCTTTAGGAACACGGGTTCGCCGTATTGTGAGAATATAGTGATGATGTCGCCTTCGGAGAGCTCGTAAGGCAGACCGCCGAAATTAACAAAGGCTGTGTCACGGTAGTCGGTATGCCATGAAGCTTCTGGAGGGCTGAGTTTCATACATGTTAGTCGTGTGTCATGTAGCATGATATTTTCTTTGTAGGTACTTAAAAGGTGACTTACACTCCATTTTCAATTTCGCGCTTGTTGAGGGCTTGTATGGCTCGTATCTGATTCATTGTATCATATCATATAGAAGAAGATGGAAGGTACCTAAGTAGGCAGCTAGCTACTATGTAGCATGAGGATAAAGAAGGCTGTGATTGAATCAACCAAAATAGGTACATGCACAGTGGTATTGGAACTTGAATTCTGCAAGGCTGAGATTACATACGGCATAGTATCAATGTAGTGGTATGTAGTATACATATGTATGATAAGGATGAGGTAAGGATGTAACTACTATGTAGTTATTACATGTATGTACATAGCTTGCTATGTAGGTACACAAACCCCTGTCTAGGGGAAACGTCGGACCGGTAGATACCTAAGAAGATCCACTAAATCCCGGGGTCCTAGGCGTACCTTAATCAAAATAACTACTTGGGAACCTAGAAAGCTTCAAGGGGAATTCTGGTAATTTAAAGTGATTTTTAGAGTTGAGAGAAACATCGAATCGGCCGTGGAACAGACCACATGACAAGTAACTGAACCAGTTGTCACTTATTTCTTATTACCTATTATTTGCATAGATCACCTCAACTTTCCAATTTATTTATTCTGCTCTCAAACCTCCCCACTTCTTTTTTTTATGTATTCATCTTGATGTCTCATTTTGTTGAATAAATAAAAAGAACAAAAAGTTAGAGCCCGGTTTGCCTGTAGAAATCGAGAGAGATCGTCATTCCCGACGCGTTCCGTTTTAAAGAAGTTCCCCCAAAGTCTAGAGATTAAGACGCGTTCTACGTTCTAAAAGGTGTGACGACGATTATTCGTATTCCGTATCGCAAACTCCGGTTTCGTTTTAAGAACGGACATCTACAGAGCGCATTCCACTCTATCCAGGCAGCTCTTCTCTCCCCTCCAATGCTACCACCAAGCGACCGAAATCAAACATGACGGGCAATTCGAACCGGTTCTCCACGTATACGACTACCTCGATCGGTACCGGTTCGGAGGGAAAGAAGGATGATCAGAAAAGGGACATGTGGAGCTATATGCTCGACAACGTCGCCAGTGGCAAGAGATTACCTGAGAAGAACTTGCTAGTACTTGGTACGACACCACGGCCTTCATTACCTTCCCACCCTGAATAGCCAGGTACGGGTGACTGACAGACATCAGGTGGTTCCGTCGACTCACAGCGAGACTTTCTCGAAGCTCTGTCGAGCAATGACGGGCGAAAGGGCTTGGATCGGAACAACCACAAGACTCCGCCCATAGCCAACAGTTTTGCTCTTGGATATACGTACTACAACGTCTTGGACGCAGACCAGGAGGGTACGTCGCCTCATCAGAACTTTGTTCTACGAAACGTTTTCCCTCCCATACTAACCAAGACTCCAGACATCTTAGCACGCATATCGCTCTACCTACTCACAAGCCCGGCGCCCTCCTTTACCTCACTCATCAAACCCCTTTTGACCCCCCAGTCTATCCCAAATACCTTAATAGTAATATTACTTGACTGGTCACAGCCCTGGCTATGGATGCGACAACTGCGAGAATGGCTACTTCTACTGCGAACTGTTATCATGTCACTCAGCCTCGAATGCAAGGAGACTATGGAGGCGAC
This sequence comes from Hypoxylon fragiforme, assembly GCF_022984875.1. Lineage (NCBI taxonomy): Eukaryota > Fungi > Ascomycota > Sordariomycetes > Xylariales > Hypoxylaceae > Hypoxylon > Hypoxylon fragiforme. Next base: position 3,077,506 of record NW_026054763.1, on the reverse strand, counting down.
CATGAATAGCTGGAGAGATCGCGGCCGAACTGGTGGATCTGTGAATCTAGATGGCACAGGCGCCGTTCCTGCCGAAGGAGATGTTGCGCTGCCGCTTGGCCCGGGAGAGTGGGAGGACGCACTAGGCTTACCACTCTCCGTCGTTTGTCAGAATGTAAGTTTTCTCCAATTCAAATGCAAGCATGGTACTGATGCTAGCGTTCCAGTCTGAGAGGATTGACTACTTGGAAAAGAGCCAGGGGTGGAAAGAAGAGAAGTTCGATCTCGTACTTCAGTATCTACGGACGGTCTTATTACGGCGTGCGTGTCCCCTAAATAAACTTATCGTTCTACCTCTTACTAACTTACGATTAGACGGAGCTTCTCTGATTTACACAACGCCTTCCATGACATCCCCTCTACAAAGTCTCATCCACGCTAGTCTTGGAATTCACTCATTGCTGAAGCGCGCCCCCTTGAAAGCCAACGTCATCGACCGAGACAAGATCGTAGTACCTCCGAACTGGGACTCTTGGGGAAAGGTCAGGGTGCTACGGGATGGTTTCGACGTCGAGAGGATTAGTGAAGGTTGGGCGATAGATCTTGATCAGCCCTTTCCCACTTCCAAGAGCGATGGGGTTCATCAAATCAATGGCGAAACGAACAATACGGAAGAAGAGGAAGGATCGTCAGTTATGCTATATGAGGAGCAAGTTCAGGACACGAGTCTAGATGCCTTGCAACTAGCCCAAGCGAAACAAGACACGAGCAGGCTGGAAGTTGCATCTGTCGATACGCAAGCATTCCTCATAAACCAATTAGAACGGCTCGAACAACAGAAGAAGGTTGACGAGAAGGTCGGTAAGGATAGCACCTTCGCACAAGGCCAACCAGACGATATGATTAGCGACCACATTGGCCCAGTACAATTTAACATGGGAGGTATCCAAGTAGATGCTGATGATATGGTGCAGCGGCTTAAGGTTTGTCTCTCAAGTGCGCCTTTTACCAGGCTCAAAACAGAAGCTAATCAGTCAACAGGACCGCCAAGCCTATGGACAGTCTGACGAGCCTCTCCTAGATGATGAGTCTCACCTGGAAGAGGGAACAGCGCCAGTGGACACAGATACACTAGCCAAATTCTTCGGCAACCTGATGAATAGAAAACCCACAGCTGGAGGTAGCGTAACCAAGACATGATAGGAGTGTCTATGGTATGCTGGAAACATGATCCGAACAGCCACCGGTACGCTCCAACTACCGATTCCACATATAATATGCGGATCAGATAAAGCACGAGGGTCTAAATGTATGATTCTCAGCCCAATGCTCGAAAACTGGGACGAGCAATGCATTTCATTTGATGAAGAGCCCAGTTTCTTTTCATTTGTAAGACCACCAGCCGGGGGGGGAGGAGTGGGGGTGGACATGGAAAGTCTGTGTCGGTGCAAAGGGGGATTGAACAGCAATGGGAAGGAAACCCATCAGGAAACTCGGCAGGCAAAGAGAAAGAGAGAAAAGAAAAAGAAAGGCAAAGATCAAGAGAAATGAGAAAAGCCCTTCACACTTACACCTGGAGTTATGGACTGTTTTTTCTTGTCTGTCTGTCTCGTATTTTCTTCCCATAACTCTTCGCTGATTTTTCTTGTCTTCTGGTCCATCAATTTCGGTCAATGAAGAAGGGATGAAATGGGAAGGGATGGGGGAAGGCGAACAATCAAATCCCCCTAATCCCGCCTTGCATGATAAAACCTATGGTCGAAGGCCTATAGAGTTAAGAATTGGTAGTAGTATGGTAGATACCCCTTTGAATGATACCTATGAAAGAGAGCAATTGAGTTGAGCAAATGCCTTACCTATAACTTTCCATACCACTACCTCATTTCCTCAAGATGCCTAGGAGATAATAGTGGAAAGACCTGATTATTAAAAGAGGAAGATCTAACGATCAGACCTCGACTAGAAATATTCCTAAATACCTAGGGTCATGGCTAGGTACAATGCGTCGCACGTAATGTTCCTCTCTGGCGTACCTACAACCATCTCTAGGTACCTAGCCAAGCAGCCAAGTAGAAAATCGATAGGTACCTTAGTTGATGGGACATCGCTAGGACCGGAGAACTTGATAAGCACTAGGTATACTTTTACTTTGATATTCATCCCGTGGCAACTGGACTCGTGTAGAACGCCCCTATCAGGGCCCGTCTCGAGAAAGCACTAATAACTACTCGGTCACGCACTCTTGAACTATTAGATATCTCTATTTCGCCATACAACGATTCAATAATAGATACATAGGTAAAGAATGCTTCGAACGACTTCTGCTAAGAGAGAACCATTATCTTCCTATTCGAATCACAAGCCTAGCCTAAATACCTAGGTAGGCGCCCACCTGATTAAGCACCATTAGACCATATCTTCAAGGGGGTCAATAAGTCCAGATCAGTAACAAATAGGCCTGTCAATACCCTTGCACCAATTTGAAGTGTAGATTCATGAAAGAGATACCAAGAGGGGGGAAAAAGAAACCCCCTCATGAAAGAACCTCGTCTACATATGCAAATCGCCAAACAATGCAGAAAAGGGGAGGAGGGTATGATAGAAACCACTCCTGAACATGATGAGTACCGTAGACGCCCTATCTCTCCTATGGTATCTGCCTCATATTTCTCGTGATGAATCCCCGTACGACTTATAGACAAAAACATATATTAACCCCGTCATATCATCCATGGATGTATGCATCTCTTGGTGCGTCGTTAGCCACTGTGAGAACCGCCCACTCTTTAGAGAGACCGACCATATTCTTATAGGCGAGAGGTGTTTGACTAAGAGGGATCTACCTCTTTCAATTCATTGTTATCAAGCTTTCGGTATGTGCCGTCTCGAGATGGCTCGTATATAGCTTGATCCTGTGGGAAGGAGGTGGCTCTTCGGTCTCGATTACTCAACCATGAACCTACCTTTTGAGGATCGTGATATCGCAGCGTAGATAGAGCAGCGCGGGGGGCTCTGTGAAATGCTGCCAATTGCGTGGTTTCGGGATTCTCTCCAACGATGATCCAGTGGCGACCACCCAGTTTCCAAGGGACAATGCCACAGAGCAAGCCCGGGAAAAGGTTTGGATGCTCCAGCATCTCGACACCAAAGGCGTTGACGCTTTCCTTGGCCATGTATGTGTACTTCTCATCTCCCAGTAGCCCTCCGAGCCTGAACAAGTTTGACACGGATATGGCGTTGACGGACGGCTGAGAAGTGTCCATAGCATCCTTGATTCGTAGTAGTGTGTACGGCGCACCTAAAACCGTGGAGTAGAAGGCTCCGCATCTAGCGTTTGCCGTCGTAGGCGTAGGCGTAGGGTTGTCGTAGAAAAGTGTGATTTGCAGTGTCTGGAGTTCATCGGCCCACTTGAGCCAGGACTCATCGGCAGTTCCTTGGTATAATTCAATGAGTCCTTCAATAACGGAGGCATAATCTTCTGCATATGCCTCAATATAGGCTTGGCCTTCGGAGTATACTCGATACAGGATTTTCTTGTTGTCATCCCAAAGCTCCTTCTTGATAAATAAAGCTGCGTTCTTTGCTACTTCGAGGTATTTTCTTCCTTGTTCAGCTACAGCACTTCCGGAATGAATCAATGCCAAGGCTGTTCGTGTAAGGGCAGCAATTGCCATGCCGTTGTATGACGTGACGATCTTCGTGTCAATGTCTGGTTGAATACGCTCCTTTTGCCGGTGTGAACGTAGTTTATTCTTAGCGGCGTTAATTCGCTGTTTTACGTCTTCCTCTGAGATGCCGAGTTGCTTGCTTAATCTTGTGGAATTCTTCACAATCTGCAGAACATTCTGATTGAGATACTCGTCGTGGGGGTCGTATTCGCGTTCGACGTTGCCATGTTCTTGAACGTTCCAGTACGCAGCAGCAGTTTCACTATCTTGTTCATCGCCAACGACGGCCTCAAACTCTTTCCGAGTCCACAGGTAATATGCCCCATTCTGCCTAACTTTGTCACCCTTTCGGTTATATGAGTCTGCCACTTCGCTGGTGAAGAAACCACCTTTGGCGGATAGCATCCTATCGCTAGTGATGTAATCGGCAACCTCAACTACCATGTCAGCAAATTCACCATCCTTCGTGCCTCCGGACAAAAGCCATGCATCTAAGAAGAGTCCAAGAAGAAGCGCATTGTCTATAAGCATCTTCTCGAAAGCTGGTAATGACCAGTTTCTTGTAATCGAGTATCGATGGAAGCCGCCTCCTATGTGATCATGCACGGCACCGGTGACAATTCTTCGCAAGGTATGTAGGCCCATGCCACTAATATACGTGCACTCATTCGGTCCAACTACATCCTGAACAACTTTCGGGAACCGAGTTGCTCGTAGAAGTAGCGAAAGCTTAGCCGGAGTTAGGAACTTATCCTCAAGGCCGAAACCACCGAACATGGGATCAAAGGTTCTTGTGATTCGCTCATAAGCCTCCTCGATCTGATCCAGGTCGACTTCGCCATAAACCTCGCGGGAATAGTCGATAGATGCGGCAGCAGTAGTATCTACTTGAGTGGAGGCTGGAGCAGGGGACAGAAAATCATCCCCTGCGTGATTCAAAGTCCCCTCGGCCGAAATATGGCTTAATTCGATCACCATCTTCTTAGCTTCTTCGCGAACACGGGGTTCCTCATCTACCCATGAGGCAAATACTTTCTTAATCACAATGAGCCAATCAAGGGCTTTGTCAGTCCCGTCGCTTTCTGACTCAACTTCATCTTGAACGCCAGGGGTGGCCCAGTACGTGCCACTAAAAACCGGTTCAAGCTCAGGGGTGAGGAAGACATTGAGCGGCCAGCCACCAGTTCCGCTGAGAGATTGATTGTAGGTTATATATATACTATCGATATCAGGTCGTTCCTCCCGGTCGATTAGAATAGGCACGAAGTTCTCGTTCAGAAAAGATGCGACTTTGGGGTTAGAGAAAGACTCCTGTCTCGTAAGATAACAGTCTAAGAGGGAGAATCAGCACTGCCGGACCCCTTTCAAAGCTAAAGATATATTCGATTATACCTACAATGAGAGGCCAAGAAGCCGATACTAAGGAATATTAACTTGTTCTCCCTCTTCGCTCGGCCCACGGCATCATCGTCTAGAAGTTGCCAAGCTACTAGGCTGTTGGCGTGTGCTCGCACGAAGGGACTCCTACTGTCTGCAGCACGATTTCTGAGAGGCTTCGCATCGGCAGAAATGGATTGTTCAAGTCCCGACGGGGAAGGCTGAATCTTAGAAGTTGATAGGTTAGCGCCAGCCTGGCCACCCTGCGAGGGCTGCTGGAGCTGTGCCGACATCATATTGTGCCAAAGTTGGAATAACAGATTACGCAATGAGCTGTTTCGTAGGTCCGAATGAAGGTCAAATGAATCGAAATGATAGGTATCGTAATCGACCTGATCGATATCCCTCCTATACGGCCTATGATTGTAAGGCCGACGTTTGTCTATGCCTTTTGGTCTATGCGGCGTGATAAGTTGCCGGCTCTGGTGAGCTTATAATACCTAGCTATCCATAAAAGGACCACGTTGATATGTGCGATAAGTAAAATATCACAAATGAGGCTGTCGGCGGTTTGATAACATTGACGAAGCCTGGTAGATAAGTTGTACAGATAACAAACAAAAGACGCTTCGGAAGATGGAGAAGAATAAGAATATGAAGGATATTTAATATTTGCGGGATAATGACGAAGTTGAACAAAAATGTAAAAATCAAAATGTAAAATGGCAGGGTAAGCCTCAGTAGCTTTGGTGTGGAAAGTGGAACTAAGAGTGAATGGGAAGTGGAAGTGGGATGAAGATGACCAGAAACAGCCCCACTCAGGTAACATTTAGAGTAAATACAATATATGCATGTGGGAGGTATTACAAGAATTGCGCTCCCCAGGCCGTTAGGGCTGTTACGACGCAATCATTTTTGAATGTACTTGTATTGTACAATACCTATGTACCTATCTAGTACTAGGTATCTAGTAGTAGGGTAGCTACTTGGGTACGTACATAATCCATGGATGATGTAACAATTTTGAACATCTTAGCTCATGGTACATATCAGATACCCATGTCCTATGTACTGTGTAGATGATACATGTAGCGTGTAGGCAAGTAAGTATCTGTTCGATACCTACTACGCGGGGTATTGTACTCAAGTGCAAGTACTAGGTAGTACTATGTATCTACTACATAGTACTAGATCAAGCATGTACAGACAACATTGAAGTAGTAAATACCGGCGACATAAGCACCACCTACATACTTCTATACATATGTAAGTATTTCGAGTTATGTCATCGCTTCCTACATAAAGAGGAATCGTTAGTCACATCAATGATATATCAGTAACATGGAAGGTCCATGCTATGTACTACATAGTTACATAATATGTACTCTTTAATGATTCATTTTTAGGTTGAAAGGCTTCAAATTTTGCATTAACATCCTCGTGTTTATTATCTAATGCATTCGAGTTTGGTATGTACTTTAACACATCATCCACCGTACCCAGTACCTATATATCTTCTAATAAAATAATAATACAATGAAAGGTGCCCAGAACTAGAGTATCTAATGAGCAACAGGCATGATAGTTGCAGCACCTATCACCGGTGTGGTCGAGGTCGATATAGATGTAGATGTAGATGTAGCAACTACATCCATAGCCACCTTATCAACCCAGACTTCATTCTCCATCTCATCGCCCAGCACGAACGAGAAGACAAACTGAAGCATCCTATCGTCGTTGCCCGTGGTATAAGGGAATTCGACATGAGTCCAGTTCGCCGACGTGGCCTCAACACGGTGCGCGACCTTGTAGTTGGCGTACAGGTCGACGTATGACGCTGCGCTGATACTAGAAAACTGCACCCAGAATGATATATTCCAGCTCGAGTTCGCCGGGGGCCAAAGAATCGGGCTGACGAGCCGAAGGTTCGATCGGAGGTCCTCCGTCTGCAGGTTTCGCCGCATCAAAACGTGGAACGCCCCACATGACCCGTCCGCGCCCGGGCTACTGACGGAGTAGGCCGTCGACATGATATCCACCAGGTCGATACTCCACGGTGAAAGTCCCTGCTCAAAATCTCCATTCTCTATCACATCGCTGGCCGAGACGGTCGTGCATGAGGCACTTGTACTGGTCGTTGCGGAACTGGCCAATGGTAGGCTCGAGCTAGTCTGGTTTGATGATGTGAAGATGGAACTGTCTGTGGGAGTTGATGTCGTGGAGTTGATATAGTGAAATGCCGAACTAGGAGACGGTGTCAACTTTGGGGAGGGAAAACAGGTCGTGTCGATCGAGGTGGCGTCGCTTGCAGGAGTCGGACCAGTCGAAGTCGAGTTAGACAGTAGACCTGAGGAAGTTGGCAGGGGCTCAGCAGTCATCGACTCAGCGGTCGTCGACCCAGCACCGACTGGGTTTCCTGATGAGAATGAATTTGATAAGGTTCCCGAGGCCATGCTCGTGTTGGCCGAATTCGTTGATGTAGCTCCTAAAGTACAAGACGAATTCGTCCAAGGGGCTGAACTGCTAACTGGGTCGCTTGACGAGACTGCAGCTGCGCTGGAAGTATTCGACGTAAAAGTCGACATTGAAGTCAAGGATGGTTCCCCGGGAATCGTGGATTGTGTGTTGGACAACGAGCTAGCGAATGTAGAAACTGGTGAACCCACGCTAGAAACAAAAGAGACAGTTGAAGACGAAGATGACGAGGTAAGAGAAGCAATCCTCGATGATCCTAGGTTACTAGGTGTGACATCTGTGCTCAAGGTTGGGCTCTCTGATTGGGAATCCCCTGTGGAATTGCTAGATGTAGTAGTTATTTTCGGCAAAGATGAGGTCAATGAGTCTACAGGCCCAGATCCAGTCTCGGAGATTGATGTTCCTGACGCCGTCAAACCGGATGAACTTGGCATAAGCACGCTGCTGGTCGAGGTGACAGCAGTGAGAGAGCCAGGCGATGTCTGGGCATTTCCCCCTGACGCTAGAGTTGAGGTAGCCAATGTAGTTGGAACCGATGTGGTGCCAGTAACAGACGTTGTAGTAGACGCAAGAGAAGGGCAGGCGACACCACATGCACAGGCTGAGATGTAAGCTAGTCGGTTGGTATTGCCACACTACAACGCATGAAGTCAGTATTTTCTCTGTATTTACCTCTAACGCAGTAGGCCAATAGATTACTGCCGCCTGGGTAAACTAGGACAGGGTGGTAGTTTATATCTGGTACATACAGCAGCTGTTGCTTCCGCAGGGTAATCAGTGGCACCGTAATGGCCTACTGTTGAACAATAGTTCACTGCCTCAGCGAGAGCGAGAGGAGAGTCGCAAGGAAATAGTGCATTATAGCAACTGTCAAGTGGTTAGCTCTCCGACCTTATTCTTGTATAATCCATCCCCAACCCTCAAAGACATACTTGTCATGATTACAGCCGGACTGTGCGCGAACGGCGATAATAGACAGATAAAGGACCCAGCTAGCTAGCTTGGTTGACTTGATGGATAGCATTTTGAATATGCCTAAAGAGCGAATCGAATCGAATGTCAACGTTGTAGTTTAGAATGTAATAAAAGAATGTGCTTACTGGTTGGGTAGCTTGAAAACGATAACTCCTGATTTTGGCTTTGGATATCTAGTATATATACTTGTTCTCATATTCGTATGCTAATTCGCCTCAGGGGCTTTAGAGAAGTATCAATAAGAGATAGTTACACATTCGGACCTAGTAGATACAATTTACGATCAATAAGGTGATAGACACTTGTACCCCAACTTGTACGATGCCATCTTCAAGTTTCAGAGCCTACGCTGCCACGCCTTCAGCTGAGTTTCCTCGAAGAAGAGACTTCTGCAGCTCAGACTAGACACATCCTGCACGACCGTTTCGTGCCATGTGGAACATAACCAGGAAACATTGACAAGGTCTATGGCCAATGGGATGTGATATGTCGAAACACTTTCTCTTTAAACTACCGTCACGACGAGCTGGGAATGTCTCGCAAGTGGTGGTTCAAATCTTGAATTTAATCATTGTTTGTCTTGATATCAGATAACTAAATTCCGCAAGACCCGAGACAATAATATATTCCTCCCTGATATAACCAGGTGCTCGTAATTTCGTCAGCTAGAAATGATGCCGAAATAGTTGTCTCTCGGCTATCTTGAAGATGTCTGTATAGAACCCTACCAATAGTCCGTAGGGAATTAGTCAATGGCCTGTCCACTGGCGAAGATCGAAATCAGAAATTAAAAATGACGTCCTTCAAAGATTGGCAGAAAAGTACGATTATCTACATGTGATGATTTGGAGGCCTTACTTATGGATGAGAACAAGCAGGGAAGTAAGAGGGCCTCAAAAAAGGGGTCCAGGTGTACATCATCATTGTTAGGTTAATATCTTGGATATATGAGTGATGGAAAAGAGAGGTCTTGACTTAGGTACACCGCTGGGATTTACTGAGTTAACATATCATAACATGACGCTTTAAGGAGAGTCAAATGTCAGCTATTCATCGACCTGCTGATTGGGCTCCATCCTTAAGCTTTCTCACTTAGCTTTCTTCCAAGGTTTCCTTTTGAATACCTAGGTTACAAGTTAGCCAGTCGTTTGTGGTGAGGTTATTTTAGCAGAACACCTGGGCACTCTTAGTATACAGTTCTTCAATGGTAGATACGTTTGTGTTGTTCATAACTGCTAACCAATCTTTTGGTATTACTTACCATTACCTATAGACCAAGTCACAAACTAAACGAAGAGCCCAATACTACCAATACCCGCCACTATCATCCCAGCCCACTTTGCAGAGTTTCCTTTGTGGTTCAATATGCAATGCTTCATATCGAGCATAGTAGGACATCTACCCGGAGTAAAACCTCCTGATACCAAGCCCCAAATACCTACCTAGATACTAATAGGAGCCAGCAAGAGTGACAAAGTTGTCCTCGATCCTCCATAGCCATGATTGGGTATTATTACGACAGTCCTAGAGGTGATATACACTTATATAGTGCAACTATAGAGACACCAGTAAAATGGCTGTCGTATATCCTAGCCAATATCATACCACATTGGTGCACACCTTTCTTCTTCCTCTTTCCGCAAAACTCGCCAATGCATCACCATAAGCGATCCCATCAAACCTCCCAAGAACTGTGGGAAGGAACTCTAGTGAAAGGAGTAGGCCTCACTTGAATTAGACCATTCCGAATGATTATTGAGGCGAACCTATCACACAGAAAACCCGCAACATTCAGTAATTCTGGTTGTGCTTACCACGTGAATAGGTACAATACAGTATATGCTGCTACACGCCCTAGCTTAGGCAAGCCTGGCAAGGTAGTAGGAGCAGTGGTGTAGTAGCCCTAGAGCCTTATGGGTGATGAATTGACCAATGTTACATCAAGGTGCTGTCTTCAACAGTTTCTTACTTGCATGAATGTATAGGTAGGTATCGTATACTCACATGCACTAGAAATCAATTTTGACCTCCAAAGTTGTATGAGTAAGCAGGAAGGATTCAATTAACTGAATATATATCTATGTAGGTGGCAATACAGCACTTCACGGCTTTATTTCGTTAACGGGCTGTGACAAAGAAAAAAAAAGATGGTATTAAAACATCGATAATACTTTTTTTTTTTTTTTTTGGTAATGGGATATAGCCGGTCTCCTTTCGGAATTCGGGTTTCGTTAACATGCGGCGAAGCCCAACTCCGTAAAGCCAACCTGCCAATCTGTCAATCTGTCAATCTGTCAAGGCATAACTATGTACCTAAAATCAATCGGTGATGAATTTGAGTTATATTCACCTTACCCACATAAGAGCGGGACTTGACTGCTGGGACGGTGGACCTTCGACTCTGTACATAATGCACATAGTTGCTGCAGGTGGATACTGTAGTACTATGCCATCCGGTCTACAGTCTACTATGCGAGGCACAAGCTACATACTAACTACAGTATTACTACTATGTATGTAGGTAGTAGTCACTATACACCAGTGACACAAGCAGTAACAAAATACTTTTGAAGTTCCAAGAAACTCCAAGAGTTTTCCAAGCCCTTTAAGGCCTATTCCACATACGACTCCTTGAAGACGCGGGGAAGAAAAGCCACCCGATTACAAATCTAGGGCTATGCAGGCACACATGATTTCCAGATCCGCCATGATTGACTTTGCAAATCAAGCTGCGCCGAGTTTATCAACGATGTTAGTTCTTGCTAGCCTCGTTACGGGGATCTTTCAATGACGCTCTATAACTGCGGTGTATACCTGGGTAGCTATGGATAGCCTCTGTGCTTAACTAGTATGTACCTAATATACTAAAGGTCGCTATCGGCGGTGCACTTATCGGTCCCGGCGTCAACTCGCGCATAAAATCGCGAAGAGCGAGGGGCGCGAGGTCCATAAATGGCATATATGCACGAAGAGCTATGAGATGCTACTCATGGTACTGTACTACTAGTACTACTAGTAGTAGGCGATTACAGCCACATGAGGGCAAGCTTGATTACCTACATATGGGTACATACCTACTTACCTATGTAGGTACGGATCAAACATAGGCATTGTCATCTGCATAGACATGTGCACTTATGAGGCCCAGGCGTTTGTTTCAAATAATCGTGTAATTCTGATCACTCGATTAGATCTTTTATCCTATCTCTGTCTAGCGTTCAAAATATAGTCCGGTGGTGGTTGGAATTGGGATGATGTGGGATGCACAAGGTGTCTACTTGGTACCCTACTAATAGTTATGTACCTATCATAAACAAACTGGATATAAAATAAAGTTGATCTTCGGGCCCGAGGAACTGTCTGTCTTATGCACCCGCCAGAAGATTACATAGAATCTGTAGATGCTTACATATATGTAGTATGTATGTAGGTACGTATGATGAGACCCCGATCTTAAGGACAGAGACGGATGACGATCAATTATATGTAGCTTACATGTACATAGTTAATCAGCATTTTTATTTTCGCGCACACACCTATGGATACATTCATAGTTACTTGATTCAAGTTGTCGGTCGTTGGCCACAGAGCGCTCAGCCAAGATCCAGGCACGTCCCTGACTAGTGATGATTCAAAGACTTGGCATTGTACGTAAGCCACTTCTCCAAAGGACAGAAGGAAGAAAAGAAGGCCCGGAGAAAAAAAAGGAAAAGAAGAAAAGAGAAATGTGTCGCTACATAGTGGGAAATCCATCGGGGTCGGGTCGTTTAGGAATCCCGCTTCCCCGTTCGTTTTCGGACCCTGACTTCTAAGTTGTTCCAGAACTTGAAGAATCAGATGCCAATTTGTCAGAGCGTTTCGTCCTTTGTTTCTGAACATGTCCTCTTTCCCACTGGGCCTGCCCAGCAGCCTAGCCCAGATCATGATGGATTACATAGTAAAAAACCACGTGGGGAAGGGGGTTCGGTTGGTGGGATCTCCCTTGTTCAAGACTTGTTCAAGACTTGTTCAAAGAGGTTCATTGATATTAAAATAAGGTTTATATATTATATATTAACTAAATGTACATGACATGTGAAGATTGATTCCTCATAGTCAAGCATGATTAAATAGGAGTATGCCCAGGTGCACATGTAGAGACTGTTAGCGACTTACAGTGATGATGACAGATACACTACCTACTGTAGATACCTACATGTAGCTACCAACGTCTGTACGTAGTAGTGCAATGCTTTTTGTTTAACAGCTTGATAAAAGCCAAGCAGATTGGCAGGTAGGAAGTATGTAAATATCTGTCGTATAGCCGTACTAGCCTTACTATGTATTATTATTACACGTGTAGGTATACGCGGAAAATCAACTGGCCAAAATACATAATTACATATTAGTAACTACTTTTTGTAGGGACAGATTGGAAAGTGAAACGAATACGATTCTGGCTCACTGACCGCCAAGAGGGCCGTTCAAGGCGGGGGATAAGTTGCCTATCTAAGTAAATTGCGGCATCGTGGCGAAGCTTTGAAGGGGGTGTGCGTGTGCCCCCAACACCACAGCCATTTGCATAGGTAGTTTAATCATAAAGAATGTTTCTTTCCCTTGAGGCCAAGGGATCTACGAGATTGATTGACTGATGAGTGTAACCCCTTCGAGAGTTATTGTTGCTTACGTAGCCCCTGTGAGCATGTTGCTCTTCCAGGACTGCTATTAACGGTGTTTCGATGCATGATTGGCACAATTCATATACGATTACATCGATTGCACTTCCACCTCCCCTCCATCCCCCGGCTCCCTTCCCTGGTAAGGCGATCCGGGGTAGTTCAGGTGAGCGAGCCTATCCATCCACCCATCCACCCATCCCACCCTGTCTGAAACTTGATGAGATAGAATTGAACGGCGCGACGTCATCTACTTCACGCCGATTCGGTATTTGATGACATGAGCAAGTTAAACAGGCAGTAATATTTGGCTCATTCAATTTAGGAAAAGGTCAGCAATTCCCTTGAAATCATGTCATCCAAATCACTTAGGATGCTTCATCCTTATATCCTACACTTATGTAGGTACATACATACATACATAGTACTGTAACAGCCTAGCACCAGATAAATACGCGGAAACCACCCATACCCGCATTTTATGCCCGTGTGCTTATCACCTATGTAACGCATTCACAGACAGCTGAGCGATCTGCCTAAATGCAGTTAAAGTGAAGTAGATATAAGGAGGTTCTGGAATACCCTAGACCCATACCTAGGGTTTTTGATCTTCCCCAGTCAGTTGCTGCTTGGAAATCAACAGAAAGGCTAGGGGTCGATAATCAATCACAGCCTATTATGTAAGTAGATAGTGTGGCACATTTGGTTCAAGGCAGGGCTTCGATGCACCGCACCGCACTATACGATATACGACGAGGACATCAAAGTGTGCATGATAAGTGGTCTTATTGGATTGTTAATTGCTTGGTGGCTTGCGAACCGCTGTGACCCGGAAGTGAGCGGTACGAAGGTCAAAAAAAACGTAAGACACAAGATGCAAGATGAAGACGCAAGATGTAAAGCGTAATAATACACCGCTTAGTAGTATATGTAACATGGATACATAGAGGTGAATAGGAGGGGCATTGGAGAGTAAATCATAAATGAGTTATGGATATAACGCTGGAAATAACCCGCCAACACCGTAAATGCATTCCTTCTAATCGCAAAGTGGTATGGTATGTAATACAAACCAACCATAGCCGCCATGGCTCCGACCGTCCAAGCCCAGGCTTCTCTAGGCTTCTCTCATAGAAGCGCGTAGAGTTCAGCTTGGGAATCCAATCGCCATAACCCCCCGGTCTTATCTTTTGAAGAGCTGTGTGCGTTGTGTGTGTTGTGTGTGTTGTGTGTGTTGTGTGTGTTGTGTGTGTTGTGTGTGTTGTGTGTGTTGTGTGTGTTGTGTGTGTTGTGTGTTGCGTGTGTAAAGGATGCGATTGCTTGTTCACTGCCAGCCAGCTCAGCCAGCCAAACCCATAAACGCCGTGCAATAAACGAAGTGTGTATATGAGTCGAAAACGATTGCAGCCCCCCTTTTTCGCCTTTCCCGTATGCCCCGTGACCAGGACGTCAACGCCAGTCTAGACCTATCCGTGTTCATATTCATGATCGTAATGATTCCATATTGTATCCCGAGTAGATCATCGGATCTCCAACCCCCAGCATCACCTCGGGGTTTGGACATTGTATCATGTGAGGCTTAATCGTGCCAAATTCCGACTCGACGAGCCCTTGACTCAACATGATCTCTGCCATGTCTATATCCATCCCTTGTATAAATTGCGGTGATAGGTCTATCGAGCTAGGTCTGCTCATGTTCCACGTAGGAAAAGACGACGGAGCTGAGGGTGATTGGACGGCGAAAAGACTCCCGGGCGACTCGATTTCGGATTGTATAGTATTGGTATCCAGATCGTATGTTAAGCTCTGAGGTGACATTGTCTGCAAATTTTGCCCACCTAGCATCACCTTCCTGTAATCCTGCTCGAAGTCCGAGTGGTCAAGCTCCGAAGAGCTTGCCCGATCCGTTCTCGTGGAATTTGAATCTGTTTCGGATCGGTGTTCTGTCGAATGCGTTTCTCTTTCCTGCTGTTGCACATCTAGCTCGGCAGCTAGTTTCGCTAATCCTGCTTCATCTTCTGGGAAAACTGAATGAGGGGGGAGGTCGGCGTCCGCATTGGGTCGTATGCACCCGAGCTTCGTTGCGATGTTGTGAATGATAGGCTGACCCCTCTCATTCAATTCCGGCTCTCCCAAGTCCCACGATTGCCCATTCCTGACCATGGCGTATAGCTTGTGTACGGTGGCAATCAAGGCAAACTGCGTATTTTCTAAAACCTCCGCATACCTAGGACACAATCAGCCTTATGAGAATACTTAATTGGTTGAAAGCTACTATACCCTCTAGGCAACTGCTTGTATTCCGTCTTCTTTCGTGTACCTGCTGTACATACCAAGCCATCATCCTTACACCTCTTACACGGGAACTCTCCGTCACACTATACCCCAATGTTAGCCACCACATAGCTTCGAGGCGGTTTCACTTAGTCGCTAACCTTTGTCTTCTTCATTCTGCATCGCTCACAAGCTTTCCATACTCGCTTATGCCTGTTGTCAATGGCATGCGGTGAGAGGGGCGGGTGGTCGTGAGAAGGAGAGTGGGCGAGATGATTGGCAGCTCGCTTGCCGCCTCGATGTATTGGCTTCACAGATTTGTTACTAGAAGCAGTATTCCTCTTGGATGATGTTGTGGTCTTCATATTCATGTTGTCCTCAAGGGGAGGCGTTGGCATCCCACTTTCCATTTTGGGAGATTCCGACTAACACGGGAGACACTCAAGTAAGACCGAGTTGAGATATACTTGAGTAGTGGAGGTATGTAAGTGAGCTGAAATTCAATATGAGATAGCTATAAAATATAGATGTAACTGATTATGAAATCCAATACCGGAACTCAAACCGAGGAACGAATATGAATCAAACAGTGAAAGGGGTGGGAAGGGAAGAGATAAAATATTATTCGAGGAATTTCGTTGATAAAATGTGACTCTCAACTGGGATTAATAATGCAGCAGAGTGAACCGAGCTTTAAGGGCGTGACGATTATGTGATGTTGCCGTTTACACTAGGCCCGGCAACTTTATTCTTGTCGAACAAGCTAAACAGACCAGGGATGGTCTTTGAATCGGCCGCGCTTTATGTCCGAAAGTGCGGGCTGCTCAGTATGTACTTTACTTGGTACTTAGAGACTTAAGAGACTTGCTGACTGGGTCGACAGAGGTAGCTGTAAGTCTTGGATGGAACCCGGAACCTCTTCAAGAAGTCACTCCCTTGAGAAGGGCCATCCAATGGAAGGTCTATGTCAATATGATGTTGAATATCCCTGCAGCTTGCTACAGCTCTTGGTATCGTGGCATAGTTCGACTGTTCGAGACGTGTCTATGCCAAGTGAGGTCTAGGGGATGTTGCTGGCTGTGTTATAGTGTTATGCTCGAACTGACGGCGAGCCAAGTATTTGTATGTATGTATGTAATTGTATAACCGTGACTTCACCGTCCAAGTTATTTATATGGAATTCGACAGGGTACCAGGTAGCGTTGTCGTACGAGAAGGCAGTATTAGTCGGCAGTAGGCATATGGAACATTGAAAGCAGTAAGTGTGAGTTTTCAACATAAGAGTCGAAGGCGGAAAGGCATCATCGTCTTCTTATATTTAAGGTGAATTATTATTCTTTGTATGTGGAGAGAGTGGGCATACGACAGCCGTACCACCGTGGCCACCGTAGCCACCATGGCTACAATACATACCTAGGTAGAGTCTGGTAGACATCTAGAAGAAGAAAAGTAACTTTAGAGAAGAGATCAGATCAGGTCGAGTGACAAAAAGGTACAAGAGACTACATGGAAACCGGAGGTCGAAAGTCGCGAGAAGTACCCGACTATTTCGTACATTGTGTATGTATGGATGTAAAGTGGCTCAGTAAGCGTGTGCTTAGAGAGCAACGCTGAAGAGCATCAATTAGGTAGACGAGACAGGGCTAGTGTTAGTACTGCCCAGGCTGCTTAGTGCTATTAATGGTTAGGTACGTAGATATTAATGGATGTATCCATGATTTCATGGATGGAGGATGAATGATAAACAACATTTGAACTGGCTCGGAGTTATGCTACAAATGTAATGTATTGTATGTACATCAATGGATATTGATTTGGCAGGCAGTGGCAGTTTGGCTGGGTCCGGTACTACATAAGTTATAGTGCGGCGTGCCATGTAGTTACATGGTATCATTTATGTATGTACTAGGTATGTAGTCATTGTACTATGTAGGTAGTCATTATGGATTATGTAGGGCTGGTAGGGATTAGGTAGAGAGTTGTGCAAAGGTGTGCAAAAATATACAGCATAATCCTGGGTTTTATGACCCAATTGGGGCACATGCCTGTTGATACTTTCTAGATGTTTGGATGCACAAAACTGCAGGCGGAATGTAACCACTCCGTCGCTAAATGTTAGCGGACGGCATTGCAATTCAACAAGGTCCCGTGTGCTGATGCTTTTAAATCTTGGCCGGACCAACTGTTAACGCCGAACATTACTTTACTCTTTACTACCCTAGAATCCTAGATACTTACTAGTAGCTAGCAGCCCTAGAGTAAAAGTTGAATTCCCTCAGCGACCTAACTACATAATATTGCACACATGCATCCATGTCAGTGTACATATGTACGTACAAAGATAAGAGCTACACATAACAAAGTTGAATCCAACACTGAAGAGAGAAATAACATCGTCAGCGGCCAGCCCCTGGTTAATAGCTCTCCTCCTGCTTACCTAGGATAATTAGCTGCCTACCTAAGGTATTACATAGTTAGTTAGTAGTACGGTTAGGTATTAGGTAGGCAAATACATAAACTGTAACTATCTCTGTACAATATTATGCACATTATATCCATCCATTGGATGTTTCATATTTCGTACAATCCCGAATGCGAATCGTATTTGGCTCCATTAAAATTCCCGGTCCAAATTTCCCACCTGTACACATCACATTTATGAATTGTGATGTTCAAAGAGACAGAAGATGGTACATATCTACACTACCTAGGGTATGTATGTACGATTCTAAGCTAGCACATTCACATGTATGTATATCAAGGAATTGGCAATTGCCTATTATGTATGCATGTATGCATGGCATGTACTGCACTTCATCCATATGTATCTAGGTTAGCGCAATGTAGCCCCAACATAGACGCAACGGTACTAACCTTAGAAGTTGAAGAATTTCCAGGGCTGCCAAGGCCCAAGGCCCAAGGCATTAGTGATCTATTATGTACTATAACACCATGCCCAATACACTACAATGACATTTGATACCTAATATCCTTGGACATGCCCAGTTGCCAGTAATGCTGCGGCTCTGCCAATGCGCACTAATATTCATGGACCTGTTGGAAAATAAAATAATACCAGGTAACTATCATGATCTAATCTGTTTTCACTATTATTACTAGGAATACATATCTAATAACAAAGCATCATGATGATGACATGAGTTCTACTTTCTTCTTAAATTTCAAGCTGACCAACTTACAGCACACAACAGCCAACAGGTATCACTTATATTTCAAAGAAAGAAGGAGGATGCTCCCTTCCGCCTTCGGGGATAAGCTGAGACCTATGTAAAGAGAGAGCCCCCCCTCGCGTTCGCTTGCGGCCTTGGGAACGGATCCAATGATCCATCGATGCAGGCGACAAGCCCGTACCTAAGTTGGAACTTCTGTGGAACACCCTTTAGAGTACTTCGAACCTATTAACCTAACCTAGTTCGTTCCCGAGGGTGAGGGTTTCAGTAGATCTAGAGACTAGAGTAGGTACCGTAGCTGTATGTACATAGCTAGAAAAGCTCCATAGGACATTTATTATTTTTTATGAAAATAAGTAGTTATTTCGCAAGCACCTTCTAAATTATATCATGAGTGTTGCTTTAAGCCTTTAACAGCCAAGTCGCTTTAGCATCCGTCAATACCTAACTAATGATACATGTAGTTGTAGAACTCTGCCCCCTTACTATATCATCACCTAGTATGCATGAATTATGTACCTAGATTACGATAGGTATATTGAGGCAATTCAATAATATGGAACAATGGTTATACGCCGTAATCATAGTACAGTAATAATCATTATCCGAAAGTGGAAAAGTATCGAGATCCTTTAGTTTAAACGAGTCGATGACAGCTTCAAAAAAAAAAAAAAAAAAAAAAGAAACAGGTGGAAAGAAATTCATAGTGGAGGCCAGAGCTCAAGCCACTTCGTCGCTACTACCTACTTCGTAGGTAACTAGCAGGTACGCAATAGTCATTGTGGAGATGAAACTTCAGCTCATTCTAGAAAAGGGAATGCCGGCTTGACATGATTGGACGAAAGATAGTTAAGGTAAAGACGCAAGGGACGATCGTCAACTAGGATCCACTTATAAGCTTTACCTGTTGCAGTTTAGCGTACTATCTTGCTATGGATGATTGCCGTGTCGGCTCCGATGTATGTCGTGCATTTCGAGCCGATTCCGAGAAGGGGGATAAGCAACAGGACATATCTTGTTAACAAAAAACAAGCTGCCTCAGCTTCTGTACAGGATTAATATGAAACGGGACAATCATGATCATCAAAAAGAGCGGTGGCCGATGAGTCCCGTCATCGCTCCAAGCCAAAAACTCAGATAGGTGCTATATATGTACGACAAGGAAAATCTGATCACAAGAGCCCCCAATACACAGTAGTAGCAGATAATGAGAAGCTTAGCGGATCCAGTCGATCGGGGCTCGGCTACCGCCTTGGCAGGTTCAAAAACCTCGCTCTCCGAACGAATCCCATCAACCCGAGAAATGCTACCGTAACCAGGGCCCTAGGTATCGCATAACACATAATAGGAGGGTAGGTACTTGACTACTATACTTCTTCTAGAAGGGGCTTCCAGCATAGAACTAACAAACACCGATGTTTATACTCATAGAGAAGTCCCCAGCAGTGACTCAGAGGACGGTGGAATCTACAAGGATTTCGAAAGTCCCTCATCTCTCCTGAACGAACCCTTTTACTTGGACAGGTAATGAAAAAAAAAAAGCAAATCTAATAGGTCGGTAACCGGAACATGCAGTTGGGACATGATAACCCTGCATTCATGGCCATTATGCAGCCCTGTCTAGCCCTGCCCGAGCCCGTGTCACGAGTCATCATTTTCCACCCTTCGAAGCAATAAATATCCCGCGCATTGGGTTGTCGTGGCGTTTCGTCCCTTTCCTTCTTTACCAACCAGGACGAGTAAGGATGAAATGGAATATACGTACATGCATTACATACGTACAATACAATACACGAAGCTACTTAGTGCATAGGCTTGACGTATTTCGTGCCTAGGTAGATATGCAAGGATAGAAAAGCGGGAATGGAAGATGGAGTGTGTAAAATTCCGGCGCAATCGGTTTTTGGACTGTTAACACCGTCCGAGCTTAACTATACCTAACTTTCTACCCTATGGGATTGTACATATTCTTACCTACCTACATGTAGGTATTTAGCCCGCATCAGTATAACGTGGGTAAGCCTAGCGAGTTAGGAGCCTCTCAGGTCAGCATCACAGTCCCGTACCTTATCTTACATAGTACTAGCCAGAAATATGAATCCCCGAGTTAGTACCTATAGATACTAGGTATAATACATGATCCATTATGTACCTACCTACCATAAACCTGACTGGACCCTCCGCAATCTGCATTGAACCCGTTCCCCGAATCCCGTGAACTTTGACGTAAGAAAGGCCACTTGGTTATGAAGAGCCTAAGCCTTAACCTCCTAACTATGCACACTAGGGAACTAGCCACATGCTTCCGATATTGTATACCAAGCACGCTACCTACACGGTAATAAGCAATCTCAAATCTAAAACAAGCCGGGCCGGCTTGACTTCTATGGGGCAAGGCTAGAATATTACACTACCGTTCTATTCCGAACCTCAACCAGCTCTCGTCGATCATGTAGTCTATCAAAGAAGAACAAAGAAGAAAGGATTCCGCGTTCCATCGGAGAGTCGGTCCCCTTTCTCCCCCGGCCGGCCAATGTGCGTTGTAGCTGACAAGCCGATCTCTGACTCCTATCGAGCATCAGCCTCAACGTAGTGTCGTGTATTCCTAGGCAAGGGAAGAAGGTTGTATTGTATGTTAGTCGTCTATTGGCATACGTACTGTACTACCTTTGAAGATCACCTAAGATCCCACCTAGCGAGTCCTACGGGAAGAGAAGGGCCGTTCAGTCAAGGATCTGGAGCTATCTACTCGCCCCGTTTGTTCATCATCCAAGCAAGCATCGAGAATGCTTACCAGCTTACCTACATACCTAGGTACATACGTACTGTAGCACACGTACCGAGGTTAGTTAGATCCTACACATGTAGCTAAAGCAAAGCCCACGTTTTGGAAATTTGCCAATAGTACCCGCCAGCCACGTGGGGATGCCGCGGCTCTGCTTCGAAGATCTGCATACCTGCCTAACGGGTGCTGGTGGATGAGAAATAAAGTACTAGGCAACTAATATTTTTCTTCTGAAAAAAAAAAAGGGGGGGGGGGGGGGGGGGGGGGTTAGCTCCTAGCCTCCTACCCCCTAGCTGCCAGGGCTGCCAGGTAGGTCTCACAATGTACAGCTGAAAATTTCTTTTCACAGCTCCGGTCTATGTGTGTATTACCTAAAATCTAGGATCCGTCCCTGAGAGCCCCATCACATCGCCGAGATATCTCCATCGAGTAGCTAGAATCAGGGCCCTCTAAGGCTGCAAGGGTAAGAAGTGCGTGGGTTAGGTGAAAAGAAATAAGGGGCAAGGGGACCGAATCATTGCCGAATAATGGATCAATAAATGAGTTTCCTACCCCTTCACACCCTTTGCTATTTGTTCCCTTTGCCCGTCCGATCGTGAACCTCATCTTCTATCCTCGGCTTTCTTCACACTGGGAATTGAGAGGGTTCTTCTTCATGCCCTACTCGTTGACGCCCCTAGATTCCTAGGAAATGAGAGAGATGAAACTGCTGTCAAGTTTCTTCGCCCTAGCCGTCTCTAATCTAACCCCCTTTATTCACGCCAACTATTCCCGCAACAACCTTGCCAATGGCACAAACAAGCAAGCGGGTATTATTGGTACCTATTCTAGATAATCTATCTGCAGTCTATTAAAGAAAAACAAGTTCAAATTATGTCTTATGTGATTTCCCTAACCCTAGCCACACGCCCAAGCAAATCGTCCCACGATGACTACCGTATGCATACCAAGGTAAGAGGTTCATTATCTATCCCCTTAACCTCCTAATTCTAGGTCTGATCCCGACCCGACCCCAATGTCTAATGTGTTCCCATTACAGCTTCGACTTATTCTTAGCCTGGTCATCTGACTTTAACCTTACAACACCCTACACTTGTGTTAGCAGACCGATAAAAAAAAAGAAAGGAGGGCGTGGTAGGTAAAAGGGGTTAAAGCATTAAGACGCACCTCCTGGAAAGCAGTAGCAAGCAAAGTGCCATCCTTGCTATAAATCTTCTGGGTGACGACACCCCTCCCGTCGCTGGCCCACGGACTCTCCATCTCGGTGAACATCCACTCATCGGCGCGTACTTTACCCGGGTTATGGAAGTAGATAGAGTGGTCGAGTGAGACCATCATGCCCACAGCCGGCTGGTCCTTGTAGTCGTCAATTTTGCCGTACCCCTCCCACTCGTTCAGCTGCTCGAGGTGCTCGCGAACCTCCGGGTCCAATTTTGGTACGTCCTCGAACGGGATTTGGTACCGCCAGAGCTTATGAATGCGCGACACCGTCCCGATGAAGTATGAGTCGCTGATGTAAGCTAAGGCGCTGAGGTGCGCGCGGCGGCCGCCCTCATCACTGATGCGGCCCCGCGCCCGAACCCACTGCCACACACGCTGCTCGTGAGGCGGCTTGTGCGTGTCTGTCGGCTTGCATCGAAAGCTCTGGAACGGGTCGTCGGTACGCCCGCCCTTGCGCCGGAATTCGGGTTCCTCGTAGTCATCGGGCGGGGCTTGAGCCAGAGCATCGGGCGGCATGACAGATGCATGTGAGGCGTATTTTGCACCGCCGCTGCCCTCGCGTACAAACGAGCAAGTCACGGTGAAAATGGCATGGCCTCGTTGCCGCGCTTGCACCGTGCGTGTGCAGAATGAGCGGCCTTCGCGGACGCGCTCTACATAGTACACAATGGGGATGCTAGAATCACCGGCTAGCACGAAGAAACAGTGGTACGAATGCACAACAAAGTTCGGGGGTACCGTACGCTGCGCAGCCTATTTCGAGGATCAGCCAAGTCAGTCAGCTGATGGCTTGCATAAAAGTCTCAGAAATCCTTGCATATAATGTTGTAGGATGGAGATGACAAAGAGAGGTAAGAAAGGAGAGAAGGGCTCGCGCAGAAACGGAGCAGGAGGGCCGACCGGAAGCCGAATCAAACGAGCATAAGGCTATCCTTAGCTCTGCCCGTATCTCCGCTCAGAGAGTGTAAGATGGAGACGCGAACGCATAGCGGCCTTTCGCGCTTGGGATAGAGAACACAGCATACATGTATATAAACTGGACTTATCCCGCTGTCGTGTAGACTCTTTGATAGCGATCTCCAACCCCAATACCCAGAGAAAGGAGGAAAAAAGAAGGGATGTTTTTGGACTTACAGCCAGTGTCTGTGCGATGACGGCGCCGCCGTAGATACCCCGCGCCCCAGGAGGGTGCCAAAGCTCGCGCGTATTGGTGAAGATATCCTGCTCAATAAGTTAGAGGTGTTTTTCTTCCTTTTCTAGGCGGACAAGGCCCTCATCACTGCTGCCACGAACTACATGTACTGGAGAGGGCAATAATCATGCAGGCGAAAATGATCTGACTTACAGGTCCGATAATGCTTAAGTCGGTCAGCTCAAGGGCGTTCTCAATTGGTGCCTTGGAGCTGTCCACAGGCGGTGGCCTGACCAGCGTTGGCCGGTGTTCTGCCATCTTTGATCGCTGTCTGTTTCCTCGCGTTTTCGTTCCTGGCTTGTCTTTTTACCTAACCCCTTTCTCTGACCCTCTTTTCTCTTAGGTTTCTTAGATCTAGATCTCCTTTGTCTAGATATTTGAGTAGGACTGCTTATCCAACTCTCACTTAGGTATACAAAAAGATGCAGCCAAATATGTACGCTGAGTCCAACAAATCTGCAAGGCAGTTTTAAGTCTTCCAACGTCAGAAAAGGAATCCAATTACCGATTAGTAACTAATGCACCACGGAGATAAATAAACAATAGCGCTAAAAAGACTAGAAAGGGTAGGAAGTTGAATCACGGTATCAATCTTAGAATATGGATGAATTGTACCTGTATGACTTGCGGTGGAAATAGAAATAGAAATAGAAATAGAAATAACTAGTAGTTAAAGATTAAAAATTGGAAAAAACTTAAATGGTCTTGCTCCTGAAAAAGTGCCTCCTTAGGTAGGTACATATGTAGGCAGCCGGCAGCTTTG
Source organism: Hypoxylon fragiforme (assembly GCF_022984875.1). NCBI lineage: Eukaryota > Fungi > Ascomycota > Sordariomycetes > Xylariales > Hypoxylaceae > Hypoxylon > Hypoxylon fragiforme. Next base: position 3,052,951 of record NW_026054763.1, on the reverse strand, counting down.
AAGTTTGAACGTGATCCTTCTTGATTGGATGTTTTTTTTCTTTCTTTTTGATTAGGTACATCTGTAACGCGTTGGTACTTTGAAACATTGAGATTTTACCGAGGCTCGGTCTAAAGTGTACTAGGTTAGGTAGAACATCGAAGTGGGTTTTATGATCCGCAGCCGACATGCCAAGACATTCATCGATCCAATTGCCGGCTTACCACACTACCATTAATAGTACACCATAGTTGCTAGTCTATTTTCACTTTGCCTCTTTATAATAATACGCACATGCGAATTAGGATTGTTAGCCTGTGATTAGGTGGAATAGGTGGAATAGTTACATCGTAAACATCGTGTTCAATTAGGATAGGAGACCGACTTCATTAAACCTACTCTATTAGAATAGAGTGGGCAATTCCCCATGTGATCATCTCATAGGCAAGTGGTGCTGCAGAAATTTGTACATACTCGTCGTAACAGCTAACTTTTTGTACAGGTCCTTATCTTTCTATGCGGCACACATGGTGCCTTCCAGGTTGTCAGGGGTTCATTCAATCAGAATAGATTGGCTCTAGACCATCCCATGCGTGTTCGTCTCCCTCGCCATACTTCTCTCGTTGTATCCAGTACTTGCCGTTGAACTTCCAGTATTCCACTCCCGTAACTTCACATGTTGTCTTCTCGAACCACGCAGGCGCGAATTCCTCGCCTCTCTGCTGGCGTACCTTTCGCCTAGCTCGTTGCCCCTCCTCGAGCCGGTTCTTCTCTGCTGCCGCGAGGTCATACTCACCATCTTCCATCGCCCTTTGATCTGGACGGCGCCTCGAGTCGGTTGGGGCAATCCATTTCTCCAGTTTCTCGTCTAGATGGTTAAAGGTGAGCACGAAAGGCGTGAGATTGAATGGAATGCCCTCGGGTCGAGCGTGTGCTTCCCACACCATGAAGGCTCTGCTGGGGTCACTGATACTTCCTCGGGTATCTTGTGGCTCCTCGACGGCGGCCTCGAAGCCGGGCGTGAGCCGGGCGTAGATTTTGGAATTCCATCGGCCACCCAAGCTCATGCGCGGCCGGCCATCGGCATCGAGGATCTTTCCTGATAGCTGGTAGGCACTTGAAGCTTTCCAACCTCGCTGCTTGAAGTCAAGCAGGCAGGTTTCTCCAGTTGTCCAGTTCTTGATCTCCACAAGGCCGTAGTTGTCCACGACGGGATTGCCTGTGATAATACCAACCACCTGTGATTTAGGCTTTTTCCAGGTGAAGAAATCCTCCTTGCCCCCAGCAGTAGGACGTAATCTCAAGAACCAAGTGCCAAGGTGGTAAATATCAAACGACTTGCCCAAAAACCTGGAGTCGACCTTGGCCTCACCCCAGTACGTCCATTTTGCGGACTCCGCATACGCAGCTCCAATGGGTGGATGATGGCTAACTTGTTCAATAAAAAAACGATAGCCTTTATCCGGCCTAGCGTACTCGAACGTCTCACCTAGAAGAGGATTGAATGGTTTGGCAACGCGGCCAATAGTGGAAGCAAACTCGCTAGATGCGAAAGCAGCGACATATAACATGCGTTCAATAGAGTCTGATCGATCCGCTGCCATGTCTAACAGGTCTGCGTATTCCATATCTTCGCCGGTTCGGTATAGAAGAGATGTTGGCTCGTTGAAAGATACCGGGAGCGTCATCTTAGTCATATCCTTGCCGATCATCGATTTCAGAATACCCTGATATGCAATATTAGTAGCTAATCTGTAATGAGATGAGACTATACACTTACCCATAGCCCGATCCTGGGTCTATTGTCTTCGTCTAACTTCAGCTTCGTTCTGAGGCCATTCTCGTAGCCTTTGAAGGCACTACTGACGTCCACACCTGATACTACGACATCTTGCCCTGCGCCAGTGGATGGCACAACATCAGACGGTGGCATGGGTTCAACATCGACCTCTCCTGCGTCAACCGCATCGAAAAATTCCTCTTGTTCCGATTCGGAATCGTCAGAGAGTTCGAGAGCATGTGAACGTGCAGTTGATCTGCGGCCAATGCTCTTCATCGATGGCGAGTGGATTACTGCTGCGGAAGTATCATCTTCAGCTGCATCGGGCGCCTCGGAACGCATCAATTGAGAGCTGTCTTTACTCAAAGGCCGACTCTCGCTGGCGCCCCCCATGACTTCACGAAGAGCACGTTTGGCTATCTTGCGCTTCATTTCAGCTTCGCTGACTCTCGCTTCCAAGACTTCTTGCTCGGCCGCTACCTTAGCCATGCTTTCTTCCCACATTCGTCGCATCTCGATTTCTTGCTCCAGGCGGTACTGCCAATGCGCATCACGGTCTTTCGATATCCTAAGAAGGTCTCCCATAAGTCCCTTCAGGCTACGAATCGCTGCGTCATACGTTGTGAGGGCTTGGGCGATCTTCGGGTCTGTAAGGGACATGCCTGGATTTCGATGGGACTCCGACTGCAATGCTGCACTCACTGATGCTAGCGTGTCTAGCTGGAGTCTTGCCGACTGCGCTGTAATATTGAAAGCATCCTTAGTTGCCGTTGCTGACTCGCCGCGGCTTGATCGATCTATGTACTCGTCGTCGTCGTCGTCATCCACCTCGCCGGCAATTGTGGGCTCTCTATTGTCATGTCCCCTCTCATCAGGCGACCCTGCTTCGGCAAACTCGTCGTCTACACTACCCGTGGTACTAGCACGAGATACACCGACGCGTGGAGCAGGTGACCTGGTAGAAGGAAAACGGGAAAGCTGAACACTATTTCTCGCTTCCACGTTACTTCCGACGTCGCTGTGGGAATCGGCTATAGAAGGCTCTGCTGGTTTATAGAGGCTGTCTCGAGCTTGTCGTAGCATCTCAGCACTCTGCGCCTTCTGCTTCTCCTCTTGTTTCGCCTGGTCCTTCATCCACTGAATTGCGTTGTTTAGGGCCCAAAACCACCGTTTGGCTTCGACCTCATGGTTAGCCTTTAAAGTGTACTTGACCGAGGATTTTCCTATAATCTCAAATTTGGTCTTCTCCTCTGGGCTCATGTATAGTCTGGCAATGCGCATACTGATGGCACCACGGCACGCATTCTCCGCGTCGTCTTGATGCTTGTAATAGCTGAGGACGCCATTTTCAAGAACGAACCAACGAAGTTGGTAACCTTTGCGGTAGTTTGTCCATTTCTTGAGATAACCTTTCATCTGAGGCTCGCGACTACTTAGATCCCCAGTAGCAGCTGATCCGGGTCCGTTTTGTGAAGTCGCATGTCCAAGCACTGCTTTCTCTTGAATGCCCCGTTGGGCAGCTACCGCAGCAGGTGATCGTTTGAGCATCGTCCGTGTTATATCATCGTTGGTGACTTGCTGAGGAAGCTTGCCTTTGCGATCCCGCTGGAAAGGGTCGGCGCCATGAAGCAGAAGGGCTTGGATCAATTTCGTATCCTTCTTGCGAGCGGCTTCATGTAGTAGTGTCCCCCCTGCTTGAACCGTCACTGGATCACAAGGTAATTCAATGCTATTGATATCTAGGATCGTCTTGACTCGGGGTTCTTCGAGGATTTGGCCCAACGTGTCGTAGGCACCATTTCGTACAAGGTCTTGAACTTCCTTGACTTTATCCTGAACGAATAAGGTTCTCGCGAGCTGGAGCTGTTGAAAGATCTCTGGATTTCGAGCCACATCTAGAGGAAGCTTTCCCTGGTTATTTGCAATAGCATCATTAATATCCTTTTGCTCTAGTAGCAAGCGAACAACAGGAGCACGTCCTTGAGAGGCAGCAATATGCAGAGGTACATTTCCATCCTTATCCCGGGCGTTGATATCAATATATCCGGAACCATCAGACAGGACGTATTCGACCACCTCAAATTCAGCGCATTGAATGGCGAGATGAAGAACAGTTGTGTCATCCAGAGGCCCAACGTTTGCACCACTTATCGAAGATATACTGGCACGAGGAGCATGTTCTGACGTTTCTCTAACCGCCTTGTGAATTGCAGCTGTATTGCCACTTCGTAAGGCCTCGACGATTCGAAATTTGCGAACGGATTGTTCGAGGGTCGAGCCCTTTTCAACCGCAGAGGTATTGGATCGAATCGAGGTTGAAGCGCCGGGTTCGCGGGAGGTGATACGGCTGCTGACTGACATTCTTTGACTTTTCTTAACGGATTGCTGATGAGACATGGCAACAGCAGGAGCGGAGGTACTCGTGGTTGGAAGTGAGGCAAGGCCAGAAGCTTGCGATCCATCTTCGGATATGGCATCGTCATCATTACGGATATCCTTGTCCTTTTCCCTATCTCTACGCCGGAGTAGAGAAAGGGCCGTGGACTTGGACCTCTTGTGCCCGCTGTAGGGAGCGAGTTAGTACCTTGATCTAAGGTTTCCAGACGCACTATCGTGAATTGAACATGACTCAGAAAGGGGGGTTAAGAGGATACCGAAATATGGAATGGGAATGGAGATGGGATGTGCCTCCATAGAAGAAAGGGACATTGACTTTGACAATGACTTGAATTACTTACCTTTCTCCGGCGTCCGACATGATGTACTAAATGATAATTCGGGTACCGTAAATTTCGGCACTAATTGGTAAAGAATTGAAGAGACAGAGAGAGGTGGTTAAAATGGGTGTATGATGAATGAGGACTTGATGACTCGGGGGACGTCAGTATAACATATTCAAGGATTAAGGATTAACAGCAATACAGCAATACAGCAATGAGAAGAGAGAATAAATAGAAGAAAAGTGGGTTTAGGTAAAGAGTACGTGTGTTCAATGTTGAGTGAAAGTATGTGAGTGTGAGAGTGTGAATGTATATAAAATATTCAGGAATGTCAATCGTGTCTTTTCTTTTGATACAAAGACGGACAGATATTTCCCCCCCTCGACGATCAAAATGACGTTTTTAGGTCCAAGTTTAGTTGGTCACTGTTGGTGAATGTGCAAGCTTCCAGCTTCCTGGCCAGTGGCTTCCCCAACTCCAAAGCTTCGCCGTAAGTACTATGTATCCCGGAATTCCTCCAAAAAGGACGCTAGTCCTCATTCAATTGCGCCTCCATGCCAAACCACGCTAAAGATTTGGGTGAGACACGTTAGGTAGTAGGTACTGCTAAAGCTCTTGCTGTCAACATGCTGTCACTGCTTGAAAGCTGCGCCTGCTTTATCATTTATATTTTGACGCAAGCAGGCTAGAACCTCGTAAAGATGTTCGTTTATATTACATATGTACGAAGCATCTACTGTGTACATACATGCATAGTACGAAGCACATGTATGTAATTAGTAATTACTGCAGCGCATCTCTTCATTTTTTTGTACCAAAAACTCCCAAATCAAAGACTCCTTTTTGATCATCTCAAGTTCCACGGTTAGCACGTTAGCAGGACTATTAGATATGATATACCAGCCTTAGAGACTTCTTAAATCGAATACAACCGATCCCCAGCCTTTAAACTGGTGGTAGATTTCACGATGAACTATATAACTACAAAGTGCCTACCCACATAGTAGTAGATACAATATATATACCCCGAAAATTAAACTGTGCTGGGCAACAAGGAACGCAGATCGTCTGCTATTATCCCACCATCATCATCTTGCAGCATCCAGGCACAAGCCGATGTGACCGTAACCCAATAGTTATATTCCAAAGCAAAAAAAGAAAGAGAAAAGCTATCGCTACCCACATGACACTTACATTGGATAAAGTCAATTTATCGGGCACATACAGTTTCCAACATTGATTGAACTTATAGCTAAATAGGTACACGGTAGTGAACCTGACTGACCCTACATATCACAAGCAAATGCATACCTATCATAGAAATATGTAACCTTAACACACTAGACAAGTGGATACACTACACTACTCTAGCCCCCTAACCTTAGCACCTAGTCCCCCAGATGCGCCTCCGCATGCTCAACAATCTCCTCTATGGTAAGAAATTCAAATGGGCCCAACTCCCACCCAAGGCCATCCTCCTTACGCCCAGGCGTCCGAACCGCCGTGCACGTCATATAATCTGGGCCGAGGGAGCGCAAGCAAATGTTCGCGTCGTCGACCCTCTGTCCATGGAAGAGCACCTCGTGATCCGTGATAGCCTCTCCGGGCTGTTTAGGCGCCGAGGCCGGGGCCGGGGCCGAGAAGTGCCGAAACTCGAGGTCCTTGAGCCATGGCGCCAGCAGCGCTTCGCCTGTCATCTTAACATATGCCTCACGGAGGCACCACAGTGCGTAGAAGCATCGCAGCTTGGAGTCCACCGTGTGTGCAACATACTGTTGCTGCAGCCCTTGGACGAGAAGCTCGTCGCTCTTGAGATAGCCGGCCTCGGAGCAGCCGAACACATCCGCATGCATATCCACGAAGGAGCCCCAGCCCTCGGTATCGATGGCGCGATGGTCGCGGATGCGGCGCTCGCTCGTGCACACCACGTCCGTGCCGATATCGACCTGGCCGGCGTTGTACCCGGCAACGGCAACTAAGGCGACGATGCCGGCCTGGTGGCTGACGTTGAAGAACACGGGCTGCGTGCCTGTGACAGGGTCCACGAAAATAGGCTTCTTGTTCGTGTCCCGTGAAAGCTTGGTGTCATGCCAGGGCACGCCAGCATAGCGGCTGACGACCCAATGCTTTAGGAGATGCGAGGCAAGCGACATTTTGGCGTCGGCAACAAAATAGTAACGGAGCACCGCTGCTTTCTCCTCTTCATTGAGGAGGGCTAATGCACGCGAGGCCTGAACTAACGTTAGCATGCTCCTGCACTCACGACAAGGCATGAAACCCGTAAAACATTTACTCCTACCTCATTCTCAAGATCCTTCGTCTTTGTCGCCTTGGGCCATAAATCTTGAGTCTCGACAAGGTATTGTATGACCTCGGTGCTTCTTGATGCCATTGTCGCTGTATGATTTTGGGCTGAAGGGTGTAAAGTTTGGGGAAGGTGTAAGATTAAGAGGCTACTTCAGTTGACTCAACAAAACGAGAGTAAAGTTGATGGATCTGATCTGGTCTTACCTCACTTCAAGCCACAATCCTATGCATGCTGTCGCATCAATTCCTTCGTGCGATAACCCTTTTCATTATTATGAATATGTTAGTAAGATCGAGTACCAAAAAGTGGTGGTACAATACATACATATGCATATAGGACCATTAGCCATTGTAAGTATTGATACGACCACCAAAAGGTAACAAGTCTAGCCTCTAGCACCGGCAGCTGCCGATCATAGTACTATAATCCACCAAATATAGTTGCGGCTAGACCCAGCTGAACTCCTCCCTTAAAGGCTTACATAAACAGGTGGAGACTTTAACAGTTCAACTACCTTCAACATTGAAGTTAGGTAAACAACATGTAAAGGTACATACTGTCATCTTCAGTTAAGACGATTACTTGGGTGTGAACAATGAAATTAAATCTAATTAGTGATGGCTACCCCTAGGAGGTCCAGGATCAGCTCCGTATCCGTTCACTGCTTCATGGTCTCGAGTCTTCGTCAATGCTCGCGTCGAACCCAAATCTCCTTATCTTCTCCTTGAGAGATGCATACTGTAAGAACTTGCATAAATCCCCAAGTCCTACCGCATGTATGTTGCGTCGAATCGTATAGGTAATGTCTGGTGCCTGGTGCCCGATATCTACTGGCTCGTGCTTGGGATATGATATCTTTGATATGTGGCAGTCAGTATAGGACTCAAACGACACAAAGCTATAATGAAATTCCAAAAGGAAAACTCAATTCAGCCACGAGTCCATTGTGTAACACCACACGAAGTAGCCCTCGAACTAGAACATAAGGAAGTCAGCCAAGAGAATCCACAAGAACATCAACAATTTGCATGCGTCCCAAGAACCATAGAGAAATAGTCAAGGGAAATACATGCAAGAGGGAAATGTGCTTACCTGTTGATATAACTTCGTTAAGCCTATGTGTCTGGCGTAGGTAGCTCAGTGACCTTCCTTATACTCTCCCGCCTGCGTCTCTGTGCTCATCTCATCGTGTGCGTACATATTGGCTAGCAAATGCAGTCCGTAGTTAGGGTCGTCAGGTGTTCCAAAATACTCAGGGCCAGCTCCCTCCATAGCGGATTCTAGGATTCCAGGAATGGCGGCCGACAGAATATCCTGACTCTCATTAGGGTCTCGCGCTACTAAGTCATCGATATCGGCATCAATGTCGTCTGGGATGCCTTCATCGTCGGCTGGATTGTGACCTTGGTACTGAATGGTGCAGAAGACATTATCATCTCTGACTAATCTCACTTGCTTGGCTGAGTTATGGTCTTGGCGATCTAACTTCTCCGTGTTGTCATCTATGCCCATCACCTCGCTCCAGTTAGGGCTCCAATGATGAAAATAGTCAAGGTTTGCCTTTGCTTCAACTATTCTTTGGCGCATGGCGCCGTTGGGTATTATCGTTGAGTTGATATTGTTAAGGGCCGAGATATCTGATGATTCAAATGTAGCGAAAATGCCTTTGTGATTAGGGTCTGTTATGCAAGCCTCATTGAAAACCACTGTAGTAGTGTGATCAACGTCTGTGTTGCGGTTGTTGATGTTGTGTATGTCCTCTGCGAGGGTGGAAGTAAAGCTGGGTAAACCCATTGTGAAGATTGATGAGGTGTGTACTGATATCGAGTTTATATCGAGTGTATGTTAATGTGTGGATATAATTAGCCCTTTATCTAGTCTGTAAAGAAACGTGGATGAGATGTTTCTAGTCTAGGTAGAGTTGAAGTGAAGGATGAAGGATGAAGAGGTGTAAAGGTATGCAGGTATGAATGTGTAAAGGTGTGAAAGGGTCAATTATCAGATGGAATAAAACTAGGTTCGGGATGGTCCGTGCCTACTACCACTTGAAGAAGAATAAAAAGGTTAATGATAGTTTGGGGGGTGCAGGTGTGCGATGGGTGGTGGGTGGTGGGTGGTGGGTGATGGGTTAGGTGTTAGGTGATGGTGTATGGCTGTGCGCCAAGGGCAAGTGGCAGCAAATTCATAAAGTGAAGGAGCTGGTTGCTGCTTTCTGGTAAATGTTTTGATGATGTAGGCTGTTAATTATGCGGAAGATGGTATGGTTTGGTAAGGAAAATTGGAAAGATAGTAGAAAGATGATGGAAAGATGGTGGAAAGGGAAGATGGAAGGAGATGGATTTGATGTTTTAGGTGTGACAGTTGTCAGCGAAGATTGAGGATTGAGGATTGGATACCAAACCAGTGCGCATGCCCTATTGTCCTATTGTTGTGTACCCTAGGTAACCTATGCTGAATAGACTTCGCAGAGTGGATCAGTTCGAAAACCAGCAACAGGGCAGGCACGATGCTTTTCCCTAAATACGTACCATTTACTCTCCAGGGCAACCACCTAGTACTGTGTATTGAAATTGAAGCTGCCCAAAAAGATTGAGTTCAAGTAGCGTGGTAGGTGGCATGGTGCTAGAGTCAACAGCAACTTTGGAAATCTTTGAAATCTTATCCTTCATTGTTCTCCTAAAACACTGTGACCAGAGAGGTCCATGCTTTGAACCATGAACTTTATACATGCTACTATGTACTACATAGCATGTACATCGAGTGACTATGTAGGTACACACAATGTATTGAGGTAGGCACCTAGGGTACTACTAGGTAGGTACTCTTCATGAAATTTACCTACTACATACTAAGTATATGCTGAAGGAACTTCAGAATGAGTCACAAGATACCTGATAGTCACCAGTCACTGATGTGATACAAAATCCCGAATGGGGTCTTCCTTGGTCATATGCCTTGCGCCGTGTTGGGCTGTGCGTAGCAATTTGTAGCGGACACTACCTACATAGTAGTGTTGTACTAACCCAGCTTCAAACGCCTTCATATGAAACGCGTCCGTCCATAGCGATCATTGATCGATTTATTGATATAAGCTCGCGCTATTAGAGAAGCACACTCGCAACAGCTCCTTAACTTGCCTGTCGTCCTACCGATGGCAGTCAAAGGTGTTGTGGCTGAAAAGAAAAATAGGGGGGATAGGGATACAGATTAAATATATAAATGCCCACGCAATTAACTAGGTATATTTGGTTTAGCACCCTTGAAAATGAACGAGAGCAAGCATGTCTAGTATGTGGTTAAGTAATAATTATGTACTCTTCTCAGCTACCTAATCTCACAACCATAGAGATTTAAAATACCTATGTGTGGCTTGTTTGCTCCGATAGGGGCGGAGCCTCAATCGAGAAGAGGAAAACGGGGTACCCCTTTTCTTTTCTTCCATCAGCCTTCGTATCTTCCCGTTTCTTTGGAGAAATGTCATTTGGCTGAGCTGGACTAACTTCACCAGCCTTAGCCTTAGCCTCAGCCTCAGTCGTAGCCTCTGTGTTCGATTTCTCCTCGCGCTTATTGTCTCCCCTACTGTCCTTGTCATCAGGGATCAAGTCAATGACATTTCCATTCTCGTCGACATCCACTATCATGTCGACTTTATCTAGACGGCCATCCTCGGTATAGTTCCACATCTCACGAAGCTCTCCCCTCAGAGTACCCGTGATCCAGACACTGAATATAACACCAGGTACTAGGTAGAGCAGTGCTGGCTGCGCATGACGGTAAACTAGAAGCATAGCTAAAGTCATGACCATGGCAAAAAGGTAGCCGATCATGGCAGCATAGAAATAAGTCTTGGGGAATGCTGAGGCTTCCAGGGCTGGAGTAGCATTTGGCGACCGGATATTACTGAGTTTTGTGCTCCAAAACAAATCTCCCCATTGCCCTTGAGGGTTTACATAGTCAGGCTTGACCACCATGCGTTGCGTCTGGGTATTCGTTACCAGCTGGCCCGAAGATTTGTCCTGGACCTTCAATTCAACAGGGACGAGCTTTCGTTGTCGGTAGTAATACATGTAGTGATCAAAGCGGAGACATAGTCCAATGAAAATGCCAGGTAGTACGATGTCACCCAAACCGAGCATGCTAGCTCTTCCGGGTCCCTCAAAAACTAGCTTCATTGGAACGTCAAGCGTGGTAGCAACAGTCACCATGTAAGGGCTATACTCTTACGTTAGCAGGAGAAATAGACAGTATGTTAGAGGACTAGACTTACGTGTAGAAGACCATGTATATATCGTAAAAGAAGAGTCCAAATAAGAGGCCAGTTCCAGTAGTGAAGGTGGTTGGAGACATGACAATGATACCAACATACGAGAAGGCGTAGCCCATAGCATTGGATAGAAATGTCGATTTTGTCATGTAGTAGGTCGCATTCGCACCGATAGCAATAACGACGCCGAGTATGTCATTGAATCTGACTTTAAAAGTCTCATTAACAATGCCATGTATCGAAAGGCGTACAGTCCACTGCTCCATTAGCAATCGACGGGTTTCCCAAAGAAAGTTTCTTTTCGCTTCGGTGAGGCTTAATTCAGACCATCGGCCAGGAAGGGGAGATTGCTTCTTGTCGTCCCATAGTTGGTTCTTGGTTTCCTCAGCTGTGTACCAATGGCCCCTTTTCGAGGAGTCAATGTGATAGACTCGGCCTGACTTGGTAGACCACACAGTCGGGAATACAAAACCAGTCAAAAAATGTAATGAATCGGCGAGAAGTTTGCCTAGACTTGCCAGGGACATGGTAGAGAAGTAAACGGATAGAATTCTGTTGAGAATATTGGGATCCTCTAGCCATTTGATCAAATAGTAGAGACCTACAAGGACTATGCCGGCCAGAATGGGGAACATGATAGCATCTGATGGTAGCAGGCCGTGAACCATCTGATCATCTTCATCATGATAGTCTTGTTGTTCTCTGCGTTTTCCTTTCTTACTCCTTTTGGGAGGATTGGCAGATGGTGGGCGACGAAGGGCGGCATAAGACCCAAGATAGATGCAAGCCATGGCGGTGAAAATGATGCGGAACTCAAGCATGAATGTATCGCGATTATCCCATAAAACCATTGGCAAAGTAGAGAGTTTCTCTGTAATGGTCATGTTCGCCACCACAGATCCAGTCGTCATGTTGACGGCAACGGCAGAGATATCGCTTGTTGCGAGATACGTTGAATCGTTGCTAGCCATATTTTTTGGACTGTTAAATTGAGTAGTGGGAAGTTTAGGTATTTCTTGGATGATACTGTTGTTGAAAAGGGTGGGAAGGTGTACCGTAGTCCTCAGGTTTGATGTGGTTGTTGTCTGTTGTCAAACATACGCAGCACAGTGACGCGGATGGTATTGGTGTAATTTGTGTTTCTCAAGTGTTGCAAGGCTATTTGCGATGAATTTTTACTTAAAAAACCCCCCCCTTCTTGCTGACCCGTTTGAATACCTGACTTATAAGTACTCAATATCGATGATCTGTTGTACTGGGTAATTGCTGAATGAAGCGATGCGGAAGCCTTATATGGATGGATGTTAAGTTGATATTGACTCTACAAGAAGAAGCCTTTACCAAAGAAGCTTCAGATTGCCAGGTGCGGATTAGACACGAACACCTCATTTGCGTCCATATGAAAATGAAACTAGCAATGTCTTTTCCAAAGTTTTATAGTGCCTCTATTCCGATAATTAGAGAGAGAAGGAAATGAATTGTCTCCCAAGTCATGAGATGTTGTTCGTGATGTTGTTTTAGGTACTAAAATATATTGTTGTACAATTGTACAGCACAGAACCTTAGTACTAGTAGTAACTATCTAGTAACTATTGACTCCCCCAGGATGCGTCAATGGTTCACTTGAATGCATAGATTCCTATATTAAGGAATATGCTTAGTTGCATAATTCAATTGAACAATCTGCATTTCGAGGTGTTGCCCCTCCAAGAGCTTCAACTTTGGCCAGCTTCAGCTTCAGCTTCAAGCTTCAATAATATATAATAATATATAAAAGTTTCATTCACCACATAGTATAAGATGACGACAAACGTAGCCCTTGACACCTCAATGGTGCGTATGCCCTCCCCTCCCAAATACATACTCCAGCTCTTCCAATCTCCAACTACCTGCATATGTAGGTAGGCAGGTACCTATACTTATCACCTATTTACTAAAAAAAAACCACAACATTCCAGGGCACGATAACGCTCGAGCTCTACACGACGCACGCGCCGCGCACATGCACCAACTTCGTGACCCTCGCGCGGCGGGGCTACTACGACAACTGCATCTTCCACCGGATCATCCCCAACTTCATGGCGCAGACGGGGGATCCCACGGGCACCGGCCGCGGGGGCACCTCCATCTACGGCGAGAAGTTCGCCGACGAGATCGCCCCCGACCTGCGACACACCGGCGCCGGCATCCTCAGCATGGCCAACGCTGGCAAGGACACCAACGGCTCCCAGTTCTTCCTCACCCTCGCCCCGACCCCCTGGCTCGACGGCAAGCACACCATCTTTGGCCGCGTCAAGGCCGGCCTGGCGGTTTTGAAGCGCATGGGCATGGTGAAGACTGGCGCAGATGATAGGCCTGCGGAGGAGGTCAAGATTATTCAAGCGAGAGTGCTAGAGGAGGAAGCAGCTTAATGCTCATATGTATTACATGGGCTCAACTACTACATACAGACAATGAACGAAGGGCGGCGGAGTATCTAGCGAGAATCGAGATAGGCATGGGCACCTAGGCAGATGACGATGTTTTCATGAGTCGGCGTTCTGGAGTCTCAGAGAAATCTTATCTTCATCATTAGGTAGACGCGTACAAAATACCAATTGCAAAACATCTCATAGTAGTAGTAAGTACCTGATGTGCACCAGCGACTATAAAAGCCCTCGTGTACGGTCATTCGGGGTCCTGTAAATACATATGTGCACAAGAAGCATCTTTTAACATACAGTTTGCCGAAAACCCAACGCCGGTTATTCCCCTATTCCCCTATTCCCCGGACGAGATGCATACCTAAGTTGCCCAGCCACTTCATTGTTTCTTTCTTTCTTCAAATAACCCCGGAACCCCGTTTCAATGCAAGGCTCTCTGGCCGTTGTACAAAATGCTATGATAATCAGTGCATGTCAATAATACTTGTCCTATTTTCGATGCTCGATGTAATAGAGACATTGTTTTGAAATTAAACGACCGGCGGAGAGGACAGTGTCCCTGAGCTCTCAGACTCGCGGTCATCATCTCCCCCACCGCCACTTGGAGCTGATGTCTTGCCATTGCTTTTAGACATAGGCGATGATAGGAGTGGTTTAGAAGCGCCCAGCTTCAGCTTTTTGGCCGGGCTAGGCACCTTCGTTACCTTCTTCTTGGGGGCGACTTCAACAGTAGATCCTTCAGCATCGTCATCGTCGACCTTCTGCTCAACACTCAATGAGGAACTCGTCTTGACCTTCTCCTTTTTGGTTCCTCCGGAGCCCTTCTGCTTGAGGACCAGCTTCTTGTTGGCCGCATTTGCTGCAGTAGGTTTCAGTTTCTTCTTCTTGTGCGCATCATTATCGGTCTCATCATCATCATCCATCTCATCACCGTCCCTCTTCTTGGGGCTACTAGCCCGTGAGCTCGGGTGGGGAGTACCCTTCTGACTGGATGGCGGAGTTCCATCGGCGCTACCGTTGGCATTACTGCCGTTGCTAATCTTCTGCGCAGCAGCACGGCTCGCGGTACGTCCACTATTCCCAATGCAGGAACCCATGTGATTGTTCAGGCGGGTGACCAGAATGCATCGTTTGCATTTGCTACAAGTCGCCGATGGGAATGAGAGCATGTTTGGGGGTCGCGAGGCGGCGCCTCCGACTGCTGTATTTCCATCCGGCGCTGGTGTCTGCGAATCCGTGTTCTGCTCTAGCTTCTTCTCCATGTCCTTCTTCTTCTTGCCTCTGCCCGGTCCCTGTGCAACCCAAGTTTGTCCATAAATGTCGTAGCCAGGTTTGTCAATGTATGGATGTTTCTTGCAGTATATTATGCTTGGATCCGGTTTTCTTGCTCCTTTGCCGTCGGTGGGATAAAGTAATCGCGGAAGGTGACATCTGGGACAGTCAATGTCCTTGGTGGTAGCTAACGGGTTTCCCTTGAGTAGCACCTTTCCTTCATCGTAAACAGCTGCATCTGTTTCAACTCTGACGTCGGGCCGAGCATCGGGGGCGGAGGAATCTGAAGCATCGGCAGCTAACTTTTCGACGCGAATGGCAGCGGTTGCAGCGCGGGCTATTTTCTCGTCTCGGTGCGTTTTCATTAACAAGTCGTGAACGATATTGTAGAGTAGATCATCTAACACGGCATGCGCCTGACATAACCGAGTTAGTTTTAATTCACGAAGCTTCGTGGTGGTTAGGTATTAAGATGTGAATTTGTAAGCATCAATGATCATGTCATGTCATGCTGCTAGATATAGGTTAGGTAGGTAGGTAGGTAGGCAACTTACAAGTTTATCCATGCTCCCGGCATCGTCAGAGGCTTTGATGACCCCAGCCTTGCCGGTATTAGATGAAGCCATGATAAATGCTCAATACCCGTCGTTGGCGACGTCGAGCTTTGAGATGGTGGGGGGAGATGAAATATGTAATGAGGTGGAATAAGAAGAAGTTCCACCGAATCTGAAGAATATTAGGTAGGATCGCGAATCTGGGTATCAAAAGGAGATAACGGAAATGATGACTTTTTTTTTTAAGGATCAGAACGGGAAATGTAGGTAGGTAGTACTGGGTACACAAGGCACTGAGCGCTGGGCAGGGAGTAAGGTTAGGGAGCTGGAGAACTGTACTACTTGTACGTGCTTGCAGTTAACCAGTGCATGCATCCACTCACTCCCCGGAATACATCCATGGCATGATGGAGAGTTACAAGTCAAAGCCCCTAACCTAAAATTATAGGTACTACCTAGGTAAACTGGTAAAGTTGGAAGGCGGCTTACATACATAGTACTACATAGGTACCTAGGGTATGTAAGCCTTTAAGGTTCAATGGATCCATGGATGTTTGTTGGATTCAAAGATCAGGAACGGCATAACAAGCTAACTAGGTTAGTGAATATTGAATTTCCATGATGTAAATTGTAAAATACCCTAGGTAGTCCCTACATTACAAACTACAAATACTAGTTATTTGCGATTTCACATTCAAGAGAAGATGTTGGTAAAGGAACTTCTTGCTTAGGCGCCGATGAGGAAATAACATTGAGTAATGTAGATTACTGCATGTACGTACTTCGTACTTGTATTGTACATACTTCAGTAGGCTAGAGGCTAAGTTAGGTACATATGTAGTTAGTACCAACTGTAACTATTGCAAACATTGAACTTGAACAGAGGCTGAATTTTTGGCCGGTAAGCAGACAAGTACAACCTGTATGTACACACAGACTAGCGGCTATGGCGAATCAATATACTGGAAACCCCCCCATGCATTAGTAGACAGAAGCGTCCCGGGACCTTAAATAGGTGCGCTACGTAATACCTTCAGATACTAGTTGCATAATTACATAGTAGCTCATGCGAAAACACCAGATCAGTTTTATCAACTCCAGATGTCTTCAAGTTCTTCATGTGCGCCACTACTAGGTACAAGATATAGATGTAACCTACTTGTCTACTGGGAGAGAGATATTAGTTATGGACTTATGTAGTTAGTACCGAGTACCTAGTAGTAAGCACGTTCGCGCATACATGTAACTAACGTTAGTAGGATTAGGTAATTATAGTTATAGTACGGCCCCTACATAAACTTGAAATATTAAAATAGTGCATACTAATAGTTAGTATGCACTTATCATGCATATGCATAGATGTAATTTGACTTCAAGTTCCAGTTGTCCATAGTACTAGGTAGTGGGGCCTATCGATAATGGCCGAGGTTTTTCATATCTCCAGATTTCAATTTCTTTTCCTTTTCACTTTTCCCCATCCATGAATATTTTATTTACGTACGACGTACCTAATAAAAGCTTTGGGAGCACTAGGTACCTAGGTAGGTGACTTACCTAGGGTATATAATACTAGTTACTGCCAACATTGAAACCACTTAACGCGGTTGGTTCCGCTCATAGTCCTCCACTGTTCTCAACACGAATTGTCATCACATCACCAAAATATCCATCATCACAACTGCAATTCTCGTGCCATGTTAACATCTTACTTTCTAAGCTAACACCATTACCAATACGCATTTCTGCTGTGAAAACAAACATGTCTCTTCCCTCTACCAACGCCAATGGGCAGCCTTCCATTCGTAATTTCTTCGTATCCAAACCGCCCGCATACACTCCGCCCCCCGCGTCGTCACGCCCACAAGGCACATCTTCCGCTCCTTCTCCACTGCCATCGACAACTGCTACTGAACCTTCTCCTTCGAAAATCGCACAACCTGGACTGATATCACTACCGTCGTCAGCTCCTGAGGTTATACCAACAAGGCCGGCCGGCCTCCACCCACAAGCCACCATCTCCCCAATTCTTCCCGAATACATCCCCGCTCTACGGCGCATAACTTCCCTTTTACTTCCGGTTAGCTATCCCGACTCCTTCTACACAAAAATCTCCGACCCTTTGTCGTCAGGGGCTTTCAGTCGTGTGCTCTTATGGTCCGACCCCGCCGATCCCATTGATTCCACACCAAAAGTAATAGGGGGTCTTGTCTGTCGGCCTGAACCCTCCCCCTTCTCATCTGTACCTGGTCGAAGGTTTGCCGCTCCTACGACCCCCGACGCCCAGCCTAATGCGGTGTATATCCAGTCGCTCGTCTTGCTTTCGCCATACCGACAATTAGGTCTCGCCGCGGCGCTGCTGGAAGAGGTCGCACGGCTCGCGGCCGCCAGCGCATTTGCATGTCGGGAGGTTTACGCCCACGTGTGGACGGATAACGAGGACGGCCTGCGCTGGTACCTGGCACGTGGGTTCACTAAGCACAGCGAGATTAGCGGATACTATTTCAAACTACGGCCAGACAGCGCGTGGATTGTACGCCGGCAGATCAACACCAACGGCGTGACCTCGGCACTCGGTCTCGAAAGCAGCGTTAGCAAGGAGGCGCAGGCTTCGGATGGGACAACGACAATACCATCAAGTACCACAACGGCAGCGGCGAATCTACTAAATAAGCCAACAGCACCCCCATTGCCGGCTTTATCGCTGCCACCC
This sequence comes from Hypoxylon fragiforme, assembly GCF_022984875.1. Classification (NCBI taxonomy): domain Eukaryota; kingdom Fungi; phylum Ascomycota; class Sordariomycetes; order Xylariales; family Hypoxylaceae; genus Hypoxylon; species Hypoxylon fragiforme. Next base: position 3,034,941 of record NW_026054763.1, on the reverse strand, counting down.
AGGAGTAGTGGACCTTCGCCTAATCGGAGCCCCGGGGCAACGGGTTTATCGTTCCAGAATGCGCGGCCAGATATGGAGTGGAACGACCTGCCGGCGGATATGCACAGCGCGACCGCCAGCAACGCCAGCTCACGAAGTAGCTCTACCGCGCCGCGTAAGAAGAAGGATCGCGCATATCCTGCTGCCGCTTTTGGGAAGTAAATTGCATAGCAACCCTTCCCGAACCCCAAGATCCCACCACAAACGCGTATACCAAGAGCGATTTTCAGGAGTACTTACGCGCCTCACAAATAGGGTAGAATTGCATGGGATGGAGTAGAATAGGGATATGAAAGGCTATGATTGCTCGTAGGCTGGCTTTGATTCGCGCAAAAACACAAATGATCCAATGGGTTTGGCGTTTGCAAAAGATGTGTGCTGGGCGGGGCTTCTCAACGCATCTTCTTACATCCACGAATGCCTACCCTCCAAGGTACCTATCCGTCTATCTACATAGTACATATGTATAAAACAAAAAGGATTGGCTAGTTGAAGTTACTTACCTTTATATATATTTATCTACTACCAAGGTTACAAGACAAGGGGGGTGGTTATAGATGTTGGGGAGACAGGAAGGCGTAAATAATTGGTTTAGAACAACACTCGCGGAGTTTTTATTTTCGGTTCGTTTGCGCGATTATGTAGAGCGTCTGTGAGATTAAGGTACCCAGTTGGCAGGTAGGCAGCTTGGTCATATTTAATTTTATGTAATTAGATGGGTGCCGGAAGGGAGTATGTATGTGTAGTTTGATGTGTTGATATATAATGTACTAGGTTAAGTAGGTGTTTACAACATGAATGTCTCCATCTAGGTATGGAATAAACCTCGCCTCGCGACATCTTTGCAACCTGTATATTATATGGACATCTAGCATATCACAAGAGTAAGAGTGGCTCGTTATAAAAGTATTGCATTAGGTCATGATGGTAAAATAATATAAACTAGGTAGGTACATGCATGTTCAATAACTTCACCCCACGCAATCCATAGCCTCTGATCCAGGTGCCGTAGTGGTTCGAACATATAGAAAGTAGAAAGAAGTCGTGCCCCGGCCGATGCTCATCATGCCACTGTCGTCGGCTCCGCAGTCCCCGCGAAAACATTGGAGATTTTCTGGGCGACGTCGTTTCTAAGCCGGTTCAAGTAGTCCCCGACGGTCTTCCTCTCCATATTGGCTGCAACGAGCGCGATCAGGGCGGCACCGACACCACTGCCGTCTTTAGCAATCCCGATACGGATTTTCTTCGAGCCTTCCGGTCCGATTCCTTCGATCGCGGAAAGACCCTCGTAGATCATATCCCGGAAGAATGGGTAGTGTTCTACTAGGCTGCCATCGACTCCAATGTCGATTGGCTCGTCACCTGCCTCCTTTAGCTTGCCACTCTGCAGGACGATAGCACCGAGGGCCACAGCGGAGAGCCTGGCAGCCCGGCGCCCGACCGCGTATGCCACTTTCTTGAAAGCTAGCGCATCCTCGCGCGAAGCAGCGTATACTTGTAATTGCTTTTCTAGCTCTTGTCGCAGGGTCGAGAAGTCAGGCGTATTGTCCGCTGCGGCAATGGACATTATGGAACTGTCAAGGCCCCATTGCTGGAAGACGCTAGACTCAGCGCCAATGGTAGTGGTGGATTTCCAGTCGTTCTGGCTAGAATTCTCGTCGCGGAACAACGATATGCTAGGGTTTTTGAGCATATCTACAATGGCGAGGCGGACGATTTCACCCAGGAACATGCCAGACACCCGCTTCTCGAACATCTGGATCCCAGGGTTCACACTCTTCTTGTCTAATTCGATATCGTAGGAGGTGTTGGGTAATATGTTTAGCTGGTTGTCGAAGGAACCCCACTCAGTATTTACGACCATCTGGCCAGTCGACTTATCGTAGTCACCCCCGACAGGCTTCTTGATGTTGGAAACCTTTTCCACGTAGGCGCCATTGGTACCAGTTCCAAAAATGGCACCTAACAGGGTAGCAGTTTTGCCCGGCGACGTGTAAGAACGAGCCATAAGCGTGCCGACGGTGTCGTTCACTAAAGCAGCTACTTTGACGGGCAGGTGAAGCCTATCGATTTCTTGCTGGAGTAATGCGCAGACGTCCTTGCCAACTGCATCCGGGATATCGAATCCCTTGGTCCATCTCATTAAAGTACCTTTGTTGATACCGGATTGTTGGACAGGAAAGCTAAAGGTAAAGCCGAGTCGAAATATTTGTTCGTCCCGGTAACCCTCTGGAGTGCTCACAGTTTGCCGCCGACGGATGTGAGCATCAAAATGATCTCCATGGTGAGTTCTTAAGAAGATCTCGATTTGCTTAGCCAAGAATCCAAATAACTGATGGGCGTGTTCTGCGACCATCAGCTCTTTCGGGATTGCGACTTTGCTATATGTGAGATTGAAAGTGGTGTCGCCATTTAAATGGACTGAACAAACTCGGAAGTTCGTGCCTCCTAGGTCGACGGCTAGGTATAGTCCCTTTTCGGTGCCATTGGGGACGCCGGTAACGTATGTGGGAATTTGACTCAAGCTGGTGCCATCATGTTGTAATCCTTCCTCTAAACGTAGGTTAGCAAAAAGTCTAGGTATCGCGATTGAGATTGAGGCATGATCGTACTCATTTGTCGTAGGAATTCTAGGACGCCCTTATTCACCTCTTCGTCCGAGTACTCGAACAATGCCGCGATGCGACTCGTCTCTTCGGCGAGGGCCATTGTGCGTATGTAAGATATAGGAGGAGTAGTAGGAAATGGTTGAGGGGATTCGCAGACTGGTTCTTGGGTTACAATGGCTGGAGGGGATGAAATGATACGAGAGAAAGGATGTGATGTGAGGATACGTGAATATTGAGATTTGACATTCGTCAGAAAAAGTTGCGCGGTCTATAAGTTTAGAGGGGCAATTATTAGCTTGATAAATCCTCATGGCGTCAAAGGGGATCAGGGGGGGGAAGGGGGGGCTTTGACTGCGGGGCCCGGCGAAGAGCTTGGTATGTATAGTAGGGCCGTATGTTTGGTGGCGCGCTACATAGACCCGTGACTGTAGGTACAGTATGTACATAGTAGTATTACATATCCATATCATTATCCACGGCTAGATGTACTATACATGTAGTGCACATATACTGTATGTACCGTGACATAGTGCTACCTATGTATAATAGGTATGACCTACATCATGCTACATATGTAGTGCTAGTACCTACCAAGCCGTGGGGCCATGGGGAAAAATCATTCGAGTAAGAAAAAGAGAATAAAGGAAGATAAAAGAAAATGATAATCATAATCATAATCATAACCATAATAAAAAACTCCTTACCAAGACAAGAATCAGAAAGATCAACGAGAAAATGCGGAGGGAACCGAGAGAAGGCTGTACCGCCGCCTTGTCGTATTGTTGAACTTTGGTGCTATTGGTGCTATTGGTGATGTTGTTAGGGTTCCTGCTAGTGTTGCTGTCTCCTGATAGCCGCGGATCGTCGTGCTCGTGGTTGTCAGTATGCGGTGGTGTGGTACTGAGACAGATCGACGAAGGATCGCCATCAGCTCTGGCGCTGAAGCGCCAGGCTTTAAAGTATTCCGACAGGAGAGCCACGGCGAGTTTCGCGGGGCTTTGGTGGGGTTATCTGGAGACTTGTCTGGAGACTCCGGAAGATATATCGTCATCAGCGGCCCTGCATTGAATGCCCCCGGGGTACAGGGGATAATTCTCCAGGGCTGGTTTGAAACTTCGCTTCGATGAACCGCTGGCCGGCCTTATTTAATTGTTCTACCGCAGAAATGGCCGGGTTGAGATGGTTGGGTTCAGTGGACAAATAATAACGCACCTGCGTAGACAGGCTTTATGTTTAGTCGTAACCGGGCCGTATATGTGCGTTACCTTGCAGATTATCTAGTTCGCTGCGACGGAAACGATGATATCATCCGCGATCCACTCCTGCATTGAATGCAGTCTAGAACGGCCGAGGTGCAGATGGCTTTTTAGCCTACTAAGGACCTAAGTAAGGTGTAAAGGCCCTAGGTTAGTGGGATTTGAATTTTGACCCGTGGGCACACAAAAATGGGATGGGGAAAGGGGGTGACAGTGACAATTTGGCGGGCTTGTCCGACCAGTTGGTCTCTTCAACGCCCCGAGGTATGTTGTTAGTCCCAGCAGCCCGGATACCAAAGAGAACGATCGGTTGACTCTCGAAGCAAGATATTAAATCTTGCAAGCATGGAAGTGAGGCCACTGGAAAAGTGAATGCCACTGAATGAACTATAGGCTGGGGTATACACATGTACGTACAAGTACTGTACAATATCACGAACTGATATAGGTAGCCGGATTCCGGGTCGGCTTATAGTTAGGTATTTTGTTACACTCGATGTTAAAGGTGCACCTGAACAGGTATTCTACCCTTTCAACCAATCGAAAAGCTAAGCCACGGCAACAAATATGACGAATATATTATGGTGTATGTATGTATTTGAGGTAGAACACCCAAAAAATACTAGGTATGATATCGGGAATAGGCTACGGAGAAGTAGGTAGACAGTAAGACAGCGACGACAAGAATGGTCAAAGGTAATGAATGTCCTTTGCAAAATCTCAACAGGTTGAACGCAGGTTGAACGCAGGTTGAACGTTGGGAGAGTCCTCGAGTTTGCGGTGAAGCGATTAAATGATTAAACCCCTGTTTCACGATACCTCAATCGGTTAGATGCCACCTTTCGCAAATTATTATGTATATATAGAGTTATATGCATCAAAGGGGTGAATGGGCCCAGGGGGAGGGATGCGATCGTAGGTCGAAAATGAATATCCGAATTACAGGTAGATTTGAGTAAAGACGTCAATAGAAGTTCTCACTTCTGTGTAAGTTGGCTGAGTTATTTCAGCATATTTATCTCATAATCCGAGTCGTACAGGGGGTGCTCCCTCTAGTCCAGTCTGAATATCAAGTGTCGCATAATAATACAACTTCAGTTCAGTTCAGTATCTTGTTTCTAAACAGAACGGTTGAGGTCATTGTTACTGTAAACTTTCAAACTTGGATCATGGGGATCATATTCATGGGTGGGTACCTATATTTAGTTATAGCCCAAGCACTTTTATCAGCATACGGAAGGGGAGCAGTTCAAGTACCTACATATATGTAGGCATTGCCTGCCCTTTAGAACTGGGGGTTCAAGAGAAGAAAAGAACTGGAATCTGAATTTCACGATAATTGGGATGACCTTGGATAAATCCATCTTCATATCACCAGATAAATTATCTAAATTTACTTTATACCGATCTCAAGATATTAAAACTTACTACTACTAGTAGTATAGGCTACCAGGTACCCTTCTCTTACTATAATCTTAAAGGAGATTCAAGGCGTAGTGTGATAGATTTCAGACTCTGGTATGTATGAGTTATTTGTTGAGGATGTACATGAACCCAAGTGCCCCCCTGTTGATCACCTCAAACTCCCCCCATTTTGGGCCGACGACTATACCTCATTCGGACAGGCACTTGGGCTTAACTGCTTTTTTAGGCACTTGGGTTCAACTTTTTGTCACTTAAGGTTTATTTTTACAAAAACAAAAAATTCATAATTAATTATTAATTAATTATAAACATAACTTTAAAAGATAATTATAATAATTATTAAGTTTAATATTTTATATATTTTAATTTTAATTTAATTAATTTATAATCAATTTATAATTAATTTGTAATTAATTATAAATTGATTTTTAATTGATTCTTATTTAATCATTAATTAATTAAAAATAAATTGCTATCGGAGGCTTATCCGCACCCTAGTACATAGCGCTGGTCCGGGCTCTCCAGCTAGCCTCTAACATACTATCCTTAATAACTTTTCCTTCAATAGACGCATCTTGATGCAACCGGTATCATTAGAACCGCCTCAATTAGCGCTTCCAAATGATATATGGTTCAAAGAAATGCGACCAGTGGTTGCGAAGTTATTCGGGGTTGAATGAAGTAAGCACTTTTAACGCTAGCCGAGGGCCATCACGTGATCAAGGTACCGATTACAGATGTATCTTTTTTCAGGTGCTTCTTAATCTTTAAATTCAAATAACTTCAGATTCAGATATCGCATTAATCTGAAACATATATTGTTTGGAAGCTCTAATTGAGGCGATTCCAATGATATAGGATGCACTAAAGCGGCAGCTTGGGCTGATTGAAGGTTTGAAGCTTGGGCTTTTTGCAGCCCGTTTTCTTTGTACCTGGGTGCAAAGGCAAAACTCAAAAAAATAAGACTCGAAAGTTCAAATAATCAGGTGGGCCCCTGTAAAGCATGTGGCCAATTACAGCTAGCTAAATTCCGGATTTTCGTGTGACCGAGCCCCATTCTGGGTGGGCTTTATAGCGGGACACTAGGCCTAAAATGGGGGGAGTTTGAGGTGATCTACAGGGGGGCACTTGGGTTCATCTACCTCCTGGTTATTTGTTGTATTTCGTAGGTACGATCCCGTCAGTATTCCCCATCCCTAGCGGACACGAGAGCACTAAATGAACCCGACACATGCCCTGAACCAATTTCGGGCTATTTGGCCGCTACGTAGGGATACTATAGTTGCTTTTTGATCCTCCGTGTGGGGCGGAGTTCCCTCTTGGGAGCCAATTATGGAAACCGAATAAAATTGTATGCGGTTGGCCATGCCGCCATGGCCTGTATCTTGATAACTTGAACCTACTTTGGCTGCTGCTGGTACTATTTAGGCAAGTGCCCAGGTGACCTTGGATTCAACAATGAATTCTCGTATCATCCACAAATTGGCGGTCATCTAGCCGGCTCTAGTTGAGGATGTAGTTATATCCATGTATAATAATATATAGGTAGTAAGGTCCCCCGGACCTTATATTCGTCCTGCCCTTTTGGGTAACTATATCAGCTCTAGATCTGCTATTATTGGCTCATATCTTCATCAAATGCTAAATTTGATCCCAGTGACTAGGTTGATAAGTGAGCAAGCACTAGGTATTACAATGCTTAAGTAGGTGCTTACTTGCCTACACAACTCTTGGTGTCTTCTAGTATAAGTTTTCAGCCTCAATGTTTATCTTAGCCTCTGGTTGTTCATTTGGTCAAGGAAAAGGAATCAACTGATGCAAACCTGGAGACCACTAAGCCTTTACCTGGCCTGATTACCAAACATACGACATAACTGGTGGCTGCTGCTGCGAAGCACATGAATATAAAGACTTCGGGATCACCATAACATCTTTGACCTATCCCATTCAATTATCATTATCCGCCTTATATGCTAGAAATGCCATATTCTCAGTTGGTTGAGGTTAAAGGGGAAATTCTCAGAGGGTGGTGATCTTTGGAAGTAGGTAGATAAGGAATGATTTACAAAGCTCTTTCTCTGCGTTCTTATTGGCTTTCGAGGGAAAAGGGGGGAGAAGTGTAAAAAGCCAATTTATCATGTGCACAATCAATTGAATTTTCGCAACAAGAGAAGAGAAATTCCATAGTACCGGGTGCCTATATGTGCCATTCCAGACAGTAATCGCACTTCGATGAATATAATAATAGTCGGGCGTTTGCCGTGAGGTTGGAATAGGGCGAAAAATACCTAGGGAGCAATAAAAATCACAAAAGTTTGTCGTGTTCGGAACTCCGTCAATCTCTGCCCCCACGCCACAAATAACACCTTGGTTCCGAACGCGGTCGCGATATTTGTATGCATGGATGCTCTTTTGGAAGTGCCAGGATTTGATTGTTGTTATCTAGACCTTTCCCCGAGGTATATTGCGCACAATATCATATGAGAAGTCTTCTATGGCTCCTAGACAGCTTCTTTTCTAGCAGGAGAGTAAGTTCTTTCGAATCCAAGAGACGAACTTCTACCTGGGAAAGCCTTCAGGGCGAATGCTCAGTTCTCGCTCTCGATGATATGTTTGTTCCGGCAGTCCTACGACTCTTCAGATGCATGACTCTATTTCTTTGAGGCTCTTGTCTCGAGGTGTGCTAAGCTGAATCAGACTCCATGGCATCCCCGAGGCCTAGTTGTGGTAACCAAACGATATATAAACCATCAGCCTTCCCCGACTCACTCATTTATTATCATTTGCCTGTTCAATTGAACATGCTCTTAAATTCTCGCACGAGTTCTTTGACGTTGCTAATCGGCTCGACATTTGATCCGCCACCCAGCGAGGACGCTTCTTAGTCGTGCTTACAATCGAGTACCACGATGCTGTCTACCCAGTGGTATATAAGGCATCTAAATTGATACGTACCGATTCTAAGAACATGTCGGGATAGTCCAATCACTAATTCTATAAAATGTTATAGATCCTTCACATCGCGCCGTTAGCTTCATTTCTATTGGGTTTCGTCTTGAGATATAATAGAGACTTGGGACATCTTACCGCGGTTTGGGGGAGATTCTCATCCCGCTAAGCGATTCCAAGCGCTGCGTACCTATAATAGGTACCGAATTGATCAGTATGAAATTCGAGTTATTCAACATAGGTAGCTTACCCAACTTCATTCACCTCAGCACCACTACTCTTCTTCAGAAAGACTTAGAAGCCTGCCTAGTAGCAACTACGAGCCCAGCAATTATTGCTACCTGTTTTCCCTCATTACACTTTACACTTCTCAGCAATTGCGTCTTGAAAGAATGTGTCATCATTCCAATCTTGGAGTTCCTCTAAAATTCGGTAAGCAGCAGAATGGCAAGGGAGGTGGTAGGTGGTATGCCAAGTATGCCTTTTTACGTTTAACTACTATTCACCGAAAAATATAGCACGAAGATGCACTGCCTCAGTGCCTCAAGTCACAATTACGTCGAAACTCTCGACTGTTTTTACGATTATTGAGGGGTATTTTTGCCAATAATTGATCATTATACACATTTCGCCTCGCTATCATTAGGTGTCTATACCCCCACGCAACAATGAATGAACCCCAAATCTGACGAAAGCGGCCGGACGAAAGTGCAAAATGAACAAAATCAGCCCGACTAAATTAGGGCTTAAACTTCACTCGAAGCCCCGAAGTTGTCGTTTGAAAGTCGTTGGGCATGAAGGACTATTTCACGAAGTATTACAATACTCGGTGAAACAATAGCATCGGACTTCGTCGTATCAACTCTAAGAAACACACCGCCCTTCGGGCATATTTACGGTTACTATGTATGTATGTCATATAATGTCCTCGGTGGCTCAGCACGTCACACACAGGAGGAACAATATGGATAGATGAATCCGAATCATATTTTTTGCGGGTTCTAGAACCCTTGGAAAGCTTCTTGTCAAATCAGTCTTCTCAGGGACTGCGTTACCAGTCGTCAGTTACTATATGAGCTTCTAGAATATCCTGTACTCGTCACCTCCCATGATTTAAATATTATTCTTCAACAACCATGAGCTCCATAATGATGGAACTTACGGTACAGAATATCACTCGTCTAAGAACGACGCCTAGATACAAGCCCAACAATGATATACGCCTTGCCCCGTGTGCGACTATACTGTAACAAATCAGGTGTCTTGCCGCAGGTCTAGATACCCTCGGCATATCTTACCGGAAAATATAGCTTAGCTATGACAGCAAGACGATGATAAGTACTACCAGACATGCCCTGGCGCAGAATTCACCGGAAGATGGCGATGCTTGTGCAACTACGCCAAACCCCAGCGTTTGCCATGAATGGAAATCGGAACGCTTCAACACGATGTCATTTAGGCAGGATAAGCATAGAAAACTCGCCGAGGACAGCAGTTCTGAGGACCAAGATCCACAAATTAGTCCTTGAAATCCCAAAGGTCGATGTCATTGTCCTTAATACACAGAGCCAAATCCAATCAACTACTAATTATAATGTCTTGTATCAAGCGAGTTGTCGAGGACGAGGTTGCAAAGCCACCCCAGCAGAGGGGCTATGATGGAGTTTAAGGACTGTCAATTCTAGAAGCAACGGCTTTATCTTATACTCCTAGTAACATAGGAGTTGATTCGGTACAGAGGGAAGATCTCGAACATATAAGCTCTCCTTTCCCCGTCAATTTGAAGGCCATCTCCTCTCGTTGCAATACACCAAGACTACATCTTTCACCCAACTCTCATACAAACTACCTAGTACTCTTAGACAAGCAACGCCATCCTCGAAACAAAAACTATCTACACACGGAATTAAAACGAGAACTTGCAAAATGGAACAGGTTTGGTACTGCGTAAGTAGAAAATTCCCTTCGCATTTGAAAACGAGTTGCTAACGAAATGATAGTGCCAATGCAAAAACGGCCCCCTACTTGAAATCAACAACCCATGCTGCTCAATGTGTGGGAAACACCGTTGTTCCGAGTGTACAATTGAGACGAACAAATAAGCATCTCGACTACTATGAGCATTCAATATCTCATGGTATCAACGGGCTTACGATTCTAGAGGAGTTTCTTCAGAATCCACAGCATGATTTCGACCCTCATCAACTCAGAAGCATTCTATGACAACTCGCTACCTCTACGCAGAGCTCCACAGATAGATACGCTATGACGTTCGGAACAAGTTAGAATATTCGAAATTACTGCTTCTGTTTATTTTCTTTCCTCGCGCGAATACCCTTAGAAGATACATGGCTCAGGCCCGGACGAACATTCTCAATACGTCTCTAAGAGCTGGATAGAATAGAGGATACACGACATATTAGAGGATAGACCGTCACCGGACACTCCTTCTCCCTTCATCATCATCATGTAGCTTTGTACATTTTCTTGGAAGTGGAAAAGGGAATGGGAGAAGGGAAATGAGAAATGGAAATGGAAATGGAAATGGAAATGGGAAAACGATAAAAGGGGAGTTTATCTCCGACCAAAAAAAGTCAATGTCTTTGCTATAGAGTATTTGCTTTTCCTTCTTTTTCCTTCTTGCTAGACTTACCACAGTCCAATTCCCTCGCTTGTATTGCTTCGATAGATTACAATAAATTTCCTTTATCTCACTAACTTGACTCCAATAATCAAATGTGCCTAAGTAACCTAACCTTAGCTATCAGCCCTCTTAGTATTCTCGTCCTTAGCATTGCCATTGCGTAGAATGAAATTGGCTCTGGAAAGTTGTTGAACATAGTGTCCTAACCTAGTGAATGTATAACAAGCTAATGCCTAGGTACTTGGTAGATAGAAGCTAAGACTTGGATATTACATTTACACGGGAACAGTTGAGGGCATTTCCAATTTGCCACCTTGGACTTTTGCCAACATGAGTCACTTGGACGTGTCACTGAAGGGTCACTACATATAATTCTCTTTGCTCGCGTAATGTACGAGATCTGAGAAAAGCCTAGATACGTAATATCTGCCTGGCCATTATTTGGATATGTAGGTCTGTTGTGTAAAAGGTGAGATGTAGATACTTAGGGGTACAGAGGTGCATATTGCGGCTCAAAGTTGCATACTAGGTATTGTATCAGTGTGACGTGGCGAATGGAAATGAATTCCAAGCCAGCCAGTAATAAATCGAAGAATTCAATAAGTGAACTAAAGGAAAATAATTAAAAGTGCCGAACGAACCAGGCTGCTCCGGTGAATAGGTACGGTGTTATGTGTGCCACGTGGGTTTCGAGATGTGGCTGAGGCTGAGCTGCATGTATGTAGTGTGCCGAGTACTTACATGATACAGCACATTGATATGTTATATTGAAGTATATAATACCTAGGCTGGGTGCATACATCAATGATACATATTAGGTAGATACAACTTCACATACATATGAACGCAGTCCCGTGAGCATCAGGATATGTGGGTTTGGTACAGCCGTGAGCAACCAGCGATATAACTCGGTGAACTAGAGGGCATTGATAGGTACATGTAGGCAGGTATAAACCCAGCGATAAATATCATTGTTTAATAGGTGAAAACCCGAACTTCAACGGGATCCTTGCCGGCGTGATGGGTTTACCTACATAGTTTTAGTTAGCACCGCCATGTCTTGCCATACAGTACCTAGTATAGTAGAACCTCTCGACATTGTTGACCGGTTACATATAACTACTAGGTTAGGTATGTAAAAGTAAAAACTTGCATATCAATAAGTAACTAATGCCCAGGCACTTTTTCCTTAGAAATATGCAAAGGTTGATTGGCTAATTTCAATGTATGCACTTATCGCGATGCTACTTCTAAGAAGGTAATGATCGTTTTATATGTAGTTATATGTAGTTAACTACATCTTCCCCCGCATCTTCTGCCCTGTGTCCCGTTTCCCCTCTCCTCCCTAACCCATCATCCCCCCCTCTTTTCCCAATTCCAACACTAAAAACTTCCCATTGATCGATTGATCGATTGATTTACCCCACATCATAATAGGGTTTACATACCAACGCCAATGTGTCTGTCAGCTTATTTGGTCTACCTAGGTAAACTTAATAATTCATTACAATTACTGCTAGCCGTGGCTCCAAGTCTCTTAGCTACATCACTAGGCACTACCTAGGATACCTAGTAGACACCTCTACAGTCTAGAGAGGTAGGTAGTCTGAAGCTGCTTCATTAGTCATACACGGTATGCTCGGTATTACGGGTGGCATGGCAGTCGCCGTAACATTCGTTCTGCAAATCACCCTTGAGGGTCAACCTTCTTCCACCCTCTTCCACCAAGATGCCATCGAATCCCGCTTATCAACTGCCGGAACTTGAGACTCCTCATACCATGCTATACATGCTATAGGCACCTACGAATAAGTATGAAACAAAGCACATATGGACTGGACATTAAGCGTTCATCAGTCAACCTTCAGTGTTAAGTGTTAAGCCTGTCCTAGAATGGTATACCGGTAGTTGACCAACTTAAGATATTACAAATATTGGGATTAGAATAAGAATCTCCTTGTGTTTATTGTTTAACCTAAACATTTCTCTTTCTCTTCTTCCTTCTCTTCCTTCTCTTCCCTCTCTTCCTATTTCCTTCGCATTCATCAAATCAACCGCCATGGCTACCTCATCACAGATACCCACTCTCCTCGACTTAACGATTGACAATATTACACCAAACACCATTAGCATCAACTCGCAATGCCAGAACCCGCGTCTCAGGTATCTCATGTCGCGATTGGTGACTCACCTGCACGACTTCGCTCGGGAAACCCGGCTTAGCACTGACGAGTGGATGGCAGCTCTCAACTTCCTTGTAGGCTGCGGGCAGATCAGTGATGATGTGCGCCATGTATGTGTGCAAACCACCCAACCATACTACGTAGCTACGCAGCTACGCAGCTATGTAGAGAAAGAGAGGACATGGAAAGAAAAAAGACAAGTCATAGTTTCGGGAGGACTAACGGTGTGAAACCTTTAGGAATTCATCCTTCTCTCTGATATCCTAGGCCTTTCCTTGCTAGTTGATAGTATCAACCACCCGAAGCCTCCAGCAACCACCGAAGGCTCCGTCCTAGGGCCCTTCCACACCCATGACGCACCGACTTTGCCTAGCGGAGCGACCATGTCGTCCGACCCTGAAGGGGAGCCACTCCTTTGCATATGCACCGTCAAAGACACGGCGGGCAAACCTTTGGAGGGCGTCAAGATTGATATTTGGGAAACAGACAGCGGTGGACACTACGATGTGCAACACTCAGACCGCGGAGAACCCAGTGAGCGATGTATCATGGTGAGTGACAAGGAGGGACGCTTCTGGTTTAAAGGGATAAGACCTGTGAGCTATCCTATCCCACACGATGGGCCAGCTGGTAAGCTTCTGATGCACTTGGGTCGGCATTGCTGGAGGCCGGCCCACTTGCACTTTATGTTTGAGAAGGAGGGCTTGGATCATCTAATTACGTGAGTCGGATCTTTAAACCCCATTTTTTGTGACAAACACGATGCCTCCGCCATACACTGGCAAATTTAGGTATGCTAGATTACAACCTTAGCTAACCCATCGTGCAACATAGGGCCCTCTATATGCGCGGTGATCCCTACGAGACCTCCGATGCCGTATTTGGTGTCAAGCAAAGTCTAATAGTCGATTTGGAAAAGACTGATGCCGCGACAGCAAAGGAATACAACTACACAGAAGGGGGTCTACTACTTAAACACGACTTCATATTAACAAGCCAGGCGGAAACGGAAAGGTTACGGGACGAAAATGCAGTCAAGGCTCTAGCTGCGCTAGGGTTACGGATGAGACTTGTTGACCATTTGCCCGTGCCTGAGGTGGATTAAATACAAATCGGCTCACACGCCTTTATATAACCCCCCTTTATTTACTATCTCTACCTAGGTAAACTTCATATAGTGTATATATAAATCGAATACATGACCTGATATTTTGAACATCTATCTTGTGACTTCGACACTGTGAAATGCTCAGCCTAACGCCAAAGAAAACCTAAAATCCTGCGATCCCAGTTCCTTCGAGGGGCTTTCCCAATCCTTGGTACATCTATAATATCGTAATGCTTACCCTGCTAATATGAGCACCTAGGTACTCTGCCACAACGAACGAAACCATGCGCGCCTAGAGCTGTAAAGGCTGGGGCGATAGACCCCCTTTTCTTGCTCAGGTATTCATATATCGTAAGCTAGAGCGCAAGCACACGTCGCACATGAGAAAGGTGGGGAGGAGTGATAGAGCATAAAGTCAACATTGCTCTTGCTCTTACTCTTGCGTCAGCACCTGCGCCGTCTCTCTTATAACTTCGCGTCGTTTACAGAGGTATTATTAGTTAGTACACAACCGTTAGGTTGATAGGTGGTATCAGAACACCAAACTTCCTATTCCATCCTCAAAAATCCTGGATACCAGTCTCCCCCACTAACCTCTTCCCACCACCACCGTCAACCCTCCCTCCTCCTCCTTCTTGAAGGTGGTGGTCAGCAACAAAAGGAGAGTCGACAGCCCAATCCGGATCCTCATCATCGAACCACGCATCCTCCAGCTCGCGGCGCTCCAGCGCGTCCAGGTCGTCGTTCTCGTCCACGAGGCGGTAGTCGAAGTCCTCGTCACGCCCGAGCACGAAGCGCCGGCGCAGGAAGTTGTCCCAGCGCGCGCGGCCTTCGTCTTTTGACTCGGGCTGTTGCGGGAGCAGGGGATTGCTGTTAGTGGCGGTGGGGGTGAAGTTGCTGCGCTCGTCCCCGAGGCCGTCGGTCCCGTTGGCGTATTCTCGGATATACGCGTCTGCATCTACGGTTGCGGATGCGGGGAGCCAGGGGGTGGAAAGGGGAGGGGGGAGGTGCTGGTGCTGGTTCTGGGAGGTTAGCTGGGCGAGCTTGGCCTCGCCGCGGAGGAGGTCCACTTCTAGGACCCGCGAGTACCCTTTCGTGCGCCCTTCGGTCTCCCGCTCTTCGGGCGATTGGAAGCGCCGGATGAGGGCATCGTAGAGGAGAGGGTCTGGGAAATGGGTTAGTCAGGGGTTAGAGTAGGTGGATGGGGGTGGGGGTGGTGATAATGGAAAGAAAAGGAAAAAGAAAAAGATCAATGAATAAAAGAGATAGAGAATGAGAGAATGAAGAAAATAGAAATTTGGATAATTTGGATGGATATACGTGATATCCTCAATTCTGATATTTACGCGATTCTTTGTAACATGATACTAGGTTAGGTATTAAGATAATGCATGGTGCATGGATGGCGCTCAAGCGCAAATGGGCACCTGGGTATAAGGTAAAGACAAAACAAATCAATTAAAAATCAAATCAAATCAAATCATCCATCTCACCAGCAAGCTCATGCTCCAGGGACGCAAAGTACCTCGGGTTCCGCTCAAGATACTCGCGCCTCCGATTCTGGACCCGGATCTGCGCCGCTTGGGCCGGCGACCGAGGCGCCCGCGGCTGCGGCTTGACGTATGCTGCGATGGGCGAAGGCGTGGACGACGGCGGCGAGGGAGGCGCTTGTGGGGGCATGGGAGATGCGGCTGGGAGGTCCTCGGGGCTATTGGACATGACTGACTGCTGAAGCTGAGACGAGAGGTGATGCGGATATAATGTGTAGGTAGGTGTAAAGGGCAATCAATTAATTCAATGTTCGCCTACACTACCTAGTACCTAGTAGTACTAGGTAATTACCTAGGTACATGGTAGGTACATGCTAAGGTTAATGTAGGCGGTAGTTAAATGCAGTTAGCGCAGGTGTAACGGCTAAGCAGATAGTCAGCGGCCACTGCAGTATTTTCATATAGGACTTTTACTGGTACAAAACATATAAGCGGGTCAACCCGCATAGCAGCATCAGTGGTTTAGTGGTAAAATCCATCGTTGCCATCGATGGGCCCCGCGTTCGATTCGCGGCTGATGCATTTCTTTTTCTATTTTTGGCATGTATCTACAGTAAACACATCCTGGCGATTGGACACATACAGGTATGTTCGTGTTATCTTTTTGTATTCTTGTTACTCACTGAGAATGGTTAATCTTTATGTCTGTCTCACTTTACTCCTAAATCCCAAATCAAGGAATCTCTTTCTTCGATAAAACATATGTCTGCTATTATCAGAATCCGCATGTTCCATTATGTTCATAGACGACGTATGTAGTGCGTAGATGCCCACCTAGGTTAGATATCTAATACCCAGTCTCCTCGAATATGAGGATTGCATATCATTACGAACCTACCAAGCAGATTGGTATTCAAATTGCCCCCAAGAATTCCTTGGGCTTTTATGATACCAAGACATCAAAATAACATGACCTAATTATACCCCCTTTTTCCCTACATTTCCTACATTACCTATATCACATTTACCCATATACCCTCCGCCCTTTTTCCAAATCCTCGCTTAACCTCCTTTCCCGGTTCCGATCCAGACTGGGCCTACCCCATGAGGCGCCGCCGTTCGCGTCTCCAAAGCTTACCTTCCGCGACCCGGAGACGGGCGAGAGCCGGGATGCGGCATGCATATCGACGCTGCGGTCGCGGCCACGGCTGTACATAGGCCGCATCCGCGGGGACAGTCCGGCTGCCATCTGCTGGTGGTGGTATTGATGGTAGTGGTGATGGTCTGTCCCCGCGACCCCCACTCGCCCGCGCTGTGACGAGACTGAAGTTTTCGGGTGCATGATCTGCCTCTCTTCCACCAAGTCGTCTTCATCCGCGGTAACCCGGTGTTCGTACCTGACCCTTCTGAGTGAAAAGCGCCCTTTCCCCTCCCCTTTGTTCTTGTAAGACGAGAACCACCGGTTCCCGGTGTCAAACACTGCCCTGGCTGCATCCGTGATATCCGTCACCGCGAACGCCATCGCAATCAATGGGATACTGATCCCGAGGCCAATGCCGAACATGTACTTACTTACGTACGGGATGCTGAGGGCATCGCCCTCCTGCCACTCGCGGAGGTTGATGGCGAAGAAAGCCGCGATGAAGGACATGGGTAGGAATATGATTGTCACGATGGTAAATACCATGATCGTCTGTCCCTGTTTCGCCGCGATTACCGCCTGGTCACCTGCAAAGCGAGCTTCTAGCGCGTTTGAGTGTTTCTGCTTGAGGTCCAGTAGATCTGTCAGGTTGTCGTATAGAGATTGTGCCTGATGATCCATCCTCCAGATGTCCTTCTGCCGCATCTCAAGTCCACGTACTTGCTCGCGGCCGCGCTTACGGATTTCGCCAACGGCTGCGTCGGTGGCACGGCGGTTAGAACCATCGCCACGTAGTTCTTCGGTGAGTTGCAGCTCGAAGTCCTCGAGCGTCGCTAGCTGTGCATCTAAGATAACGGCGATGATGCCTAGTTCATCACGGATGTCCTTAATCTCCGCTAACAGGGAAGTCTCAACGCCGATATCAAGAAGAGCATCTGGAAATTGGTCCATCCCACCGCCCCCAGACGTTTCCGGGGTCCCAAAGGAAGAAAGGCGTGCGGGCTTGCTGATACTACGTCTGCGCCGATGGTAGTGAAGCCACTGTGCTGACTGTGCCGAGGCATCGTTGAAGCGGCGGAACAATCTGCTTTCTTGGTCTGTAACAAGGCCAATTGAGCTCTCAAACATATCCAAAAACTGGAAATCTTGATCATCCAGACGGTGCCGGTCGAATGTACCGGAACAACGGCTAGTTATAAGCATCGCCAGGTCATCTAGCGTATGTTAGTGATCTGCCCAAAGTCCCGGATTTTGCTTACGAAGTCATTCTATCAATATACGAGAATGCGGTAGTACATACTACGAATGGCCTGTTAGCACGACTTATTAGGGTAGATAGAGTCTGATACGTACCAAACAGATCCAATAGGAGGTCTCGTCTTGGCATTCGTTTCCTCAATGATGCCATCTAAAACATTCAAGGGATCTTGTTTAGGCTGGTCCCAGCGCTGAGGGAAACATGTAATAATAAGATCTAAGACATATAAGCCACGCTCTCCCTGAGTATCCTGGAATAAAGCACTCACCTTTCCCAATTATCCAAAGCCACAACTGGTCGACCATGAAAACTTTGGGTTCTACGCCATGCCTTTCGCAATATCGATAGACAACTTGGTCTGTATCCCTGACGGACGTATCGATACCGTGGTAGAAAAACTGGTCAAGGGTCCTGCGTGGATGAAGAGGGGGTGTGTTATTGAGATATGCGTTGACAATGAGAGAATCTCGGGAAGAGTTGTCTACGATGTTTCGACCATCGCGTGCGTTTTTAATAGCTCTACTCATTTTCCGCCGCCGCTCATCTGTCTCGTAATGCAAGAAAGGCATCTCCGCAAGTTAGCCTTTTTGTTCACTACCCATACTTCATGAATAATGTGCTCTTACGAATAAAACCATTTTCCCATTCGAGGTTGCGAACCTAGACGAATCCCAAGCAAGCGCAGCTTGGATTTTATTGCTCGAGTTGCTGGTTGTGCTATCTTGCTTATAGGGCGGATTCCCAGGAGGGCCTTTGGCTCTTTTCTGCCTCTTGGGATGCCGCTCTGCGAATTGTTCCGATTTGCTCTTCTTTTTAGAGGGTGTCTCATCCTCGAAAAACTCGCTCTGCTTGTTAGGCGTTAAATCATCCCCATTTTGGCTCGACCTTACTGTAGCATCAGATGATTCTTCAGATAATGGAGCTAAAAATGATTTTTCGTCCTTTTTATCTTGGACACCAGCGCGAGGCGAAGTAATACGATATGACGACGTCCTCATGAAATGCGCATGGGCAAGCGGCCCACGATGTTCCTGGTCGAAACATTTCTCCAACGCTTTAAAAGCTTCGATGTCTCGGTGTCCTGCCTCGATGAAGGATTTCGCAAGAAGGGTCTAATGAGTGGTGAGCTAACATCGGTACACAACTGAAAATGTTCAAATACCTCAACCCATGCAATCTATAATAACGTGTTAGTTCCTTGTATTACAATAGGAAGGCTCGGTGAAGTTGTACATTGTTGGCTGGCAAATGTATCCATCTGAAATCTGGCTTGTATTTGATATTTTTCGTCAAAGTAGATATCTTTGGTTTGTCATTTTCATGATCCCATCCGTACAGCAGATCATACACGGAGTACTTAGAGACGAGCTGCCGTTTTTCAAACTCGCCAAAGTCGACGACGGTGGCCTCGGAGGCTTCACAAGCTTTTTGCGCCACTGGCGATAGTCGGTCAGCAGCTCGTGCAGGTGATAGCAACTGTACAATCTCGGGATGATTTTTCTCGGCAGCGCATAGCATAGCTGTCCGATTAAAGCTATCCTTGATGGCTAAATTAACATCAGGCCGAGTTAATATGAGGCGCACAATGTCCTCGGATCCATTGAAAGCTGCCCAATGTAAAGGCGTCATCCCATTGGAAAGTTCAGCATTCACATTGGCATTGGCTTCTAGCAATAGCTTGACTACTGGGGCGTAGCCACTTTGAGCGGCATTGTGGAGTGGTGTCCAGCCTCCATCACTGATAGCACAAGAATCGGCTCCATGACTCAGGAGAAGCTTTACCATATCTTCATGTTGCCCCTTATGGTTGCCCTCAGCTGCAAGATGTAGCGGAGTTCGCCCCCGATTATTCGTGGCGGTGATGTTTGCATGATTCTCCAGGAGGATACGGGCAAGTTCAAAATTGCCATTGGTAGCAGCCCACAGCAGCGGTGTTCGACCGATTTGATCCTTCACCTCGAGGTTCGCCCCGTGACTTAAAAGTAGTTTCAGGGTCTCAATCGTCCATTTCCCCTTGCCGGGCTTTTCTGATGCTAAAAACAACAAGGGAGATCTTTTTTCCTTATCTTGCGCCTCAACATTTGCGCGCCCACCCAAAAGGATTTCGACCACTTTATTATGTCCCTTCAAGCATGCGCTGAACAACGCAGTCTGACCATTTCGATTGCTCCCGTTAGGATCAGCGCCGCGCCTTAGTAGCTCGGCCACAACATCGGCTTGTCCTCCTTCGGCAGCCTTGACTAGAGCAGGGACTTCAGTTTCGCGCCTGGGGTTCACCTCAGCACCATGATCGAGTAGCAGCTGGACGATGGATAGCTTGCCACGCGCCGCGGCCTTCTGAAGGGATTGGCGCAACGCGTCATGGTCTGTGGTAGAAGTCCAAGGTGGATCCTCCTCTAATATATCGCGGATTCTAGCTTCGTTGGCTTGCGCGGAAGCGGCAATGAGTCGTAATTGTCGTGGGTCGGGCTGGCTGCTTGCTATGCTGGTTTGGCTGGCCATCACAAGGGAGAGAAGTAAGGAGGTCGAGAGGTTGGGGGAAAAGACTATTACAAATGAATTGTCATAATGATCTTATAAATTTAAGACAAGATCTTCATCTCCATACATTAGCATCTCCTTTCACCGTGTCAGATTTCTTACCCCGACTTTTTTTACTCCTAACATGCAGCTGACATGTACGGGTATAGGTATGTAAGAATAGGTCAGACAGAAGTTGCAGATATATTATAACGAGACGTGTTTTGTGTTTCGAGTTTTGTATGTACAGACTAAGTAAGTGAAGTGGAGGACGATCGATAAATATTGCGATCGATTCAAGTTAAGTTACTATGTATAGATTGCCCAGCTGTCGATTGTTGCTGTGCCGTTTTTTTCCAGAATGCTTGTTGATACATAAGCTCAGGTAGCTCAGGTGCCTGGTAACCTCGCTAAAGATAGTTACCAAGCTACCATGTAGTAGCAAGCTAAGCTTCTTGACCAATAGCAATTGCATCCAATTGTGTGGGATCAAACTCAATTCAAGCTCGCGTGCCTCAGTGGCACATGAATAACCTTATTTATCACCCCTACATAGTACTATGATAGACATTGATAGTAGACTTTTATTCAGACTACCTAGTACCCTCATAGTACGAACCTTTTCTATTATTACACAGGCACTGTCAGGCACAACAGGCACCTAAAGTATTGATTACTACCTACCTAGTAGTAGTAAGGTAGTACCTACACCATGATACTATGTGCCTAGGTTAGTAGTATCTAGGGTAGAGAAGACCACCTTATGATGTTGATTCAATTTTATAGTGCACATGTAGTAAGTACTCATGGATACTAGGTATGTTCAAATGTTGTGGTCTCCTTGTCGATACTCAAAACTTGAATTCTTATGTACCCAGTTATGCCGTGAAAGGTGAGTTAGATGAACTCCTGATATCTGCACCAACGACAACCACAAATTGGGTCGTACTAATGCATGCGCTTGTGGGGTGTCGTATGACCTCGGAACTCCCAAGTGCCACTAAGGGCGGGAAGGATTTGGAAATGTTTTGAAATCAAAACCCTCTGGGGTACAATTATTAGGTAGGTTAGGTACGTAGTCTACATAGTATCTGTGTACAATAACAATGAGGCCGTGACTTCGTACGGGCAAAACTATTAGAAAAATGCCCGGTTGTCTTGAGACTAAGAACCCGCTTGTCCGCTGTATGGATTAGAAGAGCATCTTGGGATGCCGCCGTAATCGGGTATCTCTATCCTTTTTTACTGGCCCTTCTTCTCTCGCCTTTTTTAATTCCGCCATCATCCTGGTAATCTCTCTCTGTTCAGCCGCTGCTAGAGCCTCATCCATCTTCCTCTTCTCGTCAACCCATTTCTTGTAGTCCTCGTCCTTTCGCTCATCGTCACCGTCGTCAAGGATTCCTTGGACGGGCTCCGGAGGTTGTAGATACCCTTTGGAATCTGCCTCCACAATGGCTTCGTACATTTTGGTAGCCATCATTTCGTAGCCAGGAGTTCCGGGGTGCATACCATCGGAAGCCAGGTTTCCATCTTGTATTCCGTCTGGACCTTGTAATTCGGCGAGCACCACTGGCAACTCTTGCGATTTATATATTTGCGCTAGTCTCCGAATCTGAGGATTCACTCTCCAGACATCCTCCCTGCCATTAAATCGCGTATCCCAGGTAGGTAGGATCGTACATATGATGACAGTAGCCCTTGGTGAAGATTGGAGGAGGTACTGCACTAAAGCATCGTATCGCTTGTAAAAATTATCAATATCGACGTGTTGAAAGCAATCGTTAGATCCAGCGTTGACAAGGAAAAGGTTTGGCTTTGATTTGGGAACAGCCCTCTCGGCATTTGCATGGATGGTGGCAGTAACTACACCGGGATAGGCTTCAATGTCGTTATCCGTCATATTCCCGAGTCGCTGAGTACCAACATAATTGACCTTATTACCGATGGATGTGAGCTTTTCGCGGAGCGGTCGGCGAAAACCATTGTTATCGATACCTTCTTCGGGACTGTCGCCACGGGTGGTGGAGGCGCCAAGCGCCATAATGCGAAGTGGTATCCCCTTGGCGAGTGGCAATTCGAAGCCGGGACGAGAGTATGGCTTGCTTTTTATGGTGGTGCTAGTAGCGCCGCTGGATAGCTCGCTAGGAAAGGCATGGAAGGTCGAGGATGTATTCGAAGGTGCATTGGTCGAGGGATAAGTAACTTGAACAGTACCATTGCCAGTGACATAAGTAACACCGGCCTTGAAATTGTCGCCAAAGCTATCCAGTTTATGACTCCACTCACTATCGACGTTGACGCTGCCGGAAAAAAACAGAACTAGAAACAGGAAGCGATTAGTCGCACAGCGCAATACAACAAGGGACGGCTTAGATCTTAGATGCCAAGACCGATTCAAATCAAGTAACAGATATAACAGATAGTAGATAGATAGGTAGAATAAATAAACAAGACGAACCTATGAGAAATAACGGCAAGCCCAAAAGCAAGAGCGGCCGTCTCCGTGCTAAAACCATCGAAACGTATGGACTCGAGGTGATTTGGCGAGGAAGTTTGTCCATAATCATAATCATAATTCAATCTCTTTGTCTCTTCGTGGAAAGTTTGAAGCGCACGCACGCGATGGGAAGTAACCCAAATCGCTTGTTACCCCACAACACGATTTAAGCACCGTTGTATTTGTACGCGTAATCCCCCCTGGTCCCCGTCTTAGGTGATAATGGAAAAAGGGAGTGAAAAATAAAAAAGAAGGATTGGATGAGATTAAAGTGTGTAGAGGGATAAGGGAATGAGTTTCGAAATCGGTTTACAATGAGTTATAGGAATGAGAATGAAAAACCAGAATAGTAACGAAAGTTGGCTATTGCGATATTACACATAAGCACAAAATGATCCCATCGTACGTATTTGGCGTATTAAAGAGCCTAGGGGACGGAGCAGAGGGTGGCGACTTGGAGGCGAATAGTTGGAAAAGAAACATCAAACATTACATCTCAAAATCAGGAAGAAGGCTCCTATTTTTAACTAAACATTGCAACACCATGCCGTTTCTTCCGTCCTGTTGCCAAGAAGCATGCCAAGATAGTTCGTGTGCCAAAAACCAACGATCGACGGATTCTGAATGCCAAGACGGCGCGCTTTCGGATGACGATTTAGTAGGGACGACTGGTTTTCCTTTTTTTTCTGATGGCGGGTGGTTTGCTCCTACAAATGCAATATGTGTGCATCTAAGGTATGCAGGTTATGTATGTTCGGATTAGAGGGTACATATGTACCTAGCGTTAGTAGGTGTTACTATGTATATAGCATCATTACTTATTTACAGTACATACATGAGGTATGTAAGTCATGTTATGTAAATATAGCATGTAGGTAGGCATTCTACTTTGTGTTTGATGTGCTGGTACCAGATTTCAAATATAGCTAAACGAACATTGAAGTTGTCATGTATTACCCGAGGTGCATCTGATAGATTTCTAGAATTCATTAATTTCTTTGGCAACATTTGAACTTTGGAACTTAATCGGATATTACAGTGCTGGGGTGGTACGTCATGTAGAGTAGATTGAATTGATCTTTAAGAATAATTGGGCCAAAATAAGCCTAGATACGCCCCTAAATTTGACCGGTGCTCTACTTGGTATGTAGTGCAGGTACTAACTATACCAACCCCCACTTTGCTTGCTTGCACCCGCCTTAATTGCCTTAATTGCCTTATCTACCTGTCAGCTGCATGATCGCATGGCAGGCTCTTAGGTACCTAGGTTAGGTAAATACTACTATGTAACTTACCTACCTACCTGCCTACCGAGATGTAGGTGCCTAGATACACTAGGGATAAGCTAATCTAGAAATGTTGCCTTCTAAGTAGATACCTATTTTTGTTAACTTTCTCCAAGACTTCCATCTCAATATTTAATTGGTTTCTGTGTACGTAGATCCAGAATCCAACTTCATATAAATTGATAATCCCGGCCACCTAACTTAGGTCTGGTAGGTACCTACATATGTATCTATGACTATGTACTTACCTACCTACCTACCTAGGTAAGTAATTTTACGTTGGAGTAATTTTAACAACATGTGTTGTCCTGTCTCCGTCTCCGTCTCCGTTTCCCCCTCCCCAAAGTATTTAGTAAGAGGTTGCAATAATTATACGAGGACTCCTCGTCGACATGTTCGATAGGCTATTTACCTACCAATAAATAGGACGGTCAAAATACATCCATGGGAATATCCAAAGAAGATTCATTTATAATTATCCTTAATCGGTCGGATATTGATATACATGGATGGCTTTAATGACTTTATTTAATGGGTGTCATTTCTGCAAGTAGAGCCTACTAGTGTATATCTACGATGCTCCAGCAAAGCCTACAACGACCCGAATCGTATTAGCTTCGGGCTCCCGACCGCTCGTCCATGCTACGTCAACGAAGCCAGCACTGCGCATGGACTTATCCCAAAGTGTCTCGCTAGCAACCGCATGCTCCCGACCATCTTTAAACAGCCACCAGCCCTCAAATAGGCCGACAGCAATGTCTAACCAGAACATGTTACGTGTGATCTCTACCAACGTGACAACACCGTCCGGCCTAAGCATGCGGCGAATGTTGGTGAGTGAATGCGTCAGGTTCTGAGTCGCATGGATACAGTTTGTCGATATGATGACATGGTACGCGCCCGTGTCGCTTGGCAAAGGCTCCTTCTCGATATCCATCACTCTAAACTCCATCCCCGGTATCTTCTTGAAGTTGCGCTTTGCCGCTGCCACTAGCGATGACGATAAATCTGTGAAGGTGTACTCGAACGGCACTCCTTGCTCCAAGAGGTGGTTGACGACGTACTTGGTCGTACCCCCGGTTCCGGCACCGATCTCTAAGATCCGGAACTTGCCTCCACCGGGTCGGGGCAATGGATTGGTGAATAGGTTAGTCAAGTATTCGCCAAGCACCAATGTTCCAGATTTCACGAGCGGCCAATGCTCATAGACATCGTCAAGATTCTTCTTGTTGGCCTTATTACCAAACACCAGCTGTAATCCGTCTTTGGCTCCCGTGAGACACTCCGCAAATTCCGATCCTGTCGCTTGCACAAGCTTATGAACGTTGGCATGTTGTGGGTACTTGTCGAGAACCTCGGCCAAGATTTGTGACGCTGGTGTCGAGTCGACGGCTTTGTGCGTGCGTATGAAAGTTACCGGCTCCGTGCTATCGTCAACTGTCACTAGCTCGCCTTCCTCGAGGATGCGATGCAGTTGGCGTACGAGTTGTTTGTGTCTCGGAAGATGTGAAATGGTAGGTAGCACATCGCCAGGTAAAAGTTGGCGAAGATTGCACCCCAACTTCGCAAATGCGTCAACCACGTACGCGAGTACAAGACTAGCTTGGCGTGGATAAACTTCCGTCCAGAAACCTTTGGCCCCAGTTTCAGCGACAAATCTATCGTATAAGCCATCGAGGTCGTCGAATGCTTCGTGTGCTCGAGGAAGTGGAAGCACGTCTCCTGCTCCCAGTGATGTGGCCTGGGGCGCCAGCTGCTGGGCTTTAGCTGATCCGTTTATCCCATTAGGGATCGAACCCGTTGCTACCCCATCGCTATTGCCGGATTCTGGGATATTCAATTGCTCATTTACATGAGTGTAAATGGCTGTCACGTTAGGGAAGAATAGGAACGTATTTAGATCGATATCTAACCCGAATGTAGACTTGACCTCATTGAGGACCTCTGTCACCAAAAGGGAATCAATACCAAGGTCTTCCAGCGTGGACTCGTCCATGATCTCTTCGATGGGAATATCGGTTACCCGCTGGAGCAAACCAATCACTTCTCCACGCTTGCTCGATGCCTGTGGTGGTTTAAGTGCTGATGGGTGGGCCTCATTTTGACTAGCTGGCTCGACAACCGATTTCGATGGTAATGGAAAGGCATTTCTTATTGGCTTATTCTGGCTTATGGTCTGCGCAACGGAATTCGAGAGTATTTGGGGCCCGTTTACGTCCTTCAAAGACCTGCTTAGTACCGCTGATGAGGTACGTATGAAGTAAAAGCCCAAAAATGTCATGACCAGCTTTCCACTTTTCGCCTCAAAAACATATACATCGCATTCAGTTCGGTCCTCGGTATCTTCGGTCAGGACAGCATATGTGATCCATTCTCCAGCATCTGGACTGAAGGTGCCGCCAGTTTCAATACGCTCGATGCCTAGACAGACCAGCACTTCGTCCACGCTAGGGTGCTTGAAGTAGTTAACAAGAATGCCCGCATACTGCATGAGGCTATCAATCAGCGGGGTGTCGTATAATCGTTCGTCGGGGCTCAGGCTAGGATTGACTGATGCTATCACCCTCCCAGCGGCTTCATCGCCCAGGTTAGAGACGCTCTTGATGCCCTGATACATTGGGTCAAAGTGCACCAAGCGCTGGATAGCCTGGTATATGTGCTTTCCCTGCATTCTCTCGGCCTGTGGGTGGTCCATGATGAAGCGGCACCGGTCGCGACCTATGAGTGCTTCATATCGTTTGAATCGTTGAGCAAGGGTCGTGTTAGCACGATCACATAACGACACGACCCCAATCGTATGCAAAAGAACACCTGCTCCACTTGCCTTAGGGATCTGTTCGCTGCTCTTCGGCTGACTGGTAAATTTGAACTCCCAGACTGCAGAGCCTAGGGGGCTTAGAACCAGGAATATATCCTTGCTGTTGTCAAGCCCGATGGGCGCCTTCATTTCCAAAGAGTCAATCCGGGCTACCATTGAAGAACAAGATGCACTGGCCGAACCAAGGGATATGGCCGCTCTTGTAATCAATTCGATATAAAGCGAGACGGGTGCGAGAGCTTGACCAGATGTGATATGGCCCGTTAACAAAGTTCTATACCTCTCGCTCTCCGGATCAACAAGGAAGTTCGCCTGGTTCTTGCCGTTATGTTCCGTGTATCCCTTTAAGTGGATAAACTTATGCTCGACTACAGCTCCTGCCACCTGCGTAGGATCGCCCGCAACATTGTCTAAGACTTCTTTCGGCTTTGAAAATGGTAGCCAGTGGGAGTTCCTCTCAAACTGATACGGTGGTACGGCGAGGAACTTATACGCTGATCTTTGGTTGCGATGGAAAGGCCAAAACCTTACCGCGTGGCCGGCTTTCCAGAGATCTGTTATGAGATCACAAATAGCATCGCCTGCTTTGGGTCCCGTGAGCTGGGACGGAAAGGTACGGCTATTGTGGCCGGATCGAGACGCTGCGCCCGTACTTAGACATGCGCCCAACAGTTGAAAGACCGATGCACCATGACCAGCCTCCAGCCACGTACAGTCGGGATACCGCTGTGCAAGTCTCGCAACGGCCTGAGCAAAGAATACGGGCTTCCTTGTGTGCTCGGGAATGAGCTTATAGTCCGGATCCCCATAAGTCTCGAATTCCGTACATGTCTCAACGTGGATATTTGGTTTTTGCCATGAAAGGCTTTTTGCAAGGTCCTGGAGATATGGCAAAAGGCCCTCCGTGAAGCGGGAATGGAACGCGTGCGTGACTTTCAACCGTTTCACTCGGACGATGTCCCGTAGGTTGGCATCAGACGCCACAAAGCTCTCTAAAGCGTCAATAGCCGATTCGGATCCAGCCAGAACCTGACTGCTCTGGCTATTGTAGCAAGCCACTTCCAGTTTGTCATCGCCCTGCCCCTTATCTTTCAGCGACTTCAAGATATATGCTATATCGTCCTGGTTCGTTTGTACGGCGACCATGCATCCGCGGTCACCGCTCCAGTGTTTGGAGATCAAGTTGGCACGACCTACTACTAATCTCAAGGAGTCATGGAGAGACAGAGACCCAGAGATACAGAGTGCCGTCAACTGACCGAAGCTGTGGCCAATAATAGCATCTACCTTTACTCCGCAGTCGATCCAAGTCTTCGCAGAGGCATACTGAACCGAGAATAGGGCGGCATGTAGCACAGGCAGTTTCGTTATGGCTTTACGCTGAAATATAGCCGGGAAGATGCTGTCAAAACCGAGGAGTTGCAGTGCCTCGTCACATGCATCTAAGTGGTATCTGAATAGAGCCGTGCTTGAGTAAAGCTCCTCTGACAGGCCAATGACATCGCCGTCCTGGCCCCCAAACACGAGAACCACTGGCTTTGGATCTTTGGAGACCTCTCTTTGGAAACTCTTCGACCCAGACGCTACCTCGCGAAGGACTTTCTCAAGGTCTTCGATGCTAGTCACCGTCTCAGATACTGTGTGAGGAAGAGTAGGATTTATTCTGTCTGCAAGGTTGAAAGTGACGTTTGGCACCACGCCCGCTTGCCCTGCAAGAACCCCTTTTACATAGGCCAAGAGCTCTTCCGCATACAGGGAGAGACTCTTTGCAGAAGCCGCCGTGAGAAGAAGTGGATATCGCGATGTGGGCCTTGGACCTTCATAATCACTCGTATCTGGGGCTTGCTGGACGGCAACAACGGCATTGCTACCAGCGGCTCCGTAGCTGTTTACACATGCTAAACGCGATGGAGCATCCCACGCCTTGGTGTAACGGGGAATCTCCATCCTGTCGGGCTCTAAGGCAGGAATTTTGGGGTTGAGATTGGAAAAGCTAGCCTGGCCTAGAATAGTTTTGTGTTGCATCATCATGAGCACCTTGATGAGACCGGCAACGCCCGCAGATGCTTCGGTGTGCCCGATATGCCCCTTCACCGAGCCAAAGTAAAGGGTACTAGGCCGGTGAGATCCGCCAAAGGCGTTTCGAATACTTTCGCACTCGATAGGGTCACCTACTTGGGTGCCAGTCCCGTGTGCCTCAACATAAGATACAGTTTCGGGCTCTGCCCCCGCGAGCTTTATCGCATTTTGGTACGCCGTTGTTTGAGAAGACGAGCATGGCACCGTGATGTGGTTGTCATTGAAGTTCTGGTTGACAGCCGAGCCAGTGATAACACCCAGGATATGGTCACCTTCCGCTACGGCAAGATCCAGCTTTTTTAGTACGACTGCGGCAACACCCTCACCGCGGCAGTAACCATCCGCCCCTGCGTCAAAAGGCTTGCACTGGCCCGTGGGACTAAGAAACCCAGCGGCGGCAAGGTTCTGATAATCGAAAGGGCTGGTGATTACGTTGGTACCGCCGGCCACAGCACGCGTGCACTCGCCAGCCTGTATGGCGCGACAGGCTGCATGGATAGCTACTAGCGACGAGGAACAAGCCGTGTCGATCGACATGGCAGGTCCAGTAAACCCAAATTGATGGCTTATACGCCCACTGAAGAAAGCACGGGATGTCCCTAACATCGAATAGGCTGTCGGCGGATGGCA
Organism: Hypoxylon fragiforme; assembly: GCF_022984875.1. NCBI lineage: Eukaryota > Fungi > Ascomycota > Sordariomycetes > Xylariales > Hypoxylaceae > Hypoxylon > Hypoxylon fragiforme. The sequence continues at coordinate 3,005,009 of NW_026054763.1, read as the reverse complement.
TGACACATTATCATAGTAGTTGTTGGCCACAGCACCGATGTAGCAACCGTAGTCTTTAGGGCTATCGGGACCGCTACTGAAATGCCCGGACGACTCTAGGGCCTGGTAAGCAACCTCCAAAAGGAGGCGCTTATCCGGGTCCCACGAAAGTGCCTCCCTGGCCGATTTCTTGAAGAAGCGGTGATCAAATGTGTCTGCGTGCTGGAGAAAGTTTCCCCACCACTTCATGTCGCCACGGCCTTCAATCCGGGAGTCGTTCAGAGTCAGGCGTTCCTCTGGTGGCGCTTCTACCTTGGATACCCCTGATAAGAGCAAATTCCAAAATTCGTCCACAGATTCTGCACCTGGGAAGCGGCAGGCCATGCCTACGACTGCCACTGAATGTGGAGGATACTGTGCATATTGATCATTATGCGCATGATTCGTTCCATTTGTCGTGGTTCCGTTTACGTGAAGTGACATGCCATTGGGTCCGTTTGTTGATCCCCGCGGGATGTCATGCGTGTTGGGGGGTGTTACTCCATTTGTATGAGTTGCTGTTGTTTTGCTTGCTGAAACACCAAAACTTGGCAGCGAAGTGATATGAAGTCCAGCTGTCTGAATAAGTTGTGGAGGTATAATGTTCTCAGTAAACCCGACCAATATGACGGTGGAATCCCTATCCGAGATCGCGTCGACAGCGCCTTTGATAGTCTTACACCAATCGGCCGTATAACCCAGAAGGCTCCGCACGGCTATATCTTGTACTGTCTCCTTAGTGATAATCTTCCCAGTTATATTTGACCGCAAAGGGACACATAGCTCGCTTGGTGATGGGAACTGAGTTTCCTTTCTTGCAAACGTGAACTCGCGGAGCTTGCTAATTGCTGATGAATAGGACCCCTCAGAATGGAAGCGGCCATGGATCTCAATACTTTTGACTCGCAACCCTTGGGCGTGAAGCTCTTGCCGCAGTGGTTCTTCCTCCTTGATGCCGCAGGTTATAGTCACACATGAATCATCATTGATACATGAGACATACGCCTGAGTGTGTTCTATGTCAATATTGTCACGTTGTGCACGAAAAAGAAAAGAGAAACCTACAGATGCATGTTTTTGCAGCGCGTTGTCGATCTTATCTCTGCTCATCTCCGGAACTTTCCAGCGAACGGCAAAGCTAGCAGTCCTGTTAGTCTGGGGGCTAGCATAAACTCCGTTCTTGTCCACGTAAGCACCAATGCAGACTGCCAAACGGAGGCCAACCGCGAAATACGTTGCAATGTTCTCGATGACTGGAGAGTAGGCAACGGCGGCCGCAGTAAGGAATCCAAGGCAGAATCCCTGAACGCCGCCTGCTTTCACACTCTCCATGACCCCTTTATGCACTAGCCAGTCTTCGTTGACGAGTACAAATCGTAGGTATGTAGCGATCTGGAGAACCATCATAAGGGGCATCGAGACTATATTGGCTTCCCCGTAGGCCTGGACCTGTGATAGGTCGCCGGTCTCGAGCCAGTGCGTGAGACCATTCAAGCCATTTTCCCCAGGTACGCCTTGTAACTCAGGATCGAAGTTGAGAAGATCCTGCCAGTGGCTTGGCAAATCTCTGACAGCTTGGCAAAGACGTCGATGTGGGATAAAGTGCTGACGGAGCTCTTCGAGAAGCTCCGGGGAGGGCAGACTGCCGTGGGGCCCAAATACGAGCAAGGCAGGGGACTTGGTTTTCGAGACCATGGTGTTTACTGTTGAAAGAAACAGATTTATTGCAATCTTTTCTAATACATCAATGAGTAAATAATCAGCGTAGCCTTTGAGGTTCGTTTTCTATTACAAAGCGTTATATCAGGCTATATACGACCAAGAGGAGGCCTATTTTATACCAGGTAAGGAAAGTCCCTCGATCTTGTATCATGTTGCTGTCTATCTGCGTAGCTGTTTCACACTCGCATATTCTATCCCATTCAATTCGCAAAGTGATGTCAAAGCGTATGCTCATGGCCACTTCATAACGACGATTCTTCGAGCGTATAGCCAACGTAACTGTTGGGTTAGATAATGTTGCATTAGCGTTATACGACATAGGACTCTACATTGCCGTCGACCATCACGGCAATATCCCTTATCTCACACTTGAAGCTTACAATTACCTCACGATTTTTTTTCTCGGCTGGAAAGAAAAGTCCGTTCGTTTGTAAGAAAGTAAGCATCACCGCGCTACTGTCGAGATCTTCGACCTACATACCTTTCAGGGCACTGCTGTGAGGTTTAGATTCTCCGTGGAGCATCGGCATCAGTTCTCTGGGTTGGGTAGAAAGCTTCTCGACAGGCATTATCAAGACGCGGCCGGCAACTTGAAACTAACAAGGAACTATGTAGGTGGTCAGCCTTAAAACGATCTTACCGACCAGGTCTCTGCTGTATCCGGTCGTCGGTGGGCATAGCCGCCTATTTGCGATGCTGGCATTGAGCACGATTCGTATCTTTTCTGTTTTGCTTCTTGTGATAAATTGGATGCCACGAATCAACCCCGACCATTGGATGGAAAACGATGTTATATCCTGGGTCACTGAAGAGTGAGATCTCTCATCAAGAGCCCAGGGGAGGTCCCTATAGGCTATTCCGCTTTCACCTCAGAGACCGGTCAATACATTACCAAAATTGGCTGAAAACCTGCAAAGATTCTAAGTTGACAAACTTCAACAGCCTACTCTTGACGTAGGAGACAGTTAATCTTCGGGTGTTACCCTCGAAACTTTGCCCGAATCAGCGGGTGTTGGTTCGAGCAGCAAATTCATCATCGTGTAATGATAGTTATCAGACGGTGAGGAGGGTTCAAAACTGTAGGTTCTTACCAACACCACCCACGACTGCAGTTATTGTTACGCTTTGTCAATGCTTTACCCTGCGACGATCATGAGATTTGCATATCGTGGAACCAATCTCCTCCCCGGATTTAGCTACCTGGCATCCAATGCCAAAACCCCCGAGAGTTGATATCAAGCTTACTAAGACAGCAAAGCGAGATGCTACGGGTGGTTCCAGAGTGACTGCATCGTGTGGTACGCTATGAGATGTGATAGAACATACCACTACTTACCTACATAGGTATGTAGGTGCTTACGAAGTGGAATAGGGGATCCACTACGTGAAAACCGTGCTTACAACGAAAGCCGAAAATACCTCAATCAACTAGTTTGGATGCGTACCTATGTACACTTCATTGCGCGGTCTAGGCAACCGTCCATAGCTCAGCTTACCGGGCATAACGGGGAAAAGGGGGATTTATTCTCCTCTTTTTGACGGGTTCTAGGACTAGTAGGTAGAGGGTTGAGTAGATACAGCCTGCCTCGAGATAGCTTCTAAAATTGACAGAGGAGCTTGGTAATGGCTGTATACACTATAGCCAACTACAATGGGGAATGAACAGCCGTATTTGGTCGTTAACAGTTTGGGCTATCCATTACTTGAAGGGTAAACAGGTATAGTAGGTAGTAGTGATGTATTAGGTAGTCTCCTGATCTAAATTTGCCTAGTACCTCATAATCATAATCTACAAAACCCTCAAATCCTCAAAACACCAGTACGCTTTGCAAGACCGATGATCCCTTCAACCACCCTAACCACATCCTTCGTCTTGATCGGGACACGGTGATCACCATCCCACTCCACCAAGCTCGTCGTCCCCTTCTCGCACCACAGCTCCAGCAGCTGCCGATGCTGACTCAAACCCGGGTCGCGCATCCCATGGACATGGAGCGTCGGTATCCGCAGCCTGGTCTCGGGGCCAGCCACGCTCTGGAACGGCGCGGTCGTGATCTCGGACGCCTCCGCCAGCGCCGGCGACCCGAGAATCTCCGTGTCCAGCGACACGAGCGGCGCGCGCCCCGCCAATATCACGGCGAACCGGTAGCCCGACCCCGCGTAATCTTGTCCTGGCTCTACCGCGCGCTGCTGCTGCCGGTACAGCAGGCTCGCGCACATCTTGGCGCCCTGGCTGAAGCCCAGCAGCGCGACCCACTCGCCCGTGGCGCCCAGCGCGTCGTCAGCCGCCATCGCGGCCTCCATGCTGCGGTCGTTCGCCGCGACGATGTCCTCGGGCTCGAGGGCGGGGTCGTCGGGGCGGAAGCGCAGCCATCGCCGGAAGGGAGCGAGGTCTTGGAACGTGGGGATCATGCCGGGGCCCGGCGAGGAGAGGAAAGGACCGTCGGCGAAGCAGAGGCGGAAGTAGGGTGATAGGTGGCTGATGAGCGCGCGGCTTTGCAGGCGGAAGACTTGCGCGTTGACGCCGCCGCCGTGGAGGCAGAGGATGCGTGGAAGGTGGAGGGTTGGGTCTGGGGGTTTCTCCATGATGGGCTCATTGATGCTTTTTACGAGTCTGGGTCTGTTTGGTAGATACTATAGCAGAGCGAGTGGAAGCTTGATTGTCGTGGATATGGGAATACGGGTTCACGGTCCCAAGCTTAGAGACTTACCACGGGGAGCAAAATGATTGATAATGATTCACTATTACTCAAGGGGAGTGGAACCCTCAAGTTCACTTGTAGGAATATTCCGTCTTTTTCTGTACAGGTTCTTGGGTAGGATTTGACGATACTTGCATTCGCATGCATGATACTCAAGGCATATGACTTTGGGCTTACCCAAAGACCCCGAACCCATCTCGATCTCGCGAGTGTTAGTTACTTCCGATCGAAGGGAACCCGACCGGCTTTTTTTGCTTTATCTTTAGGCCGATCCTTAGAAAACCCCGCATAAGACGGCGATGTAACCCCCGGAGAGAATCGTCAGCAAACTTACTTGCGTACCCAGCTGCATATGCACCCAGTTTCATGCCTACTAGGTGCCCAGATCAAGTTGTGACTATGACTTGATGGAGCTTTATCTTATTCTCCTATTTCCGAGCTTTAGGTAGAGCCTGATAGGCTACTATGTAGATACTTGCCTGCTTAGGTGCTGTTCACCAACTGAATATATGTTTTTGGTGATGGATATCAAATAGTTTGGTAATACCTATGCTAACAGGAAAAAACTCATCTACACCATGGCCTAATATCTACCTACCTGCCTACCTTACTTTTGTCTACGCCTATACTTTCAACTCGTGAATACCGCCCAGTATCTAGTCATAGCCTAAAATCTACTAATAGGTACATCTAACATTTGAAAAGATGGACCTTCCGAGTCACCGCCCGATTCGCCCCTGAGCTGTGTCCAATGTTGCCCCTCCACATTATCTTGCTCGAACATCGAAGCAGGAATGCCGTAGTGTCTCCTTTTAGAGCTTCCATCCGGCACGTGGAAGCGTAGATCGACCCGCGATAGGAGATAAAGATATACAACAATGATCTCTACAGAGAAATTGAAAATGTAGAAACACGCCTTGGAGTGGTACCAGGCCGGGTCACCAACTGGTCGTGGAGATTCGTAGTTGATACCGGCACGGAACCAGGCCCCAAGCGAAAGGAGAGCAGCGGCGGTGGTGACAATCAGGCACTTTGCTTTCAACGATCCTTGCCCAAAATGGTCCTCCATCTCCTTGTTTCGAGGGGCTATTGCGACATAGGCTATTATAGCGAAAGGTAGAGACGCAACCGTCGCGAAGAGCGACGTCCCATAGCGGAGAATATCAGCGTCGATCAAGCGGGTATGGGTGTCTAAGGTATAGAAGCTCTGCACGGTCACGGTGATGACCATGATCAGGGTGAGTATGATGAGGACGTAGACAGCCCTCAATGCGTATGAAAAGGGCCCAGACCATCCAACTACCGGGTGCACAGCGCGGAGAATACGCTGTGCATAGAGCAGATTGAGAATGAATAAGATGACGACCCCAGCAGCCACGAATATCTGTGCCGCAATACTGAGCGGGACATCTGCGGGATGGACTCCCCACGCAATCCGAAGCGAATTGGCAGCAATACGTGTCATGCAGAACCCAAAGGTAGCTGCCGAGGGCAAGAATTTGTGTCCCCGACTTAGATTGATGCGGAACCGTGCCATGTGAGCCGCCGCACCGACGACATATAGTGCTATAAAGACAGCAGATATTGGCACATCTACATGTGCATTTGGTGTCTCCCCCAGAATCGCCGTCGTCTGTCGATAAGGAGGTCCCATCCCATTGATTCGCTACTTCCCCTCTCTTGTTGAAGATAATAAACAGTATCGGCTGAGTCAGATAGAAAGCGTTGGTCATTCGAAATAAATGAAAGAATAATACAAGAGTAGCGGTGTATGAAGTCATTGGGCTATCTATATGAGCCGCATCATGCCATGCACTGCACCTCTCTCTCTCTCTGCTTCTCAACATCAAATAACGATTATCAAGTTAAATAACTATCCACTTGCTCGGGTCCATCGGGGCGAACACGAACCGTTTGGCATGATGTATGCCATATTTTGGTACGTTATGTGAGATGTCATGATATCTAACGCGGTTATATGTACAATTACCTACACGCCGCATAGCGTTCGGGGGGGCTGAGACAGCTCTTTCCATCTCTTCAGTGCTGGATATACCAATCAATCGACCCTCTATCTAACGGAGATGGCGGACTTAGGGGCCATCATAGTCGCGAGCTGTAAAAATACAATGCGTACGTAACGCGGAAAGGATGGTAGTAATCGGACGAAATACCTTGTTCGTTTCGATGGCATACCGGAATAGCCGTTATATCATTTGTAAACCCTGACCATTCGTCCATGAGAAAAAAAAAAAAAAAAGGAAGAAGGTGTGATGAGACGATAGCAAGGTTCAAATGTTGACATTACATGTCGTTATGTAATAAAGTATCGTGTGTGTGTGTGTGTGTGTGTGTGTGTGTGTGTGTGTGTGTGTGTGTGTGTGTGTGTGTGTGTGTGTGGTGGTGTAAAGAATAAGGGGGGGGAGGCTATACAGTTAATCAGCCCCTTTTCGAGAACAAATGTTCTCTGCAGGGGTCCTTCACACTACTAACTACATATGTATTAGCCCTAAAGCCTTACCCGTCGTAGCAGGCGTAAAACCCACTTCTCAAGCTTTCCTCAACCCTTACACCAGGTACGCCCCCGTACGCCATGTGCGATTAAAGAACAGTGCGAGACTGTGAAAGACTGTGCAGGACTGTGTGAAGCTTGTACTTGAGCACCTTGACAAATGCAAATGTCGCCGACTTTGCCGATGACATCCGGAAGTAACCCGATCCCCTGTCCGTATTAGACTACTTACTAGGTAGTTTTCAGCTTTCTTATTCCCCTCCAAGTCCTAGAGACTACGTAAAAGTACGTCTACATAGAATCAGAAATCACCGCAACGGGAACTACAACTACCTATCTCCAGAGCTATCTGGCTGACTTTATCTCCCTAACTTGCGTAACCACTCACTACACCCATTATACTAAAGAAGTAATACAGCAGTAAACGGCCTTGATTCCGTGAGACCTGGTTGGCGAAAACGTGAATGCACGACTTGACTTATGCTGTACCTCATGACACTTTCCGCCAGTCAGGGGTAGCGGTACCTCAGTGTCCATGTAACCAAGGCGCATACGTATGTACATGATCGCTCTCATAATCTCCTGCCACGGTGCTGACATGCGTGGCTTACTTGCTATAGTACGTCTTATATAAGTTTCAAAATTTTCAAAAAGAATATTGACGCCACCCGGCTACCAACCGCGTTGATCTATTGCTTATCACGCCCGGAAACCCGGATATAGGCTACCTACGCTATTTTTACAAACGTAGTGGCCGTCGTCAGGTGGGTTAGAGATTCTAAACCCCAGGTTTCTTATTCTTAGAGAATGACTGCAATGTCGCTTGTGCGTAGGCCACCTGATTCAAATCAACAAAAACCAACAGGTTCTTTGAAAGCTTATTCTATTCTTGTCGACAACCAAGTCTGCATCAATCGAGAGTCATTGTGCTAGGCAAAGACCTTACTTCCAAGAAGGTATGGACGCTTTCAACTTAACTACCTCGGTAACTTCAATGCGTGGCTCTAGCTACTAACCTAGTTAACCTTGGTGTCTATCTACGCTACCAGCTCAGACCAACCTCTGATCTTGCTAAAGTTCTTTGATCTGGAACTCTAGAGAGAGGCTTGAGTAAGTTCACCATCTAACCTAGGTTACTTACTACCGGAGTCGCCATCTGATGGCATCCATGCTGCTGACCCAACAGGCCGTCATATTTGAAATCGTATCTACAGTCAAAGGGGCGCAATGACAATGTGAGTAGAGCCCCCAAGTAAGACAGTAGGCTTCTACAAGTCCTAATATTGATCCTTTTACTCACAAACTGCTAGGGAGAACCGCGCTCGTGACGCTGTCGAAAGGGGTGTCAGTCATAAGCTTTCGCCGCTTCCTCGAGGCTGTTAGTTCGTCTAGCTCATCAGAACCGTGACATTACAGTCAACTAGCTGCGAATGGCGGAGCATGTGAGCAGGCTATTGAGGACGCCTATTGCTGTCGCCACGGTTTTGAACCAACTCATGATGATGGGGGCCTAGGGAAATAGGACGAAAGTATGATGGCCACGGCTTTGGCGTCGTGATGAAGATTGTATAAATAGGAAAGGTACTAAGAGTGAAGGAAGCCGTTGTTGTTCTTGTGACAAGACGAAAGTTACCTAGCAATCTGAAGCCAATACAGAATTTGTTTCTTTGCCCCTTTTTGACATTCTAAGTGTTTCAAGAAATTTCACGATACCCCAATCAATCTGTAAAAATCGTAAAAATGCTATTTTCACTATTCTCCGTTACTTTGGCGATCCTGGGCGCTCGTCTCGGAAGCGCAAGCACGAGCCCGGATTTCCTGCCAGCTGTTGCAGAAGACCTGCAGATGTTCTATGGCACTACTCAGGTGCAGCCGCCCGGTGTGACCCTTTCGGAAGCTAGTAAGTCGATAATCTCAGAAGATAGAGCAATGTTCATATTCAGAGTCAACGATGAAAGGACATTTTATAAACTCTATGAGCTCTTAGAGCTACATAAGTACGTGACTAACTAACTATCCCCACCCCAGCCGTCGCCAACGTCCCCACCCTCTACGCCTCCACCTACCTCGACACCAGCACACGGTACGCCGTGATCATGGTCGACTACAACGTCGACCTCTCGGGCGTGCAAACCACCATCCTACAATGGTTCCAGCCGGACCTCTCGGCCGCCTCACCCGACGGCAAACTCTCGATCGCGTCCGGCTCCTCGGCACCAAGCGCGTCGTACATCTCGCCGGCGCCGAACGCGGGCCCCGCACACCAGTACGTGACGATCCTGTACAAGCAGCCGGCCGACTACGAGCTGCCCGCGTGTCTGGACGGCGTGCTGCCCGCTGGAAACAACCGCGCGGGGTTTAATCTCCAGCAGTTTGCGGGTGTGGCGGGGCTGGGCGATCCGATTGCGGCGAACTGGTTCGCGGTGCAGGACCCGACGCCGGCTACGACGACGTATCAGATCACGGCTACGTCGACGGCGAGCTATGCTTGTGCTACGACGGCGTAGGTGGGTTGGTGAAGGTGGTGTTGTTGTTGTTTAGTGGAGGAGGGAAGCAAGTTGGGATGAAAGAGAGATAGGGGTATCATGTCGATTTGTCATGGGTTTCCTGATCACCTACATAAAGCATCAATAGATTTATTTATATTGCGTATGAACTGGGTTGAACCCACTTCATAAACGTAACATATCCCCCCAGATTGGGTGTTTTTGTGCTTGAGTAGCCCAGTGCCCCTACCCTCTCATCGTCCACGTCTTCAATGTCTCTACTCATCTTTTCCGAGGTCCCCTACTACCTAACACACCTTAACCCCTATTATTCGCAGGCCCAGAGCCCCCAGGCTCACGCAACATGACTATCGGCTTCTTCTTGCTAAAGTTGACAACATCTCCGGCCATCCTTTTCCCCTCCTCCGTAGCCAGCGCAGCCAACCGTGCCTCGACACTCGCCCATGTCACTGCTATCTCCACGGCGTAAGGGGCACCCTCGGTAAAGCGGAACAGCTCCCAGGACACGAGCGCGTGAGGCCCTAGTAGCTTAGTCGCCTGGGCCATGTGCGTGTTCATGTAGTAGTCTTCGTTGAACTCGGCATCGCGAGGGTAGAGGTTCTGGGATGAGAGGGTTAGTAGGGTGTGTGCTTGAAGGTTAAGAGTAAGATGAAAAGCAACTTAAAAGAGGATGATTAAGGAAATTTGGATGTATACAGTATAAGTGACAGTCATTTTCGTATGAGTTACCAGAGACTAGTTCATAAGATGATTCGATGGTCACCTGTTGGGCATGTGATGATTCAAGGTTCTTCTCTTTTTCATAAACAACTGAACTGCTGAACTGGACCTACATTAGGAATTTTCCCATGCTCTTAATGAGATTAGGTGAGGTGAGGTGAGGTGAATAGGTATAATTATAAGTTACCTAGCATAAATTGTCGTCGTCAGTTTATGTCAGCTCCGGATCCGGTGGCGGGCCGAGTATGCAAAGTCAAGCACCTGCAGGACGGAGGGGGCGTATCCTTCCTTCACACACTGTGCAGCATCTTCGGCTTTATTTTATTTTATTTTATCGCAAAGTTATACCCGGGCATTTTAGGATGGTGATACAAAGCTAAGAGGAGAAAAAGAATAACATTACATCTGTGTACCTAAGATATACTTCAAGTACATGCCAACACTAGGTACATACCTAGTAGTAGCACTGAGTGCCACTGACTGTACTGTAGCTCAGGTACATATGTAGCACTCTTGGTGGACTTATCGATTAACTCCGTTAATCTCCCCAAATAACTATTTCACCATTCACCAGAAGCAGAGCTTACCCCCTCCATCCATCCATCTACCATCTTCGCTTACTCGCTACCACTTTTATATCTTCTTTCTTTCAATACCTACCTACCTGTTCTGACAGCTCGAGTTCTTTACTTACCCTTGTGTGAAAATCAAGGAAAAGGAAACAAAACAAAACAACTCATCCAACATGCCGTCAAACGACAGTGTCAAGATAGCCCTGGCCCTAATCGAGAGGGATAAGTCCAAGATCCTAGGCCTGAAAGTTGGCACCCATACCAATGTCCAACCCGGGACCTTTATCCCCAAAGCCGGTAAGAAGCGACGCCTTACCTACCTTATCTCTTATACATCTATCTTCCTTTCCTTCTGCCAAAACTAATCAAGCCCCTCCCAGACGCACAATCCCCCCCGGCGCTAACCTTCGGCCCGCTCTCGCCAGAAGCCACATACATGGTCGTGGCGCTGGACATCGACGCGCCCTTCCCGTCCTTCGGCGTGCTGGGGCCGATCCTGCACTGGATCCAGCCGGACCTGAAGGCCACGCCCGTGGACGGGCCCCCCTCGTCCCCGCAGCAGTACAGCCTGTCGTCCACGACGCCCTTCGTGGCCAACTACATCGGGCCGGCGCCGCCGCCCGGCAGCGGGCCCCACCGCTACGTCTTCTTCCTGTACGAGCAGCCGCCCAGCTTCGAGGGCCACAGGTTCGCGCCGCCGAACGGCCAGAAGCTCAGCAATGGCCGCCGCATTCGCTATAGCCTCGACGAGTGGGAGGAAGAGGCGCGGCTGGAGCGGGTGCTGGCTGTGAATTACTTCAAGAGCAACTGAGTTAGGTGATGGATGGAAGTGAGCTTGGGTTTTGGTTGGTAGGTGAGGTGGCTTGTTAGGGAGGGCGGATTCGCTGTGTAAGCAAAGGTTGGGTTTGAGGAGGTTAATGATGGCTGGCTTCTCGGTTAATGCGTACGGGATACCTCTTTGCTTTTTTTTTTCTTCTTGGCATGTTAAGTTGCTGCCTAGGTACTTACCTATCTACATAGGTTAGGTGTAGGTATACTAGGTAGTTACTAGGTAGGAATGGGTAGGTTATCATAATCAGGGCATGGAAATTGTTAACTCGGAATATAACCCGGTTCTTTACATGCGTTTATTTGTGATACATCTCATGATGAAGGCTAACTTGTTCCCTCACTGGCCACAACGGGTGACGGGCATGGATGGCCGATTGTTTAAGGTTCTCGGAACGTTGTAGACGCCAAGACGGGCACCCCACAATAAGGGGGCCAATGGAGCTTGACTAAAAGGCCTAAAAGGGGAACACGGCATCGTGTTCATGGCTACCCAAAGGGGTTTCAGGGGGTCTGGACGAGTTATTTCGAATAGTCTTCTGTGCAGATCTGGCAGGTTGTAGATTCCGAAGAAGGGAGGTACCTCGTCCCAATAGGGTTGCTACGCATAAGATCATATAGATATTACTCAGCTCATTCGCCTTTTTCATCCACACCATTGTCGATGCTACCGATGAACATGTCAGGTACATGGTCTGTGTGTGCCTTCGTGTCAACGATATCCCTATGAATATAGTTAGAAGCATGGCTTCGAATGTGAGAGCCAGGAATACTCCAGCAAGTATAGGTATGGAAGCAGTAGGTGGGTGAATACGTACCAGTCCAGACTTTTCCCAAAGTCATCCAGTTGGCTGAGCCTCTCCATAGCCTTGTAGTCGTCTCCGAATCGTATGAACTGTATAGCGACCGAAGTCCTGCCCAAGTTGTTCGATTGAACCGTCTTTATAAGCCGCTTGATCTCCTCTTCAATGCCCGGGACAGTTCCCTCTGCATCACCCCATTTTCCGTCTGTGAGTACAAACAGGGTGATTCTGGGAGGTGGCTTCAGGTTTAACTTGAATATGATGTTGGAGAACTGTTTGTCGATGTAGTTGATTGCCTGGCTCATGCTGTCTTCCATCATAGATGGGCCGCTGTCGCTATAATGATAATGCTCCTGTACGTCGGTAAGGAGTCTAGATGTTTTCCGGTTGTGGTACATTTTGGACGGGTGGGATGTGAAGAATAGATCGATTTCATTGTCGTCGATTCTCTTCGCTATATAGGACAGGGCGGTGAAGGTCTTTTCACAGTCTGTTTGGTGCTCAGTCTTCATGGATTTCGAATCATCAATCAAGAAAATCTGATCTCGGCCTTTGATCCTCTCTTGGAGCAGTTTGATCTGAGTCGCAACGTACTTGTTTGGTGACTGATCTGATTTCATGTTCAGCCGGTACCGTAGAACATCGTCAACTGTTATCTTGTTCGAAGAAAGTTCGGGATCGGTGGGTGTCCGTGGCACGTGGGTTGGTATGTAGCCCAACTCTCGTGCCTTTTGCTCTGCTTTTTGTTTTATCTGCCCTGACAGCTGTAGCAATTTCTTGGCACTCTTCCTAATCATCGGCTCTAACAGCATCGAATCACGTATCAGCTCGATAACCTCGGGCGTAATCGTGTCCCAGGGTCGCCGATTCTTAAGGATGTGGTCGTGCATGATGGCCACTTGGGACAGAGCCCTAATTCCATCATGAAAACAGCCCTCAAACCCAGATCGAGCCATGGACTCAATTCCTTGGGTCTCCTCGACCCGCTTTCGCAGGTACTCTTGCCGGCCTTCCTGACCGCATGTAGCCCAGACTGCCGATTCACTGAAGAGACAACCTAATGACCAGATGTCTACTTCAGAACCAACACGGTTGGTAAACCTCTCCAGCACAGGATAATTCACGATACATTCGGGGGCGCTGTAGATTTGATCTCCTCTATTATCGACTCCCAAAACATTGCGATTGTCATCAGAAACGTTCCAGAAGTCGCTTTTACCGAAGTCTGCAATTTTGAGGGTTATTCTGTAATCACTAGACCGGTTTCCCCTGGCCACGAGTATGTTGTCGGGTTTGATGTCTTGGTGAGAACTAGGTAGTACGAATAAAGGTCAGTAATATTCACGTTGTGTGTGGGAAATGTGAAACTTACCCAAGAGACATCGAGGTGCTTTGCTCATCAGGATCGCCTAGATTATGGATGAGACTTAGGCCATGGATGAGTTTGAACATACTCTCCCAAAATTGGATCATTTCGGGTGCGTCTTCGGGAGGCTTAGTGTTGTTGAAGTACGAGTCCAGGTCCCCTTCAGCGTGTTCTAGAAGAATGTAATACTTTTTGTTTTGCTTGAAATGGCCGTAAAATTCAATGATATATTCAAACTTAGAGTGGTTTTGTTTCGACGCGCTATTGCGTATCTTCGTAAATGCATCCACTTCGGCCTTATATAGCGACTGCGCTGTGGAGGGATGCGTGTATGATTTCAGGATAATAGTACCTGGTAGTTCATCATCCTAAGAAAGAAGAATTGTTAGTACCTAGATGCTTTATCTGTCATGGCCATCTTCCCATAGTAAACTTACAATACAGTCGCGATAGAAGACAACCTTCCTAATCTCGGATTCTATCTGCGGTTTGTGGAGAAGTGTCTTTGATTTGATGGGCAGAATATGGCGGTCATCCAACGTCTGGCCCAAGAGTGAGCGGCAACTTATTCTCAAGGGGCAGAACCTCCATTGATGTTCCTTGAACTTTTCCAGAACATTATTATTATCATCATCGTTCTTAGGCCATTGACTTGGGGCTTGCTCGAGGGGCAGTCTCTCGTCGTTAAGACCATTCTTCAGGAAATTATCAAGAGAAGATATCTGGTTTGTGTAGACTAGGATGCTGAATACACGGATGTATGCTTGTTGTATAGTAGCAACGCTCGCTGCTGCGCCTGAGTCTCTAAGAACTGTTTGCACGCGGTGCCAGTTCCAGTATTTGGATAAGGCGCTGGGTGATACGAATTGTGCACAATTTCCATGGCCATCTTCGCCCTCAACAGCATTTTCTCTAACCCAATCTTCAAAATTATTTGAATGTTGAGTAAGTTCCTTGAAATGCATTATGGTTAGCCTAGCTGATTCGAGCAGAATGATAGTCACAACAGATAAAAGGGGTAAGTCTTAAAAGATAAGGAATCAACGAAGAAATGAATAGTGGCGGGAAATATATTTTTAATGTTTACAGCTGATATCGAACTGAAATCAATTATATACCCTTCACCGACAACGGGTCATACGTAAGGCTGGCCGGCGTGCGGTAATATCAAACATACCTAGTTTGAGACTTCTATTTATATAGGTAGGCATCTACCTGCCTAGGGGTAATACCTACCAGTTGCCCAATTGTGTGGTCCAGATAGCTAGGCTACCTAGTAGGCGCTGCTCTGGTTAGATTTTCTCCAGGTGCCTACTAGGTAGGCTGCATCCCAAGGTGGTGTCGAGAAGGCAGCCTTTGCCACCGATTCTGGGATAAAAATGGGCTGAAAATCCTTGCCTTGACGCCGAGGCTGCCTTCGCAAACTATTACCACCATTTGCTACTGGCTAGTTCCATGTAGCAAAACGCGTGATGACTAAAGTAGGCGTCTTGCCCGCGTACTAGACTGGGAGGTAAGACAAAGTGCTACAGGAACTGCAAAACGCCATTATGCATGAGCAGTAACTAGACAGGTTTGTCCTCAATAGTGTCCAGTTTGGGCCCCAGGTCAAGGCATACATCTTTGGATGTTTGAGGTAAACCCATATATCAAGCTATCATCTTCAGTAGCCAATTCTTTCTCGTACCTACAAGATTTGCCTTCTCAGCTCTCCATCATGGTCTCTGAGACTTTTCCCAAGTACAACTTAGCACAGAGGGATCTTGAACAATACTTGTCAAAGATCTTCAAATCCAACATAGTATGCACTGTGAGTTGATCCCGGTTGATCTTCTTCAACTCTCCTCTAGTCTACAGAAACTGTGCGACACCCAGACTTCTAACTCTACGGCAGATAAAGGGGAAGGAATACAAATTCGAAATACCCCGGCGTTTGTCGCTCGTATGGATCTCTTACCCCTTTTAACCTCAGCTTCAGTTTTCGGTAGTACCTAACAAGTTTTAGGAGGAGCGAACGTACATTCTGGATAACCTTCGCTACTAAATGCCTATATCATAAGTACCTGTTGTGGGCCTTCTAGACAGCCTCGCTTGGATTTCAAATGTGGAATTGAGGGAGGAGGGAGGAGGGAGGAGGGGTGATGAGGGGGGAGGGGGCTGAGAGGAATGTGGCGAAAAGGTCAGTCGTTTTGGCCAGGCTTACATATGTAGCTAGGTTGGCATAAAAGGAACATTGAAATACATATGTATGCTTATGGGTAGTACAATACAAGCGCTTGTGGCTTCCGCAGTCAGCCCCTTCTGATCACTCTGGGCAGTGTTGGTTCACTAGAATACGACGTTGTTATGCGCATGCTGAGTAACTCCGAGGTACTTGTTAAGGTAAATCAAATGGCTGAAAGCCCTATGTTATTTATCTGCTAACCATAGAAGTTCATTTTGCTATCTCGGTGTTTTCCCTTGTTTGTCTTTCTACTCAGATTGAGTCCATTTCATTGTGACAGTATGCCACTAATCAGAACGGGGTCAAATGCTGGAAAGTATTCTCTCATGAACACTTTCATCAGTGGAGATGCCACCAAAGAAGGACTACCTCCTTTTTGCAATGACCATCTCTTGTATCCGTGCAACTTGGAACGCTCTCTTGTCTTGGAGTATACACTCGAGTTATATTATCGTAAATTGCAAGAAGAATCGGACAGGTTGTTTAATCCAACCCCACGAAGCAAGCTACTCAAATTTTGGGAGACGAATAAGACATGTGATAGTGAGTACCTACCTGTCATATTATCCTCCATCTTATTGAGGACCGTCGCTAATTGTATTACAGTGTTTGAAGAATATAAACCTTTGGAATTAACCGATCTAAAGGGACATTGTCAAAGAAGTAGCCTACAAGATCCAGCATGCCGCTATGTGTGAGTAGATAGGAGCATATAGGTTCAGGGCGAGATCAAGGTAACTAACACTACTTTGAAGATTTATGCAATCCAAGAATTCGAAGGCCAGATTAGAGCTCACCCAAGAAGATTTGACCTTCATCTCGTCTTACCACCAGGTAATACCCTCTTTTCTCGACCTTCTCTTCACGTGTGGAAGGCAAGAAAGACCGAGGGAGTTTCGTTATGCGGCATTTTGTCATGAGAACTACCTCAAAAAAGAAAGCCCGGCCACCAGAAATCCCAACCTCATGATTGAGTCCCTTGGCCGCTCAGGCCGGCAGATTCAGCACTGCTATAATCTTCATTCTGTCGAGTGCTCGGGGTATATGGAGGAGAAAGATTGGTCGATTCGACAGACCGTAGTTTACCACTCCTTCGACGTTGAGACGGGAGCGTCTTTCTGGATTTTTATCAAGGGGAACAACGTTATAGAGAAGCGTATTATGGACGCTACCAGATCGACGAGAAATACAGGCATGACTGCCAGGTCACATCAGACCCTTTTCGGATCGTTTAGTGCTTCACTCCTATCGCATACCCAGATACTGGAATGGTGCAGCGAGCAGTGGAGATGGTATATCAATGATATGGAAGAATGTCTTCGAGACCAAGCGAAAGACACCGTACTCGCTGATGTCGATGATCTTGCTGGGCCAGCAAGCGTGCCCGCGATCACGAGGCCAGGTACCCTATTGATACCCTCTCGAACTATAACGAGGTCATCACCTACTTCCCCTATTTCACCTACTTCGACATTCAGCAAAGCCTGGAACCCATTTTCTATCCTTTCAAATGCTACCTCGAAAGAAGAGAAAAGTCCAGCGGTGAGTGGATTAGGCATAGCACACGTTTTTGGCACAGGCCGCGTTGTAGAAGAGCCCGAACAGATTGACAACAACGGATACGACATAAACAATAGATCAGACCACGATTTGGAACGCATGTTCTCCTTTGAGAAGCTACAAAATCTACACGAGACAGGGGAGCGTATGCAAGAGACCATAATGGTGCTGAGACAGAATCGCAACATCATCAGGGAGATCCGGGAGCATTACACTGCCCTCATGGAGAACGAGGAGTTCCCCGCGGGGATTAGAGAAGCTTGTAAACAAGAGATGTCGAGGTTTGCTCACAGAGCTCTGGCAATTGAGAAGGATCTCGAAGTACAGCAGTTGAGGCTCAAGACGCTCAGCCAGTTGCTGGGAGACAGAATAAGTTTGGTAGGTCTTAGCCACCCACACCTAACTCGTTTGATGAAGCTCACGACTCATGTTTCTCCTACCTATCTAGTTTTACACAGTTCAACAATACGCCAACATGCAAGCCAGCAAGCATTTCGCGAGGAATGCCCAAACGCTGGCGGAATTTACCACGGCCATGACGACAGAAATGCACCTCATGACCAAGAAGATGCATGATGTTGCCCTGACGACAGCACACCAGACCGTGTCTATGCACGTGATCACCATCTTTACCCTCATATTTCTCCCGGGGACCTTCCTCGCTGTAAGCCTCCTGCGCCTGATTTTTCTAGGCGTAGCTCTGACTGGGCAGACCTTTTTCAGCAGCGGCATTCTACGGTGGTATGAAGCAGATGAGCTAGGTGACTCGAAATACACCTGGGCTACGGAGCACGATCGCCTGCTGCTCTACATTGAGATAGCCGTGCCGATGATGCTCTTTATCGTGCTTGGATGGTTGATTCTATTTCTCAAGTCAAGGACCGGAAGAAGCGAAGGGGGAGAAGCAGAAGAGCCGGCCGAACTGGAAAAGGGTCTGCGGAGGACCTCGATAGACGGACACCCCAGGGCGGCACCAGGAACGACGCAGTTACCCAATGTTCTAGCCTGAGGGATTACCTAGGTAGCTAACGAAGAAACAGAGTAACTAGAGGTGCATTCTGCCCAGCGGTGGAGGATAGGAAACAGGCATCCGATTGCTTTACAATTCGCATTCACTCCAGAGTCAACACTACCTACTGAAAAGTCTCGATAGCGGGCCTAGATAGACAAACGCTGATTTTTTTTTTTTTTCGCTCACTAAAAACCCCCACGATCACGCAACCACCATAGCACCATTCATTCCCTAAGTCGAACAAGTTTTTTTAGTCATCGCGTAGGGAATTATCATCATCTACCTATGTACAACATATCAATCACTAAGCCATACCCACAGCTTACCCAACATCTTTTCTCTAGTGGTGCTGACAATCCATCTATGACTCGACTCGCGTATGAAAAAAAAGGGGGGGAGATGGTAATCGGCGTCCATGGTCCGTGATGTACATACGTAGAGAAAAACATGGAGAACGGAAAGAAAGAAAAAGAAGATTCAAGACGTCGCAATCACTAAACTAATCCAAAGCCCTAACAACAAACTATTTACTAGTTAGGCAAGTACATAGTAAGTGAAAAAGCGGCTCCCCGTTGAAAAAAAAGAAAAAAAAATCTCCGAGAAAATGAAGCAAACATTCCAGTAGGTTAAATATTTCTTCACGCTACTCTCGGTACTTCGTACTACACTACTTCGT
Source organism: Hypoxylon fragiforme (assembly GCF_022984875.1). Lineage (NCBI taxonomy): Eukaryota > Fungi > Ascomycota > Sordariomycetes > Xylariales > Hypoxylaceae > Hypoxylon > Hypoxylon fragiforme. Next base: position 2,985,787 of record NW_026054763.1, on the reverse strand, counting down.
ACACTACGAACACAAACCCCAGCTCCACTCACAAGGCGAGAACAGGGGGGACGCGTGCGTGGGCCGGCGCCCGCGACAAACAACTAGAACCGCAACCCCGACATCTTGAACAATTTACCTAGTACCTAGGTTAGTAACTACCTATTAACTATCTAACGGCCATTCCGCTTGTGCCGGTTCTAAAACGTTTATAGTACCAACCAACTAACTAAACAATTCCAACACCCTAACTTCGTTCCCCCCCATCCCTTTGTCCGCGTATGCGCGGCGCTTGCGGCATGCAGACAGCGGGCCGTACATAGATAGGCAACGGTACGTCTCCTGTATCTGTGCCGCACAACCAAGGCGAGGATAGGAAATTGAAATTTGGAAACGAATCCCAAGAAAAAGAAAAAAAGAATAGGGTTTACGTAGGATTTAAGAATAAGAATAAAAATATGACAGAAAACCAAACCCCTAGTTAATACATAGGCTACTAACTGCTTACCGACTGAGTGGCGGTCTTATGCAAGTCCCTCTCCCATCCTTGCACGGCAGAGGCAGACACGAAGGATGAAAAAGAATAACTAAAGCCAACCATAAAAAAATAGGGGCGGCTTGCTTATTTTTTTGACAGAAAAAACTTAGACCTAAGGAGACCGAAGTGGGTCAGTGAAAGAAACCGTGTGATCTGAGAGCGCCCAAGTGAAAGTTGTAGATCTCGAGTCAACGTGTCCACCGCTTTCTCTCTAATTAGCCTCAAGCTTACCTAGGTAATATCACTTTGCATACAACTTTGTATCCAAGTGCTACACAATGCGGTCAACACCTGAATTCACATCGCACATGTTAGTTGAGGAGGTTTGCATAATAACTATACTCTTGATTCATAAACCATCATATCAAACAGTACAGTACAAGTGTTTACATACTGACATCCACTTCTGGACTCACCTAGGAACAGCGATGGAGAGTTAAGTACGAACATCCGGGTCTATTATTAGGTAGCTTACTAGAAATCTCGACATCATGTAGAAAAACGAATCGGTAGAGAATAGAAGGTGGATTGATAGTTACGAAAAAGGTTAGGTTGAATGGTGGGAAACCTATCCTTTGGAATCAAAGCAGACGGTCATGATTCCGGAAGAGTGACCAATCTGACCAAAAAATGCCGAGGCTCGAGGACCTAGAGTAGAAGCGAAGAAAAATGAAACAAAAAAAAAACGAGTTCAATATTCATGACCATCCCTTTTCCCCATCCCAATCACGAAGGTTTTCCGCCATCCACAGTCGTTACCAGTGTTGGTCTTAGCGCACATAACACCTAGAGAATGTCGACAAAATGCTAGGTGCTGAAAAAGCGCAATATAATATCTTTGGGCTAAAAATTTCGTGTACACAAAATACACTACAAGAATCGAAAACATGTCGTTATCCGCGGCCTGTTAAAACACTTTTGCGAGCACGATGCTAACAAAAGAGTGAGGTTGGGTGAGCTAGCTTATACAATTGAGATAGCGTTGCCGAGGGCAGGGAGTACATTGGTGGCGTAGCTTCCATCCATGTTGCCTAGTTTATGTGTTAGTGTGCAAGTAAAGCGAAGGTGGTAGGAGCTCAATTTACCTGCGGGACGATAGTTGCAGACTGTGTACCAAGCATCAAAGTCATCGTATAGAGATCCCTTGGGGCAGAATTGGGCCTTGCAGCCAATCTCTTTGGAACCCTTCCAGATGAGTTGGGTGTAGTGACCCCAGCCTTCGAAGTCGCTCATGTCCGGGTTACCCGCGCCATAGAACTCAGGCAGGAACTTGTTGAACTCGCCATTGTACCACTGATCAGTAATAGCCATCTTGATAGCACCGACCTCGCCGAGAGCCTCAGCACCAGAGCTAACACCCCAGTTGGCCAAGTTCTGGCCATATCCACCGCCACCCTGGTTCCTACTCGAATATTAGTGGTTTAGCTTGAGAATATACGGACCGATCACATACATATCGTGCTCAAACACGCAAGTTGCAGCAGTGATTGAAGCATAGTCAGCGAGCTCATCATTCCAGCCCACTGCGCTGGCGGAGTGGTTGAATCGGTGAATGTTGTGGTGGTAGATAGCTTGGCTGATGACATCGTCGCCTTCAGGCTCGTCTTGGGTGCCCCCGCCCACGGTGGGCAGAGGCGTTGAGATGGGTACATCGACAGAGGCTTCTGCGGTTGCCTTACTCGCCCCTTCGGTCTCGGTGATAACGATCAAGGTGGGATCTGGGGAGCTTGTGGGTGTTGGCTCTGGGGTCACGGTGACCACGACAACTGAGTCAGCGGTCGGTTCAGGAGTCTGTTCACCGAAAACTATCGTTGGCTTGGAATCGGCGTTGGCAGTAACGGTGACGGTCTGCCAGTCCTCAACCCAGGTAGTTTCCACCTCTCGCGGCTGAACGGGGTTGCCCATAGCTAGCGTGGCTGCGCCAGTGGCGAAGAAAACTGAGGATCTCATTTTGCTGGAATGTCGAACTTTGTAGATATCGAAAAACTATATAGATATGAGTATATGTACATTACCATACAATTATGCTGATAATGGTGTGAAGGAGTGAAATATAAAATGAGCGTAGTTGCGATCAACATATGTGGCTTGCTCTGTAAGGTGTTTTAAGGAGAGTGAGGGTTTGCAGGAGGAAACAGCTGGGTTCGACAATTCAGGGATGATATGCACGTATAGTTTTAATCGTACGCTGTTTTGTTCCAGTAGTCTGGATGAGTACGATCCATGTGATTCTAGGCCGAGCAGAGCCGCCTTGTTGAAGAATTGGGCTTTGTCAAGAGGGGGGGATGGGAGTAACTATTTTTATACTCAACAAGGAGAGGATAAAAGATAGGGCCACTGGCTCTAGGCAATAGCTGTATTGCCATTCCCTTCATGATTCTTATTCGTGACGCATTGGTGGGACAAAAGAATCAACATACCTTTGTGAAGGTAGAAACTAAGGAGTCTGCGTTGAAGTTGACAGCTTCAGATCCAACTAGCAGCGGATAAGTAACTTATAGTTGTTTAAGGGATTACAGATATATTCTGTGATGTGACTACTCACTGTTAGGAAGTCTGTGTTGCCGGTGTGGTTAGACAACTAAACTTGTTGGACGACTTCGAGGTTAGACGAATCGGTGGATTACAAAGGATGAGTGCTTCCTGGAGCAGATCGAGCAATGGGCGACTGGCGTCCGAGTAAAGAATGACTGTGAAATGAATGGACAGATGAATCGATTAATCGATCATAAGCTGGTCTTTCTAGATCAACTTTTTCAGGCTGTTTGAGACAGGATTGTCAAGTCAACACAGCAGCGAGGGGACTGGTGGTTATTTGAAGGAACGAAAGTACGCCAGTGCGGACGATAAAGAGTGTAAGTGGTTGGTCGGATAAGTGGTCTCACGAACGCGCGATGAATTCGGAGTCAAGGCCAAACCTGGGGATAGGAAGAAAAAAAAGAAGGAAAGGACGCGGTGGTGGGAAAAAGGGAGTGAAGTATGAAGTACTCTAAGGAATGGAAGGGAACTTGAACCTAAAATGGTACAAGGAAGGTACGCAGGTCGGTGACAAATGGAATTGATGAAATTGCGCGGCATGAAGTCAGTGGGAAAGGCAGATGAAAGGGACTAGTGTTTGCTTGGTACCTGACTTTGAACTGTGGGCCCTTACGGTACGTACCGAGCTAGACTAGGTTCCCCAAGAACGTCTGAAGCTGAATGGTCAGCCTAATGCCGCACTACGCTAGAGGTAGCATGCAAATTGTCGATCCTAGCGTCATTTCACCCAGGCGGTACCTGGTAGCGCCTCGTGCTTCAAAAAGGGGGTGTTACTATAATGCTACGCTCAACATTAAACGTTGAAACTATCAGATCTGCTAAGCTGTTAGCTATCATACATAGGTAGTATTCATTGAATTGTATGAAATGATGACATACATACCCTACCGAATACTTGAAATTGGATATTATCTACTCTACTGGTGACAGTGAAGTTAATATCTTGGATACTCGCATTGTCATTGTATCCATACTTCTATCCATACTGCTATCCATACTCAGTACTGCTATCCATACTACTATATACTAGTCGTACAACTTACATATCACGTCCATGGATACCATGTTATTCTTACTGGGCTTAGCAGCATCTAGGGATTCTAGGCACTGGGTACTATGTAACGACTATGTCTGTAGGTGACAAGGTCGGTATCGTCAATGCTCATAGTACATACCTAGAAAATATGGAAACTTATGGCAAAATCAACACACATGCACGTGGTAGCAACAGCACTAACTAATTGATGATTTTTTCTCGTATCCTCACAGCGTACGCACCCACCCAATGCCACTCATCTGCCAAGATAGAGAAGATAGGTACCTGAAGATCCAAGGGCTAAATAAAAATCCATAAATGGGGACCAAAATTGGTGAACGGCATAAACGCCGAAGTGACCCAGTAAGAAGGTGGCTATGAAAATAGACCAGGACCACCAGGTTGATCAATAGAGCCGTGTCTAACTAGATATGTAAAGAAAGCCTATTAGACCCAAGAAACAATGTGATATGCAAACGCTACCCTTTAGTAGGTAGGTGCATTGGTGATGATGTGGGGTTGCCGCGCTGGTATAGTGGTACTATACCAACTTCTCATTTACTATACCCTAGAATTTACGAACAATTATGTATTGTTCCCCCTTACCATGTAGCATTAGGAGTTTCTCGACTGTCCAGGAGTTCTCTTTTGATTTCTTTTCTTCTCTATCTATTTTCCTTTTTTTAATTACATAATTACATACGTCGTATATATTACATATAGAGTAAAGTTTATCTCTATTTCCCTCATCTATATTATCAACCAACATTGAAGGCTTCGAGTTCCTTTTATCCAATCCCTTTAATGTAACTGACACTATCTAGTATCCATTAAATACATTGTACAATACTAGGTACATTAGGTACCCATGGCACATGCACGTTGCCTGGGTACGTACTGCATAGTAAAACTTGTAGTGTGGGACCGCTTTTCCTTTGGGCTCGAGAATCAGACGAAGGCCCCTAGTCTGTTTCCGACCCCTGCAGTAAATCTGGTGCCTTGCAGATTCTCGTTTGGTTCCCGCCTTTCAAAGAAAAGCGACAGCCCAGGGGCTTCGAGGCGCGGGCCAAATAACAAACCTACCCCCCAGGTGCCCCCCCAGAACGGATGGCTAGGAAGCCAACGATTCGCTGTAATTGATTGTCTAGGTGATGCATTTGGCGGATTTTAGGTTCATGGTTCATAGCATTTGAAGTTTGTGATAGTTACCATTTAACGTTAAATAGCTAATACCGTTGGGATCCCCTGTATTGTAACTACACAGCCCTAGAGTGCCATGTGTCACTGATGTACCTAGGTTAGGGTAGTGAACGTGCTGTATTTAAATGTTTTCACCCCTGAAAGCCCTGAGAAGCCCCCTATGATGATGATGAATTCTGGGGTCAAAGTTCGATCTCATCAATCATCAATCATTGATTTCCCCTCCTCCCCCCTCCCTTGCTCCTCTTCATATCGAAACGTACTACTACTAGTAGTATAGTTACTTATTACACGGAAACGGAAACATCCAGAGCTTACGAGAAACAAACAAAACTTCAGATGAACATGCCAGCTTCGTTTCAGCCGCTCAGCCTGTTAGCCTCTTGGCCTGTCACCCTAAGGGTCCTCTAATCCTACAGAAGGCTTCTGTTGTCAGAAGCACCATGTGCATTGTGCAGCGTTCATTGGTGTTGGTTGGAGTGTGCGCTCAACCGTCCATGACGGTCCCTCATTCATCGTTCATCGCAAATCCACTTGGGCACAAAATCCAGATTTGATGATCGTGAATCTATATATCTGTATATCTGTATATCTGCTACCACGGAAGATTGTGAATTTTAATTTTATTTCGACTATGAGAGCCAACAATAAATGAAAAGTATGTCATCATTGGCTCGATCGAGTAGACACGGAAGCATGGCAGTGGATTACATCACCCAGTCAGTATCCGTACCTAGTACTAACTATCTCTCAAGCAGTTCCATTGCTCGCTGCATCGTCAAAGATGATCCATCATTTCTGGCATGGAATCGAATCGTGAATTAAGAAATCGTTGCCGCGCCGGTGGGTACATACTACAGGTATGTAAGTACGATGACTGCTGTCTCACCTTCGCAACTCGACCACAAGCTGCAGCGGCTTGCAGCACACTAAAAGTGAAACGTCTGGGCCGCCGCCACTTCGACTAAGCTTTTTACTTACGTACTACATCTATTAATACGTACATGAGACTACATGTATGGTGGCCATTGGTAGGTATGATATGTATGACATTCGAGGTTGTATGTATGTATGTTATTACCTGGTATCTCTGGATTCTGTACGACTAGCTACTGCTTACCCGCAATACTAATGTTTCCTCTTCATCCAGTTCGTCCGTCGAAGGGCCAGAGGGTCTAAATCGTGTCAGTAAGAAACAGCCATCAGCCGCCTGCCTCAAGGACTAAGGTATGTATGGTATGTATTGTATGTAGATAGAGTGAGTAACTTATGCGCATCATCAAAAGTTGGCCACACGATGGCACACATCCCATCGATACGCTAAAATGTTTTCGATCCCTTAATAGAGAGCGGATAAAGAGTCCACTCTCTTAAAGTCTTGCGATCTACTTTGCGCCTGACGTAATTTGGACATTACCGGAATGGAGCCCGCAGTGGTTCGATTTCATTAATATCGCAGAGCTTCACGTATTGTCAAGATTGAACCTCTAACACATTAACATTATCGTCAAAGTTCCAGAAGCTTGGTTATTTGAGATGCCTGCATCCTAATTTACCTAGATGACTATCTAAGTAAGGAGGTGTCTGTGTACTGGCCAAATCCTACTTTCCTATGAAAAGGTCGGCCATTGGTATATACACATGGGTATGCAACTTTGCATATCCAAGTCAAGCCCTATCTATCCTATACGCAGATTTCAAACAACATAATATATTAGATTAATTCTACTTTACGAAAGATAGCATACTACTAACATTCCCAACTAACAAGTTTCCTAGAGGTATACATGCTTGCTCACCTCGTTGGCAGGTATTCACACTCAAGACGACAACTTCGCAACCCCACCTCCTGAGTCGATATGTTACCGTCCTTCGACATGTAGTTAAAGAAAAACACCTTTGGTCGGATAAGTACCTATCCGCGCTGGTCTACATACGTCTCTACCTGCCTGGAAAAAAAAGCAGACGACCTGCCGTAGCCGAACACAACATTAAGTCCGAATACCTGGTAGAGAGATTTCTTGTCGACCTTCCTTCTTTCCTTCCGGCAGAAACACCACATATCCTTTCGAAGCTGAACGAACGAACAAGCCACATAATGCTACGAGCCTTTTCCTGAGCCTGTTCTGTATGACATGCCAATGTCTCAGAGATCGGCAGTGGCAGTGGCCTCCTATGTCACAGCGGCTGTCACCCCCTAAATCCCGGCCCTGAGACCTTGAAGAAAAAAAAAGAAAAGTACATTCCGTTTCAACGTGATACTGTCTCGGTGGATGCACGCGTTACTCTCATGTTACTAGTTTTTTTTTTAAGAGGAGTAGGTCAGGTAGGTATTCCAAGTCATCCCCCGTGCGCTCGAAGGAAGGAATGACTATGCCTGTCTCTCATGACAATAGGTGCTTACATACGCTGACTCCCAAGGAGAAACTTGAAGGAGAAACCTCATGGTTCAATGTCTGAAGCTTTTCAGCTCCCGTGTCTTCAGCGACTGATGTTGTCTCGCTGCTCTTTAGTTAAGCCCGGGCCCAGACATAGATTTTTCCTGTTGTCCGAACAACACTAGACCTTCCTCACCACGTAACAAATTCCCCCGCCACGGGTTCATTCCAGTAGACAGTATAGAATTCACTGCCATGTGTTGCTATCTTGTATGTATTTATCTATGTCGGTTGGCCGATAGGTATGTTTACTTCTACACAGCAAAGAATGCGCGTATCTACCTAGTAGGTAACACCTCAATCCCCAAAAGGCTGTGAGCACCTACACAATAACCAAAATACGGTAGGTTACTAGGTAAGTATTCTGTAACAAAAATCTCACTCCACGCTTATTCCAGAAACACGGCTTAGACCTCGGTTTGACTCCGGCCACAGCACAGACACCGGGTAACGTTGTCCCGGATAAATTGTAGCCGTCCGTGTGTGTGAGCCATGTCATTGTGTCCAAGACTGAGGCTTGAGTACTGTAGCTAACTATCGGTTGTGGGGTTATTATAGGTATGTAGGACTAGCATGTCGTCTCGTGTAGCCTTTGTAAGTTGTTTGTAAGTTTTTCTTCTTTTCTGTTTCCAAACTGGCTTCTACTGTCCTTAGGTCGATCTCGATATAGGAATATGTAACAGCGGACTGGAAAGCCTAGAATGGTGGTACGGGAAGGATCAACGGGTTCAGAGTCCCAGAGATCATCAACTAACAGGTAGGTAGGTATTTCTAGCAACGTTACAGAGAAGGAGCAGGCACCAAGTGGCTCACATGAGGATGGATGGCTTTCCGTACCCCATCATAGGTAGGTACCTAGTTTTCCATCTTGATATCCCATGGCAGTCCAAAAGATCTTCGTCTACCACAGCACACAGGTAGGTAAGACATTTCTCCTTCTCCAAACCTCGACGCGGCATGTGTCGCCTTGGTCAGGAATTTCAAATCACCAACCAACTTCGCAGTAAATCTAGATGGCGCCTTTCCGACTCGTTCCTACCTAGGTACCTACTCTATACAGAGGTTAGCTACATGGCTCAGATACAAGCAAGTATCACAAGATGTTGCTTACCAGGCACCTACATATGTAGTAAAGAGTAGGTAGGTACCCCGCAAAAAGCACAGTGTATTCAAGCGAGTAGGTAGCCGTCTCCTAGCGAGGTGGCGTCGTCGTGGCTGTTTGACGACAACCACATGTGCCCGTAGTTACGCCGCGTGCTTTGATCTTCCGTCGTATGTAGCAGATCTACACCTACACACACGGGATTTATAGTGTGTCGACCTGTATCTTGCCAGAGTGGGAAGTATATAATAACACGCCATGATCAACTGGTACACACCATACGTGGGTATGTTGTTAAAAGTGGCGAACAATTGACGAGGAGTCAGCTCATCTTAGTAGGTTAGTGCTTTTGATAGCAGAATCGTGCTCTCGAGTATGGAATGCCACGTGTGTTGTCCCGGATTACAGTCACGAGTTTTCTTAGTCACCGTACCTAGTAGTCAACAAAGGGTTCTACGGTGAATATACGTTACTACCAGGATAGTTATAACCTGATTGCTAACCTAGTCTCTTTGGAAAAGAGGTCGACAACAGCGGCAACGTAGTTCACCGCCCGTACCGAGATTCAAGACATCGCGGGTGCATATTCCACGTAAGCACTTTTAAGCTTCATTCTAGATGGGCAATTCGATAAGTACATAGCGTCACCTCCTCAGTGACCAGAATCTACCAGAGAGATAGGTGCCGAGATACATGTATGGGCATAGGGACACCTAGATTACCGAAGTACAACCAAGCAACGAACCTTCTTTTCGTGCTATATTCATCGCAATGGCTCGCTCGTGGGTTCAAGTCAGTCAAGTCAAGTAAAGTCGTGAGCTACAAAGCTCAGTCCCCTCACTCAAGCTACCTAGCTCACCCCACATCCGTGTATGTGTTCCCCATCCCCATCCCCATCCACCCCAACCCTAGATGCTGGAGAGATCTGTCTGTGGTAGATAGAGTAGACGGCTAGGTGCGTGTGTCTCTCGGCAGGCAAGCGAACGGCTAGGTATCAACTGCCGTGCGTAGGCGCATGTAGTGTAGTGAATGGCATTCGGAACATTACATTGCTTTTCTGTAGCTCTCTCTTGCCTGCTTGCTTGGCTGTTCACTTGACTGCATCGTCTATAAAAATGGGTATCTACATCCGAAGTGATCCGGGAAACAGCTTTCGCAGCGGGAAATAATAACCTGCCTGCATATCGCGCATGTTCAGGGGACCGACATAATTGTATTATCCGCGAATCAAGAAGCTATAGTGAGCAATATGAACGCCAAGATCCCCCGCGGATTTGTACATCATATCTGTGCTCTATAGAAGTGTAGTGACGTATGTTGAGGACTGATAATTTGTCGATTAGATACGTTTAAGTACGTAGGTGCAACATTCATATGTGACGGTCTGCCGACATCCAGGAAGGATAGGCACGTCTGTCTTCTGTAACGAATGTAGGAACCATACCTAGATTAAGCGCATAGGCACAGAGAATAAGACCGAGAATATGCCTACTGATGGGATACGATGAGAGTAATGATTGTAGTCAACTCAAGCTCATCTGACGTCTGATCTGCCCCGGCGCATTATTGATCAGGAGATTCCAAGGTGATATGTGATACCTTTTCACGCACCCAGCCGCCAACATTGTGTGCCAAAGTATATTGGTCTATATGATCCTGTAGTCGTGGAGAAGCGCAACGTGACGATTCTTCACGAGACTATTGGGTACTTGAGTCGAAACATTCATTTAACTGTATTTCTTGTTTATTTACACTGATCCGGCGCGCCTAAGTCTTCTCCCCAATCAAAAATGCCTCTCTTATGAGGTTGGCGCATCAGCTTGGGCTTGTGCTTGTGCTTGGACTGAAGGCGGATCTATAGCTTTGCCGAAGGGCGGTTGGCCGCGATCTCTTAAAATGGGATAATGAGCGTAGATCTGCTTTGTCCGAAGGTGGACGGGTGTCTGGCCCTTAAGAGCATCTGGGATGGTCTTCTCGAGTTTCTGTTAACGCTAGTTAGCTAAACAATTCCTTATACTTGAGGTATAAACCTAGATGGCATACTAAGTTGTCATATACACATCTGCTGAGCTTCCACTCGTCCTTCCTGCACTGCCACATCTGGTGGTTGTTGTTGTCGAGGCACTGCCAATGCTTGCGAAAATCCTCTAGACAGTGTTTGTTAAGGTCGTCGATGACACTGGCGGCGCATCGGGTGACTCTGCGGCCTTCCTTTAGGCACTCAAACTCGCCCTTGCCGGGGTTCTCGGTCTTGCACTGCATGAAATCATCATTGTAGGGGCGGCACCGGGCGCCGATAAAGAAGGAAGCGGAGAGTAGAGGTGCGGAGGTAGATCCGACTTCCTTGACGGAAGGAATAGAGTCGGGGAGGGGAGTGGTGTCGATGAGAATTCGATCGTTGAAGCTATATATTGGGTAAGTAACCTTGAATTTCGAAGACACCAGAGCTTATGAGGCCATTGATGCTGTATCTATCTCGTAAGAAAAAGCTGGTTGAAGAAACGTACACTGGCTTCCGGCCCGCCATGGCTGCGGTATAAATGAGGCTGTCAGAGGGGTGTGGTTCGCAGATCGAGCAAGCTCCGGAAATGGAGTAGGTAAGTTTATCTACATATGTAGTATGTCAAATAGTAGCATTGAGGTATGCGCCTAGGTTAGATAGTAGATACGGGATCCGTAGTTGAACAAAATGACGGAAGAACTGGGGGGAAACTTTTGGTGGTTACCAAATTGAAAACGCTGATTGGCTTTAGCCACATGAGGCTGACTTCAAGCATTTGAAGTTCTAAGAACTTGGAGCTAAGCTAAATACATAAAGTACATATGTACATAAGTATGTACTACATGTAGGTATGTACGTAAACGGGGGAATTTGAAGCTCAAAGATTACATTGGCTCAACTTTTATTCAATGTTGTTTTCGTGATGGAATTTTGTACTTGTACAACTTACCTAGTACATCTTATTTACCCATACAACACTTGCATGTGGGCGAACATCGACATACTCACACAACCTCGAGTGTATTCATACCAACAAAAATATTGTTGTTGTCGCGTTAATTAGCTACTCTTGAACACGGTTGATTTATCCCCCACGTCGAACATCGATAATATTTTTTGATCAAAATCGCCATGAGCTAAGACCCGAAATCGTCCTCCGCAACCATAATACACACAACACCGGATGCCAACTCGGCTTTCACCTTGACAAGATACAGAACTTCCGTCGCAAAGTCAACAACTCTTATTCCCTTCCAACAAACAACACCACCTTAATTATTCCGTATCATGTCATTGTTCGGATCGCGAACCACGGGGTTTGGGGCCCCTGCAAACAATGCCGCTGCCCCAAGTAGCTCTCTGAATTGGGGCCAGCCTCAGAACCAGTCCCAACCTCAGAATCAGCAACCACTCGGCGGATCCATTTTGGGCGGAAGTATGCTGGGCCAGCCACAACAATCCAATGCTTTTGGCGGAAGCCTACTGGGTATCTCTCAGTCCCAGCAACAACAGCCGCAACCGCAACAACAGCAACCTGGTGCTTCCAGTTTTATGAATGCGAGTCAGGCACCGCAGCGTTCCAGCTTAATCTGGGAACCTGGCCGTGAATCACTAAGTAAGTAGTAAAGCTTCCATATATTTACTCTAGTATCTCCCTATGCCCTAGGGACACGTTGATGGCTGACCATTTCCCTCACAGTCCACAAGCCCGTCACGGAACAGATTGAGGGAATGCTTGCGAAATGGCACCCAGAGCACCCCAACACGGTATTCAAGTACTACTTTTATAACAAAGTCGATCAGGCTCGCATTCCCTTCTACCAGCCCTCTCCTGCAGAAGACCCCCGAGAATGGGAACAGGCTGTTCACGATAAGCCCGGTCCTGGCTATATGCCCGCCCTAGCGACTGGCTTCAAGGCAATTAGCGAGCGCCTCACCATGGAGAAGTCGGTATTAGGAAACTTTAGGAAGGCCTTACATGCCATAAATTCGAGCCTGGATGCAATTCTCTCACAGAATGACCTGCAGACTAGCGTGCGCACGCTTAACGCTCGTCGCAAACACGCATTATTACGCCAACGATGTCTCGCGCTAGCGACCAAGGTTCAAGTACTTCGCAACCGCGGGTACTCTCTTGGCAAAGAAGAAGATGAGTTGAAGACGAAATTAGAGACCCTCGACCGAACCGTGACCGACCCGGCACTCAGCGCAAGAACAGAAGAGCTATGGAGCCGTCTAATCTCTATGAGGGAATATGCCGATCATATTCAGAGTGAGGTTCATCGTCATGGTGCAGAGGCTCAGGAAGGCATAGGAGAGGAGAACGAGGCACAGGCCAGGGAGGCAAGTTTTAAACCCATGCAAACCTCTTTGTTACAAGGTGAACTAACATCCGGTAATCCTTAGATCTTGGACAAGTTTGACAAGCAACTACAATATCTCAAGACCCAACTTGAGCAGACTAAGAAGGACTATGACGAGTGGATTGAGGCGAACCCACCCCCAAAGAAGTAAACGACTATTCACAAGGAAGAATTACATGGAGGGCTAGCAGTGATACCACATTGATGAAGGGGGGCTTTTTATTAATGGGGGCCTGGCTCCTGGTGGCTAGAACTTGGATGGTGATTTGTACAAATAGGAGCCGGTCATAGGAAACCACATAAAAGCCCGGCGTTTAGGGTTGTCTGATTCTCCTGATATAGTCTAGAGAGGAATCTCTAGCTTGGGTTTCCCATTGGGTTTCCCAACTACTCTTTGTGCGATTTACGAATCTCTAAAGTCTCCGACGTAATGGAAGTAGTGATATGACATTATGATTCGAGGGTTCGCAAGCCAATCCATAATCCCTTATAATATATAGGATCATGAACCCCAAAGCCCTCGCCCATCTATACATGCATTATCCACCTGAAGGGTATCGCGCCATTGTATTATCCGTGCACCGTCCCTCTCTAAGCTTTTCCTGGTCATCTAACGCAATGACCTGTAGCTATTTTTATAGGAGAGTCGTTATGACATGCTACTATTGTCCGACCTCAATGACCTTACTTGGTAGTCATAGTCATACCCAAAAGCCATATGCCTAGTTTCATAATCGTAAAACGGAGATTTGCGCGCGCGCGCTCTAAGTTACCTAAGTGAGGTAACTTAGAATACACTTGACACAGCATCGATCGCGAACGGGGCTATATGGGAGAAAAACGTTAGCAAACAGAGCATTCGTCATGTAAAATCCAATTACGGGAACATACCGAAGTAGAGTATAACGGCAGTAGCAAGGAAGCGCTGGACGGTGGCGGTAGCTATGGCCTCGTGCTCCTCGAGCTCTTCCTTAGAAAACTGAGGTGGTGCGACTATTGTGCGGTTTATAGATAAGCAATTGAAGCCAAAATCAAACAGAGGGGATCATGGGAAGTCTTCACTCACATCCTCCAAACATTTTGGCTTATTTCGTTTTAGTAGAATCTGGTGCTGGTTATTTGTTGCGATGTGCAAGTCGTTGGTAGCTAAGATGCAAAGGAGCAAGTTTCGTCACTATGTACAAATTTACGATGTCACCAAATTTTTATTCAAGTTTTTTAGAACTTTTTTTCTGTTTGGTGACGACTGACAAGCAGCTGAAAAAAGAAACGTCTCCACACTTTTTGAGCCGCTTCTTAATTGTTAGGTAACTACCGTGTAACTACCCTGGTTATATAGCATTAGCTCTAAGCGGGGGGTTAAAGTGCGGGTTACATGGCAGTGAACAGCCCTAGGGCGATTTGTTAGGTGTTGAGGGACATCGGGTTACACATTACTTGGTATGGACAGCACCTGCAGCAAATCTTTATCATCTGAGTATCATACCTAACCTAGGTCACATCTGTACAATACAATTGAGGTTCAATACTAGGTATTGTACAATGAATACATACATAATGTACTAACACGGTACCTATCATTAGGTAACCTGCATGTTGCCATGTGGTTACACTTAATCCAGGGACCCCTAAAGGCTAAAGATCAATTGGAAAGTCCGAAGAGAATTAGAACGTTATCGGTGAAGTCCTTTCCCGAAAAGACCCGGATTTCTGTTATCTTTGACATGATTGCATGATTGCATGATTGTCTTTACTGTTTGTACTAATAACTAGCCCGATGACGGCCATTCTTTCTAGTGGGCAGTTACTTAAATAAAATGAAAATACCTATCTCGGCTCTGGGAAGTTAGGTTATTAGTAGTACATATACATAGCTAAAGCTACCTTTGTAGAACTTTGACTTTCCTATTACTTACTTTCCATCTTACCCTCTTTATCACCTCGGCCTTCCTACTAAAGTGAGGTATTTCAGGTTGAGTTCGTACGAAGAATCGGAACCATTCCTCCGTAGGTTACAATTGTTGATCGATTGTTGATCAATTAGACTTATACAGCCAACCTGCATAAGAATTTGAACCCCAAACCTCCCCCAAACCAGCATGACTGCATAAATTGTACCCAGATACTATACAGCTTATTCGCCTCCAACACTTCTGTGGCGTAGGGGGGAGTTCCTCGCCGGTAAACATGGCTCATCTCACGAAGATCCTACCTCGTTGTCTAGGCCAATCAGCTGCCCAGCTGCGAGTTTCATCCTTAGTGAGCTCAAGACTACACCGTCCAGTTCCATGGATATGCCATAGATGTGCCACCAATAAGGCGGGTACCGCAACTCCGGGGCGGAGATCATTCACAACCACCGACCCAGCACAAGCGACACAAGCAACACCGGCAACGAATAATGCTTACAGATCTCATTATGCCGATCTCGACACTTTTCCCCGCCGGCACATCGGCCCCGATGAGGCCGATACGGCTGCCATGCTGAAAGCCTTATCTCCACCCGTCGAGAATCTAGATGAATTTGTCAGACAAGTTATTCCCCCTGATATATTAACACAGAGGTACCTGGATATTCCCCCACACGAAGGCGCACGAGGCGAATCGAGCTTAAAGGAGAAAGTGAAGGAGTACCAATCCAACATCACTGTGAAGAAAAGTTTCCTCGGCCAAGGATACTATGGAACGCATACGCCTGCCGTTATTCAGAGGAATGTCCTCGAGAACCCTGCCTGGTATACGAGTTACACTCCTTACCAACCAGAAATCAGCCAAGGCCGCTTAGAGTCCCTAGTGAACTTCCAAACCGTGGTCACAGATCTGACGGCACTTCCCATAGCCAATGCTAGTCTTCTGGACGAAGGCACTGCTGCTGCCGAAGCAATGACTCTCTCAATGAATACGTTGTCCACCTCTAGGGCTAAGAGAGAAGGGAAAACCTACGTTGCTTCTACATCCCTCCACCCACAAACCATCTCGGTCTTGCGTGGGCGCGCAGATGGGTTTGGTATTAAGATCTTAGAGCTAGACCTATCTAAGGAGGAGGCATATGCAGAAATCGAAAAGCTCGGCGAAGATTTGGTTGGCGTCATGGTTCAATACCCTGACACCTATGGTCACGTGAACAATTATGAACCCCTGGCTGAACTGGTGCATAAGCAGGACGCACTTCTCAGCGTTGCTACGGACCTTCTGGCCCTTACCATGCTTAAACCTCCTGGAGAATGGGGTGCTGATATCGCGTTTGGAAGTGCGCAAAGATTTGGTGTGCCAATGGGATTCGGAGGCCCACATGCTGCCTTTTTCGCCGTCCAAGACAAGCACAAGAGAAAGATGCCCGGACGATTAGTTGGTCTCTCTAAAGATCGTCTAGGCGGCAAAGCATACCGGTTGGCTCTCCAAACGCGAGAACAGCACATTCGAAGAGAAAAGGCGACGAGCAATGTGTGCACATCTCAAGCACTGTTGGCCAACATGAATGCTCTCTACGCAATCTACCACGGACCAGAGGGTCTTAAAGCGATCGCTGAACGAGTTATCCGTGGAGCCAGGGTTATTCAGTCTCTCGCTGAAGATCACGGGTTCTCTACACAGAGGAGCAAGGGAACTGGTGACGGAAGTGTTTTGTTCGATACAGTCATCATTGATGTTGGTTCCAATGACAAGCAAAACCAATGTGTGCAAATAGCACAGGAGCACGGGATGTATATTCGCCAAGTAGGCGACCAGCAGGTTGGTATATCTATTGATGAAACCACATCTTTGGGCAACTTGATCAAGGTTTTCCAAGTGCTTGCAAAAACCGTCGATCATGCGTATCCTTACGAAGTTGCCGAAGGGCACGTCCGTGAGACACTCCAGAAACAGGCGGATTCATTGGAGATCCCGGAAGCTTTTAGACGTACCTCTAGCTTCCTGACCCATCCCGTCTTCAACACACACCACTCCGAGACAGAGTTGCTGCGATATATCTACCATTTGCAATCCAAAGACTTGTCCCTTGTTCACTCTATGATTCCACTAGGTTCATGTACTATGAAGCTTAACGGAACTACAGAAATGGCACTCATTACTCTGCCCGAATTCTCTCAGATCCACCCATACACGCCACCAGCGATGGTGCCTGGCTACACTAGCCTATTGGATATGTTCAAGCAACAATTACAAGGAATAACGGGAATGGACGCAGTCTCTCTACAACCTAATTCAGGGGCTCAGGGTGAATTTGCCGGGCTACGAGCGATCCGGGAATACCATAAAGCACATGGAAATGGGGGGAAGAAACGAGATATTTGCCTCATTCCTGTGTCTGCGCACGGAACAAACCCTGCATCTGCATCCATGGCCGGCATGCGTGTGGTTCCGATTAAGTGCGATACAACTACCGGCAATCTCGACCTGACAGATCTCGAGGCAAAGTGCGAGAAATACAAGGACGAACTCGGAGCTATCATGGTAACTTACCCTAGCACCTTTGGTGTGTTCGAGCCCGAGATCAAAAAGGTGTGCGAGACTGTTCACGCACATGGCGGACTCGTCTATATGGATGGCGCAAATATGAATGCCCAAATCGGACTCTGCTCGCCTGGAGAAATCGGTGCCGATGTGTGCCATTTAAATCTTCACAAGACTTTTTGTATTCCCCACGGTGGAGGCGGACCTGGTGTAGGCCCCATTTGTGTGAAGCAGCATCTTGAGCCCTTCCTACCTCGTGACCCCAATCCCGCGGGCAAGACAGCCACCGGAGGTTACGCAGTGAGCAGTGCAAACTTTGGCAGTGCTAGCATCAACCTCATCAGCTGGGCTTACAACACTCTAATGGGTTAGTATTTCTGTCCACATTCACCCCTTTCCCCTTTTTCTTCCTTGTTGCAAAAAATGAGCTAACAAGTCGCATAGGATCTGAGGGCCTTACCCGCGCCACTAAGATCACTCTTCTCAATGCCAACTACATCCTTTCTCGCCTCAAGCCCCACTACAAGATTTTGTATGTGAACGACCATGGACGGTGTGCCCACGAGTTTATCCTCGATGCCCGGCCCTTCAACAAATCCGCTGGCATTGAAGCTATCGACATCGCCAAGCGCCTACAAGACTACGGTTTCCACGCACCGACGATGAGCTGGCCCGTCGCCAATACGTTGATGATCGAGCCGACAGAAAGCGAGAGCAAGGAGGAACTTGATCGCTTCATCGATGCATTGATCAGCATCCGTGAAGAGATTCGCGAGGTTGAAGAAGGCAAGGCTCCGCGCCAGGGTAACGTCCTCAAGATGGCGCCGCACACGATGCAAGACTTGATCGTTGGCGATGGTGACAAGGGTGGTAAATGGGAACGGGTTTACTCGCGAGAGAAAGCCGCGTACCCGTTGCCGTGGCTTAGGGAGAAGAAGTTCTGGCCTACTGTTACGAGGATCAATGATAGTAAGTTGACACATCCCCGAACTTTACGTATATGCGGTAACTAACTGTCAAAAGCCTACGGCGATCTGAACCTCTTTTGCACATGCCCACCAGTCGAAGATACGACTTAAGATACTTGCTTTTACCCACAAAAGAAATGTCCCCCTTTTTTTCAACGCAGCGAATAGGTATATCCCGCTTCAACATTAAGGAAAACTAACTCATGGCGTACCGGATACAATGGGAGGGGTTCTCAACAACAACAACTATAATCACGACGACGATAAATCATGATTAGAACAGAGGCAGCATTGGAGTTTCATCAACTCCCTTAGAATAAAGGCGTTTTTTTGTTGATGCTTTAAAAGAGAGAAGGGGGGGGGGGGGGGAAGAGGTGGCCGTTTCAACATTCAGCATTACGGCCTACCTACCTATTATGAGGTATCAATCACACCATATTCAACTAGACCTGTTGTGTATAGCTGGCTGGCCCCCTTAACTGGGCTGGGTTTCGGATGATGGATGGATGATCATCGGATTATAAAGGAGTAAGCAGTCAAGTTAGGTACCTACTACCTAAATACACAGGGAAATACTAAAAGTCGGCGCGGTGAATTGTCGTTCGTACTTTCATAGGTAGAAATAAGTATGTAGATACTTAGATATGAATATACGTACCAGACGCTACATGTCTACATACATACCTACATAAGCACCATTTCATCTGAACGGATAAAGTTCACCACCTACCTAGGTACCTGGTAATTAAGTGCCTTCTTGATTAGCAGTACAGTCGAAAGACGAAAGATCGTTTTCTTATTCCTACCAAAAGAAGGAGGAGATGAAAAGTTTAGCCGTGATACGTGTGTCAAATAAATGTTCGAGTCAGGGGTAGTCAGGGGTAATCAGGGGCAGCTGGATTACCGAGACGGCTAATGGGGATTCAATTCTATGTACTTAGTACCTAGGAACGAAAGGAAGCACTGTACTGACTTCTATGTAACGACATCAGCGGTCGACCTCGGACAAAGCGACGTTGGATACTTAGGTATTAGGTACTGATCCATTCGACATAGGTAGGTACTATTAATGGTGTTGATCGTTGATCTTTAATAACGCACTTACTTACTTACTACCTACTGTAGGTACCTACCTACTCGTTTTCGGACGCATACATGCATGGGCAGCCTCGAGGAGCTGCGAGCACGAGGCCGGCGTTCTAAGACGGACTCTACTCTAACCTATGTGTCTGTCCTGGTCACACGTCGACGCTTAAGAAAGACAGCGTCGCCGCCAGAGGTGTAGACGTAGGTAGATGCATTTGAATCTGCTGTTGCCCGTGTCCAAGCCTGCCTAGGTAGGTAGGTAGGTTGGGGTGTTTCCCTTGAACTCCGGATTCCTACGCGGTGCGATGCCAGGCTGGAGGAGCCATTCGAAAATGTAAGGTACCTACCTACCTACACAATCTCCCTCTTTTGTTTATTTTTTTTATCCTGGCTCGGTGTCTCCTCTGAACTTTGGGGACAGCCGGCATATTCGACCTGGACCTCCACTCAATGGCTGTTGCCCGCTTTGTAAAACGGGGACGCCTTTACGAGCTGGGCCATGTCGCCTCGGGCCTCGCTGTACGGATGTATCAATCAAGCTTGGATACTTTAATATGGCCGTGGTTTCTAGGCGGTGTTGCTCTTGGTGAGGAAGGCTGGATTCTTCGCATATAGTAGAGGTGATGGTGATCTCTGAAGCCACAGTCTCGATCTCTTCTGGGGGGAGGGGGGTTCCTGGGCCCCTTCGCTATTGGTAAGTGATGGCTCGCGTGTTGTGACTACCGCAATAGGAAGAGCTGCCTCTTGTACATGCTCGACTTTTCCATCAGATGCAAATGGCGTCACAAGCTACATGTATGATATCAAGGAAGAGTAGGGTAGCGAGAGTAGGATACTCTCCTTTGGACTGGGATAGATTGTCATTTCCCCTATTTCCTCAAGTTGATCCGAAATCTCTACAACCCGAGTTTTAAGCCGCATGTTATATCTCTCGGCGGTTTCATCGAACTGAGTCCCACGAAACGCCGGCAATCGCCAGTGGGGTTCCAATTTCTCATGGCATCTTGGCGTGTGAACTTTCTTATCCCTACTTAACTAATACTATCTAAGCATGAAATCATCAAGGAGCCAATAAGTGTCCGTGCTGGAACGTAAAACTCTAGGTAACGGTCCAGTAGACATAGTTACTCTGCTCGTAGCAATAAAGAAGTTGAATCTTGGCATGAATCTTTGCGTTTGAGTAATACGGCGCCTAAAGCCCTGTCGTAGCTGTTGTCGCTGCTGTATGCCTCCTCTGACAACTGGATGACCACAAGCTGCATTATCCGGGTCAAAGGAATCTTCTTTGCCACACGGTAAAGAAACATAGCTGCTTCCCGATACCTTGCGACCTTATCATGTTCAGAAAATGGGCCTTCCAACTCGAGCTGGTATCGCTACAATTAGGTATGATATCGATGAGAGCACGAATATCTCTCATTTGATGGATATGATGAATGCCACCGACAAGTTCCTCTAGTGGAGTATATATTCGATACTTGACCCAGGAATCAATTAGCTTTAGTAGTTTCCTCGCCCTATCGAGCAGCTCATCTGATGTAGGCAAAAGCTCGTTATTTAAAGAGCTCATCTTAGCTTGAGTCGTGCTTGAAGTAGCCCAAGGCTATTTTAAGAGCCTTGCGGATGGATTGCCCTAGTATATCATTGCGGGCTGGAACAAAACGTAAATGATGACGGCCCATCGTGAACACATACGAACAGTGAACTTACACACGGCAACGAAATATCATCTTGATGTATTTACCTCTTCAACCGGTACCTGGCTTGCTAGTTGATAGCTAAACGAATAGGGCCCCTAACGTGGCACTAGTACAATTTTAGCAAAGCAAATATGAAGCCAAACGTGATGAAGAGCATACAATGGCTTGTGATAGTTGCAAGAATAATAAGCTGATCCGGCGTTGGAGGCCGTCTCGCTAGCGCGCACCCCCTTCATATCTAGATTGGTAGTGTCGCCGCCTGCTAGTGTGGATGTAGGCATAGAGACCGAGATGATGAGGGGAATACTGCTCAACTACTTACCCTTTCCATGATCTGATAAAAGTTCACTCTTAACGCGGATGATATGATTCTTAAGAAAATGATACTGAGGCAGATAAAGCCCAACCGACATCGATATAAGCATGCGATTAAAGCTCACCAGCCTAGGCCAAAATAGAATTGGGTGATTGAAGATCGTGGTGATCTGCAATGAGCCGCATCTGGGTGGGTGGCCGATCAACAATCGTCAACTCTAGGGCCGTTCGCGGATGACGATCGATCATATATTAGTTGCGACAATTGCACATCGTAGATTTGTGTATGTACTTGTGTAGATCTAGAGTCGACCACCTTCCTAACAACGACGTCGCTATCGCGGCGACAGCCGCAAATTCCATTCATGGAAAATGCCCGATTCTAATCGTCTTCCACGCGTCGGGCAATTTTACTCATGCGACAACCTTGCGACAAGCAAGCAAAACTGCGTCATCAATGGAAAGTCCTCAATAATTTCCTTTTGCGTGTTAGCAGGTTTAGTAGACTACATGCCATGAAGGGTTAGAAACCACACTTGTCTCACAGGGGTTATCATGTGTTCGAGGCCATTCGCATTTAAGTGAGTGGTGCCATTCGGCAAAAACCACAGACAATGCCATGGCTGGAGCAACATTAAAGGTCAACCTAGAGGAGACTTTGAAAAATCAAAGCATTAACTAATAGTAGCCTACGTAGGTATGTAGTTATGTAAACTTGTAAAGCAAGGAAAGTAATAATGCCTAGGCACCCTATAGTTTCTAGTCTATAGGACATAACATATAGGTGCCTAGGCTTATCAGATGAATGGTGCGACATTCCGCAAGGGTTCCGAGGCTCCAGATTTGCCTCGAGGAAAATAGGGCAATAAAGGGTTCGAATAGTTAGCCCAATAATGCCCGGCTTGCGCCATTTTCGGCGCCGAGGGAGGTCAAGAATTGATGGCAGCCGCTGGCTTCGCTTCGACAATAGTTGTGTCGGTGAGTATTACACGGAAAATGCCTACGTACTGTAAGTTTCCGACCCACCGGAAGCACTTCGTGGAGCATCGTGATAGGATTATTGAGCACCTACCTAGGTACCTACCTACATAGGAGTCGATGATAATAGCAAACGTGGTGCGTTATCGTTCGTGACACATGGCGACATCTGGATTTGCCAACTCCACGAGCAAACGAGTTTTCCGTACTATGGTACATTGGGTACCTGTTTTCTTCCCTTACTGTTTCCACATCGATGGTGTTGAAGTTGCTCGCATTTATATTGGATATCTCTTTTCTTCTTCTTTTTTCCTCCGTACCAATATAGGGATTGCCATTAATATTTCCATGTTGAGCATCGGACCTTTTTAGGGTGTTTAATAGATCTGGCAAGCGGCCAAGAAAAGGTTAATAATGGACAGAGACAGATGATGAGAAGAGTGAAAGAGTGATGGTGTGGTATTTTCAAATTGGTACAAATGTCTTTAGGGCCTTTAGGGCCATTTACTGGCATTTAGACCTTTTAGGGTAGATCTTCTCCGCAAAATCTTGTGGGATTACTAGGGCCTACCAGTAAAAACAACCTTTCTCAACGAGTCAACCGCGCAGCTGCCGTGTCGTTCCTTGCATTGGCTTGCAGACCTGACAAAGTACCCTAGGTACCTAGGTATGTAGTGTACTAGGTAGCGTTGTAAGGTGGAAGCCACTCGGACCAATCTGGGGGAAATTTGAAATTTTTAGCAAATGCAATCGATATCTCATTTCGGTCTAGTCAGGAACGAAAACCCAAACCTGCAGGAACAATGCAGATGTGACCAATCAAGTAGCATGCTTTGTATAAACCCCTGGCAGATAGAAATTATGCAATCTCCAGTTGTGTGTGGCACCTACCTTTCTGCCTTTACGTCGTATACATTTCATTATGTATCTAATATGCATTTGTTTGATGAAGGATGTAACGAAGACTGTGAAATGCATCATGATACTTGTATCCAAGAACCCCTATGTGCATTTCATGAGGGTTTGTTGTTAGATGCCTAGGTGCAGACCTAGGTACAATACAGACCTGGGTAGGCAGTGAAGGAAGAGGCTGTAGAATGTACAGTCATCATCAGAGGATCGCCTCATTAAAAATTGAACAATACTATGTAACCTTGGTTCCTAGTGTACATAGTAGGTAGGTCTAGTATTTTGAATCGAAGATGAAAGAATAGCAACAAGCTAAATCGGGCACTGACATCGATGATTCCTACTCCTTTCGGTGGCCAACAAAGCGACGGCGCGACGCTTGGCTGCTGGGTTGGGTAGGTACTTGGTTACCCAGCTAGTTTAGCATAAGGATCCATGTCTGACTTGTCCAATGCCTGTACCACTATAATCTCCGTTGCCCTGTGCAATCGGAGGATGCAAGCCGCCAGCATCACGGACAGGATCCGGGGGTACGTATATTTGTCAAGGGACACACAAGATACAATATATATCAACTCATTGTCTCGATAGATGAAATCGGAGTTTCCTAGTTCTAGTTACATCTAGATCCCTTTCAAGATATTTTTTTATATGTTCAAGTTCTTTGTATTAATACACGTGTGATGATTTGATCTTTACATAAGTCTTAAAGAGTGAGTGACCATATGTACATACCAGTGGACCGTTGGGCGCGTTGATACACAAGGTTTTATGTACATGTACGTAAAATAAGCGAATAATGGAGATCGACCGGTATTTCTGATTGGACCATATTGACGCCTTTGTTAGTTTTGTGAGTTTTGTCGGCTTGGGAGACAAGGCCCCTAGCAGACTAGCGCAGAAAATAGATGCAACGCTAATCTCTACCATGCTTTGATACCCCATCTCGCCATTTGCACAACAAGGGTCCCTAGAGCTGATCGTGGCTTCTTACCCACTCCCCCTCTGACTGCTCTGACACGCCCTTTTTCCCTCACTCCTTCATTAAACCAGCCTGATACCCTCACACACTCTTTTTTTCTTATACTTACTTTCCCCTTACATACACACTCACTTCTTCACCTCACACCTCACCTTCACAGGGCTTCGTTGGCAGAGTCCATTTTACGATATTACGAAGAAAGACAAAGTCTTCCAGACCTTGAGTACCGCGTATTCAAACTACACATTCCTTAACAACACAATATCATCACTTCGATATCTGTATCTACGCATTTATCACGAGTCACGCACTGAAGATTCGAGAAAAGGATATCAAGAATTGAAAGATCGTTGGAAAGTGATTATCACACTGCAATATTACCTTTGCGACAGCATATCGTCGCATACCAATTCATAAACAATACGACTGCCTAGCATCTACTAGTAGATACTACCTACGCGCAACAGCCAAAATGCAGCTGTCAACTATTGTCGCGACTGCGCTTCTGCCTTTGCTGGCAGCTGCGGCGGATCCCGCTTCTACCACCACATCAACCATGACGATGACTAAGTATGTCACCATCTCGAAAGTGTCTCTTACTACGAGCACCTATAGCGCAAACTCGACCACGTTCTACGCTCCCACTGGCACTGGCGCTGGCACCATTTCATCGTCCATTTTCAACACACCAACTACGACGACTGGTGCTGACGGCACTCCCACGACTGTTGCGCCAACTGTCAGCCCTACCATTGATAACAACAGTGGTGCCGCTCTCAGTTCTGTCAATGTCGCGCTTGCTGGACTTGCTGGTTTGGTCATCGCGGCTTTCATGTAAGCCTGCCTCCCGGCCTATCTTATGACCGTGAGAAGACGGCAAGTCCGTGATGATGAGGAAACCCTTTTAAACGCCTACTTGAACACTTCACTACGAATGTTTTCTACTTCCTTTCTTTTGTCAAAACCCAGCACTATCCGTCTTGAACGCTGTCCGGCTACCATTACATGCGACGAGACGAATGATACACGACATTACCGACAACAACCAATTATCCAACCCCAAACTTTTTAAGGAATCATTTCCGGGGCTTTCGCATACTACTTGGTTGCGATCGCCCATAAATGGCGCCACTATTTCTATCTTGCCACAAAACATTTCCCCTCGACCTCTATTCTGGTGTTGAGTGTTTGGTGCCATACTATTTTCGTCGCCTACGGTTAATGTGTCAATAACCCAACCGATAGTGCATCCCCCCAGCAAAGCATATCACATGCAGCCGATCAAGTTCTTTCCCCTTATTCCCTCTACTCAGGCTGGCGAACTTGCGAACCCTCAAGGATCTGAAATTACTCTTCTTCTGTCGCATACTCTTTTACCACATCATCATATTCCGATACCCCATATCATCCTTGAGGCTGGCCATAGTTCCGCGAAATCGAATATTCCCATCTTTCAATGGGACATGGGGCGAGAACGAGAGGATCTGTACTCTGTAGAGTGCGTTGCTGGCTGGATTTTATCTTCACTTCGAATCAACCCCCTTTTTTTTTCTGCATCTATCGCGGAGTTCGGTAATGAGCAACGAGATTAGACCCTGCGGAGGCATCTTCATACCCTTTGATTTTTTTTCTTTTTCTTTTCTTCTGCCTTCGCATTTGTGTTGAGATACCCCCTTGTTGAGCTCTTCGTCGAGTGAGGACGATTGGAGGTGGAATTGTGGGAAAGACAACAACCTATTCACCCAAAACATTTGTCGTGTATTCACCTTATGTGTGATGCCTGCTGGTCTTTGACCTTTTATTCAGTCTTGAGCTTCTGTCAAGTTGCTTCAGGATTCCCTCCAGTGCTTGGAATAGGGACGAGTGACTTAGTTGTGTTCCGCAAGGAAGATTTCTACGAGATAGCTCAATTGAATCGTTGAACTTGTGAACTTGCAACTCTTGTTAATATGCGTTCAAGTTATTGGACCTTGAGTGACGGAAAGAAATGTAATACACTACACATTCTTCAGAATGGGCATGTACCTAGTTTGAATGCTTCCCGCACCAAATGCGTGATTCCCGAATACATACTTCCCTAATACTTTGAACCTGTTAATTGGTTTCCCTATAACTTGACTACCTACGTGCGTAGATTTATGTTCCTCAAAGTGTTATACCTCATTCTTCTCCATTAATAGGTATGAATGTTGGCACGTAAATACATATCAAGTCTTATTCTTTTAGACCGGATCAAAATATCAAATTCACTCCTTGATACTTCCTTTGGGCAATAAGAACTGGGTCCTGATTCCAACACTCCGCTATTCGAAATAATAACTGGAAATCCTTTGTACTAAACGAAGAGCGACGCAAAAGTGATATTGCCTTTACTTGGTAGTGTGTAGTGAGTGAAGATCTTTACGAGAGAGGCTCTTGGCTTGCCTAAATATAGACACGTAGATTGTCATTTTACCACCTAAGGAAAAGCCGTGGGTGGGATTATTAGGTAGACACCGGGCCACAAATATGTAGTTTTAGGTAGGAGGTCGATGATCTCTAGGGCTACTTCGTTCATGGGCCATGTTCTGTCGATCCGCCAGCCTCGGATTCGTCTTTGGAAGAGGACAATTCAGGAACCTTCGGTAAAGCTGGCCGAGAGCTCAGCTAAAGAAGGGCATAATACAACCAAAGCCTGCCTACCCAGCCGTTGGTGTTCTTTGGCGTTGGATCGATCAATAGCCACTCCGTACATATAATGTAGTATCAGTGACTGGAGTGACCAACTGGCAATTGATACCAGCTGGCCATTAGAGGTAGTAAGCCTTCCCCGGTTCTAACCGACAGCTCGGGTCTTCAATGGTGAGCCAATGGCGGGGCACTAAAAAAGTTGGGGAATTACAATTGGAATGGCTCTGATAAGCCTACATTTGCTTTGATAAGAATAAGAATAATCTTTGGGCTAACCTAGAAAGGTTGAAAGTCAATTGTCGTGCTATCGATAAATTTATTATCAATCAACGGCTCATTAGAGAAAGACAACTTAACATCTCTTTTCATACTCAACGCCGATGTGAAGGCTTGATTCAAATAATAATAATATTATTATTGGGCAACCACATTAGAAAAAATGGCATCTACCTCAGCCTCCTTACAGCGCATACGCGCCCCTGTCCAGCGCGCAATGGCAAAAACATCTCTCAGAGCATCCCGATCTTACGCCACCGTCCCATCCGGCCCAGCTGCTACCTCTTCCACAGACAGTCCAACCCGCAGACCAACCTACTTCAAAGACACTACGATAGCATCCTTCGATGACTTTGTTTCCACAACTTCACAGGCCGCAGCGCCACTAGCACCCACCGAAGCCTACCAGCTACGCACCGCCGAGGTCGGCCCCGCGTCGAATCGGCGAACCATCACCCGGCTGCCCGAATGGCTCAAGACCCCCATACCCGCCGGCAACGAGAACTACAAGAAGATTAAGGCGGACCTGCGCGGCCTTGGCCTGCACACGGTGTGCGAGGAGGCCCGGTGCCCCAACATCTCGGAGTGCTGGGGCGGCAGCAACAAGAACGAGGCCACGGCCACCATCATGCTGATGGGCGACACCTGCACGCGCGGCTGCCGCTTCTGCAGCGTCAAGACCAACCGCAAGCCCCCACCCCTCGACCCCCACGAGCCCGAGCACACGGCCGAGGCCCTCGCCCGCTGGGGCCTGGGCTACGTCGTCCTGACGAGCGTCGACCGCGACGACATGGCCGACGGCGGCGCCCACCACTTCGCCGAGACCATCCGCAAGATCAAGGCCAAGAAGCCTAGCCTCTTAGTCGAGGCCCTGACCGGCGACTTCCTCGGCAACCTCGACATGGTGGGCGTCGTCGCCGACAGCGGCCTCGACGTGTACGCGCACAACATCGAGACGGTCGAGGGCCTGACACCCTTTGTGCGCGACCGCCGCGCGACGTTCCGCCAGAGCCTCAACGTGCTCGGGCACGTGAAGCAGGTGCGGGGCCGCGAGAATATCATCACCAAGACCAGCATCATGCTGGGCCTCGGCGAGCAGGAGCACGAGGTCATGGACGCGCTGCGCGAGCTGCGCAAGGTCGACGTAGACGTCGTCACCTTCGGCCAGTACATGCGCCCAACCAAGCGCCACCTCCAGGTCGAGAAGTACGTCACGCCCGATGAGTTCGAGATGTGGCGGCAGCGCGCGCTCGACATGGGGTTCTTGTACGTCGCGAGCGGGCCGCTGGTGCGCAGTAGCTATAAGGCGGGCGAGGCGTTCATTGAGAATGTGTTGAGGAAGAGGGCTGGTGGAGGGCCTGGGGGTGCTGGTGCCGGGACGACGAACGGGAAGATTGGGGAGGCGGTTGCGATGGAGGAGGCTGCGAAGGGGGAGGGGGCGTAAGGTTGTTGAGAGCGCGTGTATCTATATATAAAGGCACAGGACTTTACATACTAGGATGCTTCTAGGATGCCTCTTGGTAACTTAGCTTACCTTACCTTACTACATAACACAACACTTGACGGATTTGCAATGGACTCGGCGCACTAGACCTGGGGTCTTGGAAACTGAAATAAATAATGGATGGAGGTTTTTAGAAATTAGATGGGTTGGTAGAGGTAGGTAGGTATGTAGATACCTAGGTAGGGACGTAGGTGGGTACATAAGTAGGAAAAGAGGGAGATCGTGGACGGGGTCTTGTTCAACCAGACCCAGACTATCACGACTTTTTATCGGATTGAATGGAAGCATTGGAAGTTGCATGATATCATTATATGGTATACCTACCTACCTAACCTATCTATGTGTGTGTGTGCGTGTATGTGATCTTGGATCTTTAGGTGCCTAGGTAGGTGGACATAAGTTTTGTCTCTTAAGGCTGTTGGCCCATTCGGCAATAACATACAGCAAAGCCAGATAGATAGTCGTCAACGTTGTGTATTCAAAGCACGTAACTACTTGTCGTCTTGCCTATGTACTACCTACCTACCATTCACAATACCTATACGATATCATTTTCCCAATCACCATACCTATGTACAACACCCACCTTGTAGGAAGTAGTACATGGGAAGTAGGTAGGCAATACAGTTAGTTAGTTAGCTGGATAGATAGATAGACAGACAAACGAAGCAACACCGATCGCCGCATCTCCCACCCACCGTTATATAGATTAGGTAGGTATCTGCATGGCACGCACAGAATAAGCAAGCTGCTGCGCTTTAGGAACAATGTATGTATGTATGTAGGTTCAATGTTGGTAGGTAACTATGTAGGTTACTCACTACTTATACCTACTGACTGTACTTACATACATATATAACTATGTGTGTGGCTGTATACATAGTTACGCCTCATCTCATCCCTGCAAGGCTGATGAGTCTCCCTTTAGAGTTAGTTCCCTTTGCCGGTTCCCGATTCGGCTTCATTTTGCGATACGTGAAAATATGTTTGGTACCTAGGTACCTAGGTAAGGTTCTTTTAAATTGCATACGGGTTATGTATTGTATTGTATCCAACTACCCATATGGTACGTTGGAGAGGCGGTGCAGTGCAGTGCAGTGTAGGTATTATATGTAGGAGGTACGGCTCGTATTCATCGGTTATGTAATTTATCGTTGGCCTACATGTAGTTACATAACTATCTACAAATATACGTGTGTGTACCATGGATAGGTACATATAGGCATATCTGCTGTCGGTAAGCGGATTAACAAAGTCCTACATACCCTATGTACCTACCTACAATGTACATACATACCTATGTAGTCAGCATTGGAGCAACGAAGTAATGCAGATGACGTAGGTAATATAGTTATAGTTATGTACATACTGTATACTGCAGCTTTGACTCCTCACGAGTATGTATTACGGTTTCACAAGGCATAGCATGGTGGTGGCAGTAGTAGTGGCAAAACGGGAGACGGAGTCAGAGTCAGATTGCATGACCATCACCCGCATCGATGCATATATAGGTATGTATGTACAAGACGTATCGTGTCGAATGACAGACACAGACACAGACACAGACGAAACTTTTCATAAAACATCATTAATCGTAAGAAAAAAAGTCTAACTACCTAGGAACCCAAGGTAGAGGTAGGTATAATAAGTATGCCGGGATATCTCGTTAATCGTGCCAAAAATTCTCTATTGTGTATCGTCATGCTACCGGGAAAGAAAACGCCACTGATATGGCCATTACCATTATCTATCATAAGGCAGCTCGTCCCTCATGATGTAGACCTCGCCAATTAGAATGGTGCAGCCGACAACCATGGCGATGGCGATGATAGGAAGATTGACGCGGGCGAAGTCGAGTCTTCGGACACGGATGTGCTTTCGAGCGAGGATGTCTCGCCACAGCAGTCCAGCCAGAGATGCGCTAAAGGCTGTGCTGAATGCGCCATAGTTGACACCGATCGCCATGCTGTAATATGTTAGTTCATATGATACCAATGACTAAGCAATTGTCAAGTCAAGGCCACAAACGTACCTGTAAACTGTGGCCCAAAAAGTCCGGTTGGAGATCGGCGGGGCATTAGGGAGCTGGTGAATCTTCTGCCACGCTTGTATCACACGCGAGAGAAGAATCGTAGTGCCGATGTTGGTGCCTGCGAACTATATTTCACTTGACGTTAGCTGACCAACAATTTGCGTAAAGGTAGGTACCTAAGAGGTACCTAGGTATGTAGATGAGACTTACATTACAGAGGATGACAGAAAGAAATCCCATGCCTCCAACACTGCCAACTGTCCCCGTCTTAGTCACCCAGTGATCCCAGCCGTAGGCAAACACGGGCACCCAACCCTTCGTCACCAAAGCCTGTACCAAGATGAACATAGAAAAGGCAAAGGGAACAAGAGCAAAAGGCAAATGGTTGAGCACTGCAGTTGCCGTTGGGAATGTCTCCTGAGACCACCGGTAAGTGTCTGCGACTAGGGACACTAGTGTCGCCTCTCCACGTTTCGCATCCGCCGCCACGTCGTAAGGATGCTGCTTTTCAGGATCCGTGTCTCGTTCGCATGTCATTTGACTTTTCTCTGCTGGATCTCTGTTCACCGCTACGCCTTGTAACACTCCCCCCGAGAGCTGGTGTGGGCCTACAGGTATAATGCCCTGCTTCTCGTGGAGGGTGCTCTTCGCGCTTGTGGAAGGCCGTATATCGCGGGCTTCATCACCGTCCACTGACCTTGTGCTCATTCTATCGGAACCGGGCGTAGTGTTGTCCTCTGTATTTCCGTCGAACAGGCCACGATGAGCATTTCCAACACCACTGTTGTTACTTTGGTCGTGGGACTTCATATCCATCTGTGTCGCATCAGTCCGAGTTGTAGCTATATCACGACGGTCCTCTTCCGCTTGAACTAGGCTTGAAGTCGTTCGCTCTAGTTCTTCCGCCTCTTTAGCCAGCTGCTCAGCCCGTTCTTGCCGAGCTCTTTCAACTTCCCGTCGACCGTCGCGAGCGACCTTGCGCGTCTCGTCGCGATGTATCCACCCGAATGCGATGTCCCAGCAGAACATAACAACCGCAGCTGGCAGGGTTACGTAGAAAACGGGATGTTCACCGGTACTTTGGCTAGCAGCATTGAGTGCGAGTAGCGTGATGAGCGTTGCGGCCATGACAAGAGCACCAAACCCTGCACCCCCCTTATCTAAGAAAGGGTTCATGATTTCTTCTAGGGATAGTAGCTTGCTTTGCTCGCTATTGGTCGGATCATTCTCCTGTTCCTCCGCATTTCCTCTTGCGTTGGGAATGTTTGGATTTACAGGCTTTCTAGCCTTCGCCTCCTCTGAAAGTTCATGCATTTGAATTGAGAGAGGTATTAGAGACTCATCTGCAAATACAATGTAAAGAAGGAACGGGAAGAGTACGATGGCTGTAATGACGACAGGCACAATCATGTTGGCTGTATACTCAATAAATCTGATGTCGAAAGCGCCTGCGAGCACCAGGTTGGTTGGATTAGAGGACACAAGAATGGCCGAAGCAATATTGGCTACCGCGAATTGAGCAAATATCCACGCTCTGGGGTGTATGATGTTGCTGGAAACCCGCGTCATGTATGCGAGAAAGGCCGTGCCAGACAGAATGATTGGATCATTTCCAATGAAGGACCCCAAGCAGAAGAAGAAGGCGTAGAGGTAAAAAAAGAGTCGATGGCCAAATTTCCCTCCTTTTTGGAGCACCTTGAATGCGAGGAACCTAATCAAACCAGAGGCATCGATGGAGATGGCGATATATGCTAGCGTGATGAAGAATGCCATGATGTCGATGGGAGAGATGTTGTTCGATCCTATCGTTCCACCATACACCTCGTCTCGGCCAATAGCTAGGATAGCTAGCAAGAAGAGGTCTGCTATCAAAGGCGCCGTGATAAAGTTCATGGGGAATTTTTTCCATGTAAAGAATTTGCTTTTGCCATCGTGAATGCTGCCTTGACCGTCGGTAGCATTGAACTCATCCTGGGAGCGGTCAAGCGGTGGAGGTATCACTCGCAAGGCAACGAGAGCGTTCAACATGCCACTCCATAGAGCCCGAGGAATTGGAAGCGGAATATGGAAAGGGAAGAGAACAACAATATCTGTATAATATTAGAGGCCAATTGGATAAAGATAGTGCAATGTTTCTTATATAAGAGTTATACTTACTGGTGAAAACAAAGACGATGAGAGTGACAATAGATTGCCATTCTCGAATCCGCTCAGTATCGATGTCGATATCAATCTCACTAAGAGGTTCCGGCATTTTGGCAATCTTCTCTTGATGATTATTCGAATTTGTCGAGTAAATTCCAAGCTTTCAAAGTTTTTTTTTTTAGGGAAGGATGTGTAGGTAGGTATGCACCTTGACCCTCTGCCGGGTACTAGGTAAGCTTCACGAAACAGTTGCGATATTAACAAGAATGGTCTGGGGATGCCTTTCCGCCATAGAGAAATGCCATTTATAGTAGTGCCTAGGTAAGTAAAGTGATGGAACAGGTGATTTTTCTTATATATAGTTACTCATATTGTGACGATGGGACGATGGAAACAGTAGAAAGGATGAAGAATGAAGAGGTGAATCAGGAAAAAGGCAAGGCAAAGAAAGCAAGCAACTCAAGTTTGAATATCTTCGTGCGGTGGGGTTGAGCTGTGTAGATACCGTAAAGAGGCTGACTGGAAGAGCCAAGAGACTCGGCGGTCTATAGGTTAGACAAGCAAATCTCTACCTAGTACATACACAACATACACTGCACAATTTGTTGTACAGTATGTATGTATTGTATTGCCTTTGCAGGCTCAATGGCTATTTTCTGTACTCATGATTGATTTCAATGTTGTGATTAATATCACTTCATTACATAGTATGAGAAGAAAAGAAGAGGCCAGAAAAAGGGGAGAAGGCATTTGGGATGAATCTAATGATGAAGCTAAGAATCAAGCTAATTTTTTTTTTAGTTGGCTGGTTGGTCAACTTTGAAGGTTTTCGTCTGGTCAACTGTGCACCGTTGGTGGCTGTGCCGGCTGTCGTTATCCCAGCACCTCAGAGTTCGCGGCACGGACCAACTGGTGCACATTGCGCCCAAGTACTGGTACTTAGCCCCACTACTTTCTGCCTCAATTATTGGTGGCTCTTCCGCAGTGCCGTGGCAAAATAGCCAATCATTACCTAGAAGCTTATGTAAGGCAGCGTGTCGGCGCTTGTAAGACCGATTACGTAATAGAAAGTTGGAGATTTGGCTAAGTCTCAACATTAGGTAGTTACAGATATGCCCTCACATTTATTCAATTACAACTATTGCAAACCACAATATTTCAATTTCGCATTTAGATCATTCGAAAGAGCTTTCAAAGCGTAATTGATTGAATATAGTTTGACACGATCAAGTGGTGTGTAGCATTCTGAAAATAGAGTTAAAGGTACCGTGTATATACACTAAATATGGCCACTTTCAACGCGTCAAGTAAATATCCATATATACACCGCGTTTTGGATCAAAATACACCTTTCACAACGCAATTAAGATAGTAATCATTTGATCAATTGATTGAGATTTGAAAGGGCTTTTAAATGAGCTAATTACAATTATTTAAAGCCTGATATTGGGCGAGCGAGCTTGAATTGATTGAAATACAAGTGATTATAGCGCTAGGACGCGTTGAAAGAGCCCTGGAGACCCTACTAGGTAATACCAGCACATATAATGATTAGAAAGCTTGTCGCCGGGAGATTTCACTTACTACTTGGTTATATTTAATAGATTGATCTTATTTGATCAATTTGATCCAAAAAAACAACGGAAACACTCGAATAGCTTCAATATACAGTGGTGTGTAAGGAAGAAAAACAACAATTACGCGTTGACACGCTCTTATTCAAAAATTGATGACTAAGCATAATCCTAGCCGCGAGGCGCTTAGAGAAGTACGAAGGAGAAGTAGCTCCGGATCCACTAAAAGTGGGGCGAACAGGTGCGTGGATAACGATACCGGCTGTGCCTACTGTGCCTGACTGCCTAGGGTAGGGTAGGTAGGGTAGGTAGGTAATTATTAGTTTAGGGTACTAACATTGAAGGGTAGTACAGGCTAGAGTTTGCATGTGCATATGCCACACGGATGTCACTGGTTCTACAGTCCTGAGTCTGGTAGGTTAGATGCACATTTTGTTACCAGTAACAGAAACAAATGGCGGGCATGTCCGTCCATCGGGGCTGAACTCTAGCGTGATGCATAGAACTCTTAGAAAGATTGGGTTGCGGAGAAGAACCAATAAAGTTACAGATCGGTGTGGATTCTGGGGATCCAATGGTTGGGATCCGCTTATTGTAATCCTAAATGGTAATTCGGTATGGGAGTGCGTCATAATAGTAGTCAGGTGTCTCACCTCTCAAGCGGCCCCTAAGCCTTAATCACTGACGTTCACGCTTACCTACCTGATATGAAGCTTCATCATTACTAGGTACTATCCAAGTATGGGGTACTATTATGCAGGTAGGTACGAACTTTAACTTGAACCTAGATACTAGTATCATACTACTAGATACTACCGTGTAGCATGTTATATCTAATTTTTGTATTGTACCTGAAACATTTGAACTAGCCACCTTTTAAGTATTGGCTACAAAATCGTTTAGCTTCTTGAAGTCGTCGGTGGTTGCGGCTGAATCCTTCTTCCCCTTTCAATGTCATGCTCTTTTACTTGTTCCTTACCGTAACTGTGTTGGCCCTCGGCACTGGGCACCTTCGCTTCCCAATGTCCAATGATCCTGTGCAATCATTTCAGGATAACCCGGGCGGTACGGTGCTGACGACCCCAGGCGCCGCTGAAGATTTCAAGCTTAATATTAAATGAATTGATACTATGTAAGTAAAATCAGACACATGCAGCCCTAGAGGTAGAGGACTCGTAGTAGCCACGTGCGATCCTGGACAGCCCTGTTGTTTGGAAAGAACGAGGCAAACGAGTTATTTCAAACGTTGAAGCTTCCAACCTTGGCTTCTTCTTTACTCTCGCACCTACTCTCATATCTACTCTCATTTCTACTCTCATTTCTACTACCTTGGCACCACACCTTAGAAACTGATAAAAAGTTGATGAATGATCGATTCGATATGGGACAACTTTCGTTTGCACTCTCCCTTTACTTT
Source organism: Hypoxylon fragiforme (assembly GCF_022984875.1). Lineage (NCBI taxonomy): Eukaryota > Fungi > Ascomycota > Sordariomycetes > Xylariales > Hypoxylaceae > Hypoxylon > Hypoxylon fragiforme. The sequence goes on along the minus strand of NW_026054763.1, from coordinate 2,949,580 downwards.
TTACGCCATGTGAATCTCATAATCTTCAATATCATCCACCCTTCTTAAGAGTCTACCGCTCTAGACCATGCCAGCACTTGATCCGACTTTGTTGTCCAATATCTTATCTATCAGAAACACAACCAATGACTCCGCGAATGCTAACAGTACTGACGATGTTATGCAAGTCATATGCGCCTGGCCTGTATCTGGCCAATATGGCCCAGGCTCTAGGATCCTGTAAGTTGTCATTCCAGATGTCGTATGAAGGGAAAGTGAAACATCATGTTCCACGCCTTATACCTGAGACTATACTGCCACTGGGTAGAACAACTAACACGAGTGCCTTTATTATAGATACTACGCTCTCGTGGCAGCATGTGTCTTCGCACGGAAATACGAATGGCTTAGGAATGCTTGTTTAGCAGCTGCCTGTAGGTATCCCTACCTACCTACCTACTACCTACCTAAGTACCCAGTATATAGGGTCCTATATCCATCCTTTCGCCCCTATTCCAATGAATGAGACCATGCCTCTCCGTCAACTCAGACTAGGACTTGAAATGGACTACCAAGGATAGCAAAGTTATTGCCTTCACCGTCCATGATACCGATTTTCTAAAATATAAGCAACTAATACAAGTCTTTGCAGTGGTATTTCCGGCTGTCGCTGCTGTTCATGGCATTGTGCTTGCCGCAATACACGTCGACAGTAAGTACCTACACCTTTTACATAGCTGGGTAAGAATAAAAGACTCTAAAGCTGATAACCCTATGTCTCAGATGCCGTCGACATGGATATATACGGAACCTTTCAATTCTGTTCGATCGCCATATTAGCAGCTCCATTAACTGTCAGGATATCCCGAACTTATTTTGACGATCCTGGTCGAAACATTATCTTCATATGGACTGGCCTCATCCTTGCCGGTAGGTTTTGGTCTTCCCAAGTATCCATATGGATACCTATACAATGTTTTGCTTATGAGAAATGTAGGCCTACTAAGCTTAACCGTTGAGTTCTTCCGAATTACAACTTCGGGTTGCACCGTGGATAACAATCACAACAACATCATCCCTAATGACTACGCCAATTTCCCATATGAAAATGTCTCGTGTAACTTAACCTGTTCTAGCAACTCGGGACCTTTCTCTCCTTTGAGACAAGGCTCAGCGAACGAGATTTATATCATACCAGCGCCGAACATCCTAACATTCAACGCTGCTACTCTTCTCGCCGCTGCTTGCTGCATTCCCGCAGTACTATCGCTTGTGTCCATGTGGAATAAGATCCTTGAGATAAACTGGAAGACGAAGTTTGGTCGAGGAGATGAAGACCAACTGATTGAAGGGTGGGTTTGATGACAAGCGTTCCTATAAGAATTTACGACGTAGGGGTTGATACGTTACTTACTAACTTATCTCTTCATCTAGTACCAACGGTGCCACCGTAGCAAAGATGAGCCGTGTCAACACCATTGTTAGGCTATTCTTAAGTACCGTGGAGGTTCCTGTCTTTACCGCTGCGGTCTTGGCCCTCCTCATATTCGGAGAAAAGAACTTCTTTAGCCACCAAGTCAACTACCAAACCGAACCCATTGCCAGCATAGGTGAGTCTATCGATCATCCTAATTTAGGTATTTCAGAGTCGCTAATCGCATATAAATTTAGGTCAAGTAAGTGTTTTGACCCCTTTTTATTCATCTTGCTTTTCTCTCCCTCCCTAACTTTAGTGTCCACTAATCCTGACTACAAATTAGTGGTCACCAATTGTCGCTACAGGGTTTGCTGCCTTGGGGTCTCTATACGTACTCCTGGCAGTGGATATGGAAGCATTAAAGGGAGAAGTGGACCAGACACCTCCTTTACAGCACTTCAACTACTCGCACCCGAACTTCAGTGGTGGGCAACCTCCAAGTCTAGACAACCAATCTGGGGCAGATACTTCTCCTAGTAGTGAAGGCCTCGAAAGCGATGTGCCCGAGAGTTCACAGCAAGTGTCAAGGAGCCCACCAGCTATTCGGGAGATCAGCAACGGACTCTCTAATGATTCTTCTAATTCTGTTACCGCGCCTCGTGCTGCTTGTATACGATCTAGCTCTTCACTCAGTAGGAGAGACACCCCACCTGAAATGTCCATAGCGGATACACCACATACAACCGACGTAGGGCATAGGCGCAGAGTGTTTAGGACAATGGTAGCGGCCAGCAACTTCTTTACAGCGGCAGAAGATCGATTCGACTATTCCGAGTTCAAAACCGGCAAAGCACTTGACTTCCCCGAGGTCCCTGCAGAGGAACTGCGAAACCCAGACCTCCCACATATTAGAGAGGTGTACAACGTTCCTCCCTCGCTGAGACATAAGCGGTCAAGATCAACCTGTGGGGGGAGGGCGGGGAGCATCGCCTCCAGAGAAAGCGGCGAATCATCAGCGATAGTTGAGCGACGGCGGGCTGGTACACTACCAGCCGGATCATCCTCAGTCGATTCGGATGTTTCTGCATCACCTTCAACCGCCGAGTCAATGCGAGGTAGACTAAGAGAACGACGAGATACACTTGAGGTGCCAGCGTCAAGACCACTCTTTCATACCTCTTCACGAAGCTCCAAACCTGCTTCGCCCGCCATGCCTACCACTACCATATCCAATAGTCACGGTTCACCAGTCATTGTCATATTTCCGGACCCCGACACAAGCCCTCCTCCTATTGACGATACCTCTGCTCTCGATCCGCCCGTGACTCAGTCTTCGTCCGAGTCTGCGCCGTCATCGAAAACGACATAATTGCCTCCTAAATCGTGATATGAACGTATCGTACCTAACTATCAGGACGGATCGACGAAAGGAATCTACTTCTATCGTTTACACATATGTTCACACATTTACCAAACTATTATAGAGTTACAGATATCTCTGGTTTCTCCTCGTCATCCTTACCGCTTCACACAGACGAGAGGTGAACTACCTACTACCTAACTATATACAACACTCACGAAAAGGCTACAGACGTGTTCGTGAGACTGTGGCTTTTTCCCACGCTGCGAAAGCAACTTAGCATACGTCTCAAACCTCGCGGGTTAAAGCAATCAATGTTTATCATCACGCCATCACACCGTCTTATGATTTAAAGCATTACACAGCAACTTGCCTCGGGGGTAACACTTACAGAAAACAGACTAGATCTCATTGGTGGGCAAGACTTTTTGCTGCCTGAACACGATTTATTCGGATGAAAGTTCCGTTTTCACTTGGTTGGCAGGACATATTTTCGGTGACTTTTTATGGAGGATGATAGAACTGCATGTTCATTATCATGTCACGACCGCTCATATGTACGAAAGTAAGTCACCCATGCACCACAACAGTATACCTACCTACCTGGTACCAATCACCCCCCCCCCCCCCCCCCCCCCCCCCTTTTTTTTTTTTTCTAACATATTGACTAACCGATCATGTAGTCACCAACCCACGAACAACAACACCAACCAAAATAGAAAATTATACATGACAAACGACTTACGAATACCAAGACATACATACCCATGACACCCCCCCAATTATCACCAATTTCATTGAACATCTATTTTCTTTTCTTTCTTTTCAAATTTCTTTTTTCGCACACCGTGTATTATGTATTATGAGAATGACATAGAGATGGTTTACTAGACCGATTACGACGACACGACACGACACGTCAGGTACATTTTTGTAATCACAGGTTTTCAACTTTCAACTTGAGTTCATACGTGGGAGACAGGACACGGAAGGAGCTGCTTTCCAAGGTTTTGTTTTCTTGTCTTTTCTTTCCTCTGATTGTGTTGTGTTTGGAATGGGGCGGAAAGGGGGTTGGTTGGGTTTTTCGCAACTTGAAGTCAGTACCTGTTTATTGCCTGCTTACGACGGTACTAGATAGGTACCTATAGATTAATAACTGTACATGTTCTTCCTATTCCTTTCGTATGAAAAATTGTGAGATTCTTGAGTCACGAGTGTTTGTGAGTACTCAGGGGGGGTTATTCCGTATTGTGGCGTAGATACCTAAATACGGCTGTCATGGAGACAAGAATCACCGAATCAATGCATCAACGAAAGAATAATCGCGGAACAATGCGCAGGTGGTATCTAAATTTCCCAACCTTCGATCTACCTTGCTTTTTAACGTATTTAACTATATGCTCTTTTGTTTCTTTTTCTTTTTCTTTTTCTTTTTTGTTTTTTTCTCAACTTCATCACAGAGGTTAAACCCCCTTTCTATCGTATCGGCAAACTCGTGCCATTCGTCGCCTGCAGCAACTTCTTCACCTCCTCCACAAGCTGATCGCGGGGCACGAGCTGTCCCTGATCCTTCTCGTCCTCCTTGCCTCCCTTTCCGGTGCCTAGCACCTTCACCCGGACCTTGCCCTCTGCGAGCTCATCGGCTCCTAGAATAACGCCAATCGGCACATCCTCTGCAGCCTTGAACTGTTGGGGTAGTCGGGGCTTCACTTTGGCGCTGAACTCGGCGCGGATTCCGCCCTCCCATAGTTGTCGCGCCACGGACATGCGCTGTAGGAGTAAACCGTCGAACTCCTTGCCACCGAAAGCCATCACGTAGACGTCAACCTGGCGCGCGCGTCCTTGGTTGTCGCCCTGGCGCGCTTTCATGATGGTGTATATGCGGTCGACGCCAAAGGAGATGCCGACACATGGGATCTGCTTCTTGCCGTACATGCCGACGAGGTTGTCGTAGCGGCCACCGGCGGCGATGCTCCCCACAGCTGATGCATCCTGGTTTTTCTTGGACTTCGTGCCGTCTGAGTTCTCAGCAGTTTGGGGTTTCTGGATGACTTCGTAGATTAAACCAGTGTAATAATCGAGACCACGGGCGAGTGATAGATCGAATGAGACCGTGTCGAAGATATCTAGTTCTTTGGAGTAGGAGGATAGGAGTTCCATATCGGCAAGTCCTGCCTTGATTTCGTCATTGGCCGCGAGGCTCTCGTCGGATTTTATAAATGTAATCATCTCGTCGATAGTGCCTCGATTTAGCACAAATTGGCCAATCTTGTCGGCAACCTCCACGGCGAGCCCCTTTTGCTCCACCATCTCAGCCTTCACAGTCTCCCACGGTTCCTTATCTAGCTTATCCACTGCCGAGCTAATGGGACGGGTCTTCTCTGCTGGAACACCGGCGACGGCGAACATGCCATCCAATATTTTTCTGTGGTTTAGCTTGATGACTATTTCTTGGTCGAGGGCTTTGAAGATTTCGACGACAACACGTAGAATTTCGGCGTCGGGGATCATGGAGTCATAGGTACCTGCGATGTCGAAATCACATTGATAAAATTCGCGCATCCTGCCGCGGGCTATAGCAGGCTGATCGCGACGGTAAACCTTGGCGATCTGGTAGCGCTTGATCTGCTGTATGTTGTTCATGGCTAGCCAACGGGCGAAGGGGACGGTTAAATCGTAGCGCAAAGCGCATATTTCACCACCTTGGTCTTCGAGGTTATATATCAGGCGCCCCTCTTCACCATACTTGCCGGCCAGAATCTCCTTTAGCTCGAAAACAGGGGTATCGAGAGGAACGCCACCGTGAAGCTTGAATGCATTGCTTATCGTTTCGCTATTTTCACATGTTAATAATTAGTTATCCCAAGGATAGAAGCAACGAGCAGAATTACATACAATACATGATCTCGTAGGAGTAAATCCGGGCCAGACCAGTCGCGGGTGCCTTTGGGGGCCTTGAGGGAAATTTTAGCCTCTTTCGAAGCCATATCGGTGGTAGTATCGGTGATGGGCGTAGATGGTGAAGTTTGGCCAGAAAAAGGGTGACTAGATCGGGCTGGGGAAATAAACGAGAAAGTTGTATAAAAGAAGGGTATTTTGAAAGGACTTGAACTTGAAGTGGTTGCTGAAAATGTCCCTAGCTTGTTCAGTCTACTATTCAGTCTACTGTTCAGTCTACTGAGTGCCCGCAGCATTACCCAGATCGTTTATATGTATGCCCAAGAGGAAAAAAGGCGAAAAGAAAAAAAAAGGTTAAAGTCGAAGTGGGATGACTCAATTCAATGAGAGCTCTAACGTGGGGTATTACATAGTACGTACATAACTACTTGGTACCTCTAGGTTACTGCGATCATGTGACCCACTACGAATATATGTTATCAATCACCCCTAACCCTGGTAACTGCCCTGTTGCCCCTTGTTCTGGACCCCTGAATCCATTTTATTTACTTGTCCCTGGTAAATAACTAATCGATAACAAAAGTGAAGCTTATTTATAGCAATTAAACAATAAAAATGGTGGTACGATCGTGTCTCCTTCCTCTCTTTTATATTCTGCCATTGAACCATCCCATCTTTTGGGATCATGCAAAAACCAGTTCTGTTAGTCTTGCGAATTAACTGAGAATGATATTACCTAAGAATTAGAATAGAAGTCTTCGACCCATTCTAATCCTGGAAGATGGCGGTCGAAGATGTCGTCCAATGGGTCGACCAATTTACCGATCTCATCCAACAGTTCCCGTATGTTTCTACATGTCCTGATATTACCAAGTATGCTCTTTCGTAGCAATTGTATCTTACAATTCTCATATATAGGCTCAATGACATTGTGTTCCTCCTATATCCTCTCATACTCACCGTTGTAGGGGGCTCGTTGCTCTACTTCACTCACACCGACTACTGGGACAAGCCAAAACGATACACCGTCCCGGCTCCCAAGAAACCCGACGATGTTAAGATACTCGATAACCCAACTATTAAAGTCTCAGGCACTACCGCCATTCAATGTTACATGCCCGCTACCGGCCAATTCCTTGGCTTCGTAAACCCTTCTACTCCCGCCGGCATCGATCGCGCTATAGCACAGGCTCAAGCCGCCCAGGAGAAATGGGCTAAAACAACCTTCAACGAGCGCCGGAAAGTTCTGCGTACCATGCTACAATACGTCCTCGACAACCAAGAGCAAATCTGTCATGTCAGCTCCCTCGACTCGGGAAAGACCATGGTCGACGCTCAGCTTGGCGAGATCTTGGTGACGGCCGAGAAACTACAGTGGACCATCAAGCACGGCGAAGCGGCTCTGCGTCCGAGCCGCCGTCCGACGAACCTGCTCATGAGTTATAAGAAGAACACAGTACACTACGAGCCATTAGGCGTGGTGGCCGCGCTCGTGAGCTGGAATTATCCGTTCCATAACTTGATGGGCCCTATTATAAGTGCCATCTTCGCGGGCAACGGCATTGTCGTCAAAGTGAGCGAGCAGACCTGTTGGAGCGCGGCATACTACACGAGCATTGCGCGCGGCGCCCTCGTCGCCCATGGCCACGACCCTCAACTGGTCCAAAGCGTCGTGTGCTGGCCCCAGACAGCCGGACATCTCACGAGCCACCCCGGCATTAGCCATCTGACATTTATTGGGAGCCGGCCCGTGTGCCACGCCGTTGCCGCTAGCGCTGCCAAGACTCTTGTGCCGGTGGTCGCCGAATTAGGTGGCAAAGACGCCGCTGTTGTGCTTGACTCCGCGGCCAACGACCTGAATAGAATTGTCGATATCCTCATGCGCGGCACCTTCCAGTCCTCGGGCCAAAACTGCATTGGCATCGAGCGCATCGTTGCGACGCCAGGTGTCTACGACAAACTTGTCTCGATGCTCGAGCCCCGCGTCAGCGCCCTACGGATGGGTCTGGACAAGGACGTTGGCGCCATGGTCTCTGATGCCTCCTTCGCCCGTTACGAAAAACTGATCGCAGACGCTGTGGCAGACGGGGCCAGACTCCTCGCTGGCGGAAAACGCTACGCACACCCTGACCACCCGAAGGGCTTCTACTTCACCCCGACGCTCATCGTCGACGTAACCCCCGACATGGCCATCGCGAACGAAGAGTGTTTCGGCCCCATCATGACCATTCTCCGCACCCCCTCCTCTTCCGCCTCCGATATCCTCACCGTCGTCAACGCCCCCGACTTCGGCCTCGGCGCCTCCGTCTACGGCCGCGACTCTGACCCCGTCCTGCGATCCGTCGTCCACGGCATCCGCGCTGGCGGCGTCGCCGTCAACGACTTCGCCGTCTTCTACGCCGTGCAGCTCCCCTTCGGCGGCGTCCGCGGGTCCGGGTACGGCCGCTTCGCCGGCGAGGAAGGCCTCCGCGGCCTCTGCAATCTCAAGAGCGTCTGCGAGGATCGCTTCGCGTGGCTCGGCATCCGCACTGCCATTCCCCCGCCTGTCAAGTACCCCGTCCCCGACCAGGGGCGCGGGTGGCGGTTTACGAAGGGGGTTGTGGGGATGGGGTATGCGGTTACGATTGGAGGGAAGGTAAAAGCGCTGGGGGATATTTTGAGGAATATGTGAGCTAGGTATCTAGGTGAGTAAACATGGGAAAGGGGCGAGGGGAAAGGGGGGAGGGGAAGAGGAAGAGACATGAAGACGACGCATGGAAACGAATGAATGGATGTATGCATATATCCAGGCGCCTAACCTGTATCATATTGCATCTACTAAAGCGGCTGCGTATATACCTATTTAATCTTAATCATATCACTACCTACCTGCCTGCCTGCCTAGGTACCTACCTAAGATACCTGAAGTGCCTATTTACGATTGTTAACGATGTACTGTATGAAATCACTTTCGTTTACATCCAGACTCCTCGGTGCTGGTTTTTTTTTGGCACGATAGAGATGGCTAGGTAACAATACCTACCATTCCACTGCCATCTTGCTTTTTACATGGGGTAGCTAGATACCTGTAGCTATTAACCTTGTAGGTTAGGTCGGTACTAGGTACTATGTAATAGGGGGCATACCTAGGTAGGTAGGTACTTTTACATTCGTACTCTAGGTAGGTGTGTACCTACATGTAGGTTAGGTAAATAGATACTGGTTTACAAACGCGAGACGAGGTTTGAAATTATATAGGTACACATCATGTGTTGGCTATGGAGACACACATACACACATAGGCCATTAACTAGTGGGCTCGTGCATAGGTAAGTACCGTGCCTACGTGCCTGCATACGTACCTAACCTAGGTATGTACATACAATAGATGTACATGTAGGTACGTGAAAAGTTGAGATGCTCAAAGTAGGTACATACACATGTGCGTACAAGTAACCTCGAAACTAGTTTCCATTCCATCACATCACCCTGGACCAGAATATCAGCAGCGATGCTTCTTCCATGTCCTTCCTTTAATACCTTCCTACCACGTCCTGTCCTGTCCTGTTTATAGCCTCATGAATGGAGGGGCGGGTTGGTATATCCCCGCCCCTACCATCGATTTCCCTGGGTGTATAGGTAGGTTACCTACTATGCAGGCAGGTAAGAGATACCTCATACCAACCAACCCGACCACCCTTTCCACTCCCCGTTAACTCCTTGAACACGATGTGTATACTTCATATTCATCAATTCGTAGACATCAGGGCAAGGCAATCCATCTGTGAAGAGAAAAGGAAAAGCAGTAGAGTGTCAGGCCCTTGAATTGCCTAACAATCTGAAAGGCAAATACCAACGCGAAATATTACTTGCCGAAGCCGACTATGCAGCAGCCGCGACAAGGCGTCTTTGGATGTTGACTATGCTAGCAAAGTCCAGCTTCATCGCATCCTCGACAGCAGGCATATACTCGCCCGAGGCAATGCACAAGACGCGCATGCGTTCGTCGTAGCGCAGGCCGGTAAGCAGCTTGGGCGTGATGAGGAAGTATTGGCTGGTATGCTCGCGGCAGGCGATCTCGACCATGCGCTCGTGTACCATGCGCTCGTTGCGGGGATCCATACCCTGGTTGATTTCGTCGACGACGCGGAACGGTGCTTGTGCCATCGATTGCAGTGCCATCAGGTAGAAGATTGTGGACACGGCTCTCTCGCCGCCTGACTGTCGGTGCTGGTTCAACTGTTGTAGGGTCTCATTTTGGCTGTAAGAGTATATTAGTATTGATAACATATATATATCAGACATAACAGTTGATAAAAGGGGGAAAGCGTACCGGAACTTGACCTTGATCTCGATGGCCCACTGCTCGAAATCCTCGTCTTTATGGATGCTAACCTCGCCGGCGCAGTTGATTTGCTCAAAATTATAGCTGAAGGCATCGTTAATCTTACCAATGACCTTGTCAACGTCGGGCTCCCATTGCTCCATCACTTGCTTAATCTTTCGGGTATGGGTCTCGAGCCTGGCATTCATCTCTTCCCTCTTGCGGATAAGTTCTTGGATATCCTGAGCACGCTTCTCGTACTGTCGCAGGATGGCTGGGTCGACTCCATGGATTAACTCGAGTTTAGTAGACTCAGCGCCAATCTCATTGTCGACGTCCTCAACCGTTTTGCCCTCCACCATGGCATTCAGCTCGACGAATCGTTCGCGACCACCTACACCAACAGCCTCTTCCACTAAATGTCTCGCATGTGAAGCCTCTGCTTTCAACCTGTCCGCGTCCTTTGCCAGAGTCTCGATCTCGACTTTTTTGTCGTCTAATTGTTGTTTGATGCTGGCATTCTGTTCTTCTAGCCCTTTCACATCTGATTGTGCCTCAACAAGCTGGATCAGAGTCTCCAACAGTGCTTGATGCGCGTCGCGAATATGAGAAAGCCTTTCCTTGTGCTGAAGGACAGACTTCACCTTCTTCACGATAAGCTCATCTTCTTGTGCACCGTATTCGAATATTCTCTTGCGGCATTCAACGAGTCCTTTCTGCGTATTCTCCAATTGCAGTCTCTCGGCCGCTATTTTGTCCCCGAGGGTTGCGTATTGCGTAGCAGCTTTTTGCAATTCGTTCTTCTCATTCCGTAATGCATCCTAGAAAGCGGTTAAAATCTTGAATGCCTAAATCAAAGCAGGAATCAACACTCACTACTCTCGCTCGGCTCTCCCTCCCAGTAGCCTCCATCTCCTTGGTGCGGTTCTTGTTCTCGACCATTTGCTTTTGGAGTTCCTCCATTTCAGCAGTTAGCTCATTGATCTGCCTTTGCAAGGTGGATCTCTCGGCATTGTCGATAGGTTGATCGGTCCAGAAACGGCCGTGAGGGATTTTCCTAGTAGTAGTCGAGACAGCATGGCTGCCATATTCCTTTCGTCTTGAGATGCGATACATTATAGGGCCAGTTGCCCAGCTAGGTATGCCCTCGCTATTCGCAATCTGTTCATACTGGTCGGTAGTGACATCTTGGAGAGAAACTCCAGAGACGTGTAGCTTCTTCTCCGAGCAGAGCATTGCCAGAATTGGCTCTGGGCCTTCAAGGTAGTCGATTGCGTATCCATCAAGGCCCATCGTGCGAGCCTGTTCTTTGGGGACTCTGGGTCGAAAAGAGGCGAGATCGCCCATGAATGTCCTTATAGTCACTGAAATTCCGAGGTGCTTAAAGAAATGGTTGCTGAGCTTTTTGTGGTCATTTCGAGTCTGGCAAGTAAAACATAAAAAGTCGTCGTTTGAAAGAAGTGATTGGATCTGGTTTGAATACCGCTTGTCCGTAACAGAGCAGTTCAACATCGGAGGGCCAAGAACTTCCTTTTCAAACTCGTCTTTGTGTTCTAGAAGCCATTCCCAGCCTCTGGCGGCTTCTGGGCTGAGTTTTCTTAACTGAGCAAGTTTCTGGCCCTCTTTGGAATTCAAGGCTTCCAAAGCTCTTTCATTGTGCCTCTTCCCATCGGAACTTCTCCTGAAAAGTGTCATCAGCTCCTCGCTCTGGGTATCTAGCTGACGCCTCTCCGCCTCGTTCTCTCGCTGGACATGTTCTTCTGAGCGCTGTTCATACCCATATTAGCATCAGACCCTGTTCGGGTGCAACAGTTATCACCTACAATTTTCTGATTCCAGTCAGCAGCGACGAACTCTGGGGGCTTGTTCTGTAATTTAGCCTCGAGATCTGTGATTGTTCTTCGTATCTTGGCTATCTCGGTCTTTTTGGCAGTATGCGAACCTTCCTCCGCAGTCTTCTTATTTTGAAGATGCTTAATCCGTTCGTCCTGGGCCTCAATAGCCTGGTAAAGTTCTTCACATGCTGCTTCAGCTTCCCTCAACGCTCTCTTACGTTCATCTACAACAGCCAATATTCTCTGACTGTATTCATGCTTTTTGTTCACGGCCTCCAAGGCAGGCCCACAGGCCCGTTCCAGTTCCTTTAGCTTCCTGGCGGCGTCATGCTTTTTCTGCTTAGCTTCGCTCATTAACCGCCGAGCATTGTTATACTCGGCAAGGGCACGAGCAAGCTGCAGATCTTCAATCTTTTTTTGGATGGCTTCTCTTTCGCGCAATCTGTCCACATCAGCCTGCGACCCCTGCTGACGAGATTCATGGTTCTTCAGGGTCTCAGCATTGTCGTCGAGTCTAGCTTTCACCTCCTTCTGTTTCCTGTGAAGCTCTTTAAGTTGTTCGTGCGCCTCGATCATAGGCTCCGGGGCAGCCGCTCGTAAGGTCTCGTGAAGAAGTTGGATGGGAGTAAGACCAGCAAATTCAGCAACTCTGTCTTGGGGGAGGAACTGGCACAAGTTATCTATCTGGATGCGCAGATCAGTGGTAACATTTTTAATAGTTTGGTGATTGGCTTCCTTCCCATTGAGCCACCACTTCGATTTGTTGTCTTCTTTGCGAATCTGTAGTCGAATTACCGGGTTGGTACGTTGGTCTGGCCGACCTTGTATTTCGATTTCAACTATAGCGCTCTCTTTTCCGTGCTTCACGAACTCTCCCATGCTACTCGCTCGTCCGAGGTGTTTGGGGTGAAAGCCTAGGCCTAGGCAAATAGCACAAACCAGAGAACTCTTGCCAGTGCCGTTGGGGCCAATGACCATGTTGAGATTGGGGCCTGGATTGAAGACGGCATGTTCGTAGGTGACAAAGTTCTCGAGAAGAACTCGTACGATAGCACCAGGTTGGAACTGGAATGGGTTGATGGCTTGACCAGGCTGCGACTGCGAGGATGGAGGTGAAGGCTTTACCTCGTTATCTCGCAGAGTATTATCGTAGCTCTGGTCGACCTCGATATCATCTTCGGCTTCGAGATCAACTCGGTCGTCGACTTCTTCTGGTATAAGGCCATTGATAGTGCGCTTTCGTCGTTTTGCGGTATCCGAATCGGAAGAATGCCCGCCGTTTTCTTCTTCAAACCGGGCCCTCGACCGACGGCGGGATTCGAGAGGCGCCATAGCCAGAAAGTGGGTTGGAAGATGGACAGCAGATAAATCAAGAAATAGTGTCGAGTTGTATATTAGATAGGCATGTAATGTCTTACTATGTGCCTACTAGGCTAGGTACCAGTCATGCCTATATAGGTATTTCCAGGCAATCAGGCTGTAGTTGTTGGTTGACATGAGAATTTCAATGTTGCATAAATGAAATGCCATGCATTCAATTATTTTCAGTGCACGACGCGGTACAAGGTTAACTAACTGCCTTAGTGTCCTGTACAGTAGACGCGTTTGATGGGTGGGGCTCGTAGCTCGATAGAAGTGGGGTGGTGGGGAGTGGGGTCCAGATCTTACTGTAGGTCTGGGGTTACTGCGGCTTAAACTCGCTTCAACTTCACTTCAACATACTAGCTACTATTCTACTAGGTACCTACATCTGTAGTATTTCATTCTTCAGGTACATATTTAACCAATTCATTGATCCTCATGTCTTACCTTGACACCTGCCAACTACCATGTTGACATCATCCCTGTTGTTCAGTAATGAGACAAATGAGGGATTAGCTGAGTCTCACATAATTAAGATGTGTATAGATATCTCAACTTCCCCTTGTTTTTCATATTAATTTCGAGTATTTTTTCGAGTATTTTACATACGTAGGAATTAGAATAGTAGCTACTAGAGGCATCATAAGCCCTTTCTTTTAGGTATCTGCCTTGTAGGGTACATGAGATATGTGTACTAGGTATGTACTAGGTAGGTACCGAGGCAGTAACGAGTGTCAAGAGTTGAATATGCAGGTACTGCATCTAGTACTGCGTCTAGTACTGCATCTAGTACTGCATCTATAATTATCCACTTCAAATCTTGACAATCCAAACTGTCTACTCGTAATGATCGGAGACAATGAGAAGTACTTAATGTTGTTTTTGGAATGTCTGACTTGATCGCGTCCGATGTAAAACACCACGTTCCTTGAACCAGAAATTCATCATCTCTAGCTACACCTACATTTTCTACAACAGACTTGTAGGTAACTAACTATCTACCTTCTACAGACCAGACATCGAACGCTCCCTCATATTTACTGGATACCTTACTGGATACCTTACTGGATATCTTGCATGCACACCCCCCTTATCACCCAACCTTTTCCAATCTCCCCAGGATCCCTAAGGGTTCATTCAAGTTGGAATTTAAAACACTCGCAGCACTGTTGGCTTCCCTTGACGCAATAACCCAAGTGCCGATACCTACCTAGTACCTCACTAGCCAGGTGTCAGTCTACCCGTCCGTCCACTTACCACCCACCTATCATTTTCTTTTCTTTTTGTTTACTTTCAAACTTACCTTACCTCACAACCACCCACTCCTCTCTTACCAACTACTACATACAACTCCTTGTTCACAAGCCTCGGCTGTGTCCTATCCCCCTGTTAATTAGAATTGATACATCCTCATCTATCCCACCATCCCACCCCATCTATCTTATTGGACACCTAGAGCCATATTAGGGTTTCCTAGTCCTAGCTGATGTTCTGAATACTTGTTTCTTCGGCGTGGACATCGTAGGACATTATCAGGTATGGCTGACTATCGGGCCTCAAAGCCTCGGCCTCCTCGCGCTCCTCTCGGAGATGCAACATCTCGAGTCAACAGCAACAATGGGCCCCCAGCGAAGGCTCTCAAGCCTGTTCAAGTTAATATCCCTCCTCCTAATCCGCTCCGAGCGCATCCTCCCGACAATCAACGCCCCCAAAAGCGCACTAGTTCAACCAAAAGTGCTCCCACAAGACCTATGAATGCTCCTGTTCATATGAACTCGAATGTTCGTACGAACACTAACACTAACACTAATTCGCACACATCGGCAGTCCCTAAAGCCGTGCAACGAGTTGTTAAAGAAGATACCAGGAGAGCCTCGCAGATATCAACTGTATCTACCTTCTCCAATGGTAGGCGCCGTAAAACCCAAGTTGGACCATGGGAGCTTGGTAAGACTCTGGGCAACGGCTCAGCTGCTCACGTACGACTAGTGAGACACAATGTCACTGGTGAACTAGCTGCTGTCAAAATCCTCGCCAGGGACGGCAACACGCACACTCAACCTGGCAGCATCGCGGCACTGGATAAGTGGGACCGTAGTCGCGAAGAGTACAAAGCTGAGAACCGTATTCCTCTCGCCATTGAGAGAGAGGTTGCCATTATGAAGCTAATTGACCATCCCAATATCGTCAAGTTGTACGACATCTGGGAGAATCGCGCAGAAATGTAAGTAATATATTCGACTCCACTTATTGCTCATCTGCTAACCTCTACACAGCTATCTCGTCCTTGAGTATGTACCTCGCGGTGATCTATACAGCTATCTTGGTCAAGCGGGCCGTCTATCAGAAATGGAGACAATGTTCTACTTTCGACAGATCCTAAGCGCTGTTCAATTCATCCATTCTCTGGACATTTGCCATCGTGATCTGAAACCAGAGAATATTCTCATCGCCGAAGATGGCCAACTAAAGATCACTGACTTTGGCATGTCGGCCCTGCATCAGAGCCGGAACCACATGTTGAAGACATCTTGCGGAAGTCCACATTACGCAGCCCCTGAACTCATCGGTGATGGAGCCTACCGTGGCGAAACCATAGACCTCTGGAGTCTGGGCGTAATTCTGTACGCCTGCTTGGTCAATGTCCTACCCTTCAATGACGATAGCGTCACTCGGCTTCTTAACAAGATTCAGAAGGGGATATACCATGTTCCAGCTTTCCTGACCCCTGAATCCCGAGATTTGGTCACTCGTATACTGGAGGTGAATCCAGAGAAACGTATAACCCCTCCAGAGATCTGGGAACACCCGTTGGTCCGCAGATTCGATCATTTGGATAACCTCAACAATCCGGACAATGCCCGCGACTATCGGCTTAACGCTCGGAACGACCCGGTTCCCCCTGAAGAGGTCGATACGCAGACACTGCGGCAGTTGAAAGCTGTATGGCACACCTACAGCGAGGCGCAATTAGCAGCGAAGTTGATAAGTCCTGAGTAAGTCCTGGCAATCATGAACTGGAAGCATTTCCTAGTGTACTAACATATGCATCTATAGGAAAAACAATTTCAAGGTTTTCTACTGGCTTCTCCATACCTACCGAGAGAAGCAGATGGAAAATTATAATACAGACCTGACCTATTCTGCTAGTGATTACCACCACCTTAAACCACAAAATTGGAAGCAGACATGCTTGACTCGCGAATTCACTTCCAAAGATGGGCGGTCTGCCTCACGATTCACAGTCATCTCAACTATCGCCACTGATAAGAACGGTGACGATCTTGAGAGCACAGATGGTGCTGCAACGGTCATGAGCTACGATCCATACAAAGCTTCTCGGGTTATAGAAGATGTAGTAGCTAGCCAAGCGAGGATTGTCGTCCACCGTAATGGCACTACGTCCACGCGAGCCTCCAGGGCCGCAAGCGGACGCAGCGGGTCGGTACGGACCAATTCTACATACTCACGACATGGAAGAGGTGGACGATACTTGAGACCGCCGCCGACATCACTTCGTAACTCGCGACATTCCCTAAACTCGATTAGGAGTGGAGAGGAGATATCATGCAAACGGCCGGTAATACGCCGTAAGCGAGGAGTCAACTTTTCTCACATTCGCAAACAGTCGACAGATCAGAATGATATGATGGAACATAAACCCGCTAGCATCGCGGGAGATGACACCACAATCAATCGGGATCACACGACACCTGCCAGCCCTGCTCAGAAGAGAAAGCTTTCCAGGAACTCGGGACGACGCCGGTCCGGGACGCGATCTTTGACGAATGTATCCCAAGCTGAAGGAGATGGGCTTCACTGGAACGATGAGCTACGCCAGTTTAGTTACAGCATCGCGAAGGACTGCGACGATGCGTTTAACAGCACCCTACTAAGTCAAGGATCGTACATCAGCGATTCGGCGTTTGAATCACCAACTTCGGAGAGTGGGATGTCGTCGTCTTTTATAAACACGGCCCCAATTGCTCAAGGAACCATCAACGCGAGAGCACGCGACAGCCGAGAGCACCGACCGGTTCCGCCACCGAAAGATGTGGACACCACGCCAACGACCAAGAGAGTCGATAAGGCAACTCTACAGCTTCACCGACGCACGCATATTATCGGAGCTCCGGATCGGGCAGACGCAGACCGCAGAGTTGTCTCGGCGCCCATCTACTCGCAATACAGCACGCAATGGGGCAAAGACAAGATCCCCCTACCATCGATCAACGAAGCAATTAAAGAAGATGAATATTACGGAGACGGCGATAAACCTCGCGTTGTTTCTGCGCCCGCCGAGTCCTCGATGCTGGCGAATGAAGGCGAAGAACTGGAGTTCTTAGCTCAAAAGAGGAACACGATTCGCATGGTCGATGCTTCATTGAGCCGAGCACCAGCTTCAGCTTCAGCAACTCCTAGTGCACGAAGCAAACCGCAGCAAAATCTCAGTCTCTACCCCCAGATCCGTCAAGATCAGAGTATTAACAAGCAGTACGCTAATAAGATGAGAGACCCTGTTTCAGGGGAAACTACCATGGTGTCCGAGAAAGAGTCGGCCCATACTATCAAGAAGAAGGCGTCATGGTTTAAACGGGGCTCCAAAGATAAATCTAGTTTTGACGGTCCTATGCCCGGTGATGCAGTCGAGACTAATCGCAAAGAGTCCAAGTCATCTGCTGGTCCGGCAACTATCCCACTAGTCAAGAAGAAGAGTTTCGGTCTTGCATTCTGGCGCAAAGAGCAACCTAAGAAGAGGCTCTCCGTTGCAGGTAGGTGCTCTATGAACTCAACTAACCATGTATGTATGTATTCGAAGAAACTAACCCTCCTTAGACGCAGATTCCGACTGGGACGACGCATCCAGCGCCGATCAATCCCGTATCTTCAGCAACCCATTCCGCCCTGCATCGACCAAGGGGGCAGATGAATCTACAAAGCGCAAGATCGATCCACAGCTGGGATGGTTCGCGCGCATCTTTGGAGTCAAGCCAGCGACTCGCTACATTTGCTTCGCGATCCCCCGTAACCGTGTCCGTCACGAGCTGGTTATTCTCCTCCGGGACTGGCGCCGTCACGGCATGAGAGACCTTGAGGTCGACAGGGACCGCAATCTTGTGTTTGCGCGGGTTGCGAAGAAGAACCGTGAGTATCTCTCTATCTCTAATGATTTCGTTTCATGAAACGGGTGTGCTATATAGGTACTAACGCTTTTCGATAGATCTCAACTTGAAAGAAGCCTCCTTCGCAGCGGAGATCATGACGGTTATCGAGCATGGATCGCGCAACGAGCTATGCATTGTGCGATTTACGCAAGAGCGTGGAGCGGCCACTACTTTCCACAAGGTCGTCGATGCGCTGAACGATGTGTTCAAATGGCGTGGGCTGCTTGTCGTTGACAAGAACAAGACCAAGAAGATGGTCCAGACACTCGACGGCGGTATCCGGATCTTCTAAGACGAAGACGAGTAGATCCAAAGCCGGTCGAGCTAAAAAGAAAATGCGTTGATATCCAAGACTCATTTCTGAGATTGTACCAGAACGAGAGGGAAGAAAGTTTTTCAGTTGAAGTTTCGCCTTTACCTTTAATTACCCAACTTCGCAATCTTGGAAGGCAAAAGAGGTTACAAGTTTAGGGGAGTAGGAGAGAAACTGGATATGGAAATTCTGGTGTTACATCAAAAGCCCAAGAGACTGACTACAGAGGACGATAATAGTCATTATCTCGTGTACCCTTTCTGTATTTACTTACTTCTTTGTACAAACCGGGGAGATTGTTTGGGGTTACCTACTTGGCTAATGGATGTAATGCGGCTGGTAGCGTTAGCCTAGGCAGATGCAATGAGGGTTCCAGGTTGCATTGTAAGTCTTGTGAAAACAGAAGATTGTAAATAGATAATGGGGTAATGTTTTCTACGTATTGTGTATACTGATTAATGAATGTTTGTGGTTTACCCCTATTCATGGTCTTTACTTGTACCCCTATTTAATCCCCCCTACTACTAGTAGTATTCATGCAGACTAAATAAATGTATGATTACATAATAAAGGGGGTACTTCCAATCCCGAACCCGATCTTTTCAAGATCGGGTGTTTCCGGTCCGAGCTTCCTTATTTGAATGGATAGATTAGATCACCGGCAAATAGGAAGTAGATACCCGTCTGCTACACGTGTACTACGCAGTATGTATGTAAGATTGGCAAGTAAGAATCAACCATGCACCTAGTAAGTACCGCCGTAAGTAAGTACGTTGTACAACTTTAAACTAGAAGTTGAGCCTTTTTTTTTCGTTTCGGTTTTTTTTATTTTCGTCTTCAATTTTCTTCACGCGCCCTTTTTCCGAAATACTTGTAACTACATAACTACATACATAGTAAGTTGTGAACCATTTCCAGTTAAACCGGGTCCTCTTATAAAGAGTCACCAATCCTTAACCTCGAAAGTTTATACAGTTTCTGTCTAAACTTGTTAAGAACTTCCTAAGACTCTTTAGTAATTGTTCTTGTCAGCTGATACTTGCCTTTTTAGCCAATTGGCAGCTTGTGCCTCTCAATTACTCAATTATACCAACTGATCCTGGGAGGGAAACTGCTGCGTGACGCACATAACGCACATACAGATTGAATCATGCTGCGATCGGTAGGAAGTACGGCCGCAGGCCAAGCTAGGAATTGCCTTAGACCGAGGGCCATTCCACGTTTGTCTTGCACATGCAACACCTCCTCATCCTTCTCCTCGTCTGCATGCAAACCTATATCGTCATATGCCACTTCGACAAGTACCCTCAATATCTCCAACTCCAACATACTTAGCAAACCGACCTATTCCCTACGATTTCAGAGAAATTTCCATGCGACATCCATAAGAATGGCAGCAAACACGAGAACCGAGACCGATGCCTTTGGCGAGGTCCAAGTCCCGGCAGACAAGTACTGGGGAGCGCAAACTGAGCGTTCTCTCTCCAACTTCCGGATCAACCAGCCTCAAGATCGAATGCCACCCCCCATTGTGAGGGCATTTGGTATTTTGAAGGGCGCTGCGGCGACTGTCAATATGCGATACGGACTTGGTATGCCATAAATCCCATTTGGAGCGCATTGTGCCCTACCTAAACTAGTAACATAACCGTGGAATACTGGCTTACACGATGCGACTACGAGTTAATAGATGAGAAGATCGGCAAGGCCATCCAACAAGCTGCTGCAGAGGTCGCTGACCTCAAGCTCATCGACCACTTTCCCCTGGTCGTCTGGCAAACCGGTTCAGGCACCCAGTCTAACATGAACGCAAACGAAGTCATCTCAAACCGAGCCATTGAGATTCTAGGAGGCACCATGGGTACCAAGAAGCCCGTTCACCCTAACGACCACGTTAACCGTTCCGCCTCCTCCAACGATACCTTCCCTACTGTCATGCACATCGCCGCCGTTCTCGAACTGGAAGGCGAGCTACTGCCAGCACTGAAGAGTCTTCGAGATGCGCTACAGAAGAAGGTTGACGACTTCGAGGCCAAGAAGATCATCAAGATCGGCCGAACCCACCTTCAGGACGCCACACCTTTGACCTTGGCCCAGGAATTCTCCGGTTATGTCGCCCAGCTCGACTTTGGCATCAAGCGAGTAGAGAGCTCCTTGCCGGATTTGAGACTCCTCGCTCAAGGTGGTACCGCTGTCGGTACGGGGATCAACACCTTCGAAGGCTTCGCGGAAGCCATTGCCGAGGAGGTTACTAAGATGACGGGGACCGAATTCAAGACAGCGCCGAACAAATTCGAAGCGCTAGCTGCACATGACGCCATCGTCCAAGCCTCAGGCTCTCTTAACACCTTGGCTGCGTCCATCACCAAGATTGCTCAAGATATCCGATACCTCGGCAGCGGCCCTCGTTGCGGTCTTGGTGAGCTGATTCTGCCAGAAAACGAACCTGGTTCCAGCATTATGCCCGGTAAGGTCAACCCCACGCAATGCGAGGCCTTGACGATGGTTTGCGCTCAAGTCATGGGTAACCACGTTGCGACGACCATTGGTGGCATGAACGGCCAGTTCGAGCTCAATGTCTACAAGCCCCTCGTTATTCGAAACCTACTACACAGCACGCGAATCCTGGCAGACGGTATGCGCTCGTTTGAGAAGAACCTTGTGGAGGGTCTTCAAGCCAACGAGGAGAAGATTTCTAGCATCATGAAGGAATCGTAAGTGCAACTCATACCCATTGCCCATGCCCATGTCCATGATGAATAAAAGTAATGACTAACGATTGCAAATGTCTCAGGCTCATGCTAGTTACTTGCCTTAACCCCAAGATTGGTTACGACATGGCATCTAAAGTCGCCAAGAACGCGCACAAGAAGGGTCTAAATCTGAAGGACAGCGCCATGGAACTCAATGCGTTGACATCGGACGAATTCGACACGCTAGTCAAGCCGGAACTCATGGTCGGGCCCAAGCCCTACAAGGGTTAGGTGCACCAGATAGTCGAGCCCGTCCTGCAATACGTCCAAGCTGAACTAGATGCGCTCGAGGAGGCGACATCGTCGTCGTCAACTTTTCACGACCACCACCATTCCTGTTCTCGCTAAGATCATACATACCCTGGCGTTTGCCAACGCATTGATTTGCATCGCGTCGGTGACAAGAGTCATGTCAGAAAAAGACGACATCGGTCCTGTACAGGTTGCGACAGGTTGTACATAAAGTAAAAAGAATAAAGAGTAAATAGTAAACTTTGACACACACACACATAATCTTTGATGCCTAGGTGCATGTAGATGCCCGAGCTTCGGAAGAGATGGTGATGTTAGACTTGCGTAAGTTAAAAATAGGGGTTCACTTATCGGCTTGATGGATTATCTCTGGCTTGGTGCTGCGTCTTGTTAGGTAATGACTGCTTTCTATGTATGTAACTACATAGAATACACCATGATGATGTGTAGGAGTGAAGCTGGGGAACGGGGGTTCGGGTAGTCTCGGGAACTTTACCGATCTAGGACCTGGAATTGGCTCCCGCCCGACCTCGGCAGCCGGGACTCAAGGTACCTCAGGTACATTGATCGTTTCTCGGCATCTCGGAAGTTCTAGGCTCACTCACCCCTACGTCACCCGGCCCTTTCTTTTAGGCCTTGAGGCGGTTTTCCGATAAGTAACGTTTTTGATTTGGGTGTTTGATACGTTGGTGGAGGGTAGGCCGTAGGGTAGCCAAGGCCCATCCCACGATCTCGGGACAGGCGCGGCATTATGGAGTACGTGAGGGTGCTTATTATCTATGGTATTATCTATCTATCTTTGTCACTCACTTGGTTACATACAAGGCGCAACACAAAGATTTTCCTTTCGGTGTGTATGATTGCTTAGGGAGGTAGGTATGTAGGTACTGTCTATTGCAAGAGCCGACAACGGAAATGGTTAATCCACTGGCGACATCGCTGAGCCGGACAGGATCCCCAAGTCCACATTTCCGTGTAGCTTGCTGTGCCGTGATTTTTACAATTTTTTTTACTTGCAAGAATAGAGTATCTGGATGTAGTAGGTAGGAGGGGTTGAGGGGTGAGTTGATAAGAAGGGAGATGGAACTTGATGCCGTCATGATCCACAATCATTCACTACCCTACCTAGGTATTCCAATTCTTAATAATCGAACAACGAAAACGGTTCCTTGTGTGCGACGGGCAGATGGGTTTCACTGCTTACGGCAAGAAGGAGCCAATGAGAAGTGCCAATTAGCAATTACATCAATAGTTTGATCTCATTCGATCAAAAGATGACCGTTTTGAACTGGCTGGCATGTGGGGAAAAGTATCCTCCCCTTTTATGATTTGAATTTTGAACCGGGGTTGGAGCTCTAAGAGGTTCCCCGGGTGCCGGCTCTTGAGATTTACGGTAGATATGTACCTATTACATATTACCTAGTAGTGTACATACCTGGATGTACCTAGCTATGTAAATACGCTTAATACATATCTCACATGTGATGATCATGTAAGTAACTACATGTACTTATGGCATATGGGGCAAACGTTTAACATTTCCCCACAATGCCACATCTTCACAAGCTTCTTTTGCCTAGGCCCAGACATCTTTTTGGACGTCTAGTAGTCATCCTTCACCTCTTCTCGTCGGCTAACTTCAACATCACGTAGCCACTCATCTATCCTCCTTCCAACCGAACCTGCCTGGAGGGACGGGTTGTTCTGTTGGAGCTTAAACCTCGTCACCTCGTCTCAATGCCGTGGTTAGTGTAGGTACAGCACAGTACAACCCACGTGTAATAGCTACTAAGTTGAGAGGAGCATCTGGAGGTTCTGGCCTAGTCCATGTACCGTGGTAGTGGGCTTTGTCTATTATACACACCTAGCTACATGCCTGACTATGACCTAGGTAGATAAACTGAGACACCCCTCCTTTGGCTTTTTGACCTTTAAAGCGGTTTACCTGGTGTACTTTACTTACCTTGGCTTCTAGACTAAACATCATTGCCCGTTTCTTATAACCGTGAGCCACCCACTATCTACTGATCCGTAACCGTATTGCTGCTGTCATCCCTTCTCTCCAAGGTACATAAGTATCGAGACTTAAGTATCTACTAAGGTACCTTATCTAATTAACAGTAGCTCTCTCTTCTCCCTTCTACATACTTATCTATCTATACCCTCCTAGTTTACTGTTTGCTACTCTCCCCTCTTCCCTTTCATCTAGTTTTCACTACTACTAGCTTTGTTGAGCATCGACTCATATACACCACGCTTCAAGGAAACCAGAATACATCTATACAGAGAATCATATCAACTTGGTGCCGTCTTATCTAACACAACTACTACCACACACCATCACCACCCACCATGGCGACCACCGACTCCATCCTGCAAGGCGTAACCGTCTCGGGCGCCGTGCAAGCCGAGCACAAGAAAATCCTGACGCCCGCCGCCCTCGCCTTCCTCGCCCTGCTGCACCGCTCCTTCAATACCACGCGCAAGGCCCTGCTCGACCGCCGCATCCAGCGCCAGGCCGACATTGATAAGGGAAACCTCCCCGACTTCCTCCCCGAGACCAGACACATCCGCGAGAACCCCACGTGGAAGGGCGCTCCGCCCGCCCCGGGGCTTGTTGACAGGCGGGTCGAGATCACGGGCCCGACGGATCGCAAGATGGTGGTTAATGCGCTGAACTCGGATGTTTGGACGTATATGGCGGATTTTGAAGGTATGTCGTTATGGATTCTTTTCTTTGTTGTCCGTCGAGGGTGGTGGGGAATCGAGAGTGATCATATTTGACATATGCATATATGATAAACATGATGAGGGCTATTCGTGTCAGGATTTGGCTAACAATCGAAAACCAGACTCGAGCGCACCAACCTGGGACAACATGATCAACGGGCAGGTGAACCTCTACGACGCCGTGCGCCGGCAAGTCGACTTCAAGCAAGGGCCCAAGGAGTACAAGCTGCGCTCCGACCGCGTGCTTCCTACCCTCATCGTGCGCCCGCGCGGGTGGCACCTAGACGAGAAGCACGTCACCGTAGACGGGGAGCCGATCTCGGGGTCCCTGTTCGACTTCGGGCTGTACTTCTTCCACAACGCGCGCGAGAGCGTTCAGCAAGGCTTCGGCCCGTACTTCTACCTGCCGAAGATGGAGTCGCACCTGGAGGCACGCCTGTGGAACGACGCGTTCAACCTCGCGCAGGACTACGTCGGGATCCCCCGGGGAACCATCCGCGCGACCGTGCTGATCGAGACGATCCTCGCCGCCTTCGAGATGGACGAGATCATCTACGAGCTGCGCGACCACAGTTCGGGCCTCAACTGCGGCCGCTGGGACTACATCTTCAGCACGATCAAGAAGTTCCGCCAGAACAAGGCGTTTGTGCTCCCTGATCGTAGTGCGGTCACGATGACGGTCCCGTTTATGGATGCGTATGTGAAGTTGCTGATTCAGACGTGCCATAAGAGGGGTGTCCATGCGATGGGCGGCATGGCGGCGCAGATCCCGATTAAGAATGACCCCGAGGCGAATGAGAAGGCGATGGAGGGTGTCAGGGCGGATAAGCTGAGGGAGGTGCGCGCTGGGCATGATGGGTATGTTTTTCTTTCTCTCTCCCCCTTTTCACTGTAGTACTAACACCCAAAAAGTACATGGGTGGCCCACCCCGCCCTAGCAGGCATCGCATCCGAGATCTTCAACAAGCACATGCCGACGCCGAACCAGCTGTTCCGGCGGCGCGAGGACGTCCAGATCGGTCAGAAGGACCTGCTGAACATGAACGTGCCCGGTCAGATCACCGAGGACGGCATCCGCAAGAACCTCAACATCGGCGTCAGCTACATGGAGGCGTGGGTCCGGGGTATTGGCTGCGTGCCGATTAACTATTTGATGTACGTTTTAATCATTTCACTGCTTTGTCGCGTCTTTACTGTATATCTACTGTCCTCTACCCTTCGTCACCCTTCTTACCTAAATACTCATACCCTCGACCCCATCCTTCCTTCCTCTCTATTCTTCCCCTCCTCCTCTTAAACAGAACTAACAACCACACAGGGAAGACGCCGCCACAGCCGAAGTGTCCCGGTCACAGCTCTGGCAATGGGTGCGGCACGGCGTGACGACCGCGGAGGGGACCAAAGTCGACAAGGCGTACGCTTTGCGCCTGCTAAAAGAGCAGACGGAGCTGCTGGCGGCGGCGGCGCCGAAGGGCAGCAACAAGTTCGCGCTGGCGTCGCAGTACTTCGCGGCGCAGGTCACGGGCGAGGACTACGCGGACTTCTTGACGACGCTGCTGTATAATGAGATCACGACGGTGGGGAATGCGGCGCCGGCTAGTAAGTTGTGAGGAGGTGTTGGGCGTGAAGATGGAAGAAAATATTTACGAGAATGTGGTAGGTATAGTATAGGTAGGGAAGGGAGGGGACAAGCTATTTATTGGCGTATTGTATGAATGTTAATAGTCTATGAACAAGATGAAAAAAAAAAAAGCAAACTTGAATGAAAAAATCTACGTATTCGTTATATCTGATCTATATGCCTGATAGAGAAACCTGAGTTTGCATTTATTTGTCTTGGTAACATGAACTTTGAACATATCTGACATAGGGCTAGTATGTGTCTTACGGATGCTGCCGTGCCTCATAAGAGCGACCTCCTTACGAAGTACTAATTTTTGCTTGATTCCTATTGATAAAGTATTCATATATTCTACTAGCATCCATATATATCTAATAGCTTTATAAGACTAGGTACCTAGCCATTGAGTCCAATGCCACCATTTACATCGAAATGCCGAATTTCTGCTGGTGGATTTCGACGCACTGGTGAGATAGCCTGTTGTCGTCAGGATTGGAAGGTGATGACCATAGGTGGGTAAAATCTCGTGTCCCCTTATCTGCCTACCTATTGCCTACATGTAGTTAGGCTTTGAGACAACTATGTACCTAAGGTTAGGGGAAAAGATCGATGAGAAGAAGACTTGGTTGTTTACGACACATCTGGTGTTTGAATAAAATAAAATGGAAATATCGATTGCCTATGATAGGTATGATGATGCTAGTGTTGATCTGCTTCGTATATGATGGTGACGCACATACGAGTACCCTCTTTTGACACATGTCGCCAAGGCTGCGAGGGTTGCGAGCAGAGGTATGTAGAGACATCATGGGCTTGAGGTTTGTTATCGCGAAAGCTGACTGCGCCTACACTGCTCGTATGTACATATCGATGCTGGGCGAGCGAGAGGAAAGCAGTTTTGGGGCTGGGTATAAGTAACTTATGTAGTAGGCATGCTAGATACCTACCTACGTAGGCATTGATATACGAGTCTTCCTCCGCCTCGCCTCGCTACCGTAGTAGGTGAACACGGGGAACCCCCATCTCGAGTCCGAGTAGGTACCTATGTAGGTATGTAGAGTCTGCCCGCCTTCGTCTCACATAAGGTTTCAAGCCAAAGCCTCGAGATGTTGAAATCACCTAGAAGTTAATTCTTACCAAAGTGGCAGGAAAATGGCCTTTTATGTTTCAAGTATCTAGATTTGATAGATGCTTGGTAGTATGTAGTTATATGTGGTATTAGGAATGTATGTATATACGTTATACGTACATATATGTATGTATGTATATATGCAAGGGGGCAATTAAATGCCCACCTGCCGTTCAATAAGAGTAATGACGTCACTGGCGATGTCTCGTAATCAATGGCGTGCTATGCATGTACCTGTGTGTATCCAAAGTATTACATGTATGTACTATGATGTAGATAGTATTATGTACCTAGTACTCTATTTGTGCCGTGTCACACTGCAAACACAACATTGAACCTCAACACCCGAAACCGTAACACTGCTACCTATGTAATCATCACAACGTCCTGATCAAGTTACCTAAACAAAATGACTTCGGCATTGATCCTTGGTGCTACTAGGGGGCTGGGTGCTGCCCTGGTGAAGGAATACATCTCACAACCCTCCACGCAGGTCTTCGCTACTACACGGTCTGCAAACGCCCCGAGCGGGTTCCCAGATGGTGTTCAATGGCTCCCCAATATCGATCTGACCCAGCCCGATGTTGGAAAGACTCTCGCTGACCAGCTCAAAGGGAAGGATCCTTTGGATGTGGTCGTAAGTCAACAAGCTGCGCCTTCGCAGCATCACGTGCATTAATTCATCATATCCTAGGTTATCAATGCTGGCCGATTCATGACAGAAGACTTCTCTACCGAGAAAGGTCCAAATTGGGCTGACGAAGTGACCATGTATACCACAAGCTCCATTGCACCGGTATTCGTTATCCACAGCCTCGCACACGCTGGTCTTTTGAAACAAGGATCCAAAGTTGTCCTCGTGTCTAGCGAGGCTGGAAGTATCACATTGCGGCATGAAAAGGAAGGGGGCGGAAACTATGCTCACCACGCCAGCAAGGCGGCGCTGAACATGGTCGGCAAGCTCCTAGCCATCGACCTTAAAGAGAAGGGCGTCATAGTCAGCATCCTTCACCCTGGCTTCATGCGGACTGAGATGACCAAAGGTGTTGGCTTCGACAAGCATTGGGATGCGGGCGGCGGTAAGTAAATCGCGATTCATTACTAAACGATATCCTGCTCGCAAGATTTGCAGTCATCAGTCAGCATAATAGCTAATATTATGGGACTGGCAGCGGTGACTCCGGATGAGGCTGCGAAGAGCCTCGTAAAGTGGACAGAAAGGCTAGATATTAGCAAGTCTGGGGAATATTGGGCACCACGTGGACCACGTGAGTCCCCCCCTCCCCTCCCCCCGATCCTAAGCGATCTAACTTGGACCACACTTGAATTGATGTTGTAACTGACCCTAAAGTTAGGCGACATTGGTATGGCTGAAACTGTGCTCGGGACGAACCTGGAAACGCCTCTGAAGCTGCCCTGGTAATTCTAATTTGCCGCGAAATGTATGCTGTTATTACTAATGCGGATTGCAAAATTCGTCAATGAAACCACCATGATGGAGCTTTCAACTAGAAATCGAGGAGCTTTACATCTGCCCACTGCTATCAACGGCGTGACTAATGCTAGCAGGTAGCCATAATAATTAGTTAAGCATACAAGAATAGAAGACGCTGGGGCTGTTTCATCCAATGCAAATAGTATTGACTTCGCGGCAGCCAGTAGATCTCAATAAAGACCTGAGACTTGATCGAGTGTTATTATATCGGATGGATATCGGATGGTTTACATGCATAGCTGTGAAGTTTGTGTAGTTAACTAACTAGTGGTTGTACTGTACAGTATGAATTCAACAGAAAAGAATGAAAAAGGGGGGGCTTATTAGTCAGTATAGCTTAAACTACTGCAGTAGAATGATGGGGATCGGCGGTTTGCAAAAAGATAGCAAGATGTTATTTCGAACTACCCCACACATGAACGCCAAGACAAGCAATTCGTTATTATGGGGAGTCCATTTCCGGCTACAACGGACACGGCAGGACTGGGCGGGCTCCCTAGGCTTCAATAGGGGCCTCGAACCGGTATCATCCTGCTTGGTAATGCCCTGCTATAGCGCGCCAAGCCCAGCGCAGTGTAGTTGAGTGGTCAGTGGCCAGTCACGCGTGTAGGTATTGCACATTTGTATGGGTGACTATAAGGTAATAGATGGGCAGGCTGCTATGTAGGTTAGATTGGTGTAATAATGCTCATGGAGCCGGCGTGGACTTTTTTAGGCTGACTTGAGAATGTAGTGTATGATGATACATACCTTTCCAGGGCGAGGTACATGTGTATGCAATTCTAACCATGAGATCCTATGGAAATCGTTCGAAGCAACACGCAATATTGTCATCTTATTATAATATGCACACACATAACTACCTAGGTACCTACTTACTGGGTCAACTTCTATCTATCCAGATCTAGGCCGCTCACCCGTGCCTTTTTGAGTTGCCTGATTTGTGCTATACCTTGCTAACTAGGTAGAGTGGCATCCAAAAGCAGCAAGGGGTATAACTAAACGACGCAGAGCAAACTAACGTTACGAGTGCTACGGTATGGGTTACCGGGGCTATAATATAGTTATAATCGAATAGGCTCTTTTAATACAATTGTAATAGCGCTCGAATTAAGTGTGCAGGCTGCGAGCACGCAGTTCGATGTCGTGAAAAATTACCGTCTTGGGGCTAAGAGAAATAGTCGATAGTCGATAGTTGAGCTAGAAAAGCTGAACATGTTGCGGCTGTGAG
This sequence comes from Hypoxylon fragiforme, assembly GCF_022984875.1. Classification (NCBI taxonomy): domain Eukaryota; kingdom Fungi; phylum Ascomycota; class Sordariomycetes; order Xylariales; family Hypoxylaceae; genus Hypoxylon; species Hypoxylon fragiforme. The sequence goes on along the minus strand of NW_026054763.1, from coordinate 2,919,737 downwards.
AAAAGCCCAGCTGACCTGGAGCTATGTACTAACCTAGTAGTATGTTGAGGTTGAAGTTGGAGTTCAATGCTGGAATTGGAGTAACTAAAAGCTAAAAGTGCATGAAAGCAAATAAATCAGGTATGTATATGAGGGTTTTAAGGTGTTCAATTTAACAAATCTCCAGGTGGGATCAGCGATGCTAAGGCAAGTAATAACTAACTGTAAAATACATGTACTATTAACTGTAAGGCACAACATGCACCAAATCTTAGGTAATTGCTTCGTACTACCCCTACAACCCATATCTGATTTCAACGTGGGTAACACGGAGAAATTAGGTGGATACATCTACGTGACCACCTGCTAGACTACCAAACTGCCAGAGCAACTGCAGACCAGACATCTGGACATGGGTAGGTAGTACATACTAGTTACATAGTACATATAACTACATATGTAATGGCAATTTTTCATTTCTGGACTTTCAGTGCTGCACTTTGCATAACCTCTTTTATTGTCTCCCGACTCCCCCTTCAACTTCCTTTTAATAATTCCTTCAACCTTGTATGCCCGTTAAAGCATTCCAGATGTCTAGAGAAAGATCGATCGATGGGATACGAAGTTACGAACCAATGTGCTACATACTATGTAGTATTCAATGCTCTACACCATGTAGGTAGAGGCAAATACCTAATATGTACAACATTATATGTAGCAATTCTATCAAGCTTCTAAGACTATTCCCATTTGGTACTACTCAGGAGGCAAGCAAGCAAGCAAAGCACCAGACCAGGTAGGTCATAAGGGACACACTTAAGGGAACAATGAACATACGGGGGTAGCGCGATCCGTTACTTTTTTACACATTTCATTAAATCAACGGGGGGTTAGTAAACACATGGCAGTCTAGGTAGGTATTAATCAAATGATATAAGGTTAAACACACCTCGGTCCTAAACTCAATTGATTCCTTCTGTTCTTTTTGTCTCTCTTTCGTCTCGATACCGTGCCATCTAGTTCAAGTTCGTTTTTAGCTTCAACGACTTGACGAGTTCTAACAACCGTCTAACAGCCGTCTAACAACCGAACCCTCCAACGCCTTTCCTCTTCTTTAACACGAATTAATAGCACAGACATTTAAGCAACATCATTGGCCTGCTCCCGCTAGTTGAAAACCCCCCCTCCCCTTGTCCGTCCTAATAGAAACGAACGAACCAGGAGACAAAGAATCCCCCCCATCTTAAATGAATTAAGAGCCCACAGCTGGAAGATATAGTGTACAGTACGCTATTCGATTTAATACCGTTCTTTAGTGAATAAGGGGTCTCTTCAAGGAGGATCACCAAGCTTGGAAGAAGGGGGTAGAAAAGAGGGAAAAGGGAAACCTAAGAAATCAAGATCAAGAATAATATTGTCACCCGACATTAAAAGAAAGAAAAGACTCGGGGAGACCTTGAAGCTCGAACAACATAGGAAATTGTCAAATACCGATCGGTACTTGAGGTAGCACGGCACGCCCTAAAAGTACCTATATTTGCTCCTTCCTTTTTCCTCCACTTTCCCCAAAATTTTCGACAGCAACTGAGCATCATTCAAACTAAAAAGAAGGAAGTTTGGGAAGCTGCGAGAGATAACTTGGTACGACAACAAACCAAGAATTTGAAGTTCAAGGGTGGTACTAATCATTCAAATATCAGAATATCCAAATATCCAAATATCAGAATCAACTAAATCAACTAAAATCAACTAAAATCAACTAAATCAAATCGGCTAAACCGGACAGACCAGCGATTTCCCAACTTGAACTTACATCACACACCTAATACTAGCACATCTCTACCTAGCACGCTCACACCTGGGGCATTGGGGCATTGGGGCATTTTAGCACCGGAAGTTCCTTGCATGGGCAAAAAGAACCTAACGCGCGTTGCCGTAAAACAAACTCAGCTCCAGTCCCAGACTCCCAGACTCCCATTGAATTTCTAATTTCTAACCTACCACACTACATTACCACACTACCAACATTTGAACCTACCACAATTCAAAAGTATACCTGCAACATCTGCACATCTGCTACCAAATTAATCCCTATTAATCCCAATCCATACACTTTTCGACCCACGAATTGACCACCTTTAACCCACTCAACCCACTCCTCCAACTCCATTCAATACAAGCGAGTGTGTCGCATTTCCTAACTCACCTATCAATTCGATTGGTATCTTTTTTTTTCTTTTTTTTTTTTACACTTCGCTTTTTTTTAATTCTCTTCTCTCCTTTCTCCTTCTTGACATCAAGCGCTTGCGTCGCGTCAAGTTTCAAGCCGCTAGCGAACGTCATCGGCCCGTCACAAAAGAATTAGCGAAGCAAAGCACAGTCCTTCATCTCCTGTGCTTGAAGATCGCGGTCACTTTATTCTGGTCCATCATTTATTTGACTGGTCTCTGGTTTCTGGTTTGGACACTTTATCTAACCAAGACCAAAGACCGAAACCTAAACCAAAACCCTCAATTAGAGGACGACAGTTCCGGGGCAGTATCACATTCCCCCTGCAAGATTCGGAACCTTCTCCGTGGAAAACAAGGAAGTTTCAATCATCATGTCCACGCATTCGCAAGATCTTCTAGGTGAGTGTAGCAGATACCAAGATACCAAGAGAATACCCCCCTCCCGCCCCCTTTTTTCCAATCTGTCCAATTTTCGTCTGGAAAGATTGGAAAGATTGGAAGATAACACACTCACATACACCCACACCCACACACAATATACACACATACATACACACCACTACACTAGGACACCTGGCACTCGCATAGGTACAACGTCCTGCGATAAGGAGAGCCAGGATTATGTTGGCTACTCTCCGCTTAATGGGGGCCATCCGCCTTGTTTCATTTGCAGAAATTATTGTTTCACAATTGCCCATCTCAGTCGTCATTCCTATCGCAACAAACCTGTAAAAACCTGTAGTGGCCCGACATTGCTAACCTACTTTTTGTTTGCTGTGCATAGGTCTTTTTGATAATGGCCCATCCGCCCAATCATCCCAATCCCAATCCGCCGGCTTGACGCTTAATCTCTCGTCAAACAACCCCTTTCGCAACCGTGCGGCGTCACCGAACAGCTTGCAATCACCTCCCCATTCCCCTTTTGATGACCCTCACCCCCCTCCTCGACCTACCTCGAGAAATCCTTTCCTCGATCCATCAAACCAAGCACCTGCCCGTACTGCGATCTCTCCCGATAAAATGTCCACATCCCAGGAACCAAAGCCCAGCGTCGATGACCTTTTTGTAAGTCACAATCTGCACTCGAATATCGAGATCGCGTATGAAGCAGACCAATTAACATGCATAATATCAGAGCAGCTTAACGTTCGACGAAAAGGCCACGAAGCCTCGATCAGGATCCTTGCGACCTCCAACCAACCGCCCTTCTGGTGGTCCATCTAGAGGTGAAAACAACCCTCCCCGTGGTCGCGGTGCACCACCACCTGCTTCGTCATCGCATAGGCCAAGCCGATCGCAGGAAGAAGCTTTACGTGCACGTCGTTTGCAAGGCGCATCTAACGGAGATAAAGGCGCGTCGACTACACCCCACAAGAAGCCCACGGAGCGACGCCCGCGCCGTAACAGCGACTCTTCGGTAATGGAGAAGCCTTTGACGGATGCCGAGAAGAAGGCGCGCGACCTGAGACGTAAAGAGCGTGAGCAACGCCACCGAGACCGAGAGGGCAAAGACAAGTCCAAGCCAGCGAAGAAACTTGACATCATCGATCAGCTCGATGCTACGAGCATTTATGGAACAGGATGTAAGTCATCTTAACACATTTATCCTAATTTCACGTACTCACACCCTTAACCAGTATTCCATCACGATGGTCCATTTGATGCTTGCAACCCACACCGCAACCGCAAGGGAAGTCGCCGGGCACCTATGAAGGCATTTGCTGTAGATTCTGCCAACAATTCCATTGGAGGTGCTGGTCCTCTGACTCAACGACCCGACCACGCCCAATTTATGGGACAAGATCATGAGGCTGCTTCCATGTATGGAATGCCGGCTAGGAGGACTGGTGGTAGCAAGAGCGAAGCTGTCTTTTTCGACCCCAAGCAAGGAAATGAGTTTGTCGAGGGCGAGGAGTCACTGGGATTGGGATCCTCAACATTCCTGGAGGGTACCCCGGCAGCTCGAACGGTGATCGAGAAGACTCAGGCCGAGACGCAGGCCATGGAGCAACAGAACTTGGGAAGAAAGAAGTCGGTTGTACAACGATTCCGAAGCATCAAGCGTGGGCCTCGTGACTACGACGCTGGCCGAGTTACCAGCCCAGAGAGCAGCTATGCCACGCCGAAGACGGGTGGAATGTCTGCAGGCAACAACGCTAACGAGCGAAACCCGTTCTTCGCCGAGTTCGACGAAACCGAAGAACACATTTCGGTGAAGCGCAAAGACTCCAACCCGAGGTCCCCTTCCAGCCCACCGCTACCGAACTCGAATCTCGAACGTCGAGCGACTGATGATGGAGCAGCAGGCGATGGCTTCCTGTCCCGTGTCAGGAGCCTGAAGGGAGGACGCCGACGGCCGGATGTGCCAGGCAGAGAAGCACCACCTGCTCCCGGCGTGGCGATGTAAGCTACCGACAGTTGAAGACGATATCGTTTGTGAATTATATCTCATGAGGTAGTTTATCCGGAGGCTGCATCGAGGAGTCGAGCCGGGATCGGCAGTCCTTTTCTGAGACGAATACCAACACCAGGGGGTGTTTCTAGGGATGGGGGGATTTGACACTGAATCCAGTGTGGTGGAATTCATGGCGAACACGTCTTTCGAAAATTTTCTTTGAAAGTACAATACAAGAATAGATGTAGTCGGCGGATGCGCTCAGCTTAGACAGCAAAGCTACTACCTATTGCCTACATGTGCAGTAGGGGGTGGTAAGGAAAGCTATCGGGCACCGGCATACTTACATCACCGTCACTCCTTTACAACCTTCAAAACCTTTCCTGTCAGGATACCTTCTTGCGTTCTATTGTGTTAATAGGAAGTAGTAGCAGACTTTCGAGATGTGTAAAGCATGGCTAAGAGAAACAGCAAAAGACGGACTAGACGAAGCATCGCTACCAAAAAAAAACTAGGAGAACGTCGTGCAGATTGAATTGAATGCATCAGCTCGGTTGCGTATTTGCTTTGATAACTAGAAAGGTTAATAAATACATAGTAGCATACCTATTGTGTACTGTACCTGTTTTATATGTACACATGAGATTGAGTAATAAGTAAATCTCCACTTTCAATGTTTTGTAGAGAAACTTCAATGTTGACATGATTTTATATGTGTACTACCTACCTGTCTAACCTAGTACTTAACCAACAATCTATTCGTATATACCTAACTTCTTTTACATACTCCAACTCTTTACACACATGTTCATAGTAAGATTTATCTCGACATTTTTCACTTCAAAAATCGACAAACTATAAATACCTACGGAAAGGGAATATGGATACGCACTCAAACGACGATCCGCCACCAGCATCACAGGCTAGCTCGCACTTCCCCTTTCTAGAACCCGTGTCCGGCGACATCCTGTACGGTCTCGAGGTCAAAAGGCGGCAAGACCTCAGACGCAGAGGCCGCGTGCGCACGGGGTGCAGGGAGATTGACGACGCGGTGTTGAAGGGCGGGTTTGATCGTGGTAGCGTGGTCGGTGTTAGTGCGGAGGACGGGGATGTTGGGCTTTTGGTGAGTATCTTGTTACTGTTTATTATTCTATGGTGTATGATAGGTAGGTAGGTAATAGCGAGTAAAAGCTGGTAGACAAGCAGACAGACAGACAGACAGACAGACAGACAGACAGACAGATAGATGAGTCACATGGGACGGGAAGGCTAATCCTTTTATCTAGGTCGGCCTGCAAACAGCAGCGCACACCCTAGTGTTCGGGGACCAGTCGCTGCGCCAGGAAAAAGTAGCAATCGTCACCACGCTGCCAGCCACGGCCGTGCTCCCCCTGCTGCGGGACGTGGTGAGGGCGCAGGTCCAGGTGAAGCTGGGCTCGGCGAGACAGAGGGAGGCGGAGGCGGAGGTGGAGGTGAGGCGGTGTCTGGAAAGGATTAGCGTGTCGAGGGTTTTTGATGTTGAAGGCTTGTGGGAGGTGGTTAGTGAGTTGGAGGCGCCTGTGCCTGTTGCTGCGTGTGACGGCGTCGCTGCTGCTGCTGCTGCTGCTGCTGCTGATACTACGACTGTTCTACACGAGGAAGAAGGAGACGCAGAAGTGGTTAGCGCGGCTGTGGAAATGGATGAACAGGAGACAACGAAGACCGCTAGAATTGGAGAAGAAGATGATAATGAGAAAGAAGATGAGGAGGAGGAGAAGAAGAAGGAGAAGGAGACGACAGCAGCAGCGACTCTACCTCCCCTCAGACCTCAGCAGCGGCGCACAGAGGTATTGGATAGCGAGTACGACGAAAACGAACAGCTGAGCTTGCCCTCGGCGTCTTCTTCGCCTTTATCTTCACCTCCAGACAGTATCCGATCTCCGTCTATTAGTGATATTCCTGCTCCTGCGATTATTACGCCTACACAAATATCAGCAGCAGCAGCAGCAGCAGCAGCAGCATCACCGACAGTAGCAAAGCAAGAAGAGCCCCAGCACCAGCAGGAACAAACCTCCCACACCCCCGACCTAATAATAATAACCCACTTCTCCGCCCTCCTCACCAACCTCTTCACCCGCGCCACCGCAGCCGGCACCGGCAACAGTAACAACAACAACAGCAAAACGTCAGCACATACTACGCTACAGCTATTATCCTCGCATCTGCGGTGCTTGGCACGCTCGTCCGCCGGGCCACTTGTTATGCTGCTTAATACTACTACTACTACCACCACCACCACCACCTCGTCATCTGCTTCTTATCCGACTACAAACATGAAAACCACGAAGCCTCCGTTGGAACCCACGCTCCGGTCAATATTCGCACCAACGCCCACAACAATCATCGGAGGAGGGGCAGGGGGGGCAGGTATAACAACAACAACCAAACCAGCCTTCGGCGCCACCTTCGCGCAGTTCCTAGACCTACACCTCCTGTGCACCTCCATCCCGCGCCGTCGAGGCGACGCCGCCGCGGCTTCTTCTTCTTCGGCGGCGGCGGCGGGGACGGTTCGGCACGCGACCGTGGTCGAGGTCTTGCTGGACGAACTGGTTGTCTGGGAGCGGGAGGGCGATGGCGATGGCGGCAGCAGTTCTGATACTACTACCAGGTCTACCACCACTACTACCACCACCCCAGCGAAATGGAAAAGAACCAACAGAGAACAACGATGGGGCGCCGTGGAGGCTCGCGCGGGGGCCGCTAGACTCGTCGACGCGTCTGTGGCTGTCGGGGACGCAAAAGACTCGAGGTTTCAGGGGCCTTTTCGGATCGCGGGTGGGTTTGGGGGGCCGCCGCCAAGGGGGCTGTGAGGAGCGTGAGGGAGTTGTTAGGGAATGGGCGGGCGGGTGAGGTGGAGGTGGGGGTCGAAGTTGTTCGTGTATTTGAGGGTCGTAATGGACTTGATCAGGGGACATACTTCGCGAATATCTATCTACCTAAGTACTACCACATTTAAAAGTTAGATTTCATGGGATGCCTTCCTTCTTAATAATGTATCGAAGGTCTCTACCATGAGAAATAATCACGATGACATCGAACCGGATTCAGTATAGAGTTTATTCATGCTTGTGTTCTACGAATTGCCTGGCCTGCCATCCAACACCCCAAACCATCCAACCCGTGACCATAAGCCCTAACCTAGCTAAGTTTATATGCTGATAGATAGGTACCTACCTACCTAGATAATGAACAACACCTCTTCATCAAAGTATCAGGATACGGCACTAATATCCATTAATGAACCGTACTAGGTACCCTTTTCCTACTCCCATCCCCAAGCGCCTTTTACATTTAGCTTCGTGAATGTGTGATATAGTATACAGATGCATCGCTTAGATTAGCTCATCCAATCTTTTCACGATGGAATAGCCTCTAATATTACCTAGCATGGCTCGTCATCTGCAGCTGTGGAGTTTCTGCCTTACGTTAACTCTTCACAACTCACCCACCTCCTCGTCCGCGACAAACGGGCTCAAACGCTCAATCAACTCCTCAACGGGAATATCACCATCGACATCCGCGTTCCAGGAGCCCTTGTGCTTGTGCGGGGGAATCAGAACAGAATCAACCACTTGAATGACACCGTCCTTGGCCACTCCATCCTGAATGGTAACAGGCACGTGTCCGTTGAGCTTGATTCTGATAAATCCGTACCACCGTGTAATGTCGACAGCGATGTGCTTGTCACCTAGGAGCGTAGGCAGGTCGATGTGGAAGTGCTTGACGCCCTTGCCGGTCGTCTGGTCTTTGTCATTGACGTCGTCGGCACTCTCGATTTCGTCACACCGCATGTTGAGAAGAGAGTCAGAACCCTTCTTCCCGTAGTACTCGTCCGAATACAGCGTCTCGTTGACGACAACGTGGTAGGCTAATAGTGCCTTGAGGTAATGTAGCCCCTTCTCCGTGTTGAACAGGAAGGCATTGGCGCCAGGACCCAACTTCTTGAAGGCAAGGTTTGTGGGTGCGAAGAGAGTAATGCCTGTAAGGTATTTCTTCCCGCTACTATTGTGGTGGTGGCCGAACCCAGTCTTCCCGGCTGCGAGGGAGAGCGTTGAGAACTTGGTTGGGAATAAGGAGATCAATGTCTCGATGGGCGGCGGTGGTACTAGGATGTGGTCTAGACCATGAACGACTCCATTCTTGGTTACCTAGTTGGGGTGTCGATTAGCAAACATAATCTAATGATATACATGGTAGAGTGATTAGAGGGTTCATATAGAGAGAACATACCAAGTTTGCGTAGATAATCTTGCCGAAAAAGTTCATCCTTACACCGGACAAGCCAACACTAACGCGAAGCCTCTGAGGTCTGCCGCCCAGTGCTTCTTCTTCGTAAGCGGTCGGTAAAGTGTGGTGAGTGAGCACACGACCAGCGGGATAGAAGCCGGGAAGGACATGATACTGAATGAGCTTTTCGATAAACTCCTTGGGGGGCTTATGGCCCTTATGGTGGTCGGGGATCCTTTCAAAGGCTCGGTCGGTGGGCACGAGGACTGTCACGTTACCTCCTGATGTGCTATTGAGCTTGTCGACTAGGTCTGGAAAGTCGTCAATCAAGGCAGCGAACCTCTTGGTGTAATTGGAGGCGTGGATCGATTGATACACCGTCAGGTTCGTGCTGTGTCCCGGGGGTCCGTGGTGAGGACCGTTGTTGTAGTCGGAAGTTGAGAGAAAGTCGGTGATCAAAGAGGTGTCCTCGCTAAGTTCACCAGCCTTATTCTCGGCAATTCTAATAGCGTCATCTAGGACATTATGGGCGGACGAGAGAGCGTCGTCGAAACTAGGAAGGGCATCCCACCACGTAGAGACGGTTTCTTCGGTTTGCTGTTTGACATCGAGGATGAGCTGCTTTGCGGTAGCCTCATCAGGTATAACGATAGCGGAGGCTGTGGCCACCAGGGGCAACAGCGTAGTCGAATACTTCATGTTCGACGATGATAGGGTTCGTGATTTGGTAGAACAAGTGGGAAATATCAAAAGGGTCCGGAATCTACGGATGTGGGAAAAGCTTATAAGAAGAGGTGCACATAAGACGATATAAGACGCTTGTCTTACGAGGCCAGGGATCTCTGACGGGTATTGACGTCAAACCCCGTATATAATACAGCTAGGAGTATTCAGATCACAAAGGGAGAAAGGGGGGAAGGGGTCTAGAACCGAGTCGTGGATGACAAGCGATGAGTCGAGAGAAGGGAGGATTAGGTATTCTACTTACACAGGTATGTTGTACTTGTGTTTGTACTTCAATAACGTACTTGACCTACGCAATTACTGATTTGTATTAGGAATGATTGGACGCCTCTGAGATTTGCAGGATGCGTAATGCCAATCTCTCCTCTCTTTCCGCGTCATGATTGATGATTGTGATTGAAGGACGGGCATCTGGAAGAGAGAGGTGCAAGTTTAAGTGGGATATATTCACAAAGTACAAAGTAGCGATACGCCTTATGTCTTACGTCTTACGTCTTACATGTACGTCTTCGACTTGCCTCTTATTGGTGACTGACCAAGCTACCTGTATCCCTGTCGTCTCATCCCCAGTTTTGTACCAACGGGTCGGGCACTTCATGGTCCCGCTTCCCGACCGGTCTTCCCATTGGCTACATGTAATGTTAATTCTTCATATATTAAAAGAAGTCGCAGGTACATTGTTACATATACACACTTTAAGTCTTCAACTCCAGTTATACGTAGAGGAATACGCGTATAAGGGATAGGTACGCGGATAGTTCATACACCTATCTATCTTGCATACAAAGTACTAGGTAGGTAATATATGTACCTAGCTGAGTAAGTACATTATGATCTGCCATCCCAACCCTTAGGTCTCATGGCCAGATATTAACTTCTTGTTTGGGTGCTGGCGTTTGTAGGAATCTGTGAGAGTTGTTCATGGACCCGCGGCTTCTTGCTATCGAGTCCACATGTCGAACGGCTGGTATTTAGTCTAGGCGGTTGGTTTTTGCGGTAGACACGGAAGACGATGACGATGTGAGCGATGACAATACTAATACAAGCCCTACAGACGCGGGGGATGATTTCATCTATCTGATCACGCTGAGCCTGAGACGGAGTCGATTCAGGAGGGAGACTCGGCTAGTTTAGCAGCACGGCCTCGTTCACGTGAGATACTGTTTTGCGATGACCAAGTTGCCCTATTCAAGGCGAGGCACGGCAGGCTATAAACTTGACTGTCAGGTACTCAGGGCTCCAGGGCGTTGGGTGGAATTTGCTATGTTGTCCGCGTCTTCACTTACCTAGTACCGAGTAGACAATATACGTGTATGGTGCTGCCAACGGGAAACCTCACTAGTTCGTCGAGACGTCATCAAGACTCAAGCTCGCCAGGTATGCTGGATAAGAGGCGTCGACATCGACATCGAAACGTCCAGCTGGCAAGTTGACGCCCGTTACTTGTTCTCCGGGACGGAATCATTTGGTGGGTGCGTCGGTGCCTCCATTGGTGCCTCAATTAATGCCTTAGCCGGCACCTCAATTACAGGCTGTGGAGGTGGTGCAACGCCTTGTCCGCCGCCGTTTTGGCTTTGCAGCTTCTTTTTGACGTGGTATATGAAAGAGATCACAGACATCATGACTGATTTTGCCGTAGGCACTGTGTTATCGAAGTTGAAGAGTGGTTGGAATATTTTTTTAGGAAATGGATGAGAGCGGAGGTAGGCAAGTAGGCATCTGTCCCCTTTTATAGTGTATACTTCTAATAGTCTGACTACTACCTAAGTAAAGACTTTCGCCCAAGAGTAGCAAGGTTGAACATACCAACTATCGCAGCTATTAGCCATAACTCTGAACCCTGAACACACCTATCTTACCAACTATTCCCTTAGTTCTAAGTAAGACGGCTGACACCAAAATCTTATTCTCATTCATCTCTAAGAAGCCAAAAACTCCTCAAGTATCCGGTTGAACTTCTCCGGATTCTCCCAGAACATGCAATGGCTCCCGCCTTCCTCCTTCTCAAAGATCTCCAACCGGGACCCCGGTATCTGTTTCGCTATCCACTCGATCCCCGTGATCGGTATGGGACTGCCCTTCGCTCCGACCACGAGCGTCGGGACGGTGATCCGGGGAATCACGTCCCTCCACTTTGAAAATAGGGGGATTAGCATATGTATATGGGCAAAGGGGGCGAGGGAAAGGCGAATCATGAGCACCAAACCAAAGAAAACAAACAAACAACCTACATCCATCGCCGCATGATCCAGCATCAGCCTCCCCGCCAGGTCCGGCGGCATCTTCCTCGCCTGCCGCATACTCCACTCGAAGTCCTCCTCGGACACCTTCTCCGTGTAAAAGGACCTGGACAGCGCCTCGCGCGCCTCCTCGCCCTGGGGTCCGACCATCATGGCGTTCGAGGCCTCGAACACCTGCGCGGGCTCGAACATGGCGGCCGCCTCGGCTTTCTGCTCGGCGGTCCACGATGGGTTGATGGTCATCGCGGGCGACTGGTCGACGAGGACGAGCTTGCGGATGCGGGTGGGCGGGAAGAGGTCCCAGTCTGTGGTGGGTGTGGGTTAGTAGCGATTATCTCTCTAAGCCGTCTTCCTCATTTCCCTCGTTTTGCTTTTTTTTTTTTTTTTTTGGGGGGGGGTTGAAAAGAGGAAAAAGGGGAGGGGGGCAGATGAGAGAAAAGTACAAAGTCTCCTAAACCAGCTCTACATCAAACAACCACCCACCCCCCCTCAAATAAACAAAAAAAAAAAGACCGCCATCAATACTCACAAGCCCAAACCACCGAAACCCCCATCGAGTGCCCCAGCACCACCACATCCCTCAGCTCCAGCGCCTCCAGCAGCGCCTCCAGGTCCGCCGCGAGCCGATAAACGCGGTACCCGAAGCCCGGCTTATCGGAGTCGCCGTGGCCGCGGTGGTCGTACGTGGTGACGCGGTACCTGGTCTGGAAATGCGCGACCTGCTTCTGGAACTGCGCCGCCGTCTGCGACCACCCCGGTATCAGCACCAGGTTCGGCGCTGCGGGGGGCCCGGCTTGCGAGTAGTGTAGGCGCACGCCGGGGGAGACGAGGATGGAGTTTGTGGCTGTGGCCATGGTGCTGCTTGCTTGCTTGTGCTTCTTTTTCCTTCTGTTGCTTCCTTTCTTTTGGGGGGGAGGGGAGGCTCGGCGAGGATGCGTTGAGGGGTTAGGTAGGTAGGTATGATATTACCTATTATACATGCTGGAATAATACCAGACTCGATAAAACAAACCCGCGACAGCCGAGCGGGGGGGCGGTGTACGATATAAGCTTATATACACGAATATTCAAGATAAGCCAAACTCAAGCGTAAGCTGCGGAGGTAATGTACCTACCTACGGGATTTAAACGGGGGACATGTAAACCGGGCCTCTACGTATATCCATCTATCTTTACATCGGAATACCTACCTAGTTAGTACCTATCTACCTACCTATGAGATCAAGCGAACAGGATTATTATATTACTATGACTAAAACACGTTACTTATTACCAAACTCGAGTTGCTAAGCCACCTAAGCAGAGCATCTTTCTTTCTTTCGGTTCGCTTCCGTCTCCGCCCTGCTGCATGACGATGGTAGGTAAGTAAAAAAAAAAAAAAAAAAAAAAAGTCTCCGAGTAAGTAAGTAGGCAGGCAACCTCTAAGTAGGTATAGATTATCTCCCAACCCCTCTCAGCTGAAAGATGAGCTACGGCAAAACGATACACGACAAGCGGTATTACTTAGGTTAGACTCAACCCCACGAGCATGGTATGTACATAAGAACCGCTTTGGTCAGCTTCAAGCGGGCTAACCTACCTAGGTAGGCTGCCTAGGTATCAACACTTCCATCCACGAAAACCAAAATCGCTCGTAGCTTAGGGTTCTCATAACTTCCTTCGAAACCTCATCCCCGCGGTCATTCATCTTGTCCCGTCCTCCGCTGCCACTTTAACACCCACCCCCATCACCACCACCACCACCTCCTCCTCCTCCGCCATCACCACCACCACCTCCTCCATCGCCGCCATATCCACCTCCGCCTCCGCCTCCGCCTCCGCTGTCACCGCCGCCTCTCTTTCGGCCGCTAGAGCAAGAGTTCCCCATCGCTGTGACTATCATGAAGTTTATTAGCACTTTCCGAGTACTCATTCAATTCATTGATTAATTCACAAGTAGGTAGGTAGGTAGGCAGGTACCGCGAGTCCGACAACTCACTTGAAAAAATTGATCTCTAGAAACAGGTCCTAGGTAGGCAAAGTATATATTGCAGTTTAGTTTAGTTTTGTTTTGTTGGTTCGATAGAATTGAATTATATCTTATTGTATTGTATTTTGTTTCGTTTTGTTTCGACTTTGGGTTTCCCACTCAGCACGAGGAGGTCGTCCTGTAGACTGCTGCTTCTTATAACTAACGCCGTAGGTGACACAACGAAAACTGCACGCCCCTGAGTTTCGAATCAGCCCCGACTACTACTGTCTAACCTTAGTATATACCGAATGCGCATACGTAGGGTAGGTATGTAGGTGTTGTACCGCCCGAGGCTGCAGAGCCTGCAGCCAAGCAAAAATATATATTAACGAGCGCTTACGAGACCAGGACTTTGCACGAGAACCGACGCTTCTGAGGCTGTATATTCCCCATTTTATTAGATCGTCTCTCGCGAATGAATAAAAAACGCCTAACTTATAAAATCATTCTATATTTAAATAAGAAACTATAGCTCGGTACCTAGGCAGAATTTCAGCTTGGACTGACCCCGCTGGAGGCATTGCTCTCCGCCCTGTTTGATAGGATGTGGGAGGACTAGGCAGATAGTCCTACGGGAGACGTCAGCGGGATTGGCGGTTCTCTTGATCTTCCGATTCTAGGAAGGACATCGGCCGGCGCTAGATAGGTTAGCCTAACACGAATCCTTTGTCCATGTGATTTTTAATGATGTTTCGAATTGCATCCAACATAAGACAAAATTACATGCACCGAGAAGAACTACAAGCCCACGGGTGAGGAATACAAATGCTCCGGTTGTTTAGAGGCACCGTATACAGGTAGCCCTGGGGGTCTTATACAACAAGACTCTAAACTAGAAGCTAAGTTACATGTAGTAAATACAAGCTCGTCAATAATACATGGGGGCAATACATGGGGGGGAATACAAATGTACAATACCTAGTGTGAGTACCAAGTAACTCATCGCCCGATGCCTCATACGGGACAGGTGCTATCCGTCTTCTCGAGCTTAAAACTCGGCTTGCCGTGCCCGCGACATACTGACTCGGGTCATGGGCAGTAAAACCAAGCCACACACCCACCCGTAGCAAGGGTAGGCTGTTTTGAGCTGAGCCCTGATATCTCGGTGTGAATTTTGGACTGATCCTCTCTTGTGAAGAGTCATTACTGCGATTTTTCTGTCGTCCTTGTGTTGAGCTTCTAGGCTGCAACGTCGTGAGAGATGCTAAAGATGAGCAATCTCTAGTGTCCGAGATTTGATTGATGGCTGGGCATCAGCTCTGAATACTTCGACCGAAAGCGCTTACCTTTTATATATAAGCTTCTTGTTAGGCTTGCTAGAGTCGTATACATTGCTGATAACAAGAGCGAGTGCATGTTGGATCTCTCCCGCCAAGAGCGATGTATGCTGTGTTGAATAGCCTCTCTCGTGAGAACTGTATCGATCTCGGGAAGAGCAATAGAGTATCGTTCATTCGGCAAGAGCGACATAGTCGAGGCAGTTTCACGGCCCACGTCTGCAGGTGCTGCGTGTTGCTGCGTGTTGATGAGTGTTGACCAGTGTCGTCTAGTGTTGTTGATTGTTGTAGAGTGTCGTCAAGTGTCGTCAAGTGTCGTTAGGTGTCGCTATGTGTTGCTGTTGGCACATTGTAGCATAATTAGAGCTAGTCGTATGCTTTCCTACGCCAGCTAAGCAACACGCTCGACTGTGTGCTACTCCAAGAATCGAATGCTGATAGGTGGGAACGCAGATACATTCTCGAATCCTATGAGGGTGGCCTTCGAGACTTCTAGACCTATGGAGAAATCGCTAGGCCGATGAGTTCTTGAAACCCATCAGCGCCACATTGGACACCTTCAGTTCCCTGGGAAGATGACGGCCATTCTGTCACGATGTTTATGGGTCACGGGTAGTTGGTGGAGATGGTAGGGGAGTCGCTTCAGCAGGAGCTGGAGAAGGTTCGGCGGTGGGAGGAGGAAGAGCAGCCCTATTCTTGTTAGATGGTCCAGCCTGGTCAGAAATAGTAAGTAGGTGCTGTTCGTGGCTCGACCAGGAATCCGTGGGTGAGGTTATACTGGTTACCGAAGAAACGTAGAGGTGCTGCCAGATGTAAGACCTGTAAGGCAAGTTTAATGACAACGATTAAGATGTGTAGAACTGAATATCAGAGATTAGAAGCAAGATCCCGTCAGTGGGGAGTCGTAGCGGTGGGCATTTCTGGTGCCTTCATCTTGTTCAACTTCTGAATAGCCTGGTAGGCCAGCCGTTCCAGGGAGAGTTTATTTGTCTTAGGTAAGGCCATCTTCATCAAGATACACTTGACACTTGAGAGAGGAACCTCTCCTCGGAGTTCGCGTCGAAGTATTGTTTTTGATGATGATGATGATGTCGAGTTTGTTGTCGTGGTGTTTGATCTTGATGATGTTGCATTTATGATCATGATGCTTCATCTTTACCCCCGCAATATATTTCGGTGGGATAACCAAATACTGGAAATAATCTCTCTTCCCAAAACTTGGCCACAGCCCTCCATCCAACATCGAGTGTCCAAGTTCGCCCGGCTCAGGCCTCCAATGGCGTCTCTTTGAGTATAGACAGACGACGGTGTTGATGTCGTTGATGTCCTTCTCGAAGACTCGCCATCCGGAGTAGGCTCTAGTGTGGTAACACTTGGTTCCCGCCACGTGCATGCCGTTCACTTCGGAGCAGCAGCCGGTCCCCCTAAACAAACGAGGAGAAATAATCGACGGTTAATAATATGTAGCGCTCTCCACCTGGACCCCGTGGGGATATCGGCCCCAAGAAATCCATCCCCACCACGGACCAAGGAGTGAGATGCACAACCAACCGCCTTCCTCCCCTCGCCGGCAACTTGTTAGAAGTTTCGGTACACATCTGACAGGAGGCACATTTCCTCACAACGTCCTGATATCATGTTGGCCAACAAAAATGCCCAAAGAGGCACTCTCCACGAGGCTGTGCTTGGAAAATGGTAAAGGAGATACCAAGGACCAACATACGTCGCCAGCCCAACCACCCCATTCTCCTCCAACCGACATACCACCTACCCTACCACCGCCTCCCGGAAGCAAACTGCTCACAATATAAATTGGCAACGAGGACGTTGCATCACCTCCCCGCGAGGAGGGTGATGATAGGCGCCACTGGCGTGACTTAATCAACTCTTGCCATTCTACTCATAGCACCTCTGCTGGTACCAGGGGATGTGTTTCCGTAGGAAACCCGTCATGCCGATGTAAGTCTCCAGGTCGGCCAGGTTCGTCGGCATCTGTAGCTTTCTGATGGCCGCGATGCGGTCTTTAGTTATACTGACACCGTATCCATCCACTGAGAATCCCAGGAGGGTGATGGATGGATATCCGAGGAAGGATTTCTTGGCGCAGATCGCCAATCCAATTTCGTCAAACCTGGCGAATACCTTGTCCAGGTGGTTCAGGTGTTCTTCCTTGGTGTCGCTGTAGATGACGATGTCGTCGATGTATGCCTTGACGAAATGGTCGTAGTCTTTCAGGCGTTGGTCCATGAATCTCTGACCCAAGGCTGAGGAGTTTTTGAATCCCATCAGGGCTACGTTTGATACCTCGAGACCTCTCGGAGAGATAATGCTTTCGTCTCATTGTTTTCAAGGCCTTTTATCTGCGTGAATCCTCGTGCGCACATCCCGGCCTGAAAGCGTTCGAGATTGCCGTTTGACAGGAACTTCTTTAGTACTCATTTGGAATCGATCAAGTGGCCGTGTTTGGCTTCATCTGGGCCCGGAAACTTAGATGGAACACTGCAAGTTTAGTGATTCAAAGATGATTGAGCTGATGAATCCCTTTACCTACGGATTGAAGCAGTCTGGGGCCGCCACTGTAGATAAGGGAATCAAACTCATCCTTCTCAGGACCCATTAAGCTTCTATCGAAGACAGTGTGCTCGTCAATTCCGTGTTCATCGGTAAAATGGAGCTTTGCAGCGTTCTGCATCAGTAGAGGGTGTGGATGCCATTCGTCGCTGTCACCGTCGACGAGGACATGACCCGGCTTTGGGCGGCGTCGCGACCAGGGGTCTATGCCCGTCTTAGATCAAAAGAGATGATTTCAGACTGGAGGTCCGAGAAGATCTGGCTATATAATCTGAGCTTAGCGGCTTTTCATAAATTTACTCAAGTAAACCTAATCTGCCATGGCTGGATTTTCCTTTTTGGAATTTGGTAGTGTACATATACAGTTGTGGCTGATGAGCTGTCTTATGTGTAGCGGTTGACACGGAAATAGGTACGAGAGTGAGGGATATATTTGGGTGCTGTTCTCGCTGCGGACGAGGTAGCTATTGGCTGTGGTCGTGGATGGGTAATTGGCGAGCAAGGAGGAAAAGAATCGATCAGCTCGAGGGGACGAGGGATTTATATTTCTGTGAACAAGGGTAGATTTGGGTCTAGTCCTAGTCAAGTTGGGAGATTTATAGCAGGAGCTTGCCATGATAAGAGACTGAGAGAAGGCACTCTCAGGCTTTCAAACAGTTGGAAGTGGCGTAGGTGATAGTGATAGTCGTTTATTAGTGATGTGTAGAGGTTCGGGTAGGAGCGTTGAATAATTAAGATTCGATGGTATTAGATAGTAGGTAACTGTAAATGACAGAAGATCGAAAGAGGTACGTGGGGATATCGATGGTTGTAACCGAAGGGTGGGTGGGTAGGTAGGAAGGCTCGAGTAAGGGTGATGAATCGTTGGAGGCAAGTCGATGGTTTCTACCCTATCCTTCGGAGGATTAGATTATGGGATTTGAGACACAGAAGAAGAGTCTTGAAAAGAAACTTCTTCGTCTCATTGTTCTACCGAAATCTATTGTACATTCATCAATCATCCATCTAATGCAAACGGCGCCCAACGCCGTATGAAAAGTCCAGAATATGGACAACTGATAGGACGAGTATGTTAGTAGAGAAGACTATAGAGTGAGGAATTCAAGAGAAGGAGGTAGGCAGGTAGGTACTATGTAGGAGGGTACGATGCTTACTATGACAATGCGTCACAGCCGCGACCCTACCCATCTCCAACATTGAAACAGGATTAAGGATTAGGGAAACTTAAAAAAACACAACAGGATGCGCGGAAACTGCAAACAGGTATGTTAGTAAAGGAAATAATATTAAAGTAGATGACTCAACCTTGAACTTACCAAAACAATGCCATAAAACACCGTAATGCAGGAAAACAAGAGAACAGGAAGGTAGGGCATGGAAACCGAGCAAGGAGCGGAGCAAGGAGATCGGGTTGCTCTTCCATCTGCATGCAATAGAAGAAGGCCAAGGCCAAGGGAGCAAGAGGAAGCCACTAACGACGCGACCCGAACCTCTTTATTCTGGGGTAGCTCTCACTTGACCTTGACCTCCGATGAAGCAGCATCTGCTGCTTCAAATATTGCAGGTCGTTCTTGTCGAGCTGCTCTCCCTCTCCCTCTCCCTCCTTTCCTTCCTGCGGAAACATCGATGGCGACGGCGAAGGCGATGGCAACGGGCCTTTGCGCTCCTTTTGGAGCTTCGTCACTATGGCGAGTGGCTGCAGGTGCTCGTTAACACGAGCCGCGCGATCTTGCGCCTTCGGGCTCTTGGAGGAGGCAGCGAACACGTCGTCGTCGTTGTGCGCTCGCTCTAAGCCCAGGTTGGGAGTCTGCGCCTGGAACTGCGCTTCCGGGCGAGCGTTGTCGGCCGCGTCCGCCGGGGTCTCCGCAGCCTGCTGCTGAGACGGGCTTGTTGGTAGCGGGATTTGCTGGGCCCAGAGCAAGTGCTGCAACTGCGCGTTCTGTTGCTGCAGTCCTTGGATGGCCAGGTTCACCTGGCTTTTCACGCCGCTGACCGTTTGCTCGAGGTCGGCGATTCGCTTCTCTCCTTCCAGCCGTAGGCTGTTGTTTTCTTCTTCCAGCGCCTTGATACGCTGGATTGTCTCTTTTCGCAGGTTGTCGTTTTCCTGCTCTAGCTGAGTAATGCGCTGCAGCGCGTCTTTTTGCAGGATGTCGTTTTCCTGCTCTAGCTCGGTAATGCGCTGGTTCGCGTCTTCTCGCAGGGTATCGTTTTTCTGCTCTAATTGGGTGATACGCTCGGCTGCGTGTTGCTCCAAGCTGGTCTTGTCTTGGAGCAACGCCATATAGGCCTGCTCTAGCTCTCCATATGAGAGCTGGCCATTCGACGACATGGTAAAGTCCATTTTGTCGACGTCGTAGGAAGAGTAAGAGGTTAGAGGAGAGGCCAACATGTCGACCGGTATGGGGGAAAGAGGCGGGGAGGTCATCTCGACGTCGAAGTCGACGTCGACATAGTCGTCCATGTCCATGTCCACGTCCGAGTCGTCCATATCCATGGTGTCAGGAACGGCCGCCATGTGATATGCCGCGGGGGACGAGAAGTTGTAGGCTCCCATAGAGAAGGGAGCCGCGAAGGAGCGGAAAGGGTCAAACATATTGGTGGGTTTATGATCAGGAGTAGGATCAGAAGCCGGAACGGAAGAACGGGGGGTAGGTGCGGAGGTGATGGTCTTAGTGAGAGAGGAAGAGGAAGAAGAGGAGGAGGAAGGATACTGGATTACCAGATTAATGGGTTGAGTCACGACTCTCGCCATGGTCACGATTTAGGTCGACTTTGGCTAGGTAGATGGTGTTGGTAGTTGTGAGGTGGTGGGGGCTTGGAGTGTGTTGGAAGGTCTGCGAAACTGAAACGAATGTTAGTATTTAAACGCCTGAAAGTATGTAAAATATGAAGAATGATTGAATGTAAAGAAATGAAAATGAAACATATCAGTTGAGTGTAGACACGAGTGAGGGTAGAGAAGGATTAGTTGTAGGGAAAGCTTGGGGTGGATGATTGAGAGTGAGAATGAATAGTTCAAGGTACAGATGGGTGATTGAAAAATACAACAGAGAGAATTTACAGCAGGGAATGGATGACTGAAATCCAAGACGAAGGATTAAAAGTCCAGATGGGTAATTGAAATATTTATAAAAATTGACTTACTTGAAGACTGGTTATTGAATGGTAGGTATCTTCGATTCAAACTTGGTAGCTTGGTTCGACGTTGAAATTGCTGGCTGTCAGTTCAGTGAATCTGATTGCTGGTAATTTCGAAAATGAACTCGTGCTGTAGGAAGAAAAAAAAACAAGGGAGTGTGTGTGTGAAGAGAGCGAAGGAAAGATAAAATTTTAAATACTGATCAGAATCAGTCAAAATCAGACTACCTGTGGGAAAGCATCCTCAGGTTCAAAATAGGTGAAGTGGACTAAGGGGTTAAGGGTGAAAAAATTGATAGGAAATTGACGGTTGTACCTTTTCCCCTCCCCGATAACGAAGGTGGTGATGGAACCTACCCAGGTAGATACAAGTCCAATAGGACAACCTTAGGAGAGACAAGGAAAATACGTTGGAATAAACGTTGTACGGTTATGATGATGCCACTATTTACGACCGTCGACAGGCCAACAAATATACTGGGTTGAAATTATAGCATTGATCTCATAGCGTTATAGTATACCGACCTACTTGGGCTATCAGCTCAGAGGTTGTTTATAGTACAAGTTAGAGAATCTCCCACAGAATCTCCTACACCTTTCCCATACTTAACATTATAGCAGTAGGCTGACCGCCTATCAAATCATTGACCAAAAGGCATGTACAACTTGGACTCGTCTATCGTTCGAGGTCGTTACCATGTGTGAACCGAAATCCGGGACACGTAGCTAGAGGTTTACGTAGTAGTGTCTAAAAGCCGTGAGTCAAATCAATACTACCTAGTTATACCAGCCCCGAGATCCGGGCCCTTGGTGACTTTGCTCTTGGCGGTGCTCGATGAGAGGATCTTTGATTTGAAAAGCGTCGACTATATCACGCCACATCTTCATGTCGATGGAGAACACGGCTTGCTGCCTCTGAGCACGATGCTTGGAGACATGCATTTCATCCTCCTCGCGTAATGGATCTAGATTGAGGACAAGGTTAGCAATAAACAAAAATTGATGGTCGTCAGGTATATAGTGAGGATCAGCTTACATAGAGCTGGCAAGTTTTTGTGGTCAAAGTTGATCCCAACTTGGCCCTCTCGTATTAGAAAGCTGACGTAGAACATATTCTCTACCGTTTGACCGAAAGATCGTGGATTCACGACGAACTTCATCAGATCAATGCCGCCAGTATCTTTCAAACCGTGGCGTTCCATCAAAATCGCAGCCTCGTCATCATCAGCTCCGTGATCAACCGCGTCTTCCACAACCCGTTGAGCCTGCTCTTGCACCTGTTTCAATCTTGAGAAAATCTTGGCGCATATCGCGGTCAAATCGTTGTTCTCGGTTCTTTGTACTGCCTCGGCGTCCAGGATCTCTGGTCTTGTTTCTTGTAGATTATCAGGCCTAAAGGGTGCACTGCGCTTGACAATCTTCCGTTTCTTCGCTTCGGCGGAAAGAGGGCCGAGGAGAAATCCGGGTGTGGCTGGACGTCGAATATGGGGAAGACAGGCGAACCGGCCGAGATGCTCCCAGTTGAACACATCACCTTCATCACCAATGCCATCCTCATCTTCACCTTCATCGGCGAGGGACCTTCGGCCTGGTCTCCTGCGATGCTGTTGTGTAGAGGTAAGCTCTGGGGCATCGTCTTGGGCAATGCCGGAGCCTAGTCTCATGTAGGTAATGCATTTCGAGACAAACTCATCGACGTCAATTCCTTGGGCAATGTTTCCTGAAGTGAGACGAACGGTCTTCCGGTATGATGCGTCGGCTGTGCTCACGAGAAGTTTTGAGTCGATGACAGCTTCTGTAGGCTGCTTCACGTTGGACTGGTAAGAATTTGCCTTGCGTACAGTTTCGTGCAAACCAATTGAATCAGGCTTCATGTACTCATCATAGTTGTCATGAAGGTCATGTATGGCACCTCGAAGTGAACGCTGCAAGTTGCGTTTCTCCTCCATAGATTGGAGTGGATCAAAATCTTCTCCGCCAAGCGCAGCTTCACCGTCGGGCTCATGTGTGCGACGCCGTGAAGTAGCGCGTTCCGTGCCATTGGTGCCATTGGTGCCATTACGCTTTCTCTTGTGAGCATTCTCGGGGGCTTTCCCTTTATCTCTGATAACCAATGAATTGTGGCGATCATCTGAATCTGTGATAGAGCCGGATGACTCTGGCGTGGGTGACATTGAAGACATGGCCGACAGGAGGGTCGAGAACAGTATACTAAGTATTGATGTCTCCCTTTATTTAGCCTTTAGTAGATAGGAGAATTTAAGACCACCTAACCTTAGTTGTGTGCCTTGATAGGTGAATCTTGATATTCGATGTGGTCCACGATCCTGCAGCGCGTTAGTCGCGTTTTGACGTGACGGGGGATAAATTGATAAGCTAGTTAGGAAGTCGATGCTTACTAAGTTACTCTTCTGGCCCCTAGTATGAGAATTCCAAGGTTATTGCGTTTAGAGTGTAAGTTATGTATGGAAATTTCAATAAAAAATGAACGAAACATGCGAAATATTTGCCTGATTGGCAAATACATACTGTACTACCTAGTACCTGCACATGTGCAGTGGACCAGTGGTTACATGTAGCTACCAGTCAGTACGTAGATAAGTGGGGGAATGACCTCTTATCTAATCTACATATCCATAGCTTATAAAGTTCCAAGTTATGACGAGCGAGAGCACATGCGATTCAATCAACGATGTTCTTATTCTTGCGATTCTTGCGATTCTTCTTGCCAACATCGTGAATTCTGCGAATCTTATAAACATAGTAACAGTACATTCTCTAATCCAACAATAATAATTTAATACCAACTCCAGAATTTCCCGGACCGTGCTGTCATGAAAAACACGTTTTACGATGGAACCCTTTTCTTTTGGTACTTCACAGTCGCTTGACCTCGAAGTCAGCATACGCATGTGAGGCTTGTTGCCGTTGTTGGTTATCGGCGCTTGACTGACAAAATATGTGTAGAATTAATCTAGAGGGCGAAGAAACACCTCATCTGTATTCTACCCTGCTTAAAAGGCCTGACCTCAGACATGTTGGCTCCAACTTGGCGTTTGTCATCTCCCAATCTTGTGTTTTCTTCACAGCTTCTGTTTCTAACATGAAGCCTCCATCTTTAGTCCCTATTCCGACCTATACGTTACCGTTCAGGCCTGGGCTGGCTCGAAGCCCTTGACCGTTCCAGTCCAGACATCATATAAAGCATTCCGGAATGAGAGGAGGTACGATTTGCTGCCTAGCTTTGGCCACACAGTCTAACTTGATGGCTGACCTGCTTTAGATGGAACGAATGGCTTACCGTACCGATAAAATATAAATCTCTCTCCGTGAACTCCTACCTCGCTATAACCATATGGGATCTGTCGCCAACTGGTGGGAAACAAGCTCAAGGCCACGCTATACCCTTTGGAGGGACCACCCTACCGCTTTTTGACCATGATAATCAACTGCAAAAGGGTAGGCAGAAATGCCAAGTCCATCGACACAAGCAGGCAGATGGAAATGATAACACAACTACACCGTCAAGTGTCGCTAAGAAAAGAGGGGGCTCTAAGAAAGAGGATAATGTCGTTGTGGATAGAGAAGCCGAAGAACTCGAACGCCTAGAGAAATTATTCAAGAAACACGAGTTGGGTGAGATACCCCGGGTGGAATGGCTCGACCAACTCGTGTACCGTGGGACCGAGAAACGTGGCTTGAAAGCAGCAAAGAACTCTGTCAAATCACTTCAACGCCAGTCGGCACTGAACGGCAATGCGGAGGCAGACGGCCAGCAGACTAAAGCGACAGATTCAGAAGCTGAGGATCCGCCGAGGCCTGGCCCGTCCAAGTTCGTGCTCAATGTCGAGCTACCTCGTTTTGACTTTCCAGTGGTATTCGCAGATCACGAATATCAACCGCCACCGGTCTCATCCTTCCAGCACTCTTCGGCCTCCCAGTCGAATATTATCATGAAACCCCCTCCTGAAGTGGCCTATGGTCCTGGAATCAATGGCCCTGACAATGCAGGAAACAGCATGGGCGGTCGGATTGTCCGGATATATGACCCTGAAATTGATCAGAAGGACAATCCAGTGGAAAGCAAACACAGACGCCTAGTCAGGAGTCAACATCGTCATGGAATACTAGATAAAGATTTGAGGCCCAACTCTAAAGTCCGCGATGAGTTGAATCTTATCATGTCATATTCTCCGATTCATGTCTTGACCCCAGAGGAGAAGGATCTCGTCTGGAAGTTCCGTTACCACTTGACTAAAGACAAACGGGCCTTGACCAAGTTCGTCAAATCTGTCAACTGGCAGGATCAGAGTGAGTCTAGACAGGCTATTCTGGTTATTAGTAAATGGACAGACATTGATGTCGACGATGCGCTTGAGCTACTCGGCCCTACTTTCGACAACCGAGCTGTGCGAGCGTATGCTGTAGATCGGTTGAGGAAGTCTGACGATGACGAGTTGCTGCTTTACTTACTGCAGCTCGTACAAGCTCTGAAGTTCGAGCATATCTCTGCCGATTCCAACCAGGCAACCGTTCAAGCGTCCTCGCTGGCTAGCTTTTTGATTTCGCGGGCTGTTCAAAACTTTACCCTCGGAAATTACTTCTACTGGTATCTTGGGGTTGAATACGATGACAAGAGTAATGAACAGGGCGAGGAGATTCGCACCATGTACGCCAAGGTTCAGTATGACTTTATGAAGGAGTTGGAGGATCGCCCTGGCGGTCGTGAGACGAGAGTTACTATTAGAAGGCAAGCTGAGCTTATCACGGTTTTATCCAAGATTTCGGCCGAAATCCAATCGTCAAACGAGTCGGTAGCTCGAAAGGCTGAGAAGGTCAAATCATTCCTAGCAGATCCCAAGAATGAGGTACTATCTATCGACCCTCCCATACCTATGCCTCTGGACCCATCCATCTTGGTGATTGGAGTTATCCCAGAGGAGACACGAGTGTTTAAGTCGTCTCTGTCTCCAATCATGGTCACATTCAAAACAGCATCAAGTAGCAAGTACCCTATCCTCTTCAAGACAGGTGACGACCTGCGTCAAGACCAGCTTGTTATTCAGATCATCACTCTCATGGATCAATTGCTCCAGAAAGAAAACCTGGACCTTAAATTGTCACCATACAAGATCCTCGCCACTGGCACAACTGCTGGTGCTTCTCAGTTCATTCCTTCCCAGACTTTTGCTGCCATTGCGTACAAATACCGCAACAATCCTGCGCTTGCCTACCTCAAGCAGCATAATCCAGACGAGCGGGCATACTTGGGAGTGCGCAAGGAAACGCTCGATACATTTGTCAAGTCATGTGCAGGATACTGCGTCATTACTTACATCCTTGGAGTTGGTGATCGACATCTCGATAATCTTCTTCTCACACCGGATGGTCATTTCTTTCATGCTGACTTTGGGTTCATCCTTGGTCGGGACCCTAAGCCTTTTGCACCAGCCGTTAAACTCAGCAAGGAGATGGCTGATGCAATGGGCGGAGCAAATCCTCCCAGTGAACAATATCTACAGTTCAAGCAATACTGTTTCCTCGCATTCGCGGCGTTACGAAAGTCATCGAACCTCATCTTGAACTTGTTCAGTCTCATGGTGCATGCCAATATTCCTGACATTAAGATCGAGCCGGACAAGGCGGTCTTCAAAGTCAAGGAACGCTTTCACCTAGAGTTGAACGAGGAAGATGCAATCCGACATCTAGACGGAATTATGGAGGATAGTCTTAATGGCATCATGCCTGTGGTCATAGATAGACTGCATGATTGGGTCCAGGCGTTTAGACCTTGAAGAAGCTTGGCTGTACGAGTATTAAGATGGCGTTTCGTGGCTGTTTATGAATTTATGTGGTTGTTAGTTAACTAAACTCAGGACAGCGGCTAGGAGGGCATTGGCAAACGGCGCAGATAACCTTAGACGTTACATGGAGGAATCGGAGACGGATCTCAAATGAGGCTGTCTCTTATTAATATAAGATACCCTAGCGCACAAACAGCTGCATATGCAAGCCTGTTATGAACTAAACAAAATCAAAATCAAAATCAAAATCAAAAAGAAATACATAACCACGGCACTGCACTGACTGCAGATGGTACATGCATCTTATGTGCATACTAC
The DNA here is from genome assembly GCF_022984875.1 of Hypoxylon fragiforme. NCBI lineage: Eukaryota > Fungi > Ascomycota > Sordariomycetes > Xylariales > Hypoxylaceae > Hypoxylon > Hypoxylon fragiforme. The sequence continues at coordinate 2,892,763 of NW_026054763.1, read as the reverse complement.
ACTGCATAGGTACTTTGTATATGGCTTGCTGCAGCCACAGCGGGAGAGCCACCCGTTTGCGCAAGGCACATTGCGTCGATAGTGTCTTAGCTGCAGCTGGTGTTGAATATGGCCTGAGTTTATGTACATATGTAGCACATACACTACCTAGACTCTAGTACTACTAGTAGTATCGTACACTATATGTAGTGGCAGTAGTGCTACTACCATCATAGTGCTATGTATGTAGACTATAATGGCTAGACAGATCGTGTAACGCATATACCGTGTTGATGTCGATTCTAGAACTTCAAATGTTCTCATTAGTTGCGTCCACCGTAGTTATGTGTAGGTAGGTACATTACTCACTGAAGATCTCGTGGTCACGGTGGTGCATGTGGGTTTAGAGTCATGTCTTGGCATTCCCATTTCCCATCGTGAGCTACATACATCATAGGCAACTACCTAGTATTGTGGTACCTGATGTCCCTCCCCCTTTTCTTCTTGCTCGCATATGCCACTCATGTCGTTGATGTACATATCAGACTAGTTACTTACTTACATACTTATGCTTGTAACTACATAGTGGCATGTTAGGGAATAGTTGGCATACAAGTGCCTCGTATAACATTGATGCAGCCATTTTACAAGTCAGATATATATGTACACGTTGCTCCCATAGATTGGTCATGTTTTGTTTCTTTTTTTCCATTACGAAGTAACTAACTAGACCACATGTATGAACAGTAAGGGAGTAGGTATCCGTATCTCCTTACTCGGATATGAGAATATAAACTGCAGACATTGTGCTACATAGATACATATCTACTCATAGTTATTAGATACATAGTTATCAATGATCCAGCACGTTATGTAAGGAGAAGACTACGTGTAAGTCGCACAAGTTTTCCCAAAAGGGTCGGAGTGACTTTTCCTCATTGGGGGCACCTCCACTGTTCCAAGGTTGCTACTACTTGCTAGTCCCATCAAGTCTTCCAAGCTTTCGGTGTTTAAATCCGCATTTCCAAACCTTTTGTAGCGGACATTCAGGGGACCTTGCTCGAAACCCCTAATATTTGGGTCCTGGTATTATTATCAAATTGTTTTATATTTTACTTTGATATATAATAACTACCATATTACATACCATACTATAATTGATATTAGTAGCACCAGACTTGAGTAGTGGTGCCAAGCTTGTTGTTGTTGATATCATATTATCAACATCTACATATGTACCAGACATACTAACCTAACCCAAAAGAAGAAAAAGAAGACACGAAGACGACGACGACGACGACGACGCTAACGACGACTACGAAGAACATATTTGCTCTAGTGTACTTACATAATACATTCATACTCTAATCTGATTAGAGGTACAACACTAGTTACATACAATCGTTGATTGACTTGACTTGACTTACATAAACACTTGACGGAACGGACGGACGGACGGACGTTTGCTTGACTGAAGAGGAGAAGAAGAGGAGACGAGGAGAAGAGGAGAAGAGGAGAGGTATGTAGAAAGTGATCTTGGTCAAAGTTGCATTCCATCTTGCAAATCTTCAAAATTCTCCCGGGTCTTGTTGTGCACGGCCTTAAGCACATCATCTCATTTTAAAACAAAAGATAAAGTACCATTCCAGGCAATTCTTCACCCGCCCCCAGCCACCACCTCTTTTCTCAACGAGACCCTTGATCCTAGCAATCCTAGCAATCCTAGGCAATCCAAGCAATCCCAGCAAAGCAATTCTACAAGTACCATAGTAGTTTATTACTAGCAACTTAGCAACATTGAATACAACAATACATCCAATACATCCAATACATACCCTGGGACCTGGGTACAATACAATACATACCTACAACGATACAACAATTTACAGGCACCTGGACAAGACCTTGACAAGACCGAAGACCTTGACAAGACCGTTGACCTTGACAGACAAGACCTGGACAAGACCTGGACAAGAACTGGAGTCAACTGGACTACACTAGCCTCCTAAAACATTGAACACTTTTGTTTCTCTCATCCTGTTTCCCTCTCTCCACCCCCGAAAACTAGAAACCCACCACGCCACTGACTTGTTTCTCCTTCCTGCCTGCTTTGGTCATTTTCCCTCTCTATCATTTGCTCAGACCTTTGTGGCTGCTTTCCGGTCTTTGCCAATCGCCAATCGTCTTGCGCCGGGATGTTTTGAATATTCAACCCGTTAGAATATACTCTACCTACGCAAAGCAAAAACTTGCATCCTCTTGCTTGTTCATTGAGGACCGATATCGTTTTCTGAGCCGATCCGAACTTTAGGGGCCACTTTCTAGAGCCCCGAGCGTTACGGTTCGTATTATTGGTTTTCATTTTTGTAATTTTTCATAATTTTTTTTTATAATTTTTTGTATCTTTCTCTCCCTCTCTTACCAATCAATCCTTGCGTTATAGAATTTTATATCATCATCTCATCGGCTTGATCCAACTTTTTACCTGACTTAGCCCGTCTAGTTTACTCGCGGCCGATATACCTAGCGACTCGTCATCGATCTCGTCCTTGATCTAATACGTCAACTAACAGCCTCAATCCTTATCATGTCCACCAAAACTTCCAGCAATGGGTCTACGGGTGGTACGGCAGGAAAGCGGTTCGAACTACCGGCACTGGAATTCAAATTTGGATCTCTGACTGACGGAACCGACATTCCACCCCCACTGCCGTCTCCCAAGGAAGAGGTGCCGCCACCGTCCAAGTCCCCGGCTCCGGAAGTAGTCGAGGAGAAGAAGGAAGCAAATGGCGCCGCCAATGGTCATGGTACATCCCCTAAATCCGACTTCACCACCATCCCACCTAATATCGGCATAAAACGTCCGGCAGATGATGGACCCGCGTCACCCGCGTTGTCAAGCCGTGGTAGCCTTAGACGCTTATTGAGCAGAACATTGTTGAACAACGCTTACGATGAACAAGGATCACTTCTTAGTCACAACACCTCTAGTAGGCCCCCGAGTCGGACAGCGAGCGTTCTCGCGGAAGAGAGAAAATCCAAGCGCAGCAGTGGCTGGTTCAAACGGTTAAGGTCGCATGACCCTAAAAGGGAAAGTCTTCACTTTGAAGAAGTGAAGAAACCAACTGGTCCGCCACCACCGATGATTCCAGAACTAAGCGCGCTGGAATCTAAAGTCGATACCCGCCTAGGCGACGACCTATTTAAAGGTATTAAATAGGGGAATCGTCCCGCGGAAGAGAATGAGAAAAAAAGAATGATACCCCATCCACGACCATGCTCTGCTTGCCTACCTGGGTTTGGCATATCATATCATGGACTTCGAATACCTAACTCAAATCTACTGCCATAATTACATTCGCGGCAAAGTAATATTTTATCATTGGAGTGTCGAAACCTCGAAGGGCGAGAGGAGGAAGATTCGCTTTGAGAGAGCAGCTTTTTTTTTTTTTTGGAGGTGGAATATTAGATACCCAGCTCTAACGTGAGCTCATTCAACTGGCAGACTATGTCATACTTTCAATGTTCTTGGACATTTTATTTTTCTTCAATATTTTTTTTCATCTCGCTTTTTTCTTGGATCTTCCTATGCGCCAATGCGCCTTTGCGTATAAGTCCGTGCCATAGTAAGAAGCTTGAGAAAAGGGGGTTTCCTGTATGGTGTGTTAACTCTGTTACCATCCAATTATTTCTTTGGGCATACCTGTTTGCTCGGCTATCTTCGACAAGAGAAAAGGGGGGGAGCGGTCCTAACAAATCGAGCTCTACTGGACCCGGAAGTTGGCAATTCGAGGGAAACGGCAAAGGACGGAAGAAGACTTTGCAGACTGAGTGGGCAAAAAGAAACCGAGACGAAAAAGTCACGGAGCGATTTCGAACATTTTTTTTTTATTAAAAAACAACTAACGGTTTAACATTTTACAGCCATGTGCTTATGGGACACGATAGCGAGAGATATCATACCTACCTAGCTACCCATCTTTCGGGTCGGAGAGGATTACCATCATATTGCTGCGAAATAGTGCATCTCTGGCGCGAAAGGGCATCATTTAAGTTTGTTTTTTCAGCATCGCAAATACCTCGCTGTCTTTTACTGTTCCTAATCATCAATGAATGGCGAAGGGAAGAAGTGATCGTGGAAGCCAAATAAATCACGATCTTTGCCTTGTGCGTCCCGTATATGTATGACCTTGCATATGTATTCGTACTGTACATCTATCTACGTAACTGTAGGTAGTTTTTATTGCCAACATTGAACCAGTTTAGCCAAATTTACACAAGCATGTTTGCTGAGCACCAGGTATTTAGTCTAGTACATATGTAGGCGACAGATCATCATGGATGCTATGTATTTAGTAGCATTGAAGCGTTTTACAGGAAGTGAAAAGGGGAAATAGCATTGAAGCGTGCCATCACTGCCATGAAGAAGTCAAGTACCGCTATTAATATAGCTTGGACCAATTACAGAGGACGTCGGCAATGGTATAACGTCATTACCGAGCTCTTATCATCCAAAGCTCCCAATTTATCTAGGTTAACACAATCGTACGTGAACGTACCCTAGATAGGATATGTAGGTGCTAGGTTAGTCTGTCTACCTACAATGTAAGAACTAATTTTTGTTAACCGATTTCAAACATAAATCGAATAACATGGCCGGCCTCCGACTTCTTAGACCACAAGGCCTACTACCGAATCCTCTTACTACCACTAGAACCTCCGTTCGGCCTACCAAACTGGGTCTGCGTGCGCCGGCGTCGCAGGTACAACAGGCCCGTCGTATATCTGGGCCGTACGGCTATACGTCCGCGAAGGCGCTGGTGTTTAGCGAGTATGGCGAGCCGAAGGATGTTTTGAAGTAAGTACATGAACAAGCAAGCAAGTTTGACTTGGAAATATTCTATTCTATTCTCTATCCTCCTATCTAGCTATTTTTCATCGTCAACTAAGCTAACGCCACCAAAAAAAAAAAGCCTACACACGCACTCCATCTCCCCCATGCTCCCCCCCTCCTCCGTCCTCCTCCGCACTCTCGCCGCCCCCATCAACCCCGCCGACATGAACACCATCCAGGGCGTCTACGCCGCCAAGCCCCCCTTCAGCTCCCTCATCGGCACCGAAAAGCCCTCCGCCATCCCGGGAAACGAGGGCGTCTTCGAAGTAGTCTCCTCCTCCTCCCCCACCTTCTCCAAGGGCGACTGGGTCATCCCCAAACACACGCAGTTCGGCACGTGGCGCACGCACGCGCTCACCCCCGCCGACACCCTCATCAAGCTCGACAAAGCGGGCCTCACGCCCCTGCAAGCCGCCACCGTCGCCGTCAACCCGTCCTCCGCGTACCGCATGCTGCGGGACTTCGTCTCGGACCCCACGCCCATGCGCGAGGGCGACTGGTTCGTGCAGAACGGCGCCAACAGCGCCGTCGGCCGCGCCGCCATCCAGCTCGGCAGGCTGTGGGGCTACCGCAGCATCAACGTCGTGCGCGCGCGCCCCACCCCCGAAGCCACCGAGGCCCTCAAGCACGAGCTGCTGGAGCTCGGCGCCACGCGCGTCGTCACGGACCTCGAGTTCGAGTCCCGCGCCTTCCAGGCCGAGGTCGCCGACCTGACCTCGCGCGACAGCGCCGCCGCCGACGGCGTCCGCCTGGGCCTCAACTGCGTCGGCGGGAAGAGCGCCCAGGCCATGACCCGCGTGCTCGGCCGCGGCGGCACCCTGGTGACCTACGGCGGCATGGCCCGCCAGCCCATCGAGCTGCCCGCCTCCCGCCTCATCTTCAAGGACCTGCGCTTCTTCGGCTTCTGGCTGAGCCGCTGGGCCGACCGCAACCCCGCCGCCAAGGAGCAGACCGTGCACGACATACTGAGCCTGATACGGGAGGGCAAGCTCGCGGACGCGCCCGTGGTCGAGGTGCCGTGGACCTGGGGGACGAAGGCGGAGGAGCTGAGGGGCGCCGTGCAGCGGACGCTGGACGGGTTTAAGAGCGGGAAGGGCGTTTTTGTGTTCAGGGATACGTGATGAGTACCTAAAGTAAGTAGGTAGGTAGGCTGGCGGCTGGGCCGAGGAGGTTGTGATGTTGATGTTGATGTTGATGGCAGATAGATTCGGGCTGTTTAAATAGTACCTACATACATACATACCCATCTAACTAGGTAGGTAGGTACCTACAGTGTGTAGACTAGCTACCTAACCTAGTAGGTTCCTACAAGTTACGAAAGCTTCTCTGAAAAAACTACGAGGGAGCACGAGCACGGTGGCCTTACGATATCTCACACACCTACAGTACCTAGGTGTATATGTGTATATATATAAAAACTTGGCTTAGAATGAATGGCGAGGCATGCAATAAAATTGCTACTACCTACTACGCACCTACCTTGGTGTCTTATCCTATATCACGATTGTGAATATCCCGAGATAGATAGCACAGGACAGGACAGACGGGCGAGCAGACGGACGGGAAATTTCAAGTATTTTCTTCTTATTCTGTTTCGCTATTTCTCAATGCATCATGCATGCCCCTCACGTTCTTCCCGCCGTCCGTCGTAGTTATCAACGAACGTACAAACCGCTGGGGTGGTGGTGATAGTGGTAGTAGTGGTAGTAGTGGTAAGAGGAAGTCGTCCCTACGATGATTGAAGAAAGAGGGGAAATAAAAGAAGAGACGCAAAATAATCCGCTGATAGTCTAGAAAGGGAGTCGAGGTCGGATGGCGAGTGCGTATGAAGTGAGCGAGGTATCCTTTTCCATCCAACTCTTCTGTGGATTTGGATTTGGATTTGGATTTGGATTTCGATCGCGACCTCGATTCCTAGACGACATGCGGGATATATATGGCATATATCACCTCTCGAATCTTCTTGACTGATTTCTTGACTGATTTCTTGACCGATTTCTTCAGACGCAGACGGGCAACACGACTTCTTTGCAGCCTACTCTTCTAATTCGACTGGGGCGGCATAGCGTACGTTCTAGTCCACTCTTTGGCTGTCGTGATGGCTTTGTTCTCATCTTCCTTCCAGCTCTTCGCGACGTCGGCTGCTAGGGGGTCATCCGGGTTCGGGGCGCCGAGGAGGGCCTGGATCGATAGAAGGATGGTCCTAATTTGAAGAGCAGGGGACCAGTTGTCTGAAGAGGGGGAGAAAGTTGTGTTAGTCGGCAGGTAGAATAGACGGATATAGCGTCTGCCAAAGGCTATTCTTACTCTTCAACACATCTAGACAGATTCGACCAAGCTTATCGACGTTTGGGTGGTAGATCTTGGTGAGAAATCGGATCTTAGGCGGGACCATTGGATAGTCATCCGTGAGGAATAACTCGAGCTTGAAAATCCCTCCTATAGTATAAAAGGGGAACAGGTTAGTGTATGTCTGGGCTTAACGAAAGGGACACCACAGACCTTCGTAGGGCGATCCTGAGGGGCCGTGGATCTCGACGTCGAAATATCTAAGGTTGTCTTCGTGGGGAACCGCGCTGATACCCGGCACTCTGGAACGCTTAGTCAGAACAGGTATCTAGGCTAGGCAGTTTAAATCATGTCTGGGATCATTTTAAGTGCTCACGGTTCAGTCATAAGACGTTCCGTCTCCTTCACGATGCGTTTCGATAATGCCATCTTGAATACGTTGATGAGGTAGAGAATAGTTGTTTTGAATGGTAATGGTGGTGGATGTGGATAAGAGAGTACGATAAACTCTACTGATGGCTTCTCGTTGTAAAAAAGTTGAATGGAAAGATGGAGATTGAAGTCGGCAAGGTTGAAACTGTTGCGGTAGCGGTCGCAAGGTACATAAGGTTGCAAGGTTGACTAGGTGGACCAGCTTAGGGTGTCTGTTCCTCGCTCGTTCTGTCTCTCTATACTGTCTCTCCGTGTCTGGGTGTGTCTCTGTCTCAACTGTTTAAGATCGTTGGTGGGGTAGTATTGTAAGTAGATACCTGAAGTAAAGAATAGTAAGGAAAGACAAGACAGCACGAAGCTAGAACCGGCAGCTCCTGAAACAAAATGGTAGTAGTAGAAGTGGTAGCAGTAGTAGGATGAGGATAATATTTTTTTTCTTCCAGCAACGCCTATCAAACGATCTGGTATGCTTAGCTTGGTGACTGAGCAAAGAAGTTTAATGCAATGCAGGTGTTTAATGTTGCGCCTTTGATAAAGATTAATAATAAACTACATATATGTATGTAGGTTAAGAGGTTACGTGCTATAGCATGTACGATAAGAGCCTGTGCATGTGAGTATACCTAGGTATGTACCTATCCGATAAAACTCCTTATGTCCTTGCAGCTGCAACCTGAATGTTGAATGACTTCTGGAAGTTCAAGTTGTTAGGTTGCCCCTCGCCCCTCACCCCCCTCACCCCTCCAACTTGAGGTTAGAAAGGTACCTAGGTAGTTACGTACCAACTCGAAACTCGGTAAGTGCCGATCCCTGACTTATCTGCTTAGTTATCGATAGTGATTCGCATATCGCGTAGGTATCTGGTCGTTCACCTCGAATCATTGATCTTTATTAGAGATGGCTCATTACTGACTACTTCGTACCTTAAGCTACCTTACCTACCTCATATACTTACCTATGTATGCACTACCTAAGCCAGTAATATCCAGCCTCGGCACACCACCTTGACATTCATCAAGGTTATAGTATCATTACTGGTAATATCATTACTGGTAGTATCATTACTGGAGCTGATTTGATACAGAAACGTAGTATTTCATACTTGCCCTTCGTAATGCCTCTCCGATTATTAAATCATTTACCTACAGTTACATAAATTGAGTCGTTACTATACGACTATCACATCAGATACCAGAAATCAAAGGCCGATCTATTCAGACGCGAATCAAAAATGAGCCTGAGCCGTCATGCCATGCGAACTCATTAAGGAACCCGTTGATAATTCAATGTTCTGGGAGGGGTGACGCGCTCTACATTAACCAGCTATGCATTCATCTTTTCATAGCATCCCGGATCCTTCCAAGAAAGGGCATGTTCCCAAATCTGCCCACGACAGCGAGACTTTCGACGCAGATGGTACTATTCACGTTGATGGACTCGTTGGATCAGCCACCATATCACCTTGTGGTCGCGACATAGCTCTAGCCTCGTAAGTCTATGAATACCACCACTTTAAAACTCAGCTCGTAATATACAACAATCTCACAATTTCTAAAGTCCAGAAGGTCTAGCCATCATCGACCTTGATTCTCCTTACAGCCCACCTCGCAGGCTAAGTAGTCATGGAATGCCATGGTTGGTCGTTGACGTGCAATGGTCTCCATTTGCTGCGCGGGACTATTGGGTGGCGTCCACGGCGAACCATCGCTGTTTGGTCTGGAATCTGAACTTGAGGGAAGACTCGGCCACAGGAGCGATTGAGCATTCTCTTCAAGGCCATAGCAGAGCTATTACGGATATCAACTTCTCTGCTCACCACCCCGACATTCTTGCTACTTGCGCCGTGGATGGCTACGTGCATTCCTGGGATCTGCGAAGGCCTAAGCAACCCGTTTTGACATTCTGCGACTGGTTTGCTGGCGCTACCCAAGTCAAATACAATCGCCAGGACCCCTATGTGCTTGCCTCTTCACATGATAGATGGCTACACATCTGGGACGAGAGGAAGCCTTCTATGCCTCTCAAGTCTATCAGCGCACATACATCCAAGATCTATGGCCTCGATTGGAATCGCTCTAGAGCAACTCATATTGTTACTTGTTCTGTGGACAAGAGCATCAAGTTTTGGGATTACGCCGGGTCCGATGAACCAGAAAGAATCATTCGCACTGACTTCCCTGTTTGGCGCGCTCGTCATACTCCTTTTGGATGGGGCCTGTTGGCTATGCCTCAAAATGACCCTGGAAACCTGTATCTGTATGATGTTCGTCGTGATGAAGGAGAACCTTTAGATGATGCCGTGAACCCTCGGACTATCTTTCCCGGTCATGGGACGCACAAGGTGAAGGAATTCTTATGGAGAAGTCGCGGAACTGTCACCGATGAAGGGATCGACAATCGTGGGTTCCAACTCGTATCATGGGGCGAAGACAACGAGCTGCGCCTTCAAAGAGTTGATGAACCGACTCTTGAATCTGTCGGTCATGTGAAAGGTGGTCCAGCTCGAAAATTCAACCTGACGAGAAAGGGAGCTGCGTATAAGACGTACCGAGCCGTTGATGACCATGCGCATAGGGAGAAGAAGTCGGCTACAATGAGTGACCCTCGCCCGGGCAGTGGAGGAGGTCATGTCCGTCGTAGTGCTCTCACCATGGGAATGCAGACGATGTCGTCACATTATCCTCGATCTGGCAGCGGCATACCAAGCTGGAAAGGCCCCTCGATGAAAGCCAAGTCAGCTACAGGGAAGATTATAGATAGAGGCCTTGATCAAGTCGGTTGGATGAAGGGTATCAGCATGAGCAAGAAGTCGGCGATGATTGGGCCATCCCAGAGAAAGGAGTCGAGAGATTCTACCATGTTCGGACATCACTTTCATGACGAGCATTGGGGAGAGCCGGAAACACTACAGGAAGAAATCATTCGTGTTAGCCAGCAATTGCCGAATGTCAAATGGGACAATGTCGACATGGATTCTTTAACCTTGAAAGCTTCCCTCAAAGGACCGTGGGGTGCAGATGGCGATACCATTTTTATCAAAGTGAAGGTGGACATTCCTGGGAACTATCCTAAATCAAGAGCTCCGAAATTCATCGTCGAGAAGACAGCTTTGATGTCAGACCAGATATATAAGAAACTTGACCAGGAAATACACCAACTAATAAGTCAATTCGCAAAGAAGCGGCAGAACTGCCTCGAGGTAGCTTTTAGTTATCTCCTTGGAGAGATCGACCTTTCGACTAGTGATTCACTTTTCAAGAATGTCAAAGATCTAGACGATGACATGGGCGGACTGGCCGACGAGAGTTCGAGCGAGGAAGAGGATACCGATATTCCTGCGGGCGGCTCTGCCACCATGTCGCAAGAGCTCACTGCCAGCACCGAGTTGGATGCAACCCTTGCACCGATTAATCGACCTACTATTCCACCTATGCCGCGTTTCTGTGGTGGCCGTTTCTCCAATGACGGGAGATTAGTTTGTTTTTTCCCTACCAAGGAAGAGAAAGCTAAGAATGCCTCTTTCTTTCCTTCCAGTGACTCTTATAGGGAACGACCCAAAGGCGAGCCTAGCTTTGCCGGATTTGGTAGACTTCAACAAGAGTCATCAGTTCCAAGAAACCGGTATGCCAATGACGATGTCTCTGCCACTGAAGACCAGTCTGATTCGGAAGATACAGAAGGCTCTTCTAGTTCGAGTGACTCTGAAACCACGTATATGCATAAGATCAATATGTGGTATCTACCTGGCCGGCGCTTCCGGAAGACATTCAGTGGTAGTTATTCAATGCATTCAAGCGGAGGGGGGACTGGTATTGGTACCGGTACCGGCACTGGCACAAGTAGACGTCGGCCAGGAAAACCCAAGAACATAATATCTATCCACGACGTTTCTAATGAGCTACCTTCCAAGCCAGAATTCGCTCAAGAATATTGCATTTTTGGGGATGGTGCAGAGGTTTGTGAACATAATGCAGCTGTTGCAGAAAAATATGGCCGATCCGGTCTTGTTGATATTTGGAAATACGCGGCTTTATTACTCAGAAAAGACATTCCCCTCGAACTTTTAGGGGGTGGCCAGAATAGAAGATCAGTACTTGTCATCGCGAAGGATGCCGTTGCACGTCTCGGCGACGCCAGGCCGTCCTCTAGGAATTCGGACTCTGTCGCACTCACCGGGCGAGTTAAATGGGGATACCACCCTCTCGCAAAAGGCCTTATAGACGACCTGTTCGACTATTTTGAAAAATTGGCGGATATACAGATGCTTGCTATGCTTTCATGCATATTTAGCGAATCTTCCAATGAAGACAGTGTTGCTTATGCAGAATCCCATCTCCCTCAGCCAGAGACGCCACTTCCTATGAAAGCACCGTCATTTTCTTTAGATTATTTCCCTACAGACGCATCGATCTGGCACCATCATTACAACTACAAAAGCCAAGCCAACTCCGCAATCTCTACACCCAAGACAGTACATACTCCGGTGAATATCGCGGGTTCGTACGGATCCGAAGAAATCGCGTGGGGTGGTGAACCGAAATCCAACTCGTACTCATGCGGTGAAACGCCCCCGACGACAACTCCACGGGAGCCAGATGGCGATCCGACGCAAAGCTTGGCTACATCCCCTGACAATAGGCTCCTAACCCGTGCCAATACTGCTTTAAGTGCCGGCCTGGCTAGCTTCCCCAGGGCTTTTGCGAGTGTTGCTTCCACGTCCCCTCCGAGTCGGAAACGCCCCAGTCCTGGAGATACATTTCTGTCCAATCTTGCCCCAACCAACATTACTTGGGGTGGCTCGACTATTCTGGGTCCTACGTCTGAGCCGTCAGGTACTGCGCGGAATTCTTACTCGGACGATGACATGCGGAATGACGACGCTTTACCACTCGTATGCTACGGCATATCCACGGTAATGGAGGATCAGTCCCCGTTCGACGATGACGGCTGGTTAGGTACCCCCTTCCTCGAGCCTTCACGTTATCCCATATACGCGAGTTACCGCCACGCTTATGCAGAAATGTTACAGATGTGGAGGCAACCGTTGGCGCGACTCGAGATTCTGAAATTCAATGTCCTCAAAGATCCTTCTGATCTTCATACGACTAGTTTCGCAAGCTCTAGAGCTACTAGCTATCACGACTTCTATCACAATAACGAGGAAATAAATAACACCTCGATATCGCACAATGATGCTGGCTCACCTATCGTATTAGGGAAAAGGGAGCTGCTACAATCTCTGATCACGTCTGATCGTGGAATAGACGTGACGGGAATCTGTCGCGTACACGAGACTCATTTGGACCCTATTCGATCAACTTACGCTAGTGCGACTTGTGGTGGTGCCGTTGGCACTTGCGATCGCTGCAAACGCACACAAACGCAGCTTCTGTGTGTATTCTGTAGCGAACCGATGGACGCTCTATACCCTCCTTGTCTATCCTGCGGCTGTGCCAGTCATGACACTTGCATAGCAGAATGGCATGCAGCTGGTGAAACCGAATGCCCGGCGGGAGATGAATGCGATTGTGCTGAAGAAGCGAGCACAGGCCAAATCGAAACGTGGGCTGCTATCTTGGGCGCCCTACGTCAAGGCAAAATCCGCAAGCCGTCGGATGTCGGCCTAGAAGCTTCCCAGCTTGCTGCGGACAAACGCGGCGGCTCCATTGACAAGCACGACTGGGAGAAGATCGCTAGCGGCGCATTCATACCCCTCGCCGATGGGCAAGGCAAACCCCTAGACCCATACCAATTCCAAACCCCCATGTCAGCTGCTCGAATCAGTCTTGGGAACAAGCTGAGAAAATCGGCAGGAAACTGGGGCAGCACGTCTTCGTTGCGCAAGAAATCGGGTAGTGGATCGGGCTCGGGGTCGGCGAGTAGGCGATGAGTGAAACTTTACGACTTTTGTACCGATATATGATGTATACGAGTATAGGTTTTCCTGGGTTCTTGTGTACAAATAGGATTGGAGCGGGCGTTGTAGGGTTTTTGAGTATGTGTATACGGAGCGGTTGGAACTGCTGAATATACCTACTGAATGTATGTACAAGTCACAGAAGCTGGTGATTACCATGCATCGCATTTCTGGATGGGATTGATGCCCAGCTCCTCTGATGATGAACTATTGGTTTTGATGACATGACGCTTGTCTACTTACCTGAGATAGGTAGCCCAAGGTACTCGAAATAAGTGACTGTAAAAGATCATCGCTCAATACCCCTTTTCCATCGCATCTTACAAATTTACCCAGCTCAACCGCTCAATCCAGACAGACTCCTGCCGCCATTCCGCCTCCTGTTTTCCCTTTTCCCATTTTCATCCCAAACCCCTAAGCTTGCCCTTTTCAGATCCGACCGGCCAGTTTTACCCGGTACCGGTATTTTATTACATCCGTCCGCCTATCCCAATACCAAGAATAAACCAGAACAAATATACTAGGTAGCCACATTAGGTATTAGGCAGATACCCCTTTGAAACAAGATTGAAAAAAAAAAAAAAACCATCATCGTGGTCGTCGCCACCGCCTTCGCCTTTGACTTTGACTTAATCCCACCTCCCCCGTTCAACTTAGCTAGGCACCTCAACACCTGCACATCTGCACACACCGACTCGTCGGGTCCGCATGGCAAGTCACCGAGGTTCCCGAGCAGTAGCACAGGTCGTTGCACAGGTCGCCGAGGCTCCCGCCGCAGGCCATGCTGCCTGGTGGGGTTGTCGGCGTGGAAGAGGCACTGCTGCTGGTTGTTGTGCTGTTTGTGGGAGGGGGGAAGACGAGGGCGGTGGTGGTGGTGGTGAGGGTTGAGAGGAGTGGGAGGAGGTGGGTGAGCTGGGAGGTGTGTTAGTAGGAGGGGGGTGTGCGGTTCAAGGGTTTAGGGAGGGAAGTTACCTTCATCTTGGAGGGTTTGGGTTGTGCGATTTACACTTTGTTCTACTTCGTTGTAGGTTGTTAAGTAGGTACGTAGGCTAGGTAGTGCGGCTCCGTCAATGCTTAATCGCGGACCTGGGTAGATGCGATGATATATGGCGTGAGGATAAGAGGGGAGGGGATAAGGAAGAAGTATCGATGAATGAGCTATTGGCATATGGAAATTAAATACTTATATTCTAGACTTTAAATAGAAAGTCTGTCTATCTAGGTAGTTATCTCCATCCATCTCGATACCTACCTACCTGGGTATTCCGTGTGACAGCTATCACCCTAACCATCACTATTCCTTGTCACTCGCCCCTTTTTATTCGTGCCTGGAGATCGATCGAGGGATCTCTCCGAGCCCTAAACGGGGAAAATTCAGAGAAATCTGCCAGGATATGTACTTTATCCCAGTGTGGAGTTTTCCCTGTGGGATATATTGATCTTCTTCTGGGATTGTCTTTTTTCTTTTTCTTCTTTTTTCCCCTCCCCTGCATTTCTTAGTTTAACCGTTAACCGGGAGTCAGGTCGCAACAACAACAACACAACTGTCGGTGTTTTATTTTGTTTGGGTAGGTTGCTGGGCTAGGTTACAACGCTGTTCAACCCTCGTACCTACATCGTCATATTCAGCCGTGGATGGAGGGGTGTTTCGTACATAGTAGGATATTTGCCTTTTTGTCCTTTTTCTTTTTTTTCCTCCTATGATGAGATACTTGGGCCAGCTTCTCGATCTTAGGATAGGCAGATAGGTACCAGTATGGTAGAAAACGTAACAGTATCACTAAAATGATCCCATAGCTTGATTCGAAATCTTGCTTTAGGCAATTAGAATGAATATCTCTAGGATGGGGATCCCGGGCATGTGTAATATTCTATTTCTTTTTTTTACCTCCCTTTTTCCTTTAGGTTTATCTTTTCTTTTTATTTCTTTCTATATCTCTTATTTGATACGAGTATATCGCAAACATATGGTTACATTACGCTTATATCTGGCCCGGCGAGTCGTACGTTGTCAACTAGGACACCATCGGATGAATTCCATACTGGGTACCCGACTTACGCATCTCGATCAGTGCATCTAGATGAATGACATGGAAAGTCCTATATCCAGAAGACGTAAAATGCTTAGATATAACTCAGCCTCATCGCTATTAGGAGTGTTGGTTGATACATGAAACGGTTGACCTAGGTACATTAGGTAGTATCGAAATTATGTATCTGAACTCCCACGCATTATAATGAATAAGTTTCAGATATAACATATCAGACTGAATACTATTACTAACCGTACTAACGCCTCTTTAAGTAGGCCTCCAATGAAGTATCACGTGTAGCACGTGCTCTTGTCCATGGTACATGTAATATACGGTGATTAGTAAACGTTGTATTATGTGATCTCCCTTCCTGACTATCCCCCCTTTCCCCCCTCCCCCCTTTCTTCCCCCCTTCTCTCCTTAAACGGAGTGACTTATTTTTACCTACCCTAGGCAGTTACCAGCTGAAACCCCGAACAAGCGCTTACATCCACACCATTCGAAGCAATGACAAGCTTGAAAGATTTCCGTCTCCTCTCGTTCGGAAGTTTGATACCCTGGGAGACATGGCGGATGCACTTAAGGCTGAATTGGGGGATCAGTCTTGAATGATGAACGATTATGCTATAAATCATCGTCCGACTACTACTAGGTAGGTATGCAAGTATATGCCCGGGGTACCTAGACCAAGTTGATGGTTGTTGCTTCGCCCGCGTCCCATACATACACCCTCCTCTATACCTTCCCACATCAACCCCACGATCCAAGAACTACCAGTAGGAAACTCATGTCTGCATAATCTTCTCAAAAATCTTCACCCGACTAGTCCAACTCCTGCACCTCTTCCCATAGATATACATCGGGATCGCGCACAGGCAAATAAAGACATGTATACCCCCCACAACACAAAACACATCCTTGGGGCCTTGCTGGGTGATCCAGTCCGAAATAAAGTAGTTCATGCCGAACGAATAGATATTCCGCAAATTAATCGCCGCGAACGCCTCGGGCGCCTTGTCGCGATGGCAGTCCGTCAGGTATCCGTACACAGCGATGGTCATGAACCCGACACTGAAGTACTGCAGGCCGTAGAAGATCACCGGCGCGATCCACGGGTCCTGCACCTGCAGCGACCAGCCAAACCCGAAGAACGACATGCCGCCGAGCAAGAAGCTGACCGCGATGAGCACGAGCCTAAACTCCGGCTCGTAGATGCCGCCATTCCTGCGCGCCATCGACTTGACGACCCAGTCCGCGATGGGGCCCGAGATGAACGCGCCGACGATGGCGCCGATCAGGCTCGCGATGGAGACGAGCCCGACGCCCGAGACGCTGAAGTTATACGGGGGGGCGGTGAACAGCTGCGCGAGCACGCTGCCGACGACGACGAGCCAGGAGGTCGTGAGCCCGTACGCGAAGAAGGAGAAGAGGACCTGGGGGAAGGCCAGCATGAGAAAAGGGCGCACGAGGACTTTGAAGAACGACTCGTCGGACACGCGCCCGTGGAAGATCTTCAGCTCGTGCCAGTAGCTGTGCTTCTGTTCCGACCACGCCGGTTCCGCCGGGGCCGCGCGCTCGAGGGCCGCGACTTCGGCCTCGACGTGCTCGGCTTTGGGGGAGTCGGCCTCTGCTTTGTCGCTGTTGTCGTTGTTGTTGTCATGCGCGGCCAGCTTGTCGGCGCGGTCCTGGTCGGTGCCGAGGTCGGTGTTGAGGCTCTCGTCGCGCTGGTAGGCGGTCTCGGGGCAGAAGAGGAAGAGGACGACGATCCAGACGCCGAACATGATGGCGCAGATGCCGTAGGTCCAGTTCCAGCCGAGCCCCTCGATGATGTAGCCGGAGATGATGGTGCCGCCGCCGACGCCGATGGAGAGGCAGAGGCCCCAGGCTGCGAGGCGCACGCCGCGCTCGTGGACGAAGTAGATGTCTGCGATGGTGGTGGTGACGAGACTATGAAAGTGTATGGAAAGATTAGTAACTTTTCTTTTCTATTCTGTCACTCCTTCAATAAGTAGAGAGGAAAACGGGTTAACACTCACACTTCAAATGGCGACATCCCAACACAGCCTATCAGCCGAAACGCCAGGAGACTGTTGAACGAATGCGAATAGAAACCCCCAATGCTGCTGATGAACAGCAGCAGGTTGCCGAGGAGGAATATGGGCCTGCGTCCCCAGACGACGGCCATGGAGTTGGTGATGAAGCAGGATAGACCGATCATCAAGATACCGTATCCGAGGTCGCCGTTGAGCTTGTTGTAGGAGATGCCGAATTGGGAGGTCATCTCGACGAAGCCGGGGGTGATCATGGGTCCCTGTACGTAGAGAAATGTGCTGTCAGCCTACTATGTTCTTGTTCGTGCTTATTCGCTCAATGGGGAAATCTTGGCTGTGCTTGTTTAGGGAGAAAGGGGGACAAGGCTTACCCAGGCGCCTACGACGGCGGTATCGATGCAGATGAAGAAAAACATCAGGTCTTTCTTCCACAACGGCCAGTTCAACGGGTCATTGGGGCTGTTGCTGGGCTGAGGCACTAGCAAGATGTCCGAGTTTCTGCCCTTCCCGTGGCGTAGAGCCGACGTGTCGAGTCGGCCATGATGGTGATGGCTATCTTGATCGATGACATCGGTCAAGAGAGCCGTTCCCGGGACGTGGTCGAGATACTTGTCTTCTAATACTCCGAGACCCATGACGAGAGAGAGAGAGAGAGTATAAGAAATGACTACGACGAGCTCATCCAAAATGCGTAGGTGGATGGGTGCAAGTTTGGAAATGAACTACACATATTGGGGGCAGTCGACGCGACTTATAACGAATACCAAGACATGGTAGTATTCCCCCAACCCTCCCCCGGCAACCCTACCTGCCTACACTACGCAACCCCATGGGGATGGCTAGCCCCCTTGCCATATTGGAGACGTACCAGGCTCGGAACGTGCTTAGTGCTGCCATCCATCTTGCATATTGCGGGGAACCATGCCCGAGCTAGGTTGAGGACATCACGGCAGTGAGTTGACGGTGAAGAATACGATGGAGTCCGAATCAAGAACACGAAAAGGGTTAACGCTATCCAGTAATTGAATCCCGGGCCTTGGCTTCTAGATCGCCACAGGCCAGCCGTGGTAGACATAATCGAAAATTGTCTTGGTTCGGCAGTAGCTTTACTGCCTAGGTATTGGGGTGTTTTTATCTTTTTTTTTTTTTTTTTTTAATTCCTTATGGTGAGGGAAGATAGGTAGCCGTATATTAGATTTGATAGGAAGAAAGGTAGTTGTTACGTATCATGCGTTGACTTAGGTAGCTCAGTTGTCATAAGAGCCTTGAAACTCAGCTGCACAACCACCTGGTTGGGTTATTATCTCTACACTTTCAAGCAAACGAACGGTTCTATCATTGAAATCTGAAGTAGGTATCAATATACCACCTGTCGCCCTCAAGCTCCACTTCCATCCCCAGGAAGTTGCTCAAGCCCTGTCGAATTGTTAGCATTCCCTCGCATCAAACACAACACAGCACAACACAATACGACATATATGACTTACATCCTTCGGTAGTCTCATCAACAGTAATCGGCACCGAGCACTTATTCGCCTCGGTGAAGGCCTGCTTCGCAACCCCGTCGCAGGTGTCGCCGAAGCAAGCCCCGTCCATCAGTTTCTGCAGCGCATCGCCTTTCCAGCCGAAGACGTAGTCCGCGTGTTGGCCGTATCCGGTACTGCGTTTTGTATTTTAGTTAGTAACCTGATTCGCGATGACTCAATCGGGATTGATTGTCGTGAGTAGGTAGGTAGGTAGGTAGGTGCTTACTTGTCTCCCGTGCTGAGGATGAAGGGCTGAGACCCATCCTCGGGCCAATCTGCCGGGTCGTTGAATGCGGTGGTGTCCCAGACGATCTATGCGCAAATTATTAGCAGCAATATTATCGCAAGAATAAAGAGTTAGGTTAGGTAGATGCATGTGTGCAGATGAACAACTGGCGATTTGTTAGGCCCCCCCTCCCTCATTCAGGGGCTAGCCAATGTATTGCCATGCTAGTAGTAGCAAAAAGAGGAGGAGATTGAAAACCACATACTTCCAGCATCAGTTGCGGTATTTTAATCGGATGGGTAGATGGGCAGTCACCGGTAGTGGCGAACGACGAAGGCCCTCCGACCGGATATGCGACATGGTCTTGATGGTTAGGACTGTCTAGACGTTCTCCGTCCCAGCACCTACGTACGTGTCCCAAGTATAAGCATACCATCCCCCATAGTCACCAAAAAAAAAAAAAAAAAAAAAAAGAAAAAAAAAAAAAAGGAAAAGGTGCTAGGTAATCTCACGTCGGGAAGTGAATATTCGATCGAATACCACCCAAGCACGGCCCCGAGGGGAAAGTCTCGGTGTCCAGCTTAGGGTCCGCACAAGGCGAATAGTCGTCCCCCTGGAAATCAGGGCCCGTGAAGCACCGGAAGCAGCTCTGCGATCTCAGCCCCGAGCCTTTCTTCTCGCGGCGCATCGAGTCTCCCACCAGCATCCGGAATCCCTAGTGCATACATGACCCTTCGTTTAGCTCAAGGCTATATATATATATATCGAGTTAAGGGAAGAGTTGGTGGGCTGGTGGGGCTTACCGGCTTAAAGGCAGTGACGCCGCTTTTGCCAGGCGAAAGGTAATACACCGTCACGCCGCCCCGGGAGCCATCGAGGAACCTGTTGGGGATCTGGGGCACGCGTCTGTAAGTGCCGTTCTTGGCCTTGAAGAACAGGTTCGCGGTCCAGTAGTTCGAGAAGTCCTCGCTGAAGCTGCAGGTCGTGCAGGTGGCGAGTTCGGAGACGTCGGCGGATGGGATCGAGGCGTTGAAGGCGTTCTAGGTATGAGATTATTGAGTAAGATGGAGGAGGTGGAAAGGGCTATTGCACATACGCCTCCGACGATCTAGAAAGAGTTAGTAATGTGAAATGGGATGATGGAGTTTGAGGCCTGAGGTAGGTACCTGGTGAACATGTGGAGATGGGTTGACACCTGGATTGACGAGACTAAGCAATGATAGAGTCAGTCAGATTCTCACAGTATAGCATAACTGTTAATAGTATGAAAAAAAAAAAAAAAAAACTCAAGTCTTACGGATCAAGCCGTTCAATAACAACCTGCGAGCATCCAAATCGAACCAAGCTATTGCTTCCAGGACCTTTTACCGGAGTGACTTGTGGTGCTGCATCGACGAACGCGATCAGCGAAAGGAGCGCAGACCAAATCATCGTGATTCCGTTTTGCAGTTTAGTGCCTAACCACTATATTACTATCAGGACAATAGGTAAATATTTTCTTGACTACTAGAATGGTAAAACGACAAGCTCAGGGAGATGAAGCATTAACATCTCATTTTTGAAGATCGCACGGGGAGTGCTAGATGAATGTCCTTCCAGTGGCTTAGGAAGTGAAGTGCCGGCTACACGACAGCAATCAGCTTTTATCTTTTAATATAAAGCCTACCCCTTCATGCTTGCCGAAGTCTTTAGGTGTCAATGTCATGCACCCTGTTGATATCCTCATTGGTCTATGGGGAGTTTTGCCGTAACTACCGGATATACAAGCGGACACATGGGTGATAACTGCGGTGGGCTGCTAGCCTCCCCTTTTCATACACTCTTACCAAGAAGTAGTCATGAATATGCGATCTAACAAATTAATTACTCCAAGTTTGGTATCATCATCCCCTACCTGCCAAACTACCATAGGCACCTTGTAGGTGAGCACATATCTGACAAAGCCCTTTCCCAGCAAACGGCAAGGTCTGAAATGCAAACTCGTGATACCATTTCTCGTGTCTACATCTATACATATACCGATCTATATCTATATCTAGTACCTGCCAATGCACCGTAGCCCAATGCTGAATCTATCCCATCGCTATGCACGAGGTGCCCATATATATCCACCTAGTACCGATCTATACCATGTTGAAGAATGTTCGATGCCTGCCATAGTGAAAATGTAAAGGAAAAGAGAAAAAAAGAAAAAGAAAAAAATAGGAAATATCTATACATTTAAAAAGAGAGGAAAACAAAAACACAAACCTCATCCTCTCTCACTGCCACCCCGCCCCCCCATCCACCAACAACTGATCCATAACCGCCGCCGCCGCCGCCCTATACGCCCGTACATCAATCCCCAACAGAAAGTCCCACATCCCCCTCAGCCTTCCCTGGAGCGCCTCGGGGTCAACCCCCACCCCCGGCATCCTCCCCGTAACCAACAGCCCCGTCTCCGCACTATCTCTGGCGGCCTGCTCAGCGCGCGGGCGGCACACGCTATCGTAAGCCTTCAGGGCGGCGGGGATGGCGGCCTTGGAGGGCAGGCGGCCGAGCAGCGTGCTGAGGATGAGGGCCTCCTCGAGAGCGAGGCACGCGGAGGCGCCTTGGAAGGGGAGCATGCTGTGCGCGGAGTCGCCCAGGAGGCAGATGCTGTCGGTTGCGTAGGTGGGCGCCGGGCGGTGCTCGAGCTGGCAGATTGCGGCGACTTGGACGGTGTAGACGCTTAGGATGAGCTGGGAGATGTGTTGTTAGACTGGAAAGCAAGAGGGGGGGGGGGGGGAGGGGGGGGACTTTTCTCATAGAGTAAGCAGATAGGCATTTGTTCACACTCACATCGACCATGCCCTGACACATCGGGACCCTATACCCCGCAAACATCTCCCTAAACTCCTCCGTCGTGAACAGCTTCGCCCACTCCGGCTCCTTATCCCCCTCCCCCTCCCCCTCTCCCTCCCCATCCGTCTTCCCGTGCACAATAATCTGCACCTCATCCCCACCATCCACCATATTACAAAGCATCATCGTGCCGTCCCCAATCCACCCCATCTGCCTCGGGTTCCTCGGATCCAACAGCTCCCCCGCGCCCATCACCTCCTGCGCCCTCCGCAGCGGCACCTTGATCGGCAGGCCCCAGAACCCGGTGGCCCTCGGCTTAACCAGCGCCTCGTCGTCCCCCAGCACCAGCCGCCGCGTGAACCCGTGCGCGCCCTCCGCGCCCACCACCACATCGTAGCGTTCCTGCGTCCCGTCGTCAAACGTGATCAACTGCCCTTGCCCCGCCCCCAGCGCCGCCACAGACACGATCGCCTTTGTGCCACCACCACTACCCCCACCACTAGGCCCAGGACGCACCACCCCCGCCGGCACCCCCCGCAACATCTCCCGCAAAAGCGCCTCGCGGTTAACATTCCAGTGCGAGCGCTCGCCCAACCCCCTAATCCGCACCGCCGCGCCCGCGCCCTCGCCGACCGCGACCCTCGTCTCCGCCGTCGCGAGCACGGCGCCCGCGCGCTCGAGGCAGCCCGCGAGCTCCGGGTCGATGAGGGCGAGCGCCGCGGCGTCGAAGAAGCACAGGCCCGGCCCTTCCTCCTTGAAGGTCGGGCGCGTGGCGTACATGTCGACGGAGAGGAGGTGGGGCGGGTGCCGGAGGAGCCCGCGCAGGAGGGCGGCGCCGGCGAGGCCGCTGCCGATGATGGCGATGCGGATGGGTGGTGGTGGTGGTGGTGGGGGGAGGGAGGTGGGCATTTCTTTTTTTTTTTTTTTGAGAAAAAAAGAAGGGGGGGGGGAGGGGGGGATGGGATGGGATGGGATGGGATGGGATGGGTGAGGAAAACTGAGGTTAAGGTAGAGGTAGATGATGAATGCGAGAATGAGACGAGAAAGCTTGTCCGTAGGCTAAAAGGAACCCATTGCTAAGAGGTGTCCAGGAAAGAGGCTCTGTTAAATATATTCATCGTCGCATACCCAGGTGGTACTTAAAGTATTCAACTAGAAAGCTTGTCGAGTTCTAGCTTCTTTCTAGAACTCAGTCCTCGCTCCACCATTCATTCACAATAACCAATCCTTAATAACCAGATCTATAATCTCGATCTAGGTACCTAGGGCGGTATAGCCATTGAAACCAGACTCAGACTCAGCCTTACCCCTGCCCTAGCGGTGATATCGTTAGCAATGCTTCTTGGCATGGAGAGGAATGGCTTCCTTCCTTCCACATGGAATAATTCGATAAAAAAGAACGTGTAATGGTTGTTTCCATGGAAGCGTGTCGTTGTTGGTAGGGCTGATGGAATTTCGCGAGGTCGATGCTCCTTCGTTGACAAAGCACTTCTTCCAATAACTCCGGCCAATCATGTCGCCATGATACATGATGCTTCAGCTCCCCGGTTTGGGTTTCGCTGGGGTAAGACTGTTGCAATTGGTTGACAAATGCAAATAGCTCCCGCAACCAGCCCTGTGGGTAATGTACCTAGGCAGGCAGTGATGAAGATCCCTCCTAGGCATCGATATAAAAAAAACAAGAGAAAGAAAAGAAAAGAAAAGGAAAAATGACAAATTGATGCACAATTGAAAGCCCTGGTGGGAAATGAGTATTTCTCATGCTGCTGTCTTGTCATGTCGTCTTGTCAACTGAACCTTGAATGTCAGACCGAAGCCATGCAACACTCACTCCTTTTCTCAGGGGTTCGAAATCTCCCTTTCCTCTCCTGTCTCACGGCTCTTCGAACCTTAATTGTAAGTATTCCTGCGTAAATATGTAGTCTCTCCTGAACTCATTCACTTTACAAATCAAGCCTTCCTAATCGCGATCGCGTTCGGTAAATCCAGCCTACACTAGAATCCGAGCCCACCACTCATCTACCGAGCGATGGGGTCAGTGGGATTTGGCGCCACCAGGCACCGATATTACTGCACTTATCTTCCAAAGGTACCTAGGTAGATGCGGTAAACAAGCTTCAAAGGTCTATATAAAAGTCACACCGCCTACCTGTCATGATAATTAGCCAATTAGCAACAACTACGATCCAGATACTCCGTATGCGAATCTTACAAGCCACATATACGTTGCTAAAGTTAACAGTCAACGACAATGTGGTCAGAAGGGGGATGATTTTAAGGATTGTCAAGGCTTTGTTGACAAGCACGGTATGATCTTTGATGAACTTCGGTCGTCCCGGCGAGAGAATTAGGTAGTCACATTCTGCAAGAAAAAACAAGGAAAAGGGGATGGCAATCGAGCTCAACCGACAGCTGACTTAACTGGGCAATGATTGACCGTGGCTGATAGGAATGATGAGTCGAGCATGCGAAAATACCTGACAAGAAGGAAAATCAAGATTAGCAGACAACTCAGAGGGATCACAAAAAGTGGTCATGTTGAGGGGGGTGGGCTTGTTGTTGAATTTTCCATCCCAAATCCACCGTATTGCCGCTTATCTGTCTAAAAGCGACACAGAAGAGTTTCCGAGTTACAAACTCAACCATAGATCTATGTCTAAACCAGAGCGCGTTTGTATGTGAAGGGTATCATAATATTGGCATCCCAAAGCTCCAAGATCATGTTTTTTTTTTTACCCAAAATCCGCCACCCCAAACCAAGGAGTTATATTCATAAATCATGTTACAGATTTCCCTCCCGCTCACATTCAATACTCCAACGCTAGATAATCTCTTTAATCAACGGTTGATTTAACCACGAATCGGGCATAAAGCAGTTCGGGGTCCATGCCCACAACTAGTTGTGAGGCTGAGTCCAAGGATTCGAGGTCATAAAGGGCGGAAACCGGCTTTCTCGAGTTCAGTACCTTCCGGTAGCATTGGACGGCCTTGCATTGGGAACGGCCAGAATAGAGGATTCTCTAGGCTTTTGGCAGTATGTGCAATAGGACCTCGTACCCTTCCAGAGTCGACAATGGGTAAGGGGTACTGTTCTTCTCGATTTGTAGCCTGACCCTCTGCAACAATCCCTTGCATCTTTTCTGCGTGATCGAAATGAGTTTGCGATGGAGAGATAGGCTTTCCGAACGCACCCCCTGGGCCGCCGATATCTCGTGTACCCCATGCGCAAAGAAAATCGTCCTCATTGACGTTAGGTGCAAAGAAATTAAGACTGCTGGTATTTGGCCGAACTGAATTGTCTATTTCCTTGGACACACCACTGTCGGGTGGGATATCTACTTCGATGTTCCATTTCTTGGCAAGGAATTGTAAGATATTTAGCGCTTGGTGTGCGAAGTGATGACATGGTGCCATCTCTGTCAAGTGTGAAATCCCCTGCTTAAGGGATTCTGCCACCTTGGGACTTAATTTCGCGGTGGTTGTGCTCGACGGGGACGTCGGCTCTGCTTCGTCCCTGTGGCTAGTAGATAAACGTCTTAGACTATGCTCATTATCAGTATCTTCGGGCTTAACCGTCGAGGGATCCGACATTTCTGTCGGAGAAGTAGGTTGTCCCCTAATAGCCTCTGCGCCAATGGCGAGGTGCATGATAGAAGACGTGAGGACAAAGTATGGTACAAACGATGGTGTTCGTCTTAGCGTATACAATTGAGAGTATGATCGAAGCAGGCCTTGGATGGCATCGGCGGCTTGAACGCAGACGTCACGTGGAAGGATACCTGAACCAATAATTCGTAATTTTATGAGGGGCCGGAATAGGAGGAGGATAGCAAAATGATAGTACATGCTATAAGAGAAATTAGTTGAATGAGACCGATGTGAACGTCTTCAATAAGAATACATACTGGGCGAAAAGTACAGCAGGTGTAAAATTGTGCCCTAGTCGAAGAACCTCGGGGATCCTGTCGTACCAGTTCAAATATTGTGTATAGATGCTGAGTAAATCTCGACTTGAAACTGGTTTTCCGGGGGAGTGTAAGACGTATAGCGACTGGTGGACTAGCTCGCTAAGCTCGCAGAAGCATTTGTAGACGGATCGGACGTTAGATGGTTGCTCACAAGACCGTTGGAGAGGAGCCCCTATCTTCCAGATTAGATTATGTGCGAATTTCCTTTGCCAAGCAAAAACTCGACAGACTGGTGTTCATCTATTTTACCGTCATCGGTATATGGTACCCATAAAGAAGCTTCTATATCATCGATAACAGCGGGTTTAGGCGGCAAATGCGGGAAACAAGAGCATTGAGGCAAAGAGCCAGTCGCGAGGGACCATGCGCTTCGGATATTGTTAGCTAAATCAACGGAAACTAGTCAAAAGCAACTGGCGACACACTTACTGATCCAAAGCAAAAGCGCCCCAGAATGTCGCGCCCTGGACGGCTATCTCGTCATCGTCGCCCTCGTTCTGAATTCGGTGTAGTCCCATCTCGACCGCTAGTCGTATACTTTGTCCGGCGTAATACCAGGACTCGGAATCCCTTCCACAGCTTGCTTCTCGAATCGACATTATTCCTAGTGCTTGAATCGTGGTTAGATTGTGATGATTATTTTCTCGATAAAAAAGCCTTTGAGCTTCCTTAAAGAAGTGGTCACCCGCCGTACGGGGATCGTTTGGATTTGCGCGCGTATTTGGCTGGGTTGAGAATCGACACCCGAGAGCTAAGAGAGCGTTAACTAGTATCGGCGAGCAGTACCGATTGCGCAACTTTTGAAAGTCTTTGAGGAAATGCTCCTTGCTAAAAGAGGCGAATGTTGGATATTCCCAACAAAAGTAGAGCGCAAGAAGATGCTGCATTAGAGCAGCATCAGTGGTAACGCTGGTCCATGTTCCAGTGGCGATCTTCATCTCGGGAGAATTCAAAGGTGCTAAGACTTGATCAACTCCGCGATATCGAGGCGCATCTGTAGTTGGCGAAGATTGGTCTTGTAGCCACATACCGACACGCGAGGATGGAGGGGCCTCGGCCGTCCATTGCATGATATCAG
Source organism: Hypoxylon fragiforme (assembly GCF_022984875.1). NCBI lineage: Eukaryota > Fungi > Ascomycota > Sordariomycetes > Xylariales > Hypoxylaceae > Hypoxylon > Hypoxylon fragiforme. Next base: position 2,865,547 of record NW_026054763.1, on the reverse strand, counting down.
GGTGTGAGTCGCTACGAGTCGACACAGTCTGACTCTGCCCCGAGAAATTCCACAGGCTATTAGACTCGAATTCCTGGTTCATGCCGTGCGCCTGGCCCGTGACTGGACTCATTCCTATGCCATTATAGCCTCCAGCGCCTGGCAACGTTCCACCATAGGTCGTCATAGGGGCTACGGCTACTCCGCTCCTCGGCTCGGTTGGTTGCGCAAAGCTAGGCAGGTTACTCCTAGTAGATGGGAAAGCAGTACCAGCATCTAGCCATTCAGAGATGCCTTGCACAGACTGTCCTTGCCGGAGCCTCTGTAAGATCTCCTCGACTAGTTCGGGGCGGACGAGAGCAGATAGAACAGAGTTGCTTTGGCGTTGCTGACGTCGCAGAGCGTCGATTTCGTGGCGCAATGTCTCCTTGGATTGTCGCACGGGGATCTCGTATATACATTCGACATCCTTCTGTGTCTTACACCGACCGCATGGCTTCTGGCCGTCGCACTTTGCGCGCTTCTTTCGACATTCGGTACATGCATTAGGCGTGACGACGCCTAGACCTCTCCTTCGCTTCGACAACTGAGAGCTCGCAGCACCACCACCAGATACGCCGGAAGCTTCAGGCGCTTCATGTTTCGGGGTGGGTCTAGACGATCCGGATGTCTGGCCGGTTGAGGGGCCACTTTCAGAGTCTCCCTCCATGGTAGAGGCTCAATCCAGAAAGGACATAGTCAGTGTAGAGAGATAGAAATTCATGCAAAAATTTATTAGGCAGGTAGCTAATATCGACTAGGAGGACTAGGAGTGGCGAAAAAGGTCTTGTCGCCTATGTGTCCTTTTTTTATTTTGTTAAGAGACCTATCTCTGTGGTTTGTTGGTGTGTGTGGTGGATTAATAGGATATTTCTCAAAGAGAAAGAGAGTTAAGCAACGAGTGAATAGTATGCGATGATTGGGACTTTGTCAACCATAGAAGTTAGTTAGAAAATGGATGAGGTGAAAATGCGCGGGGCTCTATTGAAGCTCGCTGGGAGGCGCCTCTTTGGATTGGTCAAATTCGGTGAAGATAAACAACACAATGAATACTAGGTGCTACATGTGTACTAGGTAGGTAGGCACTAGGTAGGTATGGCATATACTGCATATCTTTGTCACTAGATGATGCTTAAGAATGGATGGAGTGAAGGATAAACAGCTAAATAGACATCGTGAACATCCTGGACATCGCGGACTGTTGTGTAAGTGTTTGGTACCTGACAGGTATGTACAAGATAAGGTAAGTTGCAGGTAGGCCTGTGAGTTTATTCAGGGAAAGAAAGAAGACAAACAAAAATATAATTAAAATATCAGATTCGATCGCATTGAGTTCAGGTTTCAAGGATGACATCTCTTGCGCTAGTACCTACCTAAATCTAGTAGCGTTTAGCATTTGCAGCTTCTTTTACTTACATATCCACTCTATCCTGGTGGGGTTTTGAGGAATTAGGTTGGTTTGAGCTAAGCATGCTAACTATAGTCGGTTTAGCGTAGTTAATAGATAACTGAATAAATGCTGCTATGTACTTAACTTACTATTAACTGCATACCTAGTATTGATTATTGAAGGTCAAGAACCCCTTCGATAAATATATCATCAAATCCTAAATATGTACCTAGGCAACCGAAGCATTCATTTCTATTGAAACCAAGTCTCTCAACAGTTTCTTCCTTTCTGTCCTTACACAATCAACCTAGGTACGTCATATATCCGTACAAGATACGTCCAACAGTCACATTCAACCAAGATAAGTAAACGATCAGACCATAAAAGAACCGAAGGCGATCCAGGGGTGACAGTCTAGCTCAAGCTACTATATAACTACCTAGTAGTCGTAAGCGAATGATTTCCTTCTCGCACCACGTCCTGAGGCTAAGGCTCTCGAGTCTCCATTGATAATTCTACCCACCTGGATACACTCTTCCAGCCTCCGACCAGGAACCCCTTAAAATGCCTGGTCAACCAATGGTAGGTGGAAATGCGGGTATCATAGACGAGAACGCGGAGAAACCTAGCGCTAAGCGCAACCATGACGACAGAGCTTGTCACTGTCAATCTCCTTATGACATTGATCAGGGGTCTTCCTATCTAAGGGTGTAGATTTGCTGGCCGGTATCGTCAACTACATCCTTCCTTGGTTTCAGGGGTGCAATCTAACAGTATGGGCAGCTGGACAAATCCGGGGATTTGGGAAGCTTCGTGGCAAACCCTAACTGTTATCTATCACGGTAATAGGTCTAGTATGATCGATTACCAAGAGACAGTTTGCGTTGCTTTATATACTTTATGTCTCATTTAACTAAAGTAGGCACTTTCTTCATATGAGAGGTGAATTACCAATCAGCAAATATATAATGCCCCCCTTTTCTAACAACGATACCCCATATTCAACTATTTTCGAAATCAGTTGACCCGTTGTAACTTGTAAGTCCATAGGTGCCTAACCTAGTTGAATTCAGAGCCGGTTATCCTGTCACGCCATACCAAGTTGATTTCAAATATGACATGCTTATTTTCTCCATCTCCAGGAAAACTTGATACATTACAGCCCACCCATTTACGTGGTCTAGCCAATCAAGGAAGAATATCTATTGGCAATCTACAGACCTCGTAGCCTACACAGAACCTACACTCCTGGGATACCACCCCCATGTTCTTCCCATAGATGGAGAACTAGGCCCGTCAACATACAGGCACTAACCTAGTACCCCCCAAACGATCTTTCTACATTGATTCTACAAGTCTTCTACCGTAAATAGATAGATAAAGGGGCCTAGACATCATAGCCTGCTCCATGGATTCCTAGCAACCTTACATGTTCCCATTATTCTTCTTGAACCCTATGACTTCACGAATAAACATTATCGACTTGGTAACTACCCAAGGTGAACAATCCCAAGTAGCACGAAAGAGGCGTAGCTACCTACCTAGGCAGGCTAAGTAGGTATACTGCCGCATAACCTAGTAGGCATAATATAATTAAGCTCACGATTACAGACAGGCAAAGCAGCAACAGCCGTAAGAATCCACATTATAGATCTTAGATACTCCAAGTTCTTTTGATCTCATACATCACTATAATACTTTCACACTCATCGTCACCAAGGCGATCTATCCTTGATTATTTTATACAACAATACTTTTTATCAGAAACTTATCCGAAACTCCCGTCGCAATGAGGCCCAGTTGACAAACCCAAAGCTAGCGTAATGCTTTCTTTCTTCTCCATTATCGTACATCCCACATGAGTTCGCAAGTATCACGACATTAGTATCGCTTGACGGGACTCCTGCTCTTAGTAGGACTTCTATCTCTGTCGCCCTTGGACGGGCTTCTTCGTAAGAACGGCGTTTCTGAGGGGGGCAGGGAGTGGAATCTTTGGGGTCCATCGTCCGTGTCTGGTGTGAAATCTGGGGCCATAAGACGTCGATTGCTCGTGTGTCTTGGCGTCTGAGGCCAGTACATTTGTTGCTGAGTAGGCCCCATTTGCTGGTTGTTAGCATGCTGTGAGGGAAAAGGCCCCGACGGGTTGGGGTGCGGAATATCCGTGAAAGCGTTGGTGCTCTTATAGAGAGATCTCCCACTATATAGAAATATTACAAACATAGCAAGAATCAACGCCTGTTTCGTAATTAGCTACTTGCAAATTTCATCAACCGTCCCGATACAAATAAGTCATTACTCACTATCGTCTTGTAGGACATAGTCTCGACGATTTCGTTCAAGATCTTTGCCATCTCCTTTGCACTGCTGGACACCTGCTTGACATAGTCCGGGTTTTGATGCATACAGTCGAACCATTTATCACACAGCTCGTACATTGCCGGGAGTCGCTTCTCAACTGGGTGGCACCTGTTCTCTCGGTAGTCGTTTGTACATTTATCAATTTCCGCGAGTATATCGGCTCTCAGTGACTGCCTTTCGGTGGAGAAGTCTTGCCGCAAACCGCTGATGATAGCCCAAACGACCCAGCATGCACCACTCACGCAAAAGAGATTGAATCCGAATGTCAACCAGTATCCCAATATACTTGGCGCATAGGGGTGTCGCTGAACGGTGGCCAGGAATGACCCGAACCAGCCATCCTTTTTGCGCTTCCCTGGCTCCTTACGGGTTTTGTGCGGCTGGAAGGTACTTTCGTCAGACTCGTAATCCGACTCATTATACTCCTCCTGCTGCATGTAGGGTAGGCGGTAGCCGCTAACGTCCTTGTCTGCATTATATCGCTTCCTCTTGCGTACCTTGTCCCGAGATGCAAATAGCGTCTTCGGTATTTCGCCTTTCCCAGACGCCTTCTTGGGTGACACTGTCCTGTTGGTGCTCATCGTAGAAGGAGTTATAGACATGCGCGAGAGATCGTAAGAACGGTCATTCTCGGGGGTTTCGATCAAATCCGAGGCGTCAGTGCCGGCAGGACTAGAGTCGGCAGGTGAGAACTCGGAAATTGTATCATCGAACGGCTTTCTCGGAGTAGTGAAAGCGGGATTCCGGAATGGGGGCGCAGTTATTGTTCTCTGGAGAGCAGAGGAAGAAGCGAATATGGAGCGCTGGCTTGGCGTGGGAGGTCCTGGTTTGGAAGGCGTGCTTTGTGTGCGAAAGAAGGGGTTTTGCCCAAAGGCAGATGGAGCGTTATTCGCATTGCCGCTGGTGTTGGATGAACCGAAGAGGCTTAGATTGGTGCCTAGATTGGCATCAGATATTAGTCGAGGCTATTCACGATGCTTCCTACAAGCGCATAAAATTTGGAATTGCAGAATAAAAGGAGGATCAGGAACACAAAGACAAAGGCTTTTTCATAGGTTACAGGTCATAAGCATGTACCTACCTTTCGTTTCCGGTTTTTTGGTAGACTGAGCAAACGGGCTTGAGGGATCCATTGGGCCATTATTCTGATATTCCCAGTCCATGGGGGATTCGTAGGTTCGCCTTGCCATTTTTACCTTTCAAGAGAGCAATTGTTTACCTATAAGATAATAAAGATATGCGATATGCAATTGCCCACCTAGAAGGCCAATCAGCAAAAAGAAAAAAGCTGAGCGGTGAGGAAACCGGGGGAGCTTGGGTTTCCGACTTCTTGGGACGACGATGATGTATTATTTAAATCGGGAATTGGATGAGGCTGATTAGAAAAGTAGTTGGTACCAGCAGTTTCTGTTGGCAACGGTTAATAGTTAAGTGATTAAAAGTAAACAAAAACTTATTAGTTAATACCTTAGTATGCAATATGCAATATTTTAGCTTGTACAGTACCTTAACCGTTGAATGTTGCTTAAATCAAGGTTCTACGGTTGGTGATTGGACGGATCATGCTATGTGGGGTATCATGGATCAGCTGTTCAGCCACTTTACGCCACGACCTAAAGATTAAAGCTAGTGACTCGAGTCGCCTACTGCTGACATTTACTTATCAGTGCACAGGCCACCTCAAGTTGGTATTCTCAGTCCAATCTGTTGCTCTTCTTGTCGTTTAGTTAGTTAATACAACTTTCTTTCCATTCATTAATCTTTTCCTTTTCCAACTCGAATCACACAAGTCTTGACAAGTTTTCTTGTGTTGTTCTTTTTAAAGTACCCATTTATAATCTTCAAGAAAACTTGGAAGATATCTTTTCCTATTTTCAACATTCTTTTCCTGCTTCTTCTGTAGAGGACTAGATTGTTGAAGGTTAGGAAAGATTGCAGCCTTCTTTAGTCATCTTTTTTTCTCCGACCCAACCGCGCATTCTTCCCACATCCGGTCTATTCACCCACTCTCCATTACCCTCGAGCCGATATGTCTGACGCCGAGTCGTCTGCGGGCTCTCCTGCCCGTGCCACGAGACGCCGTGAGGAAGAAGACAACGATCAGCCTCAGGATTATGACGTCGGTCGCACCGGCGATTCGGACAAGGATTCGGATGCCCTCTCCGAAATTGACGAGGATCAGTTCGATGATTACGACCCTGATACCGCTCGCATTGATGAGAAACGTCCCGAACCCCAAGTCATCGATGAAGACGCGGCACGAACCTTGAAAGCTGGTAAACGTAAGGGAACCGCTACTAAGAAACCCAAGGAAGGACGACGCGCCAAGAAGCGAACACGCGACGATGATAATGATGGAGCTGATGGCGAGATTCTCCACACGAAGCGATCCCGCAAGACCGCTGCTGCCGATGTTCCAGAGCAAGAATCTGAACCGGAGAACGAGGAAAATCTGACGCCTGAAGAGCGACGACGCCGAGCAATCGAGCGCGCCTCTAGAAACCAAACGAAACCGAAGGGTAACAGAAGAAAGAAGAAGGATGAAGTTGTATGTTTTTATTATTCTCTTCAAAGTCTCTACATACCATTGCATAATATATTGCTAACACGAGTTCAATAGGATTTGGAAGATGAATTAGATGAAAAGATCGCCGACCTCAAAGTTCGCATGGAGCATGCTTGTCAAGCTGACAATCAGGCGCGCGAATCAGGCCAACCGGCTTTGCACAAGTTGAAGCTTCTTCCCGAGGTGATGGCACTACTTAATCGTAACAACAATCAGGCAGCTGTCATCGACCCGGATACCAACTTCCTGCAGCATGTCAAGTTCTTCCTCGAGCCCCTTAATGATGGCTCGTTACCCGCCTACAACATTCAACGCGATATCTTCCAGGCAATGACCCGACTCCCTATAGAAAAGGAGACGTTGAGGTCCAGTGGCATTGGCAAGGTCGTCCTCTTCTACACGAAGAGTAAGAAGCCAGAGGTCAGCATCAAGCGCATAGCTGAACGCTTATTGGGCGAGTGGAGTAGGCCTATTCTCAAGCGTAGCGATGACTACAAGAAGCGGCACATTGAGACACGAGAGTTTGACTACCAGTAAGTTTTCTATTATGGTCTATATGAAGATAGAATTATGCTAACAAAATGGAACAGGGCAGCCAAGCTTCGACAAGTTACCACGAACAGTCAGCTCACGCTCAACCAACGTCAGACATCCCAGAACCTCGCCGAGGCGGAGCGCGCGCGTATCCTGGCTCCTGTCAAGGACGTCAGCCGAGCCCGAGTCGCGGGTTTGCCTGCAACATACACCATCGCGCCACGCAGCACCTTCGACCCCAGTCGCGCCCAAGACTTCCGACCCATCGGTGCTGGCGGTTTGGAGGCCTTCCGCAAGATCACCCAGAAGGGGAAGAAGAAGGGCTAGTGGCGCTGAGCATCTTCCCCTACCTAGGGATCTGCCCCTCTTTAAGATTGACATTGCGTGTTTATTAAGATGGGGGAATTGTTATTGATAATGGAATGGACGGGCGCCGGTTTTTCTGCATGCATATATGATCGTATGCTGACACATCTGGAGTTTATGGTTAGGTCTTTTTCCTTTTCTTCGCCGCCTTCCATGAGTCTGGGAAGGTATCGTTACGAAGTAGTCGTTAGGAACATCAGAACCGCAGAGCAAAATAGGATGCGTTATATGCTAGTGAAAGGAGGTTGCCAGACTGCTAGGAGAAAGCCTACGTCGGTATGCTAGGGGGGGTTTACATAGTAAAGGCCCATGTACCTTGACTAGGTAGTGCTTCGTCTACATTCATAGAACTTCGCCTAAGTCTCTGACATTAATTGCGATACCCACCGCAACAGTTTCTCTGCTACCTACCCTACTTACGTACGTTCGTACGGAATAATGGATTCTCCCCTTGCTCTTAGTGTATTATATGTTACCTAGCATGTACAGCAGGCGAAGAAGCAGTATTCCACCACCAACTCCATCGATATCGTCGCCGACCTCGTCTACCACGCAATCGCCACGACGATCGTGCTTCCCGCGGTCTGGGATCCTGGTCTCGTCCTATTCACACCCTCTAGTACATACATACCTATGTACAATACGGTTTGGCTTTTTGCTTTGCTATCGTAGGTATGTAACAGCCAGCCAGCTCGCTTGTATCCTCCTCCACCTGCCTAACTGCCTAACCTAGCTATATATATGTATGTGTGTGTGTGTGTGTGTGTGTGTGTGTGTGTGTGCTATACATATGTAGTTACAGCTAGTTAGTTAGTTAGTTACACAATAGAGTTAGTTACCTACGTACAAGTACATATAGTAGGTAGGTGGGTAGGTATTGTACATGGTTTAGATATCTAGCGAGTACTACCTACCTACCTACCTACGCACATCCAGACGGATATCCATACATCAATGATATATACCGACCTATATACCTATGCCCAGCCCGCCAATAACCGCGAGAGACAGGAAATACATATCCATCCCAGTCAGTATCTGCCCTACTACCTAACCAACCTAGTACATACATCCTCGGTATGCTATAAAACAGCAGGGGGGAGAGACACAAGGGTATGTATAGGCGAGCAGGGTAGCTTCAAATCGTCCATGGATGTCATAGAGGAGGGCACCGATGGTATTCAGGACACGGCTTACTCAACTTCACCACCTAGCCAGCCACTCAAGCCTATATAGACACGTTCCTAGACACGTTACAACCTACTATACTGTATTCATATGTCTATTATATGTATCTATTATATGCAAAACAAGTTTGATGTAGATGTAAAAGGGTAAAACAAGCCAAAAATCTCAGAAGGCAATGATCTTTGAATTTTGGAAAAACATGGGGGTGGGGGCAAAAATGAAAACATGTTCCAATGCCCAACCGCCATTGCTAATATTATCTTTTGCAGTTGGGGATCGTGGGGTTTTTTTCATTTAGTTTGTCTCGTTCACTCTTTGTCACCATCTTTGTCGTCTCATCTGGCCATGGTTATTACCAACAGGCAAGTCAGAATCATAAATCATCGAACCGAAGCCCGTCTATGTTAAGATTCTCTCTTCTCGCTTCTTTCTCTTTCCTTGACAAATAGGAAGAAACCGCTCTCGCTCGTTCATCCATCCATCTCTTCCTCTCCATGGCTATGCTTCTCGTTTGCATCTTATCATTGCGAAAGGGGGGATTCCATCAAGACGTTCACCCGATTGAAGCATCTTAAGCCCCTTGCATGCGTAGAAGTTCCTATCGCTTCTTGACCTCGCATGCCCACCCCTCAATACCCTCCCCCTTACTACCGGGTACTAGTCCTTCTAACTTAATGTCCTCCATCCCCGGGGTGTCATTCAACCACGGGTGATTTGCCATGCCACCTGCGTTTGCGCGTCGTTCTGGGAGTAGTTCCAGCATGGGAAGGAGGAAGTCGGCGACTTCGGTGGGCTGGTACTCGAGGGAGTGCTCCTCGTCCGGATATAGCTCTCCAATAGCATCCTCATCCTCGCCATTTTTTCTTGCTTCCATTTTAGCCTTAGCTTTGGCCTCAGCACGTTCTCTTTGGGTCTTCTCTCTCTCTTCTCGCTCCTTCGGAGTTAAGTCTTTGTGATCTTTGAAATGATATTTCTCGCGAAGAACATCCGGTAGAGCCCAATGTCGCAGACGATGTATGTTACGCAGCTCGCCTCGCTTATTGAAGATCTCCTGAGACCAACGTCCTATCTTCCAGAGTTCTTTAGGAAAGGGGCCGAGGAGCTCAATGATTTGAGCAATATGATCGTCATCCTTGCCGTATTTGGTTCCAGACTGGGGGTCGAAGAGGTAATCGCCCGTGATTAATTCGAAAACCTGATAGAGAGATCTATTGTTAACACCAGCCCGTGAATCAATAGCGGAGAGATAGACTATGGCCAATATCAAGGAAGCTGTCCAATTAACGTACCATAGCGGCCATACTCCACACATCAGTACTCGCACCCCATTTCGCACCTAATATGACTTCTGGCGATCGATATTGTCTTGTCTGGATATCATTTGTGAAATGGTGAGAGACCCAGCAGGCATTGCCTAAATCCGCAATCTTGACGTTGATAATCGGTCCCTTTCGTTTCCTCTTTCTATTCTCACCAGCTGCCGCGCCACTCGTAGTAGCTTTATCGAGAGAAATGCCAGATACTTCTTTCGTAAGGAGATCCCTAAATATGAAAAGGAATCGTGTCAGCGCTTCAAGAATGGACAGCAACATTATAATATGCCAACTGGACTTACGCTGTTCTTTCCCTCTGCCCTTGCTTATCGGTTGTACTTGATGAACCCGGAGTCGCCGCTATATCATTTCGTTAGTGGGTCTGAATATATGTATATGATAGAATGAGACAGTGGAGAGGGGTGTAAGCTTGGGGCGAAGCTTTTGGTTGGAGGAGGGGAGAATATTGCGCCCCTGTCTAGGAATAGGTGCATCAAAGTAATGCTACCTTCTTAGATGGGGGGATGGAGAAAGTATAGAAAATATGGGGAGAACAGTAGGGCAAGGCTTGTATAGATACGTACCATCATGCAACACGGCGTTGAGGCTGCTATGTGATTTGGTTGATGGGAATAGGTTGTCGCGGTTGAAGCTCGCATTTAGAGGCGACGGCAACGGTTGACTGCCGGTGATCAAAGTACGCCTTCTCCTTCGCCCATTCCGGTTGTTCTCCTTATCGGAACTATCGCTCTTTACGACCTTCTTTACTACTTGCTCAACGTCGCCAATCTCTATCAGGACATTCTCCGGTTTTAAATCGGTATGAATTATACCGCATTCTCGGTGCAAGTAGTCCAGACCCATCAAAACTTGCTTCGCAATTTGCATGACGAGATCTCGAGGAATGCCCCGGTGTTGCCACTTCTTGATCAGGCCTAGTAAATTCTCTCCAAGAACCTCGAACACCATGCACACATGGACGCCGTTGGGTCCCTTGTGCTCGAACGAATCGAGTAGGCTAACAACATATTTTCGGCCGGGATGATTAGGGTTCGCTTGGACAATTTTCTGAAGAAGCTTGATCTCATCGATGGCGGTCTCGGTATAGTGGCTAGCGGATCGCACAACCTTCAAAGCGACATGCTTACCATTCGTATTGTCGCGCGATAGCCAGACGGTAGAAAAGTGGCCCCAGCCTAATTTTCGTACGACAGTGTATTTTCCATCCTTGAACTTCTCACCTATCTGAACTGGGTGGTAACCGCCTTTGCAATAGTCTTCAGAATCTTCTTCATCGGCGGTGTTCTCGGCAGCATCTTCAGGACCGGAGGAGGAGGTGGGAGAATGTTGATTCATGGCGGATGATAAATGTGGCGGTCTGTGTTGGGGAATAAATGTTAGCAATCATCGCAATAAATTATGTATGCGATCAATAACAGCGCGACTTTGGAAATGAAAAGGTTAGATGCGGTAAAAAGAAGTTGCAGCCAGCGCAAGCAAGCAAAGACGAAGTAGGATAAGCTAAGTAGGGTAAGTAAGTTGACCAAAGTTGAAAAGTGGCGGGCTCCAGGCTTGTGGCCCTTGGCTGAGCGAAGGTACCCCGACGGGCCGAAGCCTATGTAGGAACTACCAATCAAAAGGCCAATCAAAGCTACCAAGATGCCTAAGCAAGGCCGCAAGATAGAGATCCAGTTTGATTGGGTTTGCCCGAATTATCTTTCTTTTTTTCTTTTTTTTTTTTGGTCTTTGGTCTTTGGTCTTTGGTCTTTGGCATTTCTTGTCTTTTTCCGTGTCCTTATGCTTTTCCTTTTTCCTCTTGATGGAGATTGGGAGAGTGGGGTGAGAATATCACGTATCCATGGTAATATATGTGGTGTACATGGCAAAACCGCGGGGTGTTTCCAGTGTTTCCAGCGTATCCAGCGTATCCAGTGTATCCAGTGTATCCAATGTTCCCAATGTTCCCAATGGCAGGTAAACTAAATCAATAGTAAGAGGGGTGAGGTGGTAATAACCTTTTCTTCATGGTAGCCATATTTTCCGATATTGCGTTCTAATCTTAAACGCGAAGGCTTGACGAATAAAACAAATCAGGGATGTAAAAGACGAAGGATGTTTAAGAAAGCGCCGAGGTACTGTGCGTCTTGTAATTTACCCCAGTCGTCCTAGAGTGAAGCGCAAGGGAATGCCAAGGGTATGAAATAGATAAATAGACCGACGATCAAGGACGTCGCAGAAGTAGGTAGGAGGTGAAGTGTGGAAGTGTGATACAGGAATAAAATATATAACAACCAGATGGTCAACAGCCACGAGGGATTCAGGTGAGTTGCCAGCCGAGGAAGTTGAGCGAAGATGAAGCGAAGGAGTGGAAGGAAGTGAAAATGAGTAAGTGAAAGAGTGAGTGAGTGAGTGACTTGAGCGATAAATCGCAATGCTGCTTTGCGTGCAGCACGGCAAAGCAATGCAAAGCGAAATAAAGCAACAGGCCAAATCAGATTCAACTTCAACCTCAAAGTCAACCAAGCCAAGCCAAGCCAAAAGCGATATTGATGATCGGAAAGGTTTAGGTAAGACGTCCTGTCCCGGAGATACAGTATAAAATAAAAGTGCAATAAAATCAAACCAAATAAAAAATCATAACAATAATAAAACCTTCAATGAAAAAAAAAGGATCTTATCCATCCACTGGAATATGCGCTTGCGTGCGAGAGGCTACCGTTCCTGTGCAATTCACCCCTCCCTTCGTGGTTCCAGTCAATCCCCCCAATCCAATCAATGGCTTGACGGTGGTTGACTGTGGTATTGTTAAAGGTAGATCGGCCTATTAAGGTGGAGGGCCGGTGCACGGTGAGAAAGAGAGGAAACCCCCAAAGCTGTGGGCGCTAAAGGGCTCAAAGCACTTGAGCTTCTTCGTTTCGGGCGACTGACCCGGTCCTGCATCTCCTATCTAGGCGTCATAACAGGGTGTCATAACAGGGCCTTCAGCGGACTATGACCAGGGCTACCAGGCTGCTTAACAGGGGGTAGCAGGGGACATTCAATGGGGGCCGCTTAGGGGAGTCTTAGGGGCTTGTCTCTTTCCCCCCTCCAGCCCCTCCAACCCCTCTATCTTTATTAATCCTCGTCAATCCTCGTCAATCGGATTTGGTTCTCTGCTTATTGGTATTGTACCACCACTTGGGCCATTGAAAGGTTCAAATGTTCGTTGTGGTTTATTATTATCATGCTGTGTTTCGAAAGTATCGAGCTGGATAAAGTTGAAGAGGCCGGAAGACAGAAAAGGGAATGTGGTGAATGTGGTGCTACCGACATCGAGTGACGAGAGGTCGGCATTGGCTTCAGCCCCGCCAGTAGCATAATCGCAGAATAGCAGATGATTGACTGCCTAGGCATTCACCCACCAAACGATACGGCGGATTTGTAGATTGGCCATCAGAGATGCCATATGACCCGACAATAGTAACCTGGCTATTTCCTGTCGCCCTAGTCCAAATGTCGGATTCCGAGGAGTGGTTTGCGTTGCCTGTCCGGTGTTGACCTGATCCAGTCCTTTCTCTCGGTCCCGTTATGCTGTCCAGATTGATTCCCTATGGATTTTTTTTGCTTGACATGATACTCTTACATGTCTGAATCACTAGGATTTGGACTTCTTGAATTGCGTCCTTGCTTGCTTGCTTGCTTGCTTGCTTGCACTGGCTGCGGTATGGTCAAGTACTTACCCAGACGTGTAATGATTATAGGGCACATAGGTGGGAAACAAGGTAGAACACCACGCAAAAATAATACCAAAGAAATGAATTGAAAACTTACCCTGGTGCCGGCCCTTCAGTGGTGATGATAGGCTTTAAACCCTCCTTCTTCCTCTTCTTGTTTATCAGCGTCGGGCTCGCAGCATTTGGTGAATTTGCTGAGTTTGTGCCGTTACCATTTGCACCAGCCATCAATGGGATTGTGTTCGAAGGCGAAGTTGGGCCGGGCGTGGTGGCTGATGGGTCCGTTGTATCTTTGGCGCCGTTCATTGTTTCGTAAGTAGAAGAAAAACTTTAAGGCTAAGCTGTTGAGTAGCGCACTGTCGCAAAGGGTGAGGCGCGCTTTGTAGGGACCGAACGACGGTAGTACTATTTCGACTCAGATTTTGGATGCGGCTAGTCGCGCTTTTTGGATGGAAATTAAGTTGTGCAAGGAACACACTGTGCAGGATCTCGACGCGATTCAATTCTAGCGACAAAGATGCGAAAGTAGTAGTAATGTTGGTCGAGATGGCGATCGCATTTGTAAGATAGATGAGATCGTGGCGGAAATAGAGCTGTTGGGGAGGAATTAAGAATGCGATGCGATGGGTGCGATGAATGCGACTCTGCACGATACACAGTATGACGCGATGCTTAACAAGATCGAGTTCGAAGCAAGACCTTGACAGAACAATGGCCACACAGTAGAAATTCTGTCAAAAAGAGGAGGGGAAAAATGATATGCGTGATACGATTTCGAAAAGAAATGAAATGAATTATGATAGAATAAAAACTGCTGAGTGCGGTGTATGGGAATGTATGAGATGTATGGGATGTATGTATGATTAAGTGTTTGGTTGGCGATCAGGAGGAGAGAATTAAAAGGATTGGATGTTTTGATGCGATTTTCTTGTCTTTCTGTCTTCCTTTTCCCCTTCTTCTTTCCCTTGCACACATGCAGGTTTATTATTAGTACCTTGAGGTTGTACTGGACTCGCTGGTGTTGGACTAGTATCAAAATGAGTATGGTTAGTGAGTTTTAACCTTTTTTTTTTCTTGTCGCAAATCCCAGACGACAACGTCATAACCTTAGCAACAAGGTACTAAGCAGATTGCTCCTCTTTGACTGTTCCGAGTCCACATACATCAATGATACTACATGTATACTACATGTATGTATGTTTACTGGATTCAATGTTGTATATACCCTACATATATGTAGATATGTATGCACATGCCTACATATCACGTATGTAGGTAGACAATAAAGAGATCGCATCGCTTCAAGGTTGGAGGGGTAGGTATGTATGTATAACTTACAATGGTATATACTTGTACCTAGTATCTTATGTAGATAATACTAGATATGTAATGAACTTGATCTTGAACCTAAGTAAAGTACTAGGTAGACAAAACTGCTACGATGAGTTGATGCTGCTAAGCAGTATTTATAGAAAAAGTAAGAAATTCAATATCAAAAGTCAAAAGTCAAGTGTTATACTAAATAGGAACCGGATCGCAACTTGTCGATGAGGTTGGGCACTGCTGGAGAGTTGAGCAGAAGGGAAGAGATGGGACGAGAGAGAGATTCGATGTTGGCGTCTGATAGTAGTACGACCTAAATTACCTAAATTACCTAAATTACCTAAATTAGTGAGTGATTGTATGCAGAAACGTGTTATGCGAGGAATGAAGGAAGACGGAACGGAACGACGTGATCTGGAATTTCTTGATAAGATAAGGTACCAATCCGAATGCACAACATGACCAAGGTTACCAAGTACCAGTGACATACCTCAGTGCTGTACCGCGCCTCAATCTTAATTCGCACATGGATGACGACGTTTTATTCTACTAAGGGAGTAGGCGATGTAGGCAATGTTGAAATTCTGATAAGCAGTAACCCCAGGTATCTGATAGAAACATTACTCTACTAATTAATTGCATATGTAAGTTATGTTAGGATCTTGAACTTCAATATTCACTACCTATTTGAAACCCTCACCTGTCTAACCAACCACATCTCAGAAACTTCCATCACCACCAACTCTCTCTTGAAGCTTCTTTCTATTCGTTACAGCGTGTATTCTTATGTATTTACTTGAATGGCTGTATACCTAATCAATGTGTTTGTGTGACAAGACAAATGTATGCGCCAAGTTGCTGGTTGCAAGTGCTTCTTCGGTGGAACGAATACTACATATGTAGATCCGGAAAAGATGCTGAGTGTACATAAGTAAGTATGCTTCATTCATCATATTCTACCCAAAGGTTGCTTGAATGCCCCTAAATTCTATAATAAGTTCTATAATAAGCAGATTATTTGCAACCTTGTTGAAAATCTCTCATGTCTTCATTGCTTTAGCAGCCCATCCAATCCCACATCATCTTCTTCGAGCAGCAACATTATACGACACTTCGTTCAAGTATACTTCCATCTCATTTGTCGATCCCTGCCCCGCGTTGGGTATCTACAAGCGCTCGGCATCGTCTAATTGGGCAAACCGGCAAAGAGTGAAAAGGAAAAACAGGACCTAGACCTGAATTCAATTCTCTCAGGCACTCGTCCCCGTTTGTCTCCCCAAATATTTCTTCTACAAGACCGCTCGACGAGATATTTATTCGCCGGCCATTATCCACGCATAGACGTTATACTACTACCTACCGTGGTCATGAGCAAGCTAGCGTTTCGTCATTTTAGATCATGATGCTCTCTGCATCACCCGATATAGGATGTCTCACCGTGTGAATCCACGAAACAAGTATTCTAACCCAGAAATTTGGAGCTTTGCGCACTCACGAGTACCGGCGCTAGAAATTTACCTAACCTAATAAGTTCTTCTGCGTAGCCAAGCAACGTGGACAGCGAACAGCACAAACACCTTGGATAAGATACCACTACATTACCTACGATAAACTTAACAAACTGGCAGCTTCGTCAATGGCGTCTAGTACCGCATAATCTTTCGCGCCAGCTGTCACCAGTTTCAAGCTAAAGCACGAGTATCAGCAGCTCGTGTTCTCTGATATTGCCTACTACATACCGTAGCTTATATCGGAGGGGCGTACTTCCTACCCTTCCACATTGGTCCCATTCGAAGCGCAATTGCATCATCAGCCACCCCTCCGCACCCTCCACTTGGCCTGCCGACCGCCCGAGATGCGCCGCGTGTTTGTTCCATTGGACGAGGACCTGACACCTGAGAACTGCCAAGCTCCCCCCCCTTTACGTCGAATAGGGGCATCTCACGGTAGCGTTCACCGGGGCAGCTGCGGAACTCGGATCCCAACCCGTCCCTGACGCCACCAATTGTCTCTTTTCATGATTCGAGGCGTTTTGTGATGTCAGTTTGAATGTGCAATAATTCCGTTGGTCATCGGACATGGCCGACGATTTTCTATCCACGTGCCATGGTGGCAGTTTATTTTTAAAGGAGCCAACTCATATAGATTATAAACATGCATATCTTACGAGAGATCTAGCTGGATATGATAAATGAAAAGTATTCCAAAAAAAGAAATTGCTACCATGTTAGAGCTCTTCTTGTATGTCAGAGCCAGCCTTGCGAGGTGTTCTTATAAGCAGCAGCGTATCCTGTCTTCCGTAGACCCATTCCCAGCTATTTGACTCGTCGTCCCAGTACACATCCTCCTCCTGCGGGAACATTATGGTTCTGTTCCTCTCGGGGACGAAGTGTTCCGCAAAAAGCTCAATGCTGTAGTATGTATTCTTCAACAATGGAAGATCACCGAGTACCGGAACGCTGTCCTGCAGATTGGTCATGCCTGCGAACAGAATAGTTAGCGAAAAAGGATTAGGTAGAAATTTGAAATTAATCGAACATGATTCGAGGCGCTAGGTATAGACTGACCGATAACCGTCCCGGCCGAATGGCCCCATTCTCCAGTCGCGTGGCAGTATATCTTGCCCTCGATCCCCTCGCTGCGCATCTGCCCCCTCGACGCCTTCAGTATCTCGTTGCCCGTCAGCCCGATCTTCATGTTGCTCTTCACGATGTCCTGCAGCCGGTTCACCTTCCTCAGCCCCTCGAGCATGCCCTTCGGGACATCGGCGTCGGTCTCGCCCGGGTACAGCACGTACCCGAGGTGCTGGGTGTCGGTGTTGAGACCCAGCGCGGTTACGCCGAAGTCCGTGTGGATCAGGTCGCCGAACTGGATCGGGCGGTCTGGTGCTCGGGGGTCGTCGAGGAGGGATGGTTGGTGTGGATGGTGCTGGGTGGCGGCGACGGGGAAGCCCTCGCCGGTGAGGATGTACACGCTGGGTTGGAACCAGGTCGTGTAGTTTAGCGACTGGATCTTCTCGCGCATCCACCATTCTACGTCCTAGGTGCGCACCCATTGAGTCAGCTCATTATTTTGTTCCCTCTCCATATTCAAGCATCTCTCCGTTGGTAGGTACTTACCCAACTCGTAGACTCCCCCGGCACAATAATCTTCTCGCTAAACCCCTCCTCAATAATCGCCCACGCCGTCTCCATCATCCGCCTGTACCACGGCAGCCTGCCTTCCACCATCGTCGCCACGACCTCGACCCCCAGCATCGGCTCCAGCACAAACTTCTCCCTCCACTCCTCCCCGACGCCGGCTAACACCGCGTCCAGCTCCCCCGCGTGCAGGCCCCCCGAAAACGCGATCTCGGGGTGCGTGTTCAGCGCGATGGAGCGAGGCTGCTGCTCCCCGAGGATGCGGCGCAGGTCGGTCCACACGAAGTCCGTGTTCTCGACCCAGGAGTAGTGGGCCGGCGCTCCCGAGGCGGGGGAGGCCAGGAAGAGGTGCGTGGTGCGCCGCCGCGCGGAGAACTGGGTGGCTTCTTTGAGGGCCCAGAAGACGGTGTCTTCGGCGTACTCGCGCTGGCTCATCTGTTGCTTTTGTTAGACACGCATGGAAAAAAAAAAAGAAAGAAAGAAAGAAAGAAAGAAAGAAAGAAAGAAAGAAAGAAAGAAAGAGAAAGGGGGGATAAGGTTTTGTGAGTAGAATGAGACGAGAGACGAACCAGCCAAGCGTCAACGCCGTACTTGCGCAGCAAGCCCGGGATCAGCGCTATGCGCTCCTCGGTCCAGCCATCCAGAAGCTTTGCTTGCTCGCGCAGCGAAGGGAGCGTTTGGAACTCGGGCGCCTTTTCCGAAGAGGCGCTAGCTCGCACGTGTACGGCGGCGAGAACAGCGAGGAGGAACGTGGGGCCCCGCATTCTCACGTGTGACGGATTGTAGATAGTACAGTATCTATATCTCTCGAGCAAAAAAAAAAAAAAAAAATTAATAAAAAATCGATCTGTGATCTTCGATTACCTAGGTAAATCGATCTCACAGCAAGTCAGTTGCTGTCGCAACAAGAGCCAACTCAAAGATACCTAACCTAGATGACTGTCTTAGCAGATAATTATACTAAACTAAAATGCAATCCTATCTGGCATATCAAGAACCCCGTTGTTCTTGTGAATTGTTCAAAACAACACACAAGTTGTTACATAGAGACGATGTTTACACGGAGTAGTTATCTGGGGGGGCGGCGTTATCGTTCGGGATCGGTTACAGATTCCGATCTAGATTGGCTGGTAGCTTGGCAAAAGACCACTATTTATCCCACCTTCCCTTTTAGGAAAGTGCATTAGTAATCGTGTCATGTGATGTATAAGACGTTGTGCTTCAGCGACTTCAGTGTCTACTGGTAACTACTAGGTTAGGTAAGTAATAGGTAGCAGGTAGCAGTTAGTACTTGAGTATTATGGGAGTTCTTCTTCACATCACTGGTATCACCAGAGAATGTAATGAAAAAAAAAAAGAAAAAAAAAAAAAAAAAGAATCAGCAGAGCTGTAGTGGTTTCAAAAATTGGGTTCATTTGAGGAGTTCAGAAAAGAGAAGCTCCTCAGTATAGCTTCAAGTTCAAGTGTAGCAGAGCTAGAGATTAGCAGATAACAAGAGTTCAAAAGTTTGATGAGGGTTTGTTTGTTTGTTTGTTTGTTTGACTTAGCTGTCCCTCGCCTGTTATACCCTCACCTCGAGCACCCAGAAGTTGCCTGCTCACGGGATGTCAATCCCTTCTAGCAACCTCCGTACGACTGACCTTTCATCCATCACGGTCTCACCAGCTGCCCCCCTGGATAGAGCAGCTGGCTAACGGGGTTTCATTTCCCGTCCTAGAAACCTTTTCATCTCGCCTAGTCGTGAAAGGACGAGAAGCGCCACTCGGATCGGTGTGTTAACTAGGTACCGCGGCATCGGGGTCTGACATGTAATGTAAGCAGGGCCCACTCCATCCTCCCCGTGAGCCCGCCGGGAACCCCTCGCGCTCCAAGGGGACGGTATGTCTAGGTACTACCACCAGGCCAATACACACGACCTGCGAGAAGCCCGAAGGCAACCCATAGCCCAGGTAAAAGCCCCCCTCCCCAAAGAGAGGGGGGCGATCTCCCGAGTCGGCCGATAACCCCAACGTTTTTTATGGCCAGCTCGATGCTGTAAAGTGTACCCGGACGTACCTTCCTAACCACGTTGGCGTCGTCCCTAAATCGCACTAGCCAGATGACACGCGCCGTCGGTATTTTTTTGGATTTTTTTCTTTTTCAACTTCCCTGCTCCTATCACTTCGTCTGCCTCCTGCGAAGGTCCAGGGACCAATGGCCGAGCCGAAATTACCTGTCGTGAAGAACCCTCAGTCGAGTAAAGGGGTTCGACTGGCATCGGTTTGACTAGAGCGAGGGGGGTGTGTGTTGTGCTCTCGAGGTGAGGGTATCGGTAACCCCCAACCCAATAGATGGCAAGGCCAGAAAAGAGATTTTTTTGACCTTGCCAACTAAGAGGAGATTCAAGCGGGGGCAAGCTCGAGGTCCAAGAGCCAAGGCTGCCAATTACCTCGGTGAACCGCCTGTTGGGAAGGGGGTATTCTCGGTCGGGTCATCGGGTTGTCGGGTTGTCGTTGAGTTGGTTTGTCATTGAGTTTGGTTATCGTTGGGTTTGGTTGTTGTCGAGCCGGTGTCGGATCCTAAGAAAAAAGTTGTGAGGTAAAGATTCAAGATTGAATGTGAAAAGGAAAACAAAAAAAGAAAGAAGGGAAAGGATTGGAGATGGATTGGGTCAGTTGTACGTACCTGGAGAAAAAGAAAAGTCCAACCATCGGAAAAACAATCGAACTCGCAGACGGGTCTTCCAACTACTGACCAAATACTGAATGTTCGTTGGGGCCCCTAAAAACTACTGGCCCTGTACTTGCTTTTCCCCGAGAGTACTAAACGTTCCGAGGGAATTCGTAAGTAGGGGTGGTCCCAAGTACTAATCGTTCCTCAAGCGTCCCCTTAAACAATAAGACCCCCCAGGAATCCCGAAGGGTCATCTGAAAAAAGTGTTAGCTCAATTGAAAAAAAAAAGAGAAGTAGATGAGGGATAGGAGAAGGTGAGAAGGTACTTACATTGAGTCTCTGGAGTCGATGTTTACCGATGGTGGTGTGTCGGATTGAATATGGAAAAGAAAAGGGAGGGGGGAGGAACGGGAAGATAGAAGAAAGAGGGAAGGGGAGGTGGGAGGTGGGAGGTTGGAGGTTGGAGGTTGGAAGAGGGAAGATAAAAATATAAGATGGATGATGGAAGCAAGATAGAAGGTAGAAGGTAGAAGGTGAAAAGTAGGAGATGGTAGATGGTAGATGGAAGGTGGGAGATGGAAGGTGGGAGATAAGAAGTATAAGATGGAAGACGGAAGGTAGAAGGTTGAAGGTGGGAGATGGTAGAGAATAAGAAGATGGAAGATGGAAGATGAAAAATATAAGGTGAGAGATGGAAGGTGGAAGGTAGAAAAAAGAAAATAGAAAATAGAAAATAGAAAATAGAAAAAAAAAGAGTACTAAGGCACTTGCCTAAGTCTCAAAGTGGGAGTCCAGTCCAAGGTCCAAGGTGGTGGTAGTATCCAGTGGTGTTGGTGGTATCCGAAGGTCCAGGTCCTGGGCAGTCGAGTGCAGCTGGCGAAAAGAAACTGCAGAATTATTGAAAGAAGAAAGTTGGAAAGGAAAGCTGGGAAGAACGGGATCTTTATATAGTCGTGGTTTGGGGTTTACTGATTGTGCAAAATCAAATTTTGGCGTGGTGGGTGACGATTTTTGCCTGAGGCACCACCCAGGCGACGAGGTTGAGAATTGCTTCACAATTATTTGATTGGCCCAAAAATACAGTATTTTTCTTAGAAAATAGACCCCGTGTACCCACATCAAACTCTAAATCGCTGATTCTAGTCCTATTTGAGCCATTTTTGCACTGTTCATGTTTATTTCCATTGTTCTTTTTTCCTAGAATCAGTGCTTATAGAGCATATATCGACATATTTATTTCGACCTGATTTAAATGGCAACCCATCAGCCAATGAGAAACGAGGATCAGGATCGAAAATGGAAAAAAAGGTAGATATCAACCCGGACAACATCAAATCAACCAATCGTCTTTACCGGATCAGGTAAATCAGGCCCCCCAAACCACCCTCTACCATTGACGCATTTTAACCTCGATTAATACAATTTTTCCCCTTCAACCTTTACGTACCTTGGTACCTAACATCTTGATTCTGATTTCTCCCAAGACCCACCTGGCACTGATCCTGTAGAATCATATTCCGTCTCCTAGAGCTACCTGAGGCACCTAAGTATAGATCCCGTGATTTTACACAAATCCACAAGTGTACAATTTTCAAAGTGCCTATGTAACGATCTGTAGAATACCTAGTAGTGTTCCAGGGCTGTAAAGCTTTCTATGTCTCCTGCGTGACATCTCGTTGTGCCGGTAACTATAGCTACCTAGGTTAGCATTTTAATAGAATAGATCACATTCCTATCTTCGTAGAATTCTGACAACTCTTCAGACAGATTATAGTACTCTATTAGTCATCTTAAGCTACGTGAATAGAAACAAACTTCGCAATGACATTTCATACAGTAATAACAGGGGATATTATATTGGTCTTGGTCATCGTGCTCATCATCCTATTCCATATTCTAGTCTCTCATACCTTGGAAACTCTGGCCAGGCGTATTCAAACTAAACTAGGTATATTTGTAGGCATCTTATTCAAGTTTGCCATGATAAAGAGATATAACTTGCTTGCTGTAGTCTAACTCTGCCTCTGGAATCAAGGGGTGAGGATGTACCTACTTAATGAACATAGAGTGATTTATTTATATAAGGCAATATGCCCCTGATGGGTACTAGGTTAGGTACATAGTGGTACGCCTACCCAAGCACCTTCTTACTTTTTTACTATTCATGCTCTATTCACACGTTATTGATACCGCAGGTACATAACGTTGGTATATAACGTTAGCCTACCTAGATTTATTTAAGTACATAAGTACTTAGTATTCTTTCATCTTCATACACATATCTCATGTACAGTGATGTACTACCATACCTACCTAGGTTAATACATGAACATGTTGCCAATACTCAACCCGCGATATAATAACGCGCCGATACATAGTATCCACAACCGTCGCCTTATTCAGTTCGGCAATATGGCTGGCAATATGGCTCCTATACAAACTGTACCAAAGGAGGTTCTGGCCGATATCATCCGCCTAGTCTGCGACTCTAGTCCCCAAACCGCCTCTTCACTCCTGACCGTCAACCCAATATTCCATGACTTGACCTTGTACGCCCTCCATCGCAACCAAACATTCAACCCACCCACCCTTCTCCCAGCTCTTGAACGCATTGATCGCAGTAATCGGTGGCGTGCCATCCGAGCCATCAATCTTGAGTCATGTGATTGGCTTGACGTCTCATCCGGTGCTATCTGTGATGCTCTGTCGAAAACCACCGGCTTGCGAGACATACGACTAGAATTCTGCCGCGCACATTTTCAAAGCGGCTTATTCGATGCCTTAAGCAAGCGGCCCCATCTTCGAATACACCTTAAGCTAGACGGCACGAATCCGTTTGCGAACTCGGAGTCCATTCAGCTCTTGAATGGCAACCTCAACCTGGTTTCCTTGGATGTGGTCCATGAACCTACGCTCGCGGTTGATTGCATTCGAGTGACCAAACCCCTAAGAGACGTCCTGCTCACGTGTCTTAATCTTCGCCACCTTCGGCTATGCATTTCCATGGCTAGCCTCCGGCGTGAAGAACAACGCCAAGACCTCGGCTTTGGCTTCCGTTCCGGCGAGCGACCTCCAGCGCTCGAATCATTAGAGATACTCGATTACTCTTGGCGTGGGCATCTCCGGCTGGGAGATGGTAGTCACGTAATTCCAAATCGTCAAGATAACGAGGAACTGTACTGGGCTCAAAGTTTTGACTGGTCACGGATGACAAAGTTGCGCGCCCACGATGTCAAATACTTGGCGAGACCCATACGCACTTGGACATCTCTGAAGGAGGTGCAGATTACATCCCCGTTTGAAGCCAGAAGGGCAACACGGAGTTTCTTCCTACAAGTGCCGAGTTTCCTTGAGAGTATCAAGGTCGGAAGCCTAAGAACGATTGGCTTGCAAGGTCTACACAGACACGGGGAAAGTCTCCGTGTACTTCACCTGCATGAGGATTTATTTGGCAAATGCCAGAGTCCTACGTGGTCAAAGTCAGCTATCCATACCAAAGGTCTTAGGGTTATTCGCGATAACTGTCCTCATCTCGAGGAACTAAAGATTGATGTATACCGAGCCAACGCTCTAGCGGATGGTCTCAGCGATGTTTTGGCCACATTTAGACACCTACGTTCCGTGACGGTGTGCTTTAGCCTCGTCGAAGAGCATGGCGAAGTACACAACCTATCCAGCCGACCCTTCTCGGTAATTCCCGGGACATATTTCAAAATGGAGAAGCTAGCTTTTCCTTTTGTAACCTTTTCATCTACGGTCAGGCTATTCGGGCACATCCTAGCAGGCCCGGGACGACTGACGCCTTCTTCCCTGAAGCAGCTTACTGCTGTTGTCGGGGGCCCACTGCTTCAACCAAGAATAGCGTCTCCCGACTACTTACGATGGGTGGACGAAAACACAACCTCGTTTACATGCAAGATATCCGATCGGGACGACGCGCGTGATAGCTGGAGATCATGCCTCATGACGGCAGCTTGCCCAGAATTGACCGACGAAGAGAACGCCATTCTACAGAAAGCTGCCACTACACACGAGGATCTGTTACATCTTGTGAAGAAGAGCCCGGACGGCTTCAGGCGAGTGTCGAAGAAGTTCAAGCTCGCGGAGTATGGACCAACGCAGCCGTTCCACTGGCCTCTCCGCTATGATGAAGGGTGCATAGTGCGCGGCGGGGTCAGGTTTTACCGCGAACGGTCGTCTGAGATGGACGTGATCATCGAAAATGAAGAGGAGTATGTCTCGTGGAAGTGCCTCCAGGATAAGGATGATACGCGGTCGGGCTCTGCAGCAGAGTCGGAACCAACCCAGGCCCAACAATAGGTAGGTGGTAAGCACATCTGACTACTGGGTACTATTACTATTACTTGCGCTGACATTTGAGTTTTGGTATTTACCTAGGTGCCCAGCTTATCGCTATTAGGTACATCAGCTCGGTCACGGTATGAAGAATAGGCGGGAAGGATATGCTAAGGGCTAGGGAAGCCTCACGATTTCAGTTTCAGTGGTGGGGTTATATAATATGGTTGGCCTGCTGACAAGAGAGGGGGAAAGAGAGTAAGCCGGAAGGACGAATGACTTATCTACCTACTAGGTAGTTGGGTCGGTCATTGCCTTTTGCCTTTAATGAGAGTTGAGGAAAATCAGGAAAGGAAAGGATAAGTAATGGATGCTGCGATGTAAGTTGTTGACGGTGGGCTACTACCTAGTAGGTATATGGCCAACTTTCTGCTTAAGTTAGGTTGGGCAGGTTTCATTTTGAAGTCTTTTGAGATACCCCAGATCAGATTGAATTCAGATTGAATTCAGATCGAATGCTTGCTCTAACCTACCTTTAGGGTAGGTGAGAACTAAATTAAGATTCTTTTCCTTGTTAACTAACCTAACCTAGGGACTTACATGAGTTGAAGTTAATGGTGAATTTTAATACAACCAGGTAAACCTGTAACCTACGTACCTCCTACCTTATTTAAACATCACGATGAAGGGATAATCACGAGTAGCATCAATGAGCATAAGCATAAGCACATAAAGTAGGTAGATAATAACAGATCTAGGATTTTGTTCTGGTTCTAGTTCTGGCACAAGAGGCCTTCGTACCAGGTGCCTAGGTATGTAGTAGCATTTCCATCTATATGGTTTGTTTGCCTGCTTGCCTCAAGTAAGCCTGTAAGCCTGCTATCTGACCTAACCCAACCCAACCTTCTCCTTCTCCTATCCCTTCTCATGAGTGTTTGTGTTTGTGTTTGTGTAGGGAACTCATTTGAAATCTACCTTTCCCCTTAAATATATCTATCTTTCTAGGTATAGTTAGGTAGGTAGGTAGATTAGGTAGGAAAGTTCGTCCGTCCGTTTCTATTCTTGTTCCTGTTTGTAGGGATAATAGCATTAGGTAATCATCACCCACGGACGCCTATAGCAAGGCCTTGACCTCACCCTCCTTGATCTTGCCAGCGTCAACGAGGCGCTTGACCTCCTCGCTCCAGACGCCCTTGATCTCGTCGGCGACCTTGAGGCCGTTCAGCTTCCCGGCCAGCGCGGCGATCTGCTCAGGGTCGATTTTGCCCTGCACGAGCTCGACATCGTTGAGGACGGCGTCGATCTGGGCGGGGGAGGCGTCACCGGACGCGAAGTAGTTGGCGTCCTTGACAGAGGAGCGGAGCACGCGCTTGTTCTTCTTGACGGCGGTCTTGGCGGCCTCCTTGGCCTTCTTGTTGGCTTCGCGGTCGGCCTTGGCTTTTTCTTCCGCCTCCTTGGCGGCCTTCTCCTCGGCTTCCTTCTTTAGGCGCGCGTCTTCCTTGGCTTTCTTCTCGGCAGCTTCCTTGTCGAGGCGCTTCTTGTTCTTGGCGGCGTTGGCCTCCTGGCGGAAGCGCTTGATGCGCTCGTCGCTGGCGGAGCAGTCATCTAGGAGCTTGCGCAGACGGGCGTTGTCTTCGGCCTTCTTCTTTTTGCGCGCGTTGGCATTCTTGCGCTCCATATGTCGCTTCTGGTCGCGGTTCTCGTTGTCATCAGGTACATCCTCGTCGAGATACTCGAAGGAGCGCCATGAGTCGAAGTTATACCAGAAGTTGTAGAAGTTCTCCACATCTTCCTTGCTAGACTTCTCGTCTCCGAAGGTAGGTACGGGCTGTTGCTTTGAGAAGCGGGCTTCCGACTTGAAGACGCGGCTCCAGAGCTTATAGGAGTTGCCCTTGGTTAAATCCTTCTTGCTGGGCGGGTCAACATCGGCCTTCTCGTCGACTGAGTCAAATTGCCGGCGCTTGACGGGGTCGAGGAGAACCTCGGTGGCCTTCTGGATGCACTTGAAGAAGTTGTCATCTTCGGTGCCGCCTTGGGCTGCTCGCTTGTCGGGATGATGCTTTAGGACCTTCTTGCGGTGGGCGCGCTTGATTTGGTCCTCGGTTGCCTTCCAGCGGTACTTGGATAGACCGAGGACTTGGTAGTGATCTTGCGACTGAAAGTGGGTGTATTAGTAAGCCGTATATAAAATTGAATATTGGCTCGTAGGTAGCGGAATTAATTTTCTTACCTTCCAATCCTTGGCTTCCCGCTGAAGCATCATAGGATCTTCGGGTTCGCTGACATCGCTCTCATCGTCCTTCTCGATCTTCTTGGCACTTTCTTGGGCTTGAATTCGATCATCCTCGGAGAATGTGCGCTTATGGCGAGCACGGCGGGCGTGAGCAAGGAAATGAGGGCCAACAGGCTCGATTGTGCGTTGAGTAGAAGCGGTAATAGAACCAATAGGTTTGAAATCCTTCTCTGCCGTCCAGCCTTCCGGCAGGACAGGCAGCGGACGTTTTACGAGTGTTACCGTAGCCATTGTCGCTATCTATGTAGGGAACAGTTAGGCTTGTGGGTTTTGAGAGGAAGAAAATAACGTGGGGTTGTTTTTTATTTTTTTTATTTTTTAAGCTTCTGATTTCATAATTCTTAGCGGCGGCAGATAAGATAAGGAATTATAAGGACTGGAAGGAAGGTATATGTACATAACTACGGAGGACGCTTTCAGAATATTTTTCCATAGGGGGGCCTAGAAGGTGACAGCCAGCTGGTGAGCGATCTAGCCTTCCAGCTGGCAGATTTTTCCTGACAGGGATGTCCTATGGAAAAATATTTTGAAAGCGTCCTCCGTAACCTACATATCTATTTTATCTATTTATAGCGCCAGTGCCTTGTCACCTTAGCCACATTGCACTCAAGCCACAAATGATTTTCTTCACTGTGCAGATCAATGATTGGAACTTCACATGCTCCATCCAGACTCTTTCTTATTATACAAGCTGAATAATCAACATTTGAACATCGAAGGAGATTTACGGCTCCTTCTTGAATATATATCCAATCTCCACTGTTCAACTAGCCTTCATCATATTCGAACGTTCGAACCGCAGGAGAGAATGGCAGTGGCTCTACGAACTTACAGAAATCTATTCCGAGTAACGGGCCTAGCTTTTAAAGGTACAGCTTCATGAAACCAATAATGATAGGTAGGAAGCAATGAATACCTATTGACCACATGGTGCTTTAGGTGACGAGCGAGTCTTGAACGCTGCGCGCGATCAAATACGAAACAGATTCCGAGAAAATGCTACCTTAGAACCTTCGAGTCCCGAAGTATCGAGCGCCATCGAGCACGCCCAAGACGTCGCTAAGATAATACGGCATAATATCGTGCAAGGGAAGAAAGAGGGAGAATTATATAGTGTGTCCTAATCGTCAACCATAAGTATTTCACTTTCTAACCAAGCATAGAGCTGCGAATACACGAAGATACAGAGCGTGGAGACAACGACACAGTAAAACTCCCGGGAGGCCAGAAAGTCAAGATTGACGGAAAGAAGTGCTGTGATACATGATACGGATTGATGGGTTAAAATTCGTAAAGCATTGTATTATAACATAACACCCGCCGTGTACCATTATCAAGTGACCAAGCAACACAAGTGATATCCTCTCAGCTAAAGCAATTTTTTTTTTCAGTATAATACCGGAACGCCGCCTATGCTATGCAAATTTTTGCCTGCTGTGTGGCGCTTTAATCTCCTGCAAGACTTGCGTAGTTGACGTCTGCTGCACCCGGTGGGGGTGCAACCATCGCTAGGCCCTCGACATCTTGTGCAGCTCCTGCTTGTCCTTGGGCCGGCGCTCCTTCAATCGCCCTAGGTCCAGCTTGCCCTCTCCGTTGACTAGGGAAAGCCGATCGTCCATCCCTCGCCATCGTTGCTCTCTCCTCCTTATTCATGGTTCCAATTGCTTTCGGCAAACTCCATCGTACTCGTA
This sequence comes from Hypoxylon fragiforme, assembly GCF_022984875.1. Lineage (NCBI taxonomy): Eukaryota > Fungi > Ascomycota > Sordariomycetes > Xylariales > Hypoxylaceae > Hypoxylon > Hypoxylon fragiforme. The sequence goes on along the minus strand of NW_026054763.1, from coordinate 2,836,706 downwards.
ACGGGCACCCCGCAATCACAGCTCGACCCTGGCACGCCTCCGTGGCCTTCTCGGCAGCCTCTCTCGTTTCATAGTTGATGAACGCGCAGTGTGACATGTGACTGCAGATTAATGACTTGATCTTGCCGTGCTCCTTGAAAAAATCGCGGATCTTGTACTCGGGCAGGTCATCCTCTACGCCCGTGACGAACAGGCTCATTATCGACTTGTCTGCGGGAGGGATCCAGTCTTTGGGACCTGGAGGTAATTGAGACGCGCTCGGGAACGGCCTGTTATTTCTTCCTTGCCTTGCGCCCACGCCTACAGCGGCGGCTGCTCTAGAGTCGCGTGTTCGTATCGGTCCAGGTCCTCCGACGCCAGCTCCTACCGCTGGGCTACCTCCTTGCGGGCCACTACTTGTAGCGCTTCCATCCTCAATCGCTCGCCCTTTTCTGAAGTAAGGCTTGCTGGTAGCCAGCCGTCGCAGAAGCTCTCGCGCCTTCTCGTCCGTCTTCTCGTACTCTTCAGTGCCCAGTCCTTCCTCGATTGCCTTCTCGTTATTCTGAGCAAAATATTCGCGGTTGACCTCGCTTTGTGGGCCGGGGGCCACCATCTTGAGGGCGGCATCGCGTAGCTGGATGGGAAGGCCAAACTGTAGGTCGAGCATGCAACATTGGCAGCAGTTCTTCATTCGAGCGCATGTCAGGCAGACGTTTGTGCGCTTCTTACGACCGTGGGCGCGATCGGCAGCCCAGGAGAATATGGTGTATGGTCGGGTACAGATCTTGCATTCGGCGCCGTGGTCTTCCTTGAGCATCTTGACGTATGGGTTTGGTGGTAAACAGTTCTCACATACGGATGGGAAGTCGGTCGATTCCCAGCCGGAGCGATTTAGATCTTGTTTTATCTGGGGAGGCATGGTGATGGAATTGATGTTGGCAAACGCCTGAGCAAGCAGTAACTTGTACTTACACCTGAAAGTTGATAGGAAAATGTGGATGATTGATGGCGTCGCGATGCATTGGAAAGTTAAGATATACAGAGTCTAATCTTATCTAATGTGGCTATAACTATGACTATGTGGCTGATTAATAGCATCAGGGTGGCGCAAGAACAAACGCCAGGGCCATCTGCATAGTTAGTAGTTATCTGCTTAGTACAATACAATACCTAGTACATAGTTATGCTAAGATAAGTGCATAGTTAGTTAAGCCCTAAATGCAATCATCAGAGCTTATGTAAGATTCAATATCAAAAGGGGTCAGTCAAGGTTGCTTTTAAAATCAGTCTTGTCACATGGTCTCTATTCCAATTATAACTTGTAACTTGAAAACCATCATTTTGGGTTCGAGTCCAAGGTTTCATTATTAAACCTTGGATGCTGTTCTTGCATGTATAATGCCTGCTACATGAAGTTACCTTGTTTAGTTCCTAGTACAGTAGTTCCTACCTATGTAGTAGTGCAGTAGTTCCTACCTATGTAGTAGTGCAGTAGTTCCTAGCACAGTAGTTCCTACTAGGGATTACTTTCCAGATGACTTCCTTTACGTAGATCTTCTTAATCTGATCATTCAATCTTATTTCTACTAACATTCATTGAACTCTCGACTAGTAAACATTCAAGATGATATTCTTCTCGCCATCAAAAAAGCTACCAGATATTATTCAACATAGTACCTCATCTCACGGACCCTCACTTCACATTTACCTTTACCAACGGGCCGGCCGACTGCCACTACTGCGAGCGCTTGAACTCAGTCCAGGAACCGAGCATTCCCCCGCAACTCATGTCCGGCCTGCTTAGAATGGCCGTGATAGGACGCCATACCATGTTATGGTCACACCATATCATGAGTCTATACCGATTTGTATGAGGGACATGTTAAATAACTACATGGACCTTCTCATCGGTTTAGTAATGTGAGATGGCATTCCCGTGGGCTTAATAGTGGTCACACGACCAGGCACAGATGTATGTATGTCCCCGGACCGGAACCTCAGGTGGCGGTTTACCTCAAGTGGCGGCCTATTTTCCCCTTAACACGCCCTTAACACTTGAATGGTAAATCTTAAATAGGATAAGTTTATCCCCATATCGTCAGCAAATCTTAAGACGTCCGTGGGAGATATATGTGCGTTTTCCCCATCTCTTATCATTCCCCCGTCTTCTCTATAAATTCGTCTCTATTAACCACCATCTTGTGCGGATTTCCTTTTCCCTCGTCTCAGGCAACAAACAGATGGATATCTCAACCACGGAATCCCGGGTAGGCGAACCTCCCAGATCGACAAGCTCTCCTCTTCCACCCAAACCCATGTCGGCGTATTCGGGCGCTTCGCAAGAATCTCCTCCTAAGCACACAATATCACACGAAGAAGCAGCACTAGTCCCAACAGATGTACCCATCACTTCCCTCACCGAGGCCGACTGCCCAGATGCTCTCGCCTTTGCTTTTCCAACATGGAAAAAGTGGCTGATTCTGACAGTCATATTTCTGGTCCAAACTTCTAGTATGCAGCCTTTATGAAGCTACAATGCTTCTCTTCACCCCCAATCCTTATCATTGTGTTCTCCTGACTACTTTGCGACTCATTCAAAGTAGCGGAGGTTTAGTGAAGGTCCTTGTGGCTCAAACTCGCGACTCCAATCTCTCCTCAAAGGGCAATTTCTAACCATTCATGCAGTGAACTTAAACGCTTCTCTTTACGCCAACGGACAAAATGGAATTGTGCGGGAGTTCGGTGTCAGCCCGCAAGCCGCAGTCAGCGGGACGGCATTGTTTCTCGTCATGTATGCTTTTGGATGTGAACTGTACGAATACCTCCTTCTATCATATAGAATCCCGGTGAACTGACACTTTTCTCTAGTTGGGCGCCTTGGTCCGAAGAGCTTGGGAGAAAACCAGTCCTCCAGGGGTCGCTTTTCCTCGTCAACCTCTGTTGTATCCCTGTCGGCCTGGCACGGTTATCTGGGTATTTTCCTGCGATAATAATTGGGCGAGTCTTTGGTGGCCTTTTTTCCGCCGGCGGTAGTGTCACACTAGGAGTAGTTGCAGACATGTTTGGTACGGCCCATCAGGAACATCCACTTGCATTCATTGTCCTTTCATCCGTCTGCGGATCCATAATTGGACCCATTATAGGAGGGTTCATCGAGGAACATCTACACTGGACATGGACTGTTTGGATTCAGCTCATCTTCGGTGTTTTTGTCCAAGTATTGCATATGCTCATCGTCCCAGAGACTCGTTCCAGCGTCCTCATCGACCGGCATGCCAAGAAAATTCGAGAAACCAGACTCAAGGAAAAGAATGAGGTAGTCCAGATCTTTGGCCCAACCGAAACGAAATCTCTCAAGGAGTATCTGGTTCCAGGGGAACTCTTCACTCTCTGGCTTCGACCATTTCACATGTTTGTCAAGGAGCCGATTGTATCAGTACTCTCTACGCTTTCCGGCTTTAGCGATGCCTTGATCTTCATGCAAATACAGTCTTTTGGCCGTGTGTTTAAGCTATGGAACTTTTCCAACGTTCAAGTAGGACTCGTAAGTGGTCACCGTGGGGTTTTTAACCTATTCTGGAAAATCTGTGGTTGTTGACCTGCTCTATAGGCATTTATCCCGATTGGGCTCGCGTACATTTTGGCCTATCTGCTCTTCATTCCCGTCATCCATCGAAATCGGGCACTGAGATTGAAGTACCCACTCAGTGAGCACGCTCAATACGAATCGCGACTGTGGTGGCTGCTATACACTGCTCCGTGTCTCCCTATTGGGCTACTGATTTTCGCTTGGACGAGCACTCCCGCTGTACATTGGATCGGCCCAATGATCGGTTGCATATTCATTGGCGTCGCTAACTATACCATATACATGACCACTATTGATTACATGGTCGCGGCTTACGGCCCCTACTCGGCCTCAGCCACAGGCGGAAATGGCTTTGCGCGCGACCTCATGGCTGGTCTGTTGACGTGGGCCGCAGAACCGTATTACAATGCATTCTCATTCGAATACGGTCTCCAGGTGGCTAACACGGTACTCGCGGGTGTCAGTTTGTTCTTCGTTGTTGCGACTTTCTTCGTCTACGTCTACGGCCCGGTTATGCGCGAACACTCGCCCTTCGCTCAGTCCATAAGGCGGCATAGGAACAGCGAGACTATGGAGATGCCTCCTACAACAACTATATAGGGGGGTTCATTATGTATCTAAGTTTGTTGCAGGTGCCTCAGGCACCATTAGGCTCCACTAGAGCCATATGGCCCTTATGGCCATATGTTGGCACTCCGCCATTGTAGTTAGGAATAAAGCAAGCTTTCTTCCTTCCCTCTTCTTCTTGGTTGCATTCCGTATCTTGCCAAACCGGAGGTCCTCTTCTTCTGTAGGCTCCGTCTGCTCCACATTTCCAGATCTTCTCCCATATCTGCAGCTCCAGCATCGTCCCACTCCTCCAATGCTCTACTCATTCAATCAGGGGGAGACAGGGTGAAGGGGTCGATCTGAGCTTCGACATCCTAATTACCGATGCTGACGGAAGATACGCTTATGTTCCAAACTCAAACAGGCTTCGGAAATTTATATCATGACTCGCCATAAACTACAAGTTTCGCTAGTCATGCTTTGAGACCCAATTCACATTTCGGCGCAATCCCTTGCGACTACTTACCAAAATATTGGACATGTGAAAGTCTCACTTGCTGAGTCCGCCAAGCCATAACATAACATCATCAAGTCTTTTCTATAGTCTTTACATGAGCCGGTTTGCTCCTTTTCTCACACCAAAGATAGGTGCATCTTAAGGTTTTGTCGATCTATTATCGCCGAGACACTGGTATGGTCTTTTGGGCAAGACTGGGTTTCGTCATAAAACAACCAGGTCTTCTCGGTCAGAGAGTTACCTAGGTTAGTTGGTTCAAGCCTTTGTAGCTCAGCAAATACCACCATTATGCGAATCAAATTGTTTTTTTTTTTTTTTTTTTTTTTTTTTGCTTGGTCTCCTTTCTGTTTCAAGAAGCTAATAAAATATTTCACAATATGAATTCTTTCCAGGTGATATTCAAGATGTTGTCGCGTAACTAACTAGCTGCCAAGTATGTGTGACTGAGAGCTCTCGTCATGTTGTAACTGAAAGTCTAAACAGAACTGCCCTTGAACAATTGGAGAATGCAGCAGACTGACTTATGAAACTAGGTATATAGTTCAGGGGTTCATACGAAGTTACGCTGCTTGTGCCTACCTAGTAGCTCATAGTTCAGCTATTATCTAGGTACTCTGATGCTAAAAACAGGAGTAGTTTGACCTGCTTAGTAGCTGAAGTTAAGTAAGAAACCAGCCCAGCCATAGCTTATCGTTCAAAGGGAACTATTCTTTAGTAAATCACCGAGGTTTGAAGAGGTGTTGGCTGTTTTGTGGATACATTTACGACTACATGCTGTAAAGGCAGAAATATACCTACCTACCTACCTATATTGTTAAATCGAAATCTTACAAGCCCCTTGTGGTATATTTCCCATAAGGAGGTGTTGACAGTTGACATATAGCTAGCTCGTTTTCCCATATGTGAGACATCATGTCAAATCATTCATTTAACAAAGATAATCGAGGGTTAATAGATCCTGAACTTATTGTAGACTTCGTAGTCAACACATTTATAATATCTGTGCGTGTGAAATTGAATATGCTTTGTGAAGCCTCTAGGACCACAAAGCCATGAACAAGCGAAAATTATTGTGCGGGCATGTTAGTATTCGTCTCACATCGACTTTGCAGGATTGGGAGAGAAATAGCATGAACTCTCCTGCAGTGGTTTAACCAATGAATCTTGATCACGTATTAGGTATATATCGACTAAGTTAAGGGTTTGTGTGAGTACCTATGACGACGCCCCTCACGAACTCTCCAAGAAGATGCTCAGAGGGGTAAAATTCATCATTGGGGATTCAGGGACCCTTCGTATCAATAATAATAGCTCAGGATACACCAGGAATCTACATATCTTCAATTCCTATTGACACTTATCATCATCCCGTCTTTGCTTCTTTCATAAGGCTTCGATATGGGCCGCGACGCGATACACAGAATCTATCCCGCCCATAAAACTGGTTCATACTATAACTCGGGGGCCAGTTCAACCAAGTTAGTCTTCGACTTAGTTGCAACGGCAAGCCAGGGACAAAAATTGTGATGGAAAAGGTGGACCATGAAGAGAGTTAACCAAATTTCAGTGGATTTCAAAATGACTCGTGTGGAGATGCTTGGAACTTCAACTAGGAAACATGTGAAGTAAGGCGATAGTAACAGTGAAGTCATGGTGAGATGAAAAGGAGGCTTTGTAACTATGAAATAAGGATCGAGATGTTTGTGAGTTCATCAATATCATCTTATATATTCGACAGGATGTACTGGCAACTAATCAACCTTGGTGGCTTATCACCTTCACCTTCACTCTCATCCTCCACTTTCCGACTTTCCGCTGCTGGAAGTCATCGCACTTGATATAGTTCTATGCCCGCAGACGATACCTGGAATATTGAAAGTGTTGAGAGGAAATGGGATTAACCGTGGTCGTTTTCCAAGCCCTCGTGGCTTTCGCCCTGGCAGGACCACTCGAACCTCGCCAGGGTATTGATACATCGCTGGTCGATGTCGTGCCCAGTCCAACGACGGTCTCCATACCCATTGGGCCAACTGCCGACACGACCAGTTACAACATGACCGAGGCCACAATCTCTGCTACCGAAAGCCCGCTACCTGTGATGACCGAGCCAACCACCACCAGGGGTATCGTGCCTCGTCAGACGGCATGTCAACCCAATCCTACCGGTGATGGACCTGTGCCGACTCCGGACACTGCCTCTGCGTTCTTATCTCTCGAAGCCTTTGGCACCATTGCCAGCGCGGCTCCGATCCCGTCTGGGTACAACGAGACATTCGTGAACCTGCAGAACCGGAGCGAAGCGTACGGGTATCTTGGCTTCATCACGATAGATTCCTACGACTCAGCCGGCTGCGGCGTCCAGTGCGACACCGTCTTCAACGGCTGCCTGGGCTTCAACATCTTTTTTGAACGGGATCCCATAGTCGCGCCAGCACCCGGCTGCGCGAACCCGCCTTCCACCACGAACATCAAGTGCGTTTTCTGGGGCGGCGATGTTACGGCGCTTTCGGCCACCATCAATGGGTCTACTCTGGTGCAATTCCAAGTGGCATACGCCGGCTCCAATGGATACACGCGGACGGCGGTGCCGGATGTCCCTGGCTATGACGGGGAGCCGACAGGGAACAATACGGTAGATGCACCGGACCCCGATACCAATATCACGACAACTACCATGAGCACAACCAGTACTAGTACTAGTTCTAGTTCTAGTAGTACTGCAAGTACCACCTCTGGGAGTACTACCACCACCACTGGTTCTACAAGTACTGGCTCTTCGAGTATGACCACCACCACCACCACCAGCAGTTCCATGACATCTTCAAGTAGTAGTTCTTCGTCCACACCTACTTCCACCAGCACCCCTCCTCCCCCTCCCCCTCCAGGTGGACCACCCGGGGGTCCTAGAGGAGGTGGTAGAGGCGGCACTTACATCGGATCGAAGATCTTCACAGGCGTGCCCTTCGATCCCGCCCTATGCGCCGCAGCCTGCGACGCACAGAACACCAACAACCTGTCCCGGCCGCCCCGCTTCGGGCGCCCGCAGATCTGCCGCTTCTTCACGACCTACATAATATACAGGGACGGCCAGCCCATCGGGCAGTACTGCGCTCTGTATACCACTTACTACTCCAGGTCGTTTGCCACAAACAGCGTAAGTACATACCAGACTTCATTGCCTTAGATGGGTAAACATTCGTTGCAAAACGGTCACAGCGGCTAATAACCCACCTTTTGACAGGGCACGCAAAGTGGAGGCGTCGATCTGAGGGTGCGCAACGCCTTCTCTTACAGAAACACCAGAGCGCCTCGCGATTAGAGGTCGTGGAGCGGTAGGCAGGTACCTAGGATGCATGTAGGTAGCCCACCACTCTACGCGGCCTATTCACATGTCATACATACCCTCCTTGCCTTGTTGGAACGTACATATGATGTTGAAACGACGATGGATTTGAGGTTTCAGGATACATATCTGTATAAAAAAGTACCAAATCTGTTAAGTCTTTGAGATAATGCATTGAATGACTATCGCACTTGCGTGTACGCGTATCTCTCTGAATGATGCATACTAGCCTCGGCATCTCTTGAAGAGAAAAGGCGGAAGAGTTCCTCTCTTTCAATTTCGTACAATACTATGTACTGCCCACCGTGAAAAAAGAGTCAGCTGGGCGCGTCACCTATTTTTGCGGATATACGCCCCTGCCTCCTCCATTTAACTATACTTGCGGCAGGCAATGAATGGAGAATCAAAAAAGATGGCATAAAAACAGATAGATCGCTGGCCAAAGCTTTGTGTCTCACGCGTTGAGTGCGGGCGGAAGAGGATTGGAAGGTTACTTCGCAAGTTGTAACTATTGTATGCAACTTCTGTACGTAGAACATATTTAGAATGTTGTAGTCTAGCTCCGCCCTTCAGCACAGACAGGACACGGCATACGGCATGCTGGAACTCCATGTTAGTTATGGGTTATGGATATGCGTCGATGCCGATGCCGAGGATGATTTTGCACGAAACGAGGCAAGAATAAGCGTACCTAGGTAGTATATTTCACATGTGGCCGACATCTTTTTTCTCCTTTTTTTCTTTTTTCCTTCTTTCTTTCTTTCTTTCTATTATTGTTTCTATGTTACTCTTTTCATTACTTCACAGCCGCATTAGCTAACGAAGAAGTCCGATCCAAACGCGTCACCACCTGGGCATCTATTAAGCCAACGGCATTTATGAGACTCGCTCAGCTGGTAGGGCTGATCAAAAGCTATAGATAGTACAGTCCTATAACCAAGTAGGTTAGGTTAGTAAGTAGTTATAAGTTAATACTACTACTAGTAAGTACTAGGTAAGTAGAGTGACGGGACGGAGTCAGATCACCGGGGTTTTTCTAGCTGTTCCGGGCCGCACAAGTTTTGCAAGAAAGAAGCCAAGGAAGGCATACTAGAATAAATATGCAGCGATATGCAGCAATATGCAGGGGACCATGAATTTTGGACGCTGCTCCGCCTCAACCCGTCGTATCGTCAACCTACTAACCAACATCCTCCAGGCGGGGACCACCCTGGATACCCGGGATTAAGACGCTATTCCGGATTATAGTCCAAGAATTTCCACTAGGATGGGTACACCTGGGTATTATAGTACTAATCCATATAATACCGCGACCACTTGACAGGAGGGATGGATGGGGATAACTGTGCAGCGAATCAGAGTCGTCTATATTGGAGCTTGGCATGTGTCTGCACTTTCATTTCCATGTTTTATTAATACTGTATCTCTTTCCATCACAAACTGCCAATCGAATTGCCCAAGCAACTGTTTCTTTGCCTTGCTTTTCGGTATAACTAAACCCAAGTCCTGGCCGTATTCATCGTATTTGTATGAAGAGAGAGAGAAAAAAAAAGACTATGAACTAGTTAACTGATATTTACTACGACAACGACGACACACGGATATATATCCAAAAGTGATAAGTATCAAATGTCGATCGCCAATGGCGTCAAGTGCACCTAGTTGGCCTGGGGTGCGTCCCGTCAAAACATGCACAGAATGCAAGCAATCAAAGGTAAGATAATATACCTAAATCTATCTATCTATCTATTCATTCTCATATGCTCACTCATACCTACATGTCATATATACTTACCTTATACACATACCTTATATGGTAGTCATGGCTTGGCTGACAAACCCTCTCCCCAATAGCTACGATGCGATTCGAAGGATAGATTTCCAAATCCTTGTTCTAGGTGTCAGGCAAGGAATCTTACCTGCACAGTTGACCCGTCCTTTCGAAGGACGCCGGCTAGAAAGTGCGTTATATCTAGTTCTTACTTTCCCTCTCCGTCTCTCTGTATCTCTCCGATGCAGAAGTTTCACTGTCATTCTCACCCTCTACCTATCGTGATCATGGTTAGCTTAAGCACATTCCGTAACTAATGATGATTCATATATAGACGTCTGGAGGCCATGTCGAGAGAGTTGCGAGAACTTCGCGATCAAAGATTATCAGATGTGCGCGCAGGGTCTACAACAAGTCCGGACCCGGACACCTCTCACTCTCAAGACTCATCTGGCAATGCGATGCAACCGTCCGTCGCGATCTTGATAGATGATTTTGAGCTTATGGGGCTGGAGACCTTCGAGCTCACCGGCGTCATAGTAGAAAAACGCACAGTAGTAGAGGCCTTTCGATTGTAAGTGTTTTTGGCCATCCGAGTGAGAAGGAAAACCCTCCCTACCTTACTCCCTAGGATCTCGACCTATCTCTACAATCTCTAGCTAACCTACTAATCTACAAGATTCACCACCTACTTTCACCCTCACCTCCCAATATTAGGTCCAGTATCCCTCAAAACCATCTACCACTCCCAGACCTTTCTGTTCTGGACCATCCTCATCATCATCGCTCAGCGCTCGCCAGTGATCCCAGACGAGAACCTGTTCATCCGACTGCACGAGCCGTACGTGCAGATGCTCAGGTCGGAGGCTCTGCGCGCGCCGGCTCCTCTGAGCAAAATCCAGGCGCTGCTATTTCTCTGTCTGTGGCCTTTGCCGGTCACCAACCAACGCGAGGACCCGAGTTGGCTGTACTGCGGGATCGCTATCAATGCGGCTTTGTACATGAGCTTGCATCGATCAAGTCCCAGGGCGGGAGCTACGCCTTCGTTCTATAGCCTTGGAGTCATATCTGGAAGCACGCATGAGAGGACGAATACATGGCTTGGTTGTTTCTACGTTAGCACCTCGTAAGTCATCGTCCCCCTTTCCCCCATCTTTTCTTCATTTTTTTTATATCCTCTCTTATCGCTTTAGTGACCTATACAATACTAACTAAATACCCCTGAATAGCCTCAGCATGCACCTCGGACTCCCCCCGATGATCAACACCTCGTCCGATCTTACTAACATCCGCACCATCCTCGCCGAGCACTACATCCCGCGGGAGTTCTCGCTGCAGATCAGGATGCTCCTGACTTTAGCGGGCTTCACCAACGTGCTCTCCCACAACTCCAACGACAGCGTCGTCGACTCCTCCGTCACGCAGCTCCTCGACGGCGAGCTCGACGCCCTGAAGATCATGTACCCGGACGGCTGGACAAGCATGACCGACTTCAGCATGACGGTGGTCAAGATGCACGTGTACACGCTCGTGATAACGCGCTCCCGCTCCGGCACCGGCTCCAAAGAGATCCTGCTCAAGCTCGGGCTCGCCGCCGCCCTGCGCGTCATCCACCTCGCCAACCTGCGCTTCCACGAGCGCCTCCCCGACAAAGCGCAGCAGCAACAACACCAACAACAACAAGCCCTCCTAACGATCACCGAGCGCGAGCGCACGCTGCCGAAAGACTACTTCCGCGGCCTCGCCTTCGCCACCATCTTCCTGCTGCGGTACTTCTCGCTCAACAACTGCGCCAACGCGGAGGAGCAGCAGCTGGCGGCCAACCACGTGATCATGGCGCACACGATCTTCAAGACGCTGGCCACGCAGCCGATGGACGAGTACGGGCGCGTCGCGCGCCTGTTCGAGACGCTGTGCAAGCAGCAGGCGCAGATGCCGCCCTCGTCCGCCGGCGGCGACGACGCCGCGAGCGGCAAGCCGGCCCACAGCGACCGCATGGGCGTGTCCATCGTGCTCGATGCCATCAACACGGCGCGCGCGCTGCGCGGACACTCGATGGAGATACACGAGCACGAGGTCCTGGGGACGGCGGCAGCGACGACGACGACGCCGGGGAGTTTGCCGGGGCACGCGCAGCAGCAGCAGCAGCAGCAGCAGAGTAATGGTAGTAGTAATAACGCCAACAATAGTAATAATAGCAACGGGGTCCCAGACGTGTACGGCAGCGGCATCACGCCGCAGATCGTGGAGCCGTGGCCGTCGGACCTCGCGTTCGCGAACGTGTTCTGGGGCGATCCGTCGTGGGACGTCTTCAGCTTGCCGGCGGATCCGCAGTTTCAGCCGGGGCCGGGGTTGGGGTGATCGTGATTCGATTATCAGGAAAAAAAAAATGAAAGCAATGAAGACACAAACAATGAAGATCATAAATATACAATTGGCGTATGTGTGCGTGTGTGGGTGGGTGGTGGTATATAAAAGAGCAACCAAACCTATGGCTACCTATGGGGATGATTTACACTTGAACGACTCCTCCCCGTACCTACCGCGTATTCCCCCCTCGCCCCTGAAAAAGCAAAGCAAACTGTCGATAGAGCATACCATACACATCCGTACAAGCCCAAAACCAAAAAAAAAACCAAAACAAGTACATAAGACTCTCTCTCCCCTCTCCCCTCTACCCAAGCGCCTCAACCAACTCCCGCGGCAACCTCAGCCTCACGAGCGGGAGATGCTTCTGGGACCCATGCACGTCGTTCTCCATGAAGCTGCCGCCCGCCACCCTCCTCCCCTCCCTCGTCGTCCTCGGGATCGTCGCCTTGAACGCCTGCGCGGGGTCGAAGAACCCGCACCAGATCACGTCCGCCTCCGCGATGCCGTACGCCGCGGCCACGGCCCGCGTCGAGAGCAGCCCGGACTTGCGCACTTGCAGGTACGTGCTGCGCGACTCGAAGATCAGGTCCAGCGTTATCTCGTAGGGCCCCGAGTTCTTCGAGCGCACGACTTTTGCGAGGTCGCCGAGGGTTTTGGGGGGGGATTGGGATGGGGAGGTGGCGGCTAGTTTTTCGCCGTTCGGCTTGTTGGCCCCGTTGCCGTTCGTTGCCGCGGCGTTGCCATTCGCTGGAGCAGCTGCTGCAGCATCAGCGGCGGTGGTCGTCGTGGTCGCAGTGGGGGGGGATAATAGTACAGGGGCAGCGGCAGCAGCAGCGGCACGCGAGGATCGGTCACCCTTGCCGATCAGGGACACGTTCTGCTTGAAGAGCAACTTCTTGCCCGAGTCGTCGGATACTGTGAGATGCTCCTCCCCTTCGTCCAGGTCCATCAGGTGGTACACGCAGAACTTGGAGCAAGGGCCTAGCTCGATGACGGTCTTGCCGCCGATGCCGAAGGCGAAGTTGCCGGCGGTGGCTTTTTGGCCGGGGTAGCTGCCGTGCTGGTGGGTTGTTAGCAGGTTACATCACAAGCATATGTGGGAGTTATAAAAACCGGGGGAGGGGGTGTAGTTTAAAATACATAAATAGGTATATAAAAATAAGGGGGGGGGGGGGGGGGGGGGGAAGAAAAATAAAGATATAAATAAAACAAGGACTCACAATAACAGCAATCCTAGCCGTCGCCGCAATGCTCGTCGCCAGCTCCTGCGTCGGGGCCAGCGCCTCGCCAATGATAAACAGCTCGTTCGCCTGCTGCTGCTGCTCCTGTGTGACTAGCGCGTTGTCTGCGCCGCCCTCCGGCTTCCCGTAGACGTGGAAGTCGAAGTCCCAGTCCACGGTGACGTGGCTGTGCTGGCTCTTCACGTACCCCTTGACCAGCTTGGTCAGGGAGTCGAATTGCTGGATTAGGATTGCTGTGCCATAATTAGGTAAATTAGCAAAAACAAAATAGTCTTTCATTTTAAGAAGGGGTTTAATAAGAGGCGTTAAAAAAGGGAGGGGGGGAGGGGCAGGGGGTCGGTTCCTTACGGTCTCGAATGCTACCCAAGAACATGGACCGGTAGCCAATGATACACCCCGCCTCCAGCTTGAGCTGGTACGGCCGCCCGCTCTCCTGGGAGAAGTGGAACGTGCTGCCCGCCACCCTGATCGACCTGTTGTCCTCGAGCTGCTCGTACGTCGCCGTGTTCAAGTCTAAGTACCCTCCAGGCCCGTGCAGAATATCCGGCCGCGTCTTCTCGTACATCGTGTGCGCGGCAACCGAAACCGGCGTGCACCGCGCCGACGGCGTCAGCGGCGAAATCACAAACCCGCCGTCGCGGTACACCGTCGCGATCGCGCCGTGCGACTTGGGCTCCGCGCACGTCCCGCCGCACTCCAGGATCTTGCCCATGTGCGTGAACCCCCCGAAGATCCTCTGCGTCTCGGGGGAGCCCCAGTCCTCGGCCTTCGCGCCCGAGACGTACGCGCAGTACGCGACGTAGGGGGCGGGGTCGTAGGCGCGCCCGCCGACGACGACGTCGAAGTCCGGGTTCGCGCGCATCGCGTCGACGAACGGCTCGGGCCCCATCTGCGCGACGACCCACGGCGCCGCGTCCACGTCGTCCTCGGTCAGCTGCGGCACGCACGTCCCGCAGCCGCTTACCCTGCCCGCGGCGAGCCGCTGCTTGATGACGGCCTTGTCGATGTTGGCGAAGATGCCGATGGTCTTGAGCGCGTACGCCTCGTTCCCCGCCTCGCTGGCGATCTCCTCGATCACCGCCGTGATCTCGCGCACGTGCGCGTCGACGCCGTCGCCGCCGGCCGAGCTGAAGAGCAGCGGCACGCGGAACTCGTGCACGAGCTTGACCAGTTTCCGCAGGTCGCGCGCGTACATTGTGCGTGGGGAGCCCATGATCCCCTGCGCGAGCTTGTCGGGCCCGCTGTCCGTGGAGCCGGAGTCGAGGATGATGGCGGTGGGGACCCCGGTCGGGACGAGGCGGCGCAGGGCGTCGGTCGTCTCGTCCTCGTTGAGCCCGTACCCGAGCATGCCTACGGGCGTGACGATGTGGCATAGAGGGGTCGACGCGGCATTGCCGTCGTTGGTGTCGTTGCTGGTTATTAGTGGCATTTTTTCTATTATTTACCTAGGTACTACTAGGTGGGTTATTCTCAAGATAAGTGAAAAGGGGGGGTGGGGATTGGCTGAGGTGATTTAGAGATGACTTCTAAGACTTGATGTACGAGACTCTATTGGAATATGAAATCTGAGCAAGCAATGGAGATGGCTCGTTCTTTATATTCTTTATAGAAACCCCTAGGTAGACAGGTTCTGATCAGTTTCCCCATACGTCGGACTTATAGCTGGAAAAAGAAAAGGTATTCCATCGTGGCCACATCCGAACCTCGCATTTCGCACCTTGCAACTACCATCCTGCGCACACTAGTACTGGGCCTTTGCGGTCAGCGGCGGCGGGAAAAGACGCTGTTTGCTACGCTATGGTTAGAGGCCGACTTGGCCGATATTCGCGTCTGAGCCGATGTTCGCTCCGGAATGCCGTACTTCGCTTTGCGGCAGAACAGCACCGCATGACTTTTTGCATACATAGTTTCTTATAGCTCAGGTGAACATGTATTTTGGGTGATTATACAATTTTGAAGTGAGGGATTCTTGGATATACATGAAACATAGGTGTCCATTCAGTATCAACTTGACCGTAGGTAGTCCTGTCTCTGCCTACGTGAAGTTGCCCAGGTAAGTATCTGGTATTATTTAAAAGTAAAGAATATTACATTCAGATAGTTATACCTAGATACAATAGTTCCACCTGCTTAGTGTTATCCTTACAAATAGGACAAGGGGCGAGCGGTTGGTTATCTAAAACCAGCCGTCCAGGCCTTTTGTTCGATACGTCTTCCATCTTGCATGAGGCTAACAACTCAACGACTTAGCAGCCTAACCTACATATGTAGCTGTGCCTGCAGGTACGCATGTAATAAGTCCTCGGCGATGGAATATCACCAATATAAGCTTCTTCCTCCCGCAGATCTGCGAAAGTCGGCCCCGCAAAGCTTCATCGCGGAGTCGGACTTCATCCAATATTCCGATGTTATTGCCACTGGAGAACTTACAGTAGCAATGAGTTTATTACCGTATGTAGATCACTACCTTAGGTAGGTATCAGGTTTCTGGGGTAATGACTGCATGTTGACCTCAAGGTATCATGACATCATATTTCTTGAGTTGTTATTGTAACGGAGGGTGGCACGAGAGTTGGGGCTTAGAAGATTCCAGTGATAGCTTGGTTATCCTGGAGTGCTCCTTGCCAGCTGTAGTCAGCTAAAAAAAAACGTCTTTCATTGAAGCGATCTACCGAGGCACTTTGATATTGCCCAAGTTTCGACGGGCATGAAGTCGGGCTTCGTCTTTCACCGTAGTAGGTACCCCTCGACAATCAACCAGGAATTCTGCGAGTTATGCCGGCAACACTTCCACTTCCGGAATCTCCGTTAAGTGGCAGCCTAGTCTTATGGACACGGAAATTTGCAGGAAGTCCTCAGGCGTGCTTTATACTGCTATGCCTTCTGCAGGCTCGTACGATGCGATGAAGTTTATAGTATCTGCCGCCCTATACAACACGGCCACTTGGTATGAGTTCATGTGCGATCAAGCAAGGATTGCTTGATCAAGGACCTTGAATTAAAGCTGAAGGGCATGGTTTACACACCGCAGTTTGGGGTGTTCGCTGTAGAAGGTATCACGGATTTGAGGCGACCCTCCGAAATATATCCACGGATGCTTAATGTATGTCAGGGGAATCAGTATCAACGTTTACTTCGCTCCGCTCTACTGCGACAGATATAAAGATGATGGACCTCCCACCTACCTATCCTTATTGCAGCCCATGAAATTGACCATACTCAATCAACCTGCGCTTAAACACGGTGTTATGCTTAAGATGATCCAAAGGTCTCTCCAAGATGCGGCAACAATGTAAGGGAGCTAGGATATCAATATAATTTGGTTGACGTATTGTGTATAGTGCAAGATAACGGCGAAGTGGAATTAGGAACATTGCATTCATGTGCTGCAACGCTACCGTCACCATTACTGTGGCCTTAGCCCTCATAGTATTCGAGGGCTACTTGGACCATGACTGCTGTAGCTTAGTGGTTGGTGAATCTAGGCCTTTGGTGCCCAAGGAAAGGCCTTGTGAGGTCTATATCGGATTTGAGGGTGGTAGAATAGGAGCCTACTCGACTAGAAAGTTGGTGGGCGTCAAAGAGGCTGGTGTCTCTGGAAGTATATTCCCCTTAAACGTCCGTTAGATTACGGCCCCCAGGAGTTACTGTTTCGTTGTTGGACCATCAATTGCCAACCAATAAATCCAGGTTACATTGACTGCAGTACAGGTATCGATTGTCCACGGATCTTCAGCAGAGGACATGTTGACCTCGGCCCGAAAGAGACCTGTGCCGAACTTGGTTTTTGATCATAGTAGACGGGACTCCAGCGTGTCAGAGGAAAAAAAAATACACGCTCTTCCTGGGATCATTGACGAGCTTAGTAGGGGATAGGCAGATGAGGGTGGGTTCAGCCTTTGGAAGAGCCGATTGATGGAGGACCTATGTTGGAATACCAGCGCATGATGCTTGTTCACTACCCTAACGAGGTTGTCTCATGGGAGTTATGGTCCTGAATGTCTTTGGCCTGTTGAGTCGGAACGAATGTCGAGCATGTCGAAAGGATTGACGCTGTTGCGGACGGCATCTCAGGTGGTGCAATCCATCTAACCTGCTGAGCTATGACGAGCTCTCATTATGAAAGAGACCTTGGGTTTGACAGCGACAAGCTGAAGGGGAAACAGGGAGGTTATCTCTACACTGGAGTAGCCAGATGGATAAACCTGGCTTCGCTCAGCCGTGAATAGCACACAAGTATGGCCATGGTTGAGTTGGGAAACGTGGTTTTCAGCGAGTCGGCTTGGTTGAGGAAGATTCACACGAGCCCGGGTTTGACTGTCGTACTAACACGGTTTACCTGTAGCATATCAATAGTCGGTATTGTTTGGCATACATCTAATACTTTCATATTGTTGCAAGGTAACGTTCTTCTCTGTCGTTTACGCAGAGTAGGAGAAGTTGTGCAAAGAGAAAAAGTAGAAGTCAACTAGAATTCAACTACGAGAATGCACTCATAATGGGTCTGGCTTGATGAGAATGCAGCTGATGATGACTGCAATGCCTGCACCTGGGGGAAAGAGGTTGGTGGAAAATGCATTCAAGTTGTCAAAATAAGGAGAAGATCTATTTACACCTACTAATATGCTTAAATACAATTTACGGAACGTCGTTTATCCCTCCTGGTGTAACCTGCATTCTCTCCAAGGAGAAGGTGTAGCCTGATTGATTTATATTGGTACATACCGTCACTTGAGCCACCTAGGGTACCTTAGGTAAGGGCATCATATTGATTACAGCATAACATTTGTTGCGATACTACCTAGTACATTCTCTATACCGTGATAGACCAATCCCAAGAAAAATACTATGCATTACTGAATCCATCACCACCTGAAACTACTTCGTGATCGGTGAGTATGTAATGACTAGCAATATTTCCACGCAACAAAAACACTCAAGACAATTCCTCCCAAACCACGTGACTATTCACAAAACGACAATCCATGGGTTCAAATAAAGTAAAGGGGGGGATCAACACATTGGATGAAATTGATGGATTCATTAGGCACTTTATAATTTGATTGGCTATTAAAGGTTTCCATCGAAACCTAATGCCTTAAATAGACATGCAATTTGCCTCCTCCCATTGACGGATGACTCATGCCAGAGCCAAGATTAAGAGGCTATCCTAACGTTCGCTAGTAGGTAGGTTCTATGTATGTATGAAGTAATAAGGGGTAGATCCGAACGAACATCTTTCGGATGGATCTGGGAGAGCACCAGATGTCACATGCAACACTATGAACACTTATTGCAATTGTCTCGCGCGCATTGGCTCAGCGAGTCCGCTATGGTTCTTCTGTGGTTACACGTGTGTTCGCGCGCCTAGGTAGTAGTCTAACCTAGTGTAGTGCGCTTTTTGATGGTACATATGCATGCAAGTGTCTACATTTGTCTCAGGGTACCCATCTATTGGACCCTATCATGTTAGGGCTGAAGGAGCGACGGGGGGGTATCGGCGGCTGACGTTTCAAGCTTGTTTGCCGGAGCCAAGGCAGGTATGCACTGCATGATAGATGCCTTGACGGACAACACTCTTAGCCCTAAACACATCATCGCCTGTCATAGGTCCAAGTAGTTTAGAGGGTCATGGTGCATCAAACTCAACTCAACTCATCGGCATCATCGTCAGGAAATAATGCACACCGTCAGTTTCTAGGATCCTCTTCATCTTCAGGCAGTTCTTCTCCTGCCTCCAAAGCCTTTTGTCTCTTCCAAGCCTGTCGTTCCTTCTTCTTATCTAGCAGCTTGTTCAGCGTTTTGGCAGTATTGAATACTCCTCCCGTACCCGCGCTGCAGGCAGCACAGCTCGGATCTTTCCGGTACCTTTGTAGAGCACAAGGTAGGCAGAAATAATGTTGACATCTGGTCACTATAGGCTCCTTGTACGGGCCCTTGCATATGATGCAGGCGAACGGAATCTTCTCTAGCAGAGCTTCTTCGGCCGGATCCATGCCATCATCGTCGGCATTTCCATCGCGGTTCGCGCTAGCAACCACTTTCCCTCCGACGTTCTTCTTGCCCTTGGTGACATTCTCCCATTCTCGGTCTAGTTGCCAGCCTTGCTTGTAATCCTCACGAGCATGTAAAAACTTGCAGTTATCGCCGAAGCCGCAGAAGCCCGTTTGCTTATAATCTTTGCACACGTCGGGCGCGAAGTCGGTGACCGTGATGGTTCTGATGTTGGTCGCGGCTTTGATGGGCCCGACCGTCCGATTCGGTGCATTCGGATTTCTCTGTATGTATTTCGCCTGATTCGCTAGGCCTTTGTAGGTACCATCGGGTTGTCGCGTGACTTCTGGTGTGTCATTTGATTTGGGGAGTGGCCGTGTCTTGCCTAACAAATTCGCGTCTTCATCGAACCAGTTGGTTTGCTTAGTGGCGTCGTTTGTGCTGGTAATAGGTACGCTACGGTCGGCCTCGAAGATAGTGGCGCCGTGATCTTGTTTGGTACGTGCTGCGTTGTCTTTAGATGAAGCTGTCACGACGGCTGTGTTCTTCTTGCGCCGCTTGACTCGTTGTCCTGCCTCATCCTCAGATGAGGTATAGTCATCGTCATCGCTATCGGAATTGGCAGGAGGAGGTGTTGCTGGACGTTTCCTAATATTTGCCTTGCCTTTCGCGCCTCGTTTCTTGAAGATGGCTACTGGAGCGATGGGAGCATCTGTCGCAGCAGCAACAGTAGTGCTTGGAGGATCCCCGTCGGCCATTCCGTAGGGAAGGGGAATGTCGGGGAATGCTGCTTCTTATTTTCTAGCTACCTAAATAGGTACTGATTTGGTTCAGTCGGGATGAAGCGGATTAATTTGAATGCTGTTTTTCTCGTTGATTTGCGTCGGAACTAGAACCTTGAATCTTGATGAAATGTTTCAAGGTTTCTAATTAAACAAGAAGTTTCGATTTCTAGAAATTCAATCCAAACATTCTAGAATTGCATAACCGTAATATTACTAATATAATAAGGCCAAGCTAGGCTTAGCGTATTGGAGCTGTCCGACTTTTATGGGGAGAGCTTGTCGGCTTATATGAGTTGACGCTAGTCCTTAATAACATTAGATTACTTTTCAGATCTGTAGTGCAACTACTGTTTGTATGTACTACTCTGGGTATGTATCATATAACTTAAATGTTGTAATTACAGTGTGACCGAAACTCACGCTGAAGAATTGCTTTTTTCTCTTTTCTTAATTCAGCCTTGCATCTATTGTTCTTGGTATCGGGAGTTAAGATTGACAAGGGGGTCAATTAGAGGCTGGTAATGGTGGATAGTATTTTTAAATTTGGTTCTTGACAAGTACTTTATGCGTAACGTTCATGGATAATGATTGGCTATTTGTGACTCTTCGTTACCCCATCGTCCCATATTGTTTATGTTTATGCATCTAAACAATAGAATGATAGCTCGCATATGTACATATTATTAATTTAGGGCAGCAAATATCTACTATTAAGTACCTACCCTACCTATATACATGGAATCCCTGGTGCAGCTCAAAAAAATCCCAATCGTTCAACTCCACAATTCGTCACTGGCATCCACTAACGCCAATTCTATTGTTTAATTCAGATTTCCCGTCTCTTTTTCTATCCTCAAACAATTGTTCAACATCTTACTGTTGACCTTCCCACCCCTCCCTCTTGTTTCTTCCCGCCTCCCTTCTTCCCCCTTCCGAGCCCCGTCCCATTCCCGTTCCCGTTCCTGTTCCTATTATTTGTGAGACAAGCCAGGTCAATTCCCAGGTTTCCAAATACTCTGGATCTAGATCGTATCGTTGGGCTCATTGTTTCTTTTTCACGCAGGACGCGTTTCTGTCGTCAACATCGTATAGTATCCTATTACATGCGAAGTCCCTGCATTTCCTAACCTACATACACTCATTTGATCACTCGTTTCGTCACTCATTCATTTGATAATATATTTTTTTTATTCCCCCTCCCACACACATACATAGCAATTGTCATCTTTTTTTTCTTCCGTCCCCCCCCTTTCCCAAAAACTAAGACAAAATACCGGCGACAACTTGGTTTCTTCTTCTTTCCTGCAAGGACTTTGGCTTTTTTTTGTCCGTATTAATTGTTAATACCGTACGCTCTTTGTCTTCCTAATTGTCTCTGCTCTGGTCGGACGTTGGCGCGTTTACTTGTTTTTCGACAATTACCTTCAAACCAATTCGCTACTACGTAACGTTTGATTCGAATCAATACCTCCTACCTCGTCTGATCCTCTAAATACTACATACTGCCTAAGAGGTACCATTCTAGGTACCTAAAAGATAAATCGTTGGGTACATTGATGTATTGACAACATTGATCGGCCTATGGAATTCGAGCTACATAGGTACTTGCAGCTGTGCTAGGTAAATTGGGAATTACTTGTTGTATTTTCCTGTACGAGTGCCTACATCACGCGTATCTCCTGTGCAACCGTCGACTTGTTTAGACCGTTATTTGGCGCGTTGTGTACCATCACTACCGCATTTCTTCCTACATATCAGCAATTTTTTGTCGACCGCGCACTGTATCAACCTGTCAAACTCTAGCGCGATCTCGCCGTTGGAATTGATCCAGTTACAATTCCTCCGCCAAGTTGCTGAGCTAAAGTGCTGAGAATTCCAGTGCATTCGAATTGAGCTGAGACCCTGATTAAGGAGAAAAGAGAGCCAGAGAGAAAAACATCACATCACCGAGGCATTCATTTCGATTGACAACGAAATTACGGAAACTGGCCAATTAATTGATTTTCGGATTTTCGGATTTTCGGGTCATTTTCTACTTCTCTGACCATCATCCAACTCATCCATCAGTGTCAACGTCACCGTTGGGCATTGTCCAAAGTAATCCACACCATTTGAATCCTTATTGGTGTGCGTTTTGCATGCTGGGCCTGCTCACTGCCACTCAATCGGTCCAGACTAACTAGGCCATTTCTCTTTGGTGGTTGAACCAGGGGCAACAACTGCAAGCCTTACTTTAGCAACGGCCACGTCAAGAAAAAAAAAATCATAATCATCATCCAAGCGACTGACCAAATTTCCTGTGCTTTATCACCTGCGCGTCCTTCGCGTCTTTATTAGGCTGCATGCCGCAAACCTAATCCAAGGGGGAAATTGCCTTCTCCTTGGATTTTTGACAATCACCACCCCGCCACCGCTATGGCTTCCCTTCGTGCTAGCGGCGGTAGGTCGTCGCCTGCTCCTGTCATGTCCAATGCTTTGACTGGCCCTGTAGAGCCACAACAGGATCCTTTCAACGCGGCAGTCGCGTCTCCACCGAATGCCAGCCATCAACGATTTTCCAACTTTGACTCCCAGATCTCCGCACTCGGTCCCAATGCTTCACCCGCACAGGCAAAACGAGCCTTGGAGGCACATCTTGCCGAAACAGATCGACGGATGGAGGAAGCAGGAAAACTAGGTACTGCTTTAGTTCAGCAACGCAAGGACCTGAGTGAACGGTTAAAAGAGGTTGAAAAGATGCAAACTGAGGGACAACTCTCAGATGATCTTCGCCAAAAGCTGGTTGAAATTGAAAAGGATTATAATGAAGTCGCTAGAGAGAGTGCACGAGCGTTTTTGCCAAAGCAGAGAGTTCCTAGTAATGAAGCTAGTGCTGGATCGCCCTTTGTGCCGGAAGGCAAGGGCGGCAGGGTAAGTCTTGAGCATCTTTGCGATGGATTCCGACAATCAAATCCCACATGCTAACTCTTATCACCACGTAGCGCTCCGTGAGCCCTTCTAAGTTCGAGGCCCAGGCAACCGGATCTCCAACTAAGTTTAGTGTGCCCAACCGCAAAGTACGGAATCAGCCGTCGAACCGAATACACGACATCGAATTCGCTGCCGAGATTAGTACATCCTTAATTGCCCAAGTCCGCAACTTGCAAGGCTTGCTAGCTGAGAAGGAGGAAGAGCTGAAGGATATCAAAGCTGAGAGGTCTAAACTCGAATACGAAACCGAAGGCTTCCAACAACGAGTAAAGGCCTTAGACGAGAGTGAGCATCGCTACAAGGATGAGAATTGGAACTTGGAGACTCAAATTCATGATCTCCTGGCCAAGGAACGAGAGGCTGCAGATCGCGAAAAGAAGCTTACCCAGGCTTTCAATATTCTCCAGGCTGAAAGGAATGCGGTACAAAGGGAATTGGACGAGGCCAAGTTAAGCCTGTCTAAGCTCAGTGAGGAAGTTGCCGCAGCCAATAAGCAACATGACATAGAGCTTGGTACCGCGAAGCGAAATATTGTCATAGCGGATTCTGAGCGCTCCGCGCTGCGGAAAAAGATCGATGATCTTACCGGCCAGAACCAAGAGCTCGCCAAGGCTGTTTCAGCTTCGCAGAGAGCAAAGTTCATCGAACGCGAGTCAATTCTTGGCATGAGCGAGGAAGATTTCGAGACTGCGAACGACAAATCGACACCCGATCAATCCCCACCACAGTCCCCTGTGAAAGGTACCCCACGACACTCCATGTTGGAATCAGAAACGCTAAAGACCTCTTTGGGACACGCCCAGCGTACAATTCAAGGCCTAAGAAACAACGTCCATCGTGAGAAGACGGAGAAGCTTGAGCTAAGGCGAATGCTCCAGGAAGCTCGCGATGAATTAGAGAAAGTGCGAAGCGAGCCTCCACCCCAGAGCAAGCGTGCCCGAAAAGCTGAGGCCAAGGAGCTTAAGAAGCCTCTGAGATTGCTTGGTGGCCTGCGTACTGCCCGAAGTGAAGTCTTATCAGAAGATTCCAATTGGGAAGATCAGCCTGAATCCATCAGCCCCACTCATGGCTCTATGGCGTCTCGGGGATCGAGCAAGTTCCAGTCAGTATCGGAGGAACCCTTTGAGACGGCCAACGAGACGAGCGATGCCGCGTTCGAAACAGCGAATGAGCCTGTGACCGAGACAGATGACTTCCACACAGGCGAAGAGTTCTCCAGTGACGATGCCGAAACTGAGACAGAGACGCCTTCTAGGCGGCTTACACCAAGGAATAGACCTAGCTTTACTTTCGGCCAGCGTAGCGGATCCATGGACAGCACAGCATCGACCGAAGATGATGAGTATGCCTTCAACCCTGATATAAGAACAACGCCTACAATGCTTCCTCCGCTTCAAGCAAGGTTCCCGCTCCGCGTAAGCCGCGGTGCTTTCCGCCGTTCAAGACAGCACAGCGAAGATGCGCCATTCACTAGCAGTCCACCAAGTCTCGCAAGCAGTAGCATACGGGGTACTCCGAAACAATCCTACAGCTTGGCAGCTGAGTTGGGAGATTTCGATGGCAGTGATAATGAATCAGCCCTATCTGCTACTCCTAGTCGAAGATCGCTTAGGGCTAGAACAGCGTCACCTCCGCCTGCACTTCCGCCAATGCCTAGGGCTATCATGATTGACAACGGAACAATGACAGATTCTAATGGTACCAAATCCCGTTCGTCTTCAGACGCTCATGCAGTCGAGATTGCAGCTCTGCTAGTTCAGCACGACAGGGCTTTGAGGGAAATGACGGATGAAAAGGCTGCTGAATACGCTTCCGCTTTGGAGGAGTTAAAGAGCCGGCACGCGGAACAACTTAGCAAAGCACAGGCTGAAGCTAGCTTAGCTCACTCGCAAGAACTTGAAGTCCTCAAGGCAAACCATGAAGACGCAATCAGCAAATCCATCGCCGAGGTTCACGCCACACATGCTCAGGAATTACAAGCTCTAGGATCAACTCATACCACCGAGTTAAGCACAGCTCTCTCTAACGCCCAAAGTGCCTATGCACAAGAACTGGAGGCGCTTAAGTCAAGCCACGCCGAAGAACTTAGCAAGGCTCTTGCCAACGCGAGCGCAACTCATGCACAGGAAATCGAAGAGCTTCAAACAAATTATGCCAACCAAATCACTAAGGCAGTTGCGGAAACTCAAGCAGCTCACGCCCAGGAGTTGGATGCTTTGAAGGCTGCTTTCGCTGAGCAGTTGTCGCAGCAAGAATCAGAGAACAAGGCGGCTCACGATGCTGAATTAGAAGCCCTCAAATCCTCTCATACAGAGGAGGCTTTGACAAGGGAGTCTGAGCTCAAGGCTGCACATGCCTCCGAGTTGGAAACCCTAAAGGCGAAGCATATGGAAGATGTGAACAACTCACAGAGCGAAAGCCATGCCCACCACGCATCGGAGATTGCTGCGTTAGCTGCAGCTCATGCCAGCCAGATCACTCAACTCAAGTCAGAGCTATTTAATGCCCATGCCCAACAGGTCCAAACCCTCCAAACCGAATTTGCCGAACAGCTTGATAAGACCAGACAACAATCCGGTACAACTCACTCAGAGGAGCTTAATGCATTGAAAGCAAGTCATTCGCAACAACTCGAGGAAGTGAAGAGCACCCTAGCAGCGGCACATGCTGAAGAGTTAAATTCCGTGAAGGCAGCTCATGCCAAGTATGTGGATGATCTGAAGAAGGACAACGAAGCTCAACATAGTGCGGAGATTGCTGCGCTCATTGCATCCCATAGCAAGGAGATTGAATCTGTCAAGGCTGAAGGCGAGGCTAGATTGTCTAAGGAAATTTCGGCTCTGAAGGAGCTCCACGCCCAGGAAATTGACTCGCTAAATGGCCAACATGCCGTTACTCGTGCTCAAGAGCTACAAGCCTTCAAGGCGGCTATCGACAAGCAAACCGAATCCTCTAAAGCCGAAGGTGATGCAGCACTCACCCAGCAGATCGAAGCCCTCAATGCTGCTCATGTTGAAGTTTTGGAGGCCCAAAAGCGAGACAGTGAAAAGTCGCAATCCCAGGCCATAGAATCACTCAAGGCTGCGCACGAAAGGAACGTCGAGGTCTTGAGGAATGAGAATGCCGCCGCAAGAAGCAGAGAGTTGGAAGCAGTGGTTTCCAGCCACTTGGTGGAGTTAGATGCTTTGAAACAAGAGCATGAGTCCTCTAAGTCCAAAGCGCTTGAAGAACTTCGCCAAAGCCATCTTCAAGAATTGGCTGCTTTAAGCTCGGAGCACGAGTCAGCTAAAGCCAAACTTTCCGAACAGCTCAACGAATCTCATTCTCGGGCGTTGGATAATCTTCGCCAAGAGGTCGAGTCATCCAAGGCTGCCGAGATTGCGGCCTTAGAAGCCGTCCATGCTGACAGTCTGCGTGCACTCAAGAATGAGCATGAAGTAGAAATGTCGCAGAAGCTACAGGAGCTAACCGAAGTCCACGCCGCCGAAATCGAGAAGTTGGCAGCTGAGCACGAAGCGGAATTGTCGTCGAAGTTGCAAGACTTGGCAAACATCCACTCACGAGAGTTAGACACCGTTCGACACGACGGGCATATTTCGCAATCCAATGTCGTTGCGTCGTTGACGGCTACTCATGCAAAGGAACTAGAGAGTCTGAAGCTGGAAAGCGAAACTGATCATTCACAGGCACTAGAAGAGCTTAAGATAGCCCACACAAGAGCGTTGGAAGAGTTTAAGAAGGAGCGCGATGCTGACCAGGCCCAAGCCCTAGAAGCTCTCCGTGCAAGCCACTCACAAGATTTGGCCCGATTACAGCGCGAAGCTGATGCCACACTCGAGAGAGAATTGAACACTCTCAAGGCTGACCACGCCAATGCCCTCGAGTCCTTCAAGGAGGAAAGCGCCGCAGAGAAGGAGCATCTCCTTGCTACACATGCTGCAGAGCTCGAGGCTCTTCGAAAATCGCTGGAGGACGCATTATCACCTCCTCTGGGCTTCTCCCGCATGAACTCAACCGAAACTGAGCCAGTTGAGACTCACCGTCGACCACAGACTCCAACTTCCGCCGCCCTTGGGTTGTCTGGACGAAAGGGCGACAAGGCTCGCACGATCGAAATTGCTGAGGATGATACTCGTCAATCCCCGAGCGCCATTCCTGGTCCCGAGACCCCAGAGTCGCAGCGTCCCTTCAAGGAGTTATCAACCAATACCAATGTTCGCCCTTCACAGAAACAAACGGTCCACACCTTCGACCAGAGCTCACAAACAACCCTTACCTCGGGCGAGCTTCATCGCTTACTCAACCAAGGTCATATGTCTCAAGACTCAGTCACAATTAAGACTGCTAAAGGTGAAGTCACCGTGACGCCTTTCGATGACTCTCAGGCGAGGCAAGAAGCGGGCGAATCTGGACTTGAGACCCTACCTGCTCGACGACCGGGTAGCTCATCTAGTGGTATGCCACCTTTGCCTGCCAATCACCGCGAGGCGATCGAAGCCGCGCGAACGGGCTCGTCTAGCGGTGGGAAGGGAACAATGGCACCTCCTATGGTTCCTGCATCGGCCTTCAAAGCACCAACTTCGCGGCCAGACACCCCAAGCAGCAAACGTCCCATGTCCCCTCTCTCGGCCAGAGGAACTCCAACTCCCCGAGCAGGGAAGAGTATGTTGCCTGGTCGCCTTCGCAGCAGACAATCATCCGTATCGTCATTCGCATCTGAGATCGATACGAGGTTCAACAATCGCAACGAGATGCCCTTCGAAGCTGCAGGCTTCGGTCCCAATACTGATCCTCGTATGATTCAAGCCATCACGCAGACCATGATCGGTGAATATCTGTGGAAGTACACGCGCAAGACTGGTCGTGGAGAAATGTCGGAGAACAGACACAGACGGTATTTCTGGGTGCATCCTTACACCAAGACATTATACTGGAGTGACCGTGACCCAGCTGCCGCCGGTCGATCTGAATTGAAGGCCAAAAGCATTCCTATTGAGGCCGTGCGTATAGTGGGCGACGATAACCCTATGCCGCCGGGGCTTCACCGAAAGAGTCTTGTCATCATTTCCCCCGGTCGAACGGTCAAGTTCACCTGCACAACTGGCCAACGGCATGAGACTTGGTTCAACGCACTCTCTTACCTGTTGCTGCGATCGGGTAATGAGCCCCAGGTGGACACCGAAGAGGTAGCTACCCAAATCACGCTAGAGGATGTAGACGAGTTCAATCCCTCTACCACTCGACGCCCTACGAACGGCAACCGTGCACGACCGCCGCCGTCTTTGTCCTCGTATAACTCTAGGACTACACGTGGCCACGAGTCACCTAACCCGGAGCTTTCTATGAACATTCCAACGCTCACTCCCACACGAGAGAGGGAAAGCATCCGCAGCGGTAGCACCCTGGGCACTTTGGGCAGATTAAGTGGTTACTGGAAATCGAGTACGATGAATAGTTTCAGCAGCTTAAGAAGCAGAAGTCACCTGCCCCAAGATGACGCCATTTACGAAGCCAGCGAAGTACCTGACAGCGCCGAGGATTTAAGAAAGATGATTGAGCAGCAGGACCGTGAGTCTGACAGGCTCGAGAACGTCAGAGCCTGCTGTGATGGTAAGTAGTTTTGTCCCAAGTCCCGAGTTACTGTACAACGACATATACTAACCTTTAAACAGGGAAGCATGATGTTGGGACACTATCGCACACCAAACGTGGTGGTCGTCTCAGTAGCTTGCACTCGCATACTCTTACTCACTCTCACACACATACTCATCCTGGGCCATCAACAACCCCGACTCCTTCAGGCACGACGCAAAATCGCACATGACATGATCACCTAACTTGACGTGTCATATCGTGGCAGCACCGAGGCTTTTACTATTCTAGCCAATCGCTCATTATACCACGTTCAACAGTCCGGCTTTCTCTGCTACGAAGACTCATTATGGATTCTTACGATGCCTACGACAATCGCATTTTCTTTTCTCTTTGCACGTCATTTTAATTCGAGTCCATTCGTTGGGCCTGATTCTACGGGAACCTGTCAGTCACCGTAGTTAGGATTACGATTGCATTCATTCATTGCGTTTAAAATTGTGCCAACATACCCGAAGCTATTTTTCTCGGAATCATTCTGGAGTTAGGAGAAAGGACCTAAGGACCGTTTTATACTTAGCTGGCTTTTCGGACATGGGCATTCAACATGGTACGTAGGCCACTAGGGGAAAAAAAAAATCAAGGAGTAGAATGCTCGCAAGTTGCATGACTCTAGCTACGAGAAGAGGGAACGTGGTTCCTTCATTGAGCGGAGTGCCTGTATATGAGCTGAGTTTCGCGCTACACGGTGTTGCCTTTTATCTTGAATGTTCTTGGGTGGATTGGTCAAAGGGAGGGCATTCATTGTATGTCGTTGTTATTAGAGAATTAGCAAGGGGTACAATTGTTAAATGAGATTGGTTTCTTTTTAGTCATAGTAAATACTGTCTCTCGCAGACATCGTTAATATCCTGTTGACCGCCTAGGTGGTTTATTCATCATCTCCGGGTGATGAGTAAAGTCTGAATGATGAATAGCACGTGGGCCGACGCTATACTAGGTGAAGAAGGACTTAAATCCGCGGGCTTCAGGAGATAAAGCTCACCTACCCACAAAATCTTGCCAATGACATCCAATCGGCCTTCGCTTTTCGTAGTTGCTATAACATCTCCTAATATCCGATTCGACGCCCAGCTTAAGGTCGTTACAGCCGAGCGCGAAGCAAGCGGCGCGAGTATGCATGTATGTATGAGACACCTAGAAGAGCTTAAGCCTCAATGAAATTATTAAGCACCTATTCAGGTGGCAGGTAGGTACTAGGTAGACAGCTTGTATATAAGACATAGAGGTCTGGTAACCCTCAAGAATAGAGGTAGGAATATAGAAACTCCAACCCCTTTTCAACACTATTGAGACCAATTACAAGAACATCAGGATTCACAATGGCATCTGACAAGAAAATTGTCCTAGTAACGGGTGGTAAGATAATCCTCATCTCATTCGACACTACCTACCTGGGTACCTAGTAGGTGCCTGCTTTGGATGTTTCCATAAAAACTAAAGCGTCATCACCTCACAAGGCAACACCGGCCTCGGCTACGAAACCGTCAAGGCCCTGTACCAGACCGACACCCCGTACGAGCTCATCATCGGGTGCCGCACCATCTCCAAGGGCGAAACCGCCATCGCCACCCTCCGCACCGAAGTCCCCCAATCCCCCTCCTCCCTCAGCACCCTCCACGTCGACCTCGAGTCCGACGCATCTCTCGAGAACGCCGTCGAATCCATAGCCTCCCGCTTCGCCGGCCGCCTCGACGTCCTCGTCAACAACGGCGGCGGCACCTTCGACCAGCACGTCCCCGCCGGGAACCTATCCCTCCGCGAGGCGTGGAACAAGTCCTGGGAGACCAACGTCACGGGGACGCACGTCCTTACGACGCTCGCCGTGCCCCTCCTCCTCAAGAGCGCGGACCCAAGACTCCTGTTCATCACGAGCGGGACCAGCGCGCTCAAGGGAACGGAGGATAACGTTACCCCGGCCATGCAGAGGCTTAATTTCAACCCGGAGCCCGGGTGGCCGAAGAAGGAGCTGGGGCTGTCGTCGTACCCGGCGTATAGGGCGGCGAAGACGGGGCTGAATATGGTGATGCGGGAGTGGAATCGCTTGTTGATGAGGGATGGGGTTAAGGTGTGGGCGGTTTCGCCGGGGTTTCTGGCGACGGGGCTGACGGGGGTGGGGAGGGGAGAGATGCTGCTGGTAGGTTTCTTTTTTCTTCCTCTTTTTTTTTTATTTTTTTTTTTTGTGGGTGATATGGATGCTTACCTACTTACCTATCTATGCCCACCATTCTTCACTGCATGTGGTGATAGGAATGGTATCTGTATTAGTTTGTCGAGATGATGAAAGACCTTGAATGCTAATATCTTGATTTCTACAGAAAGGAGCTAGAGATCCAGCAACCGGAGGACAGTTCGTCAAAGATGTCATTCAGGGGAAACGGGATGAGGATGTTGGACTGGTGGTTGGCCCGGGTCGTGTGCAGCCTTGGTGAATGGGGCAATGAAGGCGTTGGAACTTACCTAGATACCTAAGCATCCAGACCCCTGGGCTGGCCCCCCGTGTTGTTGTACAACACATTTGATTATTACGGGTAATGATTACAAGATGCATGACTCCTAAGTAGTTCAAAAGTTGAGAAAGCTGTTGTAATTAGGGTTCTTTACCTAAAAATAGGTCAACGGCGATCCAATTTACAAAGTCATCTATTCAACCCACGAGAGCGTTTGACGTTTACAATTTGTCTGCATCGTCCCTGGTCTACGATACTCGGTGGCGCGGGCCAGACGCGTAATCAAACATGCTACATACTAGATTGCGGCAAAACTCATGTGTATATATATTTACCTCTACCTAATTCAAGGCTGGCAATATCCAGGTGAATGAAGACATCTACTAAATAAAGCCTAGAACTGTCAGTTAATGTAAATAAACATCTCACAGCCGCCGATCCTAACCGCCGCGAATATATCAAGCGGCTAGCAATGCAAGGTTAGTATTTGACATTATATACCTAACCTAGGTCATACTTGGACCCCTATTCCTTTCCCCAGCTTCTCCGCAAAATGATGTTGCAGTTCCTTATTAACCGAACATCCGCGTTCCCAATTTGGGTCAGGGCCTAACCCGTGGTCAATTTACCGGCTAGCAAGATTAGCCATAAGAGATGGATAAGTGAAAGGGAACATTCGGGAGAATGGCAGTGGCCACATGGAATGAATGGGGACCGCGAGGATAGTTGGCGAGGGCGAGAAGATGTTATATACCTATATATATCCCTTGGAACTCGCCCACCGGACTTCACAGGGAGTTTTGTAGAAGAGAAGAAAATAGTTGCAACTTACACGCCAAGGGAGAGATAAAGAAAAGAAAAGAAAAAGGAAAAATGAAGGTCCTCGCAACACTGTCAACTCTGGTTGCGCTTGGCAGCTGCCAAGGCATCACCAAAGTCGGTGACTTCACCGGCGGTCCCACGAACCTAGGCATGTACGTCTACGTGCCGAAGACCCTCAAGACGCCGGCGCCCATCATCGTCGGAGTGCACCACTGCCAAGGGTCCGCTCAGGGATACTCCACCGAGACTCACTACCAGCCGTTGGCCGACACCCACGGCTTCATCCTCATCTACCCCAACTCCAAGTCTGGCGGCGGCTGCTTCGATGTTGCTTCTGAGGCTAGTATGTGTTGTCCCTTCTTAAGTCCACCATATCCTAGGTGATGTCCAAACAGTAACCTACAAACAAACCAATTACTAACCTTGTATCTTCGCAGCTCTCAAACATAACGGCGGCGGCGACAGCCAGACCATCGCCAACATGGTAAAATACGCCATCGACAAGTACGGCGGCGACCCAGAGCGCGTGTTCACGACGGGCACCTCCTCGGGCGCAATGATGACCAACGTGCTCGTCGGCGCCTACCCGGACGTCTTCAAGGCCGGCTCCGTCTACTCCGGCGTCCCCGACGGCTGCTTCGCCGTGCCCGGGTCCACCGCCACCCAGGACCCGCCCGGATGGAACAACCAGTGCGCGAACGGGCAGAGCACGAAGACGGCTGCGCAGTGGGGAGACCTCACGCGCTCGTACTTCCCTGACTACACGGGCCCGAGGCCCAGGATGCAGATTTGGCACGGCACGGCGGACGGCACGCTGCGGTACCCTAACTGTGAGTTCCCCCTTACCCAACCCCCTATTATTATAGGTAACGCGAAGTTGCATGTGTACTAATCGGTCTTGGTAAACCAGACCAGGAACAGATGAAGCAATGGTCCAACGTGCTCAACCTGACCACGTCCAAGGACACGCCCAACACGCCGCAGAGCGGGTACACGCAGACGATCTACGGCGAGGGCGACGCCACCACCGCGCAGCTCGTGGGCTACAGCGCCAACGGCGTCGGCCACAGCGTGCCGGTGCACGAGGATGTCGATCTGAAGTTCTTTGGCATTGCGTAAGTGATTAACTAGGTAGACTCCTAGGTGCTTATCTGAGATCAGAGGCATTGCAAAAAATAGTCGGAAAAGGGGAAGAAATAAGATGGCTGGCATGTTTTTAGTATCTGTTCTCAGGAATTAGGTAGTGTAATGAGACATCGCTTTGCTGTATGAATTGCTTCGTTTGCACGTAACTTAGGTAAACAACTCTTGTTCCAAGAACGTGTAGATTCGTATACGGATTTCCGATCTCTACCTTCCAAGTCGTTAAGTACCCAGCCTACCTCTACCCCTATCCAGAGATAGGGGGTATGCACTTACTTTACCGACCTAGGTGACTTAAACACCTAGCTCAGCCCCTCCTCCTTCATCCTCAGTATCGACTCCACCGTATCCAGCACACACTTCTCGAGCCCAATATACTCCAACCCCAGCACCTCCCTGCTCCTGCTATTGTCAAACATAAACCCCTTCCCCCCATTCTCCTCCGTCGGGAAATCGTCCTCCCCGTCCGCCGGCGGCAGCAACGCCAGCTCCGGATGCGCGCTCCTCACCACGTCCGCGATCCGCTGGTTGCTCAGATGGCCGCCCACGACGTAGAAGCGCTTCCCGGCCGCCTCGGGGACGGTCAGCGCGCGCAGGTGCGAGAGCGCGACGTCCCGCACGTCGACGAAGGTGAAGACGGGGGGCTGGGTGGGGGGCAGGCCGGAGGCGTAGCGGCCGAGCACGATGTCCCGGATCCGGTGGTTGGATGTGTTCATGGACGAGAGGCTGGGGAGGCGGCGCTGCAGGGGCCCGAAGGTGAAGGTGCAGTTTATGACGACGAGGGAGAAGGGGGGGTGCTGGGTGGCCATGAAGGTCCAGGCGCCTTTTTCGGAGAGGGTCTGTGGGCGGTGTTAACAGGAAACCATGTCGTGGTAGATAGGTATGAGTGGGTTTGGTAGGTAGGCTGCTTACCTTGCTGACTACGTACGCCCGCGAGGGGTCCTGCGCATCCTCCCACGTCCAGGGCGCCCAGCACGTCTCGTCGTAGACCTTGGCGTGGTTTAGGGGGTTGATGATGGCGGCGCTGGACGACGTGATCACGACGCGCTTCACATTGGGGGCGTAAGTCTTGATGGACTGGAGCAGCCCTATCGTCCCCTTTATGGCGGGATCCAGGAACTCCTTGATGGGGTCTTGCACGTCGAGGTGATATGGCGATGCTGTGTGGATTACATAGTCGATGGTAGGGTCGCTGGTTAAGAGCTGTTGTATGTATAGTGTTAGAACTACAATCTAGGAATATCTGATTTTCTTGAGACAGATTGCGTGAGCTTACAGTATCGAAAGCACCCTCTTTGGCAACGTCCTCTACGATAGCGAAGGAAATGTTGGACTGCTGAGCGGGCTTGGCAGATTCTATTATTCTCCGGCCCTTCTCTTCTGATCTTGCTGTCGTAATAACTTCAAATCTATGATACAGCAATGTGTTAGTAGGTGTGACGTCAAATAACAATTGGGATAGAGGATTTGATGTTCTTCATCTAAAAGTTATTTTATTTGACTATAAGAAAGTTGAAGAGAGAGAGGAAAGGAACATCCGTCAGGATGTTCCTGCCTTTATATAGTTTTCTATGGTGGATACTTCAAATGGTGCCTGAGGCTCAAGAAGCAGGTGCGATCTTGGAGGCTCCAAGGATCGTATCCACCATGACAGTAGGCTCCAAATATGGTCAAAGGGGTAAGTAGACAGATGGTACAACTTACCCATAATCTAACAGTGAGTCGATGATATGTGACGCAATAAACCCGCTCCCTCCTATACGATAGAAGTACCTGTCAGTATATTATAAACCTCCGGATTTAAATCGAGGTAGCTCGTTTACCTGTTACCAGGACTTTTCCCTTCGACGCGCCAGTATAACTTCCCATCTTTATTAAGTTGGCCTTATACTTATTAAGATCGTGCCTCAATTGCAAAAAGAAAGTAGTTCTTCTCTAAAGAATCTTACGCGAGATCTGGGGATACCTAGGTATACATAAGACAGGCCAGGGCACGAATAGGTAAGCAAGCAGGGCGGGTACTCGCCTTTTGGACGGACGCCATTCCTGCCGTCCTCCCATCCCCATCCTCCCACCCACCAAAAAAAGGAAAAAAACAACCGTCGGTGTTCCGATACACCTACGCAACTACCCCAACCTGAGGCCGATGAGGGCGACACACCACACATGGCACACATGTTTAACAACGCACGAGCGCATGAGCGAGGCGTTACTAGTAGGCGTCACACCGCACTCGCTAATGCGGCGACTACATAATATGCAGCACCGCATTGGAGGTGCAGTCGTGCCTGGAAACGCGCAACGTGGGATAAGCCGGGAAGCGCCGTCTGAGGGACTTTTTACTGAATTGATTGTTTCAGCTATGTCGTGAATATATTTATACCACGACGGCTCATTTTACCCCTTCCGAAACATACATCTTCGACTTGTTCTCGAACTTTGGCTAACGTGTCTGTGCTTCGTAGCCTACTAGGCACCTAGTACTGCACTTCCACATACCTCAAGACACTCCCCGAGTAGGCAACCTACCTCCCGCCACAATGCCCTCCTCCACAATGCCCTCACCCCCCAAACCCCCCATCCACGTCGCCATAATCGGCGGCGGCATAACCGGCGTGATCCTCGCCCTCGGGCTCCAGCACCGCAACATCCCCTTCACCCTCTACGAGCGCCTGCCCGCCCTGACCGAGCTCGGCGCCGGCATCGGGTTCAGTCCCAACGCGGAGCGCGCGCTGGCGCTGGTCGACCCCGAGGTGCACCGCGTGTACAAGCGCGTGGCGCCGACGCGGGCGGGCGGGCTGATGGAGTACTTTCAGTGGGCCGACGGGCACGGGTCGAACGAGGTGGTGGCAAGGCTGGCGATCGGGGTCGATGCGTTTCAGGGGGGCAGGAGGGCGGATTTTGTGGAGGCGTGGGCGGCGCTGGTGGAGGGGGGGAGGGTGAGGTTTGGGATGGAGCTGGTGGATTGCAGGATGAAGGAAGGGGGGGACGGGAGAGTGGTGATGAGGTTTGCGGATGGGGAGGAGGAGGAGGCTGATGTTGGTAGGTGATGCTTGATTTCCTTCCTAAAAAGAGAAAAAGAAAAGCAAGAAAAACAACAAAGCTGACAATACTACCCTCCCCAAAAGTCATCGGCTGCGACGGCATCCACTCCCTAACCCGGCGCCTCATCCTCGGCCCCTCATCCCCCTCCTCCCGACCCTCCTACACCGGGAAATACTGCTACCGCTCCCTCGTCCCCATGGCGCACGCCACCGCCCTCCTCGGCCCCGCGCGCACCACCTCGCGCTCCAAGTCCCTCAACCGCTTCCTGTACCTCGGCCCCGACGCGCACGTCGTCACCTACCCCGTCGCGCGCGACCAATTCCTAAACGTCCTGCTCGTTGTCACCGACCCGGATCCGACGTGGCGTGGGGGGAAGGGGGAGGGGGAGGGGAAGGAGCGGCACCACACGGCGCCGGGCGACAAGGAGGACGCGCTGCGCGCGGTCGAGGGGTGGAACCCGGCGATCAGGGCGCTGGTCGGCCT
The DNA here is from genome assembly GCF_022984875.1 of Hypoxylon fragiforme. Lineage (NCBI taxonomy): Eukaryota > Fungi > Ascomycota > Sordariomycetes > Xylariales > Hypoxylaceae > Hypoxylon > Hypoxylon fragiforme. Next base: position 2,800,003 of record NW_026054763.1, on the reverse strand, counting down.
GCTGCCCGACGCGCTGCAGAAGTGGGCCATCTTCGACATGCACGAACACCCGGCGCCGCGGTACTACGGGCTGGATCAGGAGGGGGGAGGTGGTTGTGGTTGTGGTAGCCTGCTGGCGGTGGCCGGAGACGCGGCGCACGCTGCGGGCCCGCATCTAGGGTCTGGCGCGGGTTTCGGGGTCGAGGATGCGCTGGTGTTGGCGGAGCTGCTGGAGGCGGTTGGGGAGAAACTACAACTACTCCAGCAGGACGAGGGAGAGGGGGGGAAGGAGAAGAAGAAGAAAGCGGACCTGTGTCGCGCGGCGCTGGTCGCGTACAACAATGTGCGCTACGAGCGCACGCAGTGGCTCCCGGGCGCGACGCGGGCGGTGTGCGCGTTGTTCCATGGGCAGAACGAGGCGGTCCGGCGCGATGATTGGGATACGGTGATGCAGGAGACGAGCAAGCGGTTTCACACGATTTGGGATTATGATGTTGGGGAGATGGTGGAGGAGGCGCGGAGGGAGTTTGAGAAGGTGGTGGGTGCTTGATCTGCTGTACCTACCTATCTGTCTATGTAGGTAGGTGGTTTGGTAGGTCGGGTGCCTACATGGACAGTGGTAAAATTGGTAATTGGTATACATAACGAAAGGGGTATTCCTGGTGTATGGTACTAGCCAGGCCTGCGAAATAGCACATATAAATGCCTAACCTAGGTACATAGCTGGTGAGCATACTATCGATCACATTCCTCACACCTGCCAAGCAGATACGTTCGACTGGGCAGTTCAAGATGTACACCCAAAGTAAAATAATGATTGGATTTATTATGCCTATGACCGAATCTCCATCCGTGATTCCCACCTAGGTACCTTATTGTGTACTGGTAACCTAGTAGCCTTTGGTAACTCGTACAGATAGCTTACATGGACGCCTTCCCATCCAGAGCCCCCGTTTTTAAATTCCGCTCCCCAAAAACCCAGTTCATCGTATCGTAAAACCATAATTGGTAGGTATTAAGTAATTGTTGGGTATCTTGAAGTCGCTGAAATGGTAAAATGATATGATAGATAGTGAAAATTTGGTTGATAATACCGATATCAACCTTCTCGGTATGGTGTAGGTAGATGCAGGTATACTTGGCGTGTGCGTGCGAGGTGAAGGTGGCGGTGTATGTTAGCTTAGCTTCGGACGTATATACACATAGCTAGGTAGCAAATTTATGTAGATAGATGAGTGGATGTATTTTCCCTAGTAATCCTAGAGATGTGGTGGCAAGGTAATGGGAGCTGATGAAGATCTCCTCCTTATCCACCTGGTAGGTATATGATCCTGTAAAGAGTACCGATGTATCTTTATATAGGGAGCTGTTGGCTTTGATAAATCGCTGTTAAGCATGGGTAAGTTAGAACACCGCGTTTTATGCTGACTACTGGGCAGTCAAGATCTGTCGATGTTGCGTCGCGCATATTCTGAATGGGCGAGATAATTATATGAATGCGTTCTGTAATGTCAGACTGTCCTATTCGAGCTGGAGGATGTATGAGGTAGGTATATCTTATAGTAGCACATCTGGTGCTGTTTATATCACGAGTTGCCATGAGATCTGATATCGTTCATCAACCAGGATACGAATTAAGAGTTGACGAATAAGAAGTGGATATGGTGGATATTCGATCGTGATGCGGCGTCAATGCGGCATGGGGATGGGCGGGACCATCTTGAGCTTCTGGCGTGGGCGACGTAAGGGCGATTTCCTCATCTATCTTCATCCAAGACTCTCTTTGGGTGCGAGTTGCCCGACTCAGAGGTTCGCTAGAAGCAGTATTTTGTCTGGGGGTGCTTCTCTGTCCAGATCTCCTCCGCCGCGCGACTCGGACAGATCCGTAGATGGTGGGCGCGTTGGCGACAAAACATGAGACCAAGATCTGCACCGATGCCCAGACACTGCGGGTCGTTTGGGAAGAGTCTTCGTTGAAAATCAATACACCCCGCAACACGGTGACAACGATGCAAAAGGTACCTAATGCGAATAGCGTATACAAAGAGATGTATTCTGACACAGTCCGCTTCCTTAGGCAAATCAATGGGTATGCGATGGCGAGCAGTAGTAAATCGAGGACCATGTTGGCGATGGTCTGAAGCAGCAATTGAACGTAAGCTCGCACACAATATCCCGGGTCTGGGTCAACCTGCCAGTACAAGTTTATGGGACGGCATTCGAGGAACGTCGCTAGTACAATGGCGATGAATGTGAGGCCAGTAGTAGCCCAAGCTACACTGGTAAGACGACCGGCCCAAGTGATACCGGACGTGATTCGCGAGTAGAAAAGTAGCAAAAGGCTTATTTGAAGCCAAAGAGCGGCTGTGAGCAGGACCCTAGCGACGAGGACTAATATACTGCCTATTTTTAGGCGATGCGCGTCGTAGTGGCCGGTGTATAGTGTATTATGGAGAGCGTCGTTCGCGGTTCCAAAATTCAGATAAAAGTTATTGCAGATGACCCTACCAATGATCACCAGCATTGACAGCAAGACGAGAAAGAAACTGCGGTCGATAGGTTCGCGGCGCCATCGAGAAGTGAGTAGCCTAATGGCCAAGATGACGATAGACAACGCTGCGTTTGCGTAGCCGATGCGCTGGGCTTCATGAGGATCGTAGGACATTGTAGCGAAGAAGCGTCCCCGTCTAGGAATATAGGTGTTCAAGAGATCTGGTGATGAGACATGCTTTCCGTCGATGAAAGCTTGTAGCGAGGTGAGACATCTTCAACCCAAGTTTTTTGGGTTGTGGAACAACGTTGGAGAAAGAGGAAAAGGCCGAAAAACGAACTCCGTAGGTTGCCCTACTATGTAAATACACCTTACCTAGTAGGTGGGTGAGATGCTCTAGTGTAAGATGCAACAAGTGAGCCTAAAAAGGTGAGATCAAAGTAGGATGGATGGGATGGGAGGTGGACAAGGTACTAGGTATGTATGTATGTACATCACTTCGCCCGCCCGCTCATCCAAGCCTCTTTGCATGAATGTTTGCATGAAGGAGGAAAGGCACGAAATTCCTCTCAAAGGTTACCAGTCGGTCCAGTCCAGCACAAACTGGCCGTGCCCTGACTAAATTTGGGCGAACACAGTCAAACCGTTTGCCCATCCCCGCTCACAATTAGACTTGATCCGAGGCTAAGTTGCTAGTCTTATTATTATGTTGATTAGTACTGGCGCAGTTCGATGTTAAGTGAGGCACTAGCCAGCCCAAATCCATGCTGTCGGGGTCCCGGATGGCGTTGAAAGACGATGATCCGCGTTGCTAGCGTCATATCTTACCCCCTCTGTGAGGCCTGGCCGACCATTAGTTAGCATGAGCTTTCGAGCCTGACATTTCATTTCATTTCGTCAGTTTTTCAGTTGCCCAGGTGGGAAAATACGATAGGTCAGTATATTAAATAATAATACGCTCCAATTGAAATACATCCACGATATTATGTAGACGGCTGGATGGGAACACGACATGCTCTACTGCAGGAGCGGTCAAAAGAACAGATTCTGACATCCTCTAGATCCTGTCAGCCATAGGTACATACAACGATGATAGTATAATATGTGGTGACAGTGGTGGTGTAGATGGGAAAAGATGGGAAAGGAGGTAACTACCTTGTCAGCGATCACGTTCCACACCCCCTGATTTCGCGCATATAGTCTGTTCCCTTACCGAAGATCTGGTCCATTACTGGTCTCCCGAAATCGGGGTAGTCGGTTATCGTATACCATGTATGGAATGGCTGTGGCCATCTTTTTTAATGCGCTTGAAGCCCAACTGCAGTACTACTACTACTAGTAATAGGTGCTACTAATAGCCTACTGTTAGTCTGTTAGTATGGTAACCGGAAATCCTGTTAGCTCACTACTACATAGTACACTACTACATAGTACATAGTAGTATTACTGTAGTTACAGTGTAGTATAGTACCCTAGGTAGCTAAGCTTTCGACTTCACCAGCCATCGTATTTCGTAAGCAACCTCGGAACTTGCGACACCCGTCCATGACCAAATCCCGGTTAGGGATTATAATTGTTGATGTGGCCGTTCAATGTTACTATGTATTCCCAAGAATCCCAACCCTCAGGATACCGAAGGCTAGCTTAGGTGCTAAGCTTTTCCCGGGAGCGTCCGAGCGATCTTGTAAATAAGGAGACTGCAAACGCAAGGTATTACGTGGACCTCGTTTCACGTGACCAGCTAAAAATCAGATGACTTGATTCTATTATTCTATGTAGTTATGTAGTTAACATGGAATTGAAATTATTGAATACCTAGGTAGTAGGTACTAGGTAGTTACTGCTTACTGCTAAAATTACCCCAGAAAGCTTAGCTTTGAAATCTTAAGGAAAGATCAAACAATATTGACCCCAAACGCCGTCCAACTGAAACCTCCTCCTCCTCTCACACATCGCACTTGACTTCTTTTCTTACTACATTCTTCTCCATTTAACCCTCATTTCCCTATCAGGCGGAGTTGCTACAGCGTTCGCATAATTCGTGTTGCCTTGCGCCGGACGGTTCGAACGAGAACCATTCGGCTTAAGCCATTCAACGAACTCGATTTCGAATCTGGTGATGATCATGGCCACTGTGAGCAGAACCTCAGGCTTTGCAAAGTTATGGCCTGCACAGATACTGTTTCCTCCGCCTAGTTTCAAGTACAAAGTGTTAGTTGAATCATAAGGATATGTCTACGAGCCTGAGTATTAGGTAGATGCATGTTTGCAAACTCACCGAATGGGAAAAAATACCCTTCCCGTCCCGCCATGGAGAACTCGAGTCGTGTATGGATTTGGCCCGAACGATCTACAGTCTCGACCTCCTGCACATGGCGGTGGGCCCAGAACTCTGAAGCAGGATGGGCCGGTGTACCCCCTATATAGGTATGATTAGCCAAAGTCCAATCACTCATCGGAGTCTTCAACAAAGAACGAAAATTTGGAACGTACATATAGCTTCGTCCAAATGAGCAACCTCAGTAGGAGCCTGGAAAACGGATCCTTTCGGTATCTCGTAGCCTCCGATCGTCACCGATTCGGTGGAAGTTCGTGTGATCAGGATGCTCGCGTACAGGCGCAAAGCTTCGGTGTAGACGGACTGTAGCAATGGCAAAGAAGCCAGTCGCCGGTAATCTAGGCCTGTTGTATTATCAGGATCGTCGGTAACCCTCACTTCTGATATCTCTTTCCTGACAGCGTGGAGTAGATGGGGATCTTTGATTATCTCCATCACCACCCACGCACAGATAGGAATGGTGTTGGCGTGGAGCCTGCACCGCGGATGATAATGGCCTAATTAGCGTCGTTTCGAGGTAACATCATCTCTATTAAGAAGGCAATTATGACTTACCCAAATAGAAGCAAGGCATAAGCGGCGCCCAAGCTCTCGGCTGAAAAGTCAAACAATTTCCCCCATTGAGCCAAACCCCTCGAGATGCGCGACCCGAAGACAGGCTCCCAGCTTACATCCCTTTGTGCGCTGCCATCATCCCAGTCAAACTCGTCCTCTGCCAGCTTGTACCACTCGCTACACATGCCGCGGAACCTCTCTCTGGCCGGCACGGCCTTTCTGTTCAGAAGCCAGCGGGGGGACCCGAAGGCCGGCGCCTCGGCGAACTTCGCGTACTCCCAGAAGGCCTCCACGAACCCGGGATTCGCATCCAGGATCAGCGAGCCACACACCGAACGCGTGGCCACGGCCGCCATGCTCCGCTTGAGGAAGTCGAACACGCGCACGTCGCCATGCCACTCCCCGATCTGGAAGGCGGCCAGCTGCTCATCGAAGCAGAGCTGGAACGTCGCGGCGAAGACGGAGACTGAGCGGCTGCTGAGCAGGCCATCCTCGTGCGCGCGGCGCATCGCGTGCCATATGCGCTTCTTGTTGTTGTCTGGAGCTGGGGGCCCGCTGCCGCTGTCGGTTCGGGGTGAAGCAGCACAGCCAGACCCATCGGCCGCAAACTTCGCCGCGGCCGTAGGCGAGTAGCCAGCGGTGTGCTCGAGCACACGGAGGATCCACGGGTCGGACGTAAACGATGACTGAAAGATGGCCGGCGCGTTGCTGCCGCCGCCGACGATGTACAGATTCGTGGGGCCAAGTCGGCATCGTATCACAGGGCTTGTCCGTAAAGCTTCTCTGGAGAAACCGTATGACGACGTTAGCTTTCGTTTCAGCGTTTACTTTGGCTGAGACTGAACAAGACTTGAACTTGCTTACCTCACTCGGTTTATGAATAGTCGTTTGTTCGTCAGGAACTGCCAACCATTCGATACAAATGGGATCGTCTCACTGAGTCGGGGCGGTTGTCGCAACGTTGTCTGGCTTTGCTGTCTAGCTACTAGGGCAAAGATTATGATGAATACGTAAAATAGGAGGTCAACGTAGCTGTCCATGTCTTGCGGCTGTGCGGATTAATCTCTTGAGCACAGAGCAGCTTGCTTGTGTACTCCTGCTCGCTACATCCTTACGATGGGTGCTTTTAGCTTCGAGGAATAGGCATCGTTTAAATCAGTCACGGACTGCTTCATTCAGTAAGAAGACATCCATACGAGCTAGGCAGATTGACAGGAGGAGGGCAAAATGTGCCTAGAGCAGCAGAGGCTGCAATGTGATGCAACGCCGTTTCTTTTGCGCTCAACTAACAGCACTCGTCTCCCTCTTCGACAACAATTGAATCGAAACATGGCGCCTCTGAGCGAACTATGATAGGACGTTGGGGAGGTGTGATGGATCTGGTGTACTATGATCAGTACCAACACCAAAGACCTCTGTGGTTAAAAATAGTAATGTACCTAGGTATATGGCATAGCCTTCAGACATAGTGCAACCCTATTAGTTTTTGATTGAGTAGGTAGTCCTGGATTTGACGCCGAAGTGCTAGGTGGGGGCTCAAATGAGGCTGCGCTGGTGGAGGATTGGCATGTGCTACCTATCTACCTCTACGTAGGTATGGATAGGTACTATGAAGAAAACTGTTAGAGGTCTGGCAGATGTATCATATGCCTCAGTTCACGTGACTATGTAGGTAGTTATCATACAACGACATTCTGAATAGCATAACGGTGATTCCCTCCTTCTTCATAAAACAATCGATACACCATCTCCAAAAAAAAAAAAAAAAAAAAAGTTGTCACACTACCCGTGCTATACCAACCGTACTAACCAGGCTGTACGTTGAGATATTCGAGGCGCCAACAAAAATATCTCACGCCGCACTTCAATCTTGGTGTACCAGCTTATACCTCTGCTACGCGGCCGATATTACATCCTGGAAGCTTTCAATCCTTATAATCGAGTAACTTATCCAATCCGTACTCAAATCAATCGATTGAACTATAATACCAGATTCTAGCTTTTCAATTGGCCCGGCGGTGGTCCTATTCATCATGAAATATCGGCAGCAGTAGCCTCTGTGTGTCAAGCTCAGGGTGCCCACGTGACCCCCTTCCGCGCCACCACCTTCAAGATCTGTCGCTGCTGCCGATACCCAATCATGGCTAACACCATCATCACCGGGCCGATTGAATTGTTACAACTTAGTATCGTGGATCGATCAATTGATGCGATTAGAATGAGCCACCGAATAACTGTAAAATAGTAGTCAGAGGAATAATACGCCAGGCCGAGCGTTTCGTACAAGCGGCTGAGCGATCGCATCGCGGGGTATGTATTCATCAGCCAGTCATGGTTATTTGCTATGGACTACGTGCATCTATGTAACAAGGAGTAAAGACATAGCCCCAACAGGTATGTTTCAAAGATGATGGAAGAAACAGTGGTCAACTACTAGGCAAACTACTAGGTACACAGTACACTACTAAGGTAGATAGAGCCTTGTCGGCTAGATCACTATAAATATGTGTGTTGACATGAAACAGCGCGAGGCACGCTCTATAGCTGCTACTACTCACCTGCATTGGAACTTGGAAGCAGGTGCCAGGACTAGTCCCAACACCTTCGACTTACTGTATGTCTAAAATGATGGCATTAACTGGCCACACTACGCAAATACGTCGTCTTTGGAGCATTAACCAAGCACTAATGAAGTAAATGCGATTAGATCTGATTGGTTTACCGAAGCTTATCCAATCCGGGCTACTGCATTACGTGACCTTGCACGACGGTGCTGCAAATAGAAAGATCATCCCTAAACCTAGTACCTACTACTACTAGTAGTATGTAAAGTTACAGAGAGATATGATTAGGCAGTTTAGCCGAAGATTCCGAAGATTTTCCAGGAGCTAGCCTTTAACATTGGCTTACGATTAACTTGGCTAGAGAGTTTTAACCAATAAGAATTTGCCTATTTATCGAATTGAATTCATTCCCCAGCAACACCAAAGTACATCCTTACTTTGTTCGTTTCAACACCTCCAGGTAGACTCGTAATCGCTTTTCAACTCTAACCAACTTGAACACTGTTAATAGTACTACTACCTAAGGTAGGTAATGGATGTCATCATGGGTAACCCAACTTCAACACAACTTCAAGCTTCCTCTCCTTCTTTCCTTTCCTCCCTCAATAGCCTCAGAAGTCATGGCGCCTACTTTGACCATCGCCCTTGGGGCCGTAGCTGTCACCTACCTGTTTCTTCGTCTTCTCCTCTACTTGACTCAGGATTCAAGAGAACCACCAGCCATTGAGACGTCGCTTCCCTTCATTAGTCCTCTAATTGGTATGTTCAGGGAAAGGCAACGCTACCACGTTCGATTAAGGAATAAATATAGACTACCCATCTATACTCTGCGCTTACCCTTCTCCCGAATTTATGTCGTCAACTCTACCGAGCTCATCCCTGCGCTACAGAAACAATGGCGCACCGTCAGTTTCCCCGCCATAGCTGCCGATGCAGGCTATATCGTCGGCATGAGCAAGGAGGCCATTGAAATAATGCACCAGGATCTAACAAATGAGCATAGCTTCAGTGTGAGCTGGCCTCGCTATATCATATCTGCAATGGGACCCGGAAGTGATCTCGATGCGATAAACAGAAAGTCCATTGAGATCCTAGCCGACGAAATGGACACACTCAGAGCACAGGGAACCGTCAGGGTTGGCCTACGGGAATGGTCACGTCATACAATGACCGTAACTACAACTGAGGCCGTCTGGGGGCCGCTGAATCCATACCGGGATAATGCCATAGCGGAAGCCTGGAAGTAAGTCAAACACTCTCAGATATTAGTCTCGGCATACCATTTCTTCTGTTTCGGGAAACGTGATAGGGTTCCCCGGTATCTCATCTTGGTCCAGAGATTCATCCTGACCATCATCTTAGAACATTTGAGGCTGGATTTTTGACTCTTGCCATTTTCCCGATGTCCTCGTTCCTATTCCCTAAGCTCTTTCGCGCGCGCGAGCTCGCCGCCGCCGCCATGATAGAGTATATGCGTAAAGACGGATATAAAACTGCCTCTGGACTCGTAAAGAAGCGCTACGAGCATCACCGAGGGCTATTTGGCATGAGTCTTGAAGATGTCGCACGCGGGGAGCTTGGCAACACATTTGCCGTATTGGGAAATACAACACCTTGCTCATTATGGGTCCTTTTTCATGTCTTTTCGGATAAGAAGGTGCTGGATGATATCCGTGAAGAGCTCCTTGCCCTTGTCCACGAAGATGGCCGTGACCAGGATGGCAATGTCTGCTGCTCTGTTGATTTGGCCGGTATTCGCACCTCCTGTCCTGTTCTTTTAAGCACTTTCCAAGAGACACTGCGTTACCGCGCTGTCAATCCAGGCCCACGAGTACTTCTCGAGGATGTGCTCCTGGAAGACGGTACTCTTCTGAAGAAGAACAGCATGCTCATGATTCCCGCTCCTGTACAACATACCGAGGTTTCGAATTGGGGCGAGGATGCTAATGTATTTGACCACATGCGCTTTGCGCGCAAGCCGGGACCAGGGCAGAAGAAGCCAAACCGGGTGGCGTTTCGTGCCTTTGGCGGTGGCCATGTGCTTTGCCCTGGCCGCCACTATGCTACCACTGAGATCATGGCATTCGCGGCCCTTTTAGCACTTCAGTTTGACGTGGTGCCTGTCTCTGGTGAGTGGGTTGAGCCTATATGGAAAAACTCGCCCGTGACGTCCGGATTTCCTATCCCGGACGAGGAAATTGAGGTCGAACTTCGTCCAAGAGACTTGAACAAGAAATGGCGTGTCACATTTTCGGGTTCAGACCAGGCCATGAATATTGTGACTGAAGATGGTTAAATGGCCCTGTCACGTCACGGTTCTCTTTTCTCTTTGGAGTATCTCACTTGTACTATATCACACTTCGACTATATATATAACACTTGTACTACTGGGTACCAAATCGGTTATGTCTATTAGACGCATTTCTATGACATTTATTTTTACCTACCTTGTAAACAACTGCCAAATCTGTATCCACCTACCTACTTACCTAGGTACCTATAGTATTATAGGAAGCAACTTACCTCTATATATCGAGATATGTTCATTTACCAGGCTTCTAGACCCAAGCCACCAAGCATCAAGCCTCTGCCCTCTTTCCACCGGTCTGCTTCGAGCAAGATTCAACACACCAATGACACATCTTCGACCCGTTTTCCAGCCGGTTAAAGCTACACCCACACGGGCAACTACAGGGGAAAAGCGCCCTGCACTTCCCACACCTACTATGGTTGCAACTGTCACAAAGCATCGCATTAGCCAGGGACCGGTTCTCGCCCCCGCACCGGTGACACTTCCAGCTGAGCATCGGGACGCGCCTATTATTCCGCGCCGGGTCCGACGAGCAGCTGCCCCTCGCACACGCGTCGCAGAGCGCCCTGCCTGCCCTCCCCAGCGCGAGCTCGCCGCACCGATGCCCCGCGCACGCGCACATGTCCCACACGCGGGTCTCCCGGCCCCGGAGTCCGCGGCACCGCGCGCACCGCCACCCGACCTGCTTCGGGGCGCCGCACGCGCCGCACTGGAACGGCTTCGTCAGGCACGGGTGCCCGCACGTGTCCTCGAGGTCCGGGGCGGCGTCTATGCGCGTGTACGAGGAGCACGCGGAAGGCGGCCCGCGCTTCAGGAGGTTCTTGGCGGTGGCTTTGCGGCAGTACAGCCATGTCGACTTTTGGTGCCCGCAGGGGTACACGGAGCGCTGCTCGACGCAGCCGCAGATTTTCATCGTGGTGGTGGTGGGGTTGAGCTCGATTATCATTTCACTCACTTTTTTTTTTGCTGAAATGTTCCAATGGGGCTTCGAGTTGCTCTTCTTTTCTGGGGCGGGGATAGAAGAAGCAAGGAAGGTTGTGTAGGTATGTATGTATGTATGTGCCTCTTGGTTTCCAGTGTGCGTGAAATGCTGTTTGTTTACTTACGTCCAAGAAAGGGGGTCGATTTCTTCTGAACCGGACTTTTATTTTTTTGGGGCTTACTTATAGGGATCGGGTCAGACAATTGGGTGATTCGAGAACAATGTAGAAAGAAACACGATGCGTGTGGCTCGGTTTGGGCGTTGTTGGCTTCCCTTTGTTGGGGGAACAAAGAGATGCCATCTGGGACAATCGGGATTTTGTGTCCTCATGCCTTCAGGGGCTGTGACTTCATCAGTGAGGATGAGCGAATACAATGCCTTGGTTGCATAAAGGCTATTGTTTTCTGGTGTTCGCTACTAGCAGGTATTGTGCTTGGGTATGTAGGTATTGTACCTACTTAGTAGGTAATGAACTACAAAGACTACAAACTTGAGAGCGGTCGATGTAGCAGCTGGGCGTATTCCCGTTATCCTACGTAGCCTTAGGGGCTCATTACCTCGTGTCCGCGTGCTTCTACTCCTGTGTAGCTCTCCGTTTGTTCAGACCATTCTTCTCTCTTAATCAGCACAACTCGTGCTTCAGCTATCGTATGCTACAATGGCATCTAGATCACGACCATAGACCAGACAACAGACAACACGAAGCCTACCAAACCATCTGTATATCAATTTAGTGCTGTGATACATTAAGCACCACCAACAATAATTTCATAAGCAAATCGACCGTATGCCTAACTACCTAGGGTACCTAAGTAGACATCTATAGTATAGGGTAAGAGATGATTTTTCTCAGAACACTTGAAGTACCTAAGTGCTACGCATCCATTAACTACTACTAAGGATATCAACTGGACTCTCAAACAGCCATCCTTCGAAATCTCGTCAACAAAGAAGCGGTTTTATACAACCCCTTAACACCAATTAGTCCAGGCGCATCGTCATGAACAAGTTAGCGAAGAAAAACAATGGCACTGATGCTTATCAAAAGCGAACAATATGACTGAAGGGCGACCAAGATAGTATATTAACCTCGCTATCCAGATGTCTACAATGGTAAAGAGTATTCACATCATCGCATCAGTCTCTACCCATTCGCCTCACTACAGCACCAATTAAGACCATACCCTAAGCTATCGCCTATCAAAACCCCAACACAAAGCCACCATGGACATGTCGCAGCAAATCTACGAGCACGAGGAGATGTCCATCTCGGTGGGCGACCTCTCCTCCGCCCTGCCCGGTTTCAACGTCCACGCCCCCAGGGCCTGGCGCTGCTGCCGGTACAGCTGCCGCGCGGTCAACCCGATGTCGGCGCTCAAGTGCGAAGAGTGCGATCACCGGAGATGCAAGGACTGCGCGCTGGACAGCACCGAGTCGGAGTGGGATGCTCCTAAGTAGGTTATTCGGCCCAGCTCTTACTACTACTGCCTAAGGTTGAGTATTGTCTAGGTGCTCCTCCTCCTCCTCCTGCTGCTAGGTTAGGCAGGCATTGTGTAGGTGCGAGGTAGGTAAACACCTACTTAGATCCCTACCTATGTACGATCGTAGAATTATATACAAGATAGCTTGTTGGAGTTAAATACAAGTGATATCTCGTACCTAGCTATCATTGCCATTGCGTGATTAATCGTGATTGACATCATATAATGCCTAACAAAGTGGGCGTTGACCGATTACTTAGCTACCAAGTGCCGAATAAAACCATCATCAAGTAAAGCAGTAAATCTGAACGTAGTTTATCCTTCCAGGAAACGGGTATATTCCTTCCTTTCTCGTCCAGTGTAGGTATTAGGCGCGAATATAAAACCAAATGATATGAGACCGACATGGTAACCTAGCGTGGCTTATTAGAAACTCTCGATGATGCTCTTCTCCTATTAGAATCCATGGATATCTCCCGAAATAAATCAAGACGTAGGTAGGTAGTTAGTTAGACGCGCTGCTATAGCATTTTGATCAGCGTTATTCCCAACATGTCCCCTATGCCTAAAACATAGGTATCGAATAGGGGAAGGGGGGAGGGGAAACTTGTACTCACCTCGCCAAAGCTCGTCGGCAGCCCGCCCGTGCAAATATATACCTAGGCAGCTCTCCACTCGCCACCTAACCAACACCACCATTTCCTCAAACTTCCAAACTCCCTCTCACCCCCCCCAATACCCCCTCCTCCCCCCCAGCCTCGCCGCCTGATTCGCCGTCCACCTCGGCCCATCATCCCTCGCGACATACGTCGGGACGAGCGGCGGCGGAATCGACCACGGGAAGCGCCACGCCGTCCTCATCGGCATCGTCGGCGGAGCCTGCTCCTGCTCCTGCTGCTGCTGCTGGATCGTGACCTCGGCGTAGTAGTCCCTCTCGCCGTCGTCGTTGTCGCTGTTGCTGGGGCTGTAGACGGAGTACCGCGTGCACCCGCAGCGGCGCGTGCAGCAGCACCAGAGGACGAGGCCGACGACGAAGGCGCCGACGCACACGCCGACGATTATCCCGATTTGCTGGCCGCTGAGGCCGTCTGAGGAGGAGGGGGAGGAGGGGGGGGAGGCGCCGGCGGGCCAGGGGGGTGTGGTGGAGGTGGTGAGGGGCGGAGAGGTGGGGGAGGAGGAGGAGGAGGTGGGCGGGCTGCCGCGGTCAAGGGTTACGATGGCGGTTGTTGTTGCGTCCGGGTACGTGATTGTTTGGGTCAAGGTGACCTGGCGCCATACGAGGGTTGGCGGGCTCGGAGGCGGATGAGGATTTACTTGGTCCGCCCCTACCCCTGATCCTATCGCCGCGGCTATTACCGATGGTGTTGTTGTTGTGGTGGTGGTGGTGAAGTTGAGACCCATGTTTAGCTACAGACGGCAAAATACTAGGTAGAGAAACTGGTACCGGTAACCTAGTCTAGACGCACTGCACGTTGAAACTATCGCGAATCATGTTGCAGAGCCAAACCAAACAGAATTTCGTGTCCTACTCTTTTTTTCTTTCTGAAACTCGGGCGCCCAAGGGCCCAAAAAGGGGGGGAGGGGGGGGGGGATGTGAAAGGGGGGGCGGATCGTCAGGTATTTTATTGATGATTCCAGTCGCACGAGAATAGCAAAACTTCCCCCGCGCGTACATGGTGGCATTTTACAGACAGACAGACACCTACCTGAGTTTTGGCATTTGCCCTGTCCATCCCAGACACGTTGTCGAAAACATACCATACCATCCATACCTGGGTACCTAGTACCCCCATGCATATTTTCCACATGCCCAATCGAACCTGCAGCACGGTTCCAGATCGCATCGTCATCTGACATTGGCCAGAAAAGAAAAACAAAAAAGAGCCTTGAAACGACGGGTCCCGCTGCCCCAACTCGTGATAGGTGCCAGCCCACCACCATCCAGAGAAAAAGAAAACCGGTGTTAGCTGGCTGGGGGGGGCGCCAACGGCTCGGCATCTACAACGGATACGGGCATCACGCGAATCGAGCGGGTGCAACATAACTACCTAGGTTAGCATGCGACACACGCACACGCAAAAATGCTGTCCACGCTAATGCACATCATATGCGTCTCCTATGGTAGGTAGATAATGCGTTGCGTTTAATGGTTTGGGGAGCCCTACTTGTCCTAGTCTCGGGTTGGGTTACATCAAAGGGGGTTTAACATGACTCTTATATTAGTATATTAAACCTATCACATGGCCGTCTCCCGTGAGCATCTTTCTTGCGGAGAGGGCACCCCCATACTATACACCGAATAATATCGATGCATTCAATGCTTCCAAGGCTGTGTAAGTATACCGGCTTACTTACCTATCATCTATCTATCTATCTATCTGCCTACATCTCGACCTATCTGCAAGGTACTAGGTACGTACTTGAATAGATAGGAGTGTGTATACACATGTGCATTTCTCTCACTACACTATCATCACTCATTACTAGGTAATATTTCATACGTCACTTGGCCCATGCCTTCCACTTCCCTTCCCTCACTTCATCCCATATCGCGCACTTATATTTCTATCGGCTTCACAATACTACCATACCCTCTCCATTCTTACAATAATCCAATATCATCTGAGCTATTAACAATAATGAACCAATATAAGCGCTAGCCATGCCGTGCTTCTTCCCTACAACCCCAGCTTACACGAAGTCGTGATCTGCTTGGCGAGGGGGGGGGCGGGGGGGAATCTCGCAAGGCAACCGTGGAAGATTATTTACTTGTCGCCTGCCTTCAATATATCGAAGCGTGAATTCCTTGTTCTTGTGAAGCACAACGTTGCGAGCCTGCATGCAGGACTACTACCGACACTTGTGAATATCCCGAGTACTTAGCTGCCTGCCTGCCTGCCTGCCCGCCTGCCTGCCGACATAGTAGGCATGCGCTTCTCGAAGAGCCCGCCTTTCTCTTCTAATGACCCACTCACTATACATACCAGGCAGCAAAGTTGAAAAAAAGGGACGAAGGAAAAAAAAAAAAAAAAAAAAGAAGGACACGGCCAAAGTATCGGACAGGCAGGTAGGCAGGTAACCTATATGACGTACCTACGTATCACACCTTGCGGCTCTTCCATGGCCACTGGATCAAGCGCTAGCTATCCGGATCCAGCAAAACGCAACCTGTAATACAACATCAGCTCAATCCAAGGCGGTGGGTTTAAGCACCCAGGCAGCAAAGTAACGGTGAGCACTGAGCAGAAAACAGAGAACGTCGTGAATCCGCAGATCAGCAGTGTTTCACATGGGACTTTTTTTTCTTTTTTTTATTCCCTCTTTCCACCCCTTAAATATCTCCCGCCTTATTTCCCCCCCATTAAAACACAAACATTATTTCCAGTCACTCGTTACATCAGGTGTTGTCTACTTGGTACCTATCCTATCATAAGGGTTCATCAGTGACGAGCTGGCTCAGCTACCTGTCAACCTACCGGGTTCGGGAGAAGGAGCAGCATACGCACGTACATATATAATAGCGAACAAAGTACAAAAGCAGCCGCGGTCACCCGCAAAAACGCGAGCTCGCAACCTTGAGTTGACACAAGCCACGTCACCGAGGCCGCGAAACCGCGATAGAGATGGGTATATAGGTTTTTATCTAGTAGTCATAGCTCCAGGCTAAATACCTCGGACAGCATCGACTTTTTCAAGACCAGAACACTTAACATCCGCTCAAACTCTCTGCACTTCTGTATTTACACCAAGCACCTAAGTTAGTACCGACACCACCTGGTACCCACCTGATTGTACGACCATGGAGCATAGAAAAAAAAATGCTTCAGCACCTCCTTCCATCCCAGCACAGTGGGCACAGTGGTAAAAAAAAAAGTAAGGCTTTGAAGCACGTTAGACAAACGCCCCGTAGGTACCCAGGCTAGGTAACATCTCGGAAAAATATAAGGGGCCCTACCTACACGGTAGGCCGGAAGCCCACCGAAGCGAGTAACACTGGACCACTAGGTGTGATTGACTACCTACTACACATAGTATAGTGAAGCTTCCTTTGAATACCTACCTAGGTACCTATACCTATTCACAGCGCCCGATGCGGATGCATTCGAATTTCTTCTCGCTCAGCCCATGGGTGATACCAACGAGCTACTCTTGCTACTAAACCGTTACCCTTGGAAGGTTTTAGATGGGATCAAACTATGTAACTTCTACGAAGGCGGGCCAGAGAGTTCTTAGGGTGTTTACGACGACCAAGAAGACTCAGGGATGAAGAGGATGGTTATGTTCAGTAGTAGGTATAGGGGATATTAATGCCTGATAAGTGCCTAGGTAGGCACCTACCTAACCTAGCCCGGGCAACGCTGGATCGGCTGAGATACTGGGTACTATATTGGTGGGGTGCAAAGCGAGAAACCAAGGAATAAATGGTAGACAACGGAGAATTAAAGCTCGAGGCCCAAATTTTCGTAATCATGATTCAAAATTTCAGAGACGACCCTCGAAAATATGTTGAATTACCTAGTCGCAATATCAGATCGTGGACCTAATTCTTGCTCAGAACCAAGGCTAGGACTTGCTACCTTCCGAATAATCATCTTACTTTTACTCCAGATATATAAACCTTTGTAGGTAGGTAGGTAGGTATACCAAGTATTTTCTTCTAGAAGTGTGCGGTCCGGAAGTGTGAACCCCATTTTAATGATAGTAGCTAGACTGCGGCCGTTGAGTCCTGGCGTCCAGCTCATCGTCGTCGTCGTTGCTATAATAATCAGGCGGCCTCTCGCCCCGCTCATATTCGCTATCCGCTGCGTTTTTGTCCATTTTACTGGCTGTGCTTCATTGTTTCCTTCGGGCCATGGCCTCTGACGGTAGTAAAGATGAGTCTTGGTTAGCGTGAGTTCATTCTGCCGGTTGTCTATCCCAACGACATATACATAAAAAACATGTGTTACGAGGGGTAATATCTTACATCTATAAGAAGTTTAAGCGATCCCCAGACCTTTCCGGTACTGGGACCAACGAATTGTAACGGCAGAAAGTACGTGAAGATAACGACAGCAGCGTTGAACACGCCGATTCTGTCTTCTAGAGCCATCCGGATCCATGACTCTTTATCTAGTTCTTTAATGTTCTTTTCCATGGATAGTCGTTCCAACTCCGCGCGTATCTCATCATAAGTTGCCATGGGGCACTCGTTGTATGCGCGCTGGTCGACGCTTCGTGTTTCCTTCTGCATGAACTTTTCGATATGCCCCAGCTCGACACTAGCAGCCATGTTCCTAGAGATCTCTAGGCTAGGTTGCATCCATAAAAAGATGCTGAAGCTCTTCGATTCTTCGGATAACTCGCCTGTCAAGGTGCTCGAAGTAGCTGTCGCAGATCCCATGGCAGCCTTAATCGTGGTGTTCGTGTTCATGCCACCAGTATCAGGCTGCTTCGAAGAAGCTTTTGACTCAACATCAGGGGCCAGAACTCCCAGAAGTGGGTGATAAATGTCTGCCCATCACTTTAGCGAAATGTTGTCTGGTGCAATGAGAACCAAGAAGCCGGGAAACTTACGAACCATGTCAAGCACTCTCGAACCGGAATGGCCCAAACAGTGTTTTCGAGATACTCGACTAGTATTTTCGGCTCATCACACTCGCTGCCCTTTTCTTTAGGTGGCACACTCCTTATATCGATCCTGTTGTTGCCAAGCTTATCACTGAACATGGTGCTACAGGTCACCAAAAGAGCTAGATAAAATGCAAGTGTGAGATGGACAGAAGGCGAAACCAGGCCTGGACAGTGTACTTACAGTTGTCTACGATGATACCACACAGCTGGGAAATATGGAAGCAATGATCCTCTGGCCCTTGTTTGATCTGTCGCACTCTGGCATAGTCGACCGTCGCTGGACGGGGCGGGGAGGAGCAACATCATTGTCCGCGCCTTCGTGGTCAACATTGGAAGACATGTGGACGGTAAGTAGAGCAAGTAGAGACAGCGATGGGGCCGTCCTATGTAGGTAGGAGATTTTATCATCAGGTCTTGGACAGAGTTGATATCTTTATATGATATTAGCTGAAAGGAAAGGACAAGAACTGGGTCAACATAAGCGATGGACAACTACGACCCTGTGGCAAGCTGAAAACATATCCTCGGCGATCGATAGGGATGGATTATCACATCGCCGAGCCTACCTCCCTACCCCACCACCTCCGTACTCATCCTCCCCTCCCCATCATAAAACACCTCCCTCACCTTCACAGACCTCAAATGATTAACCCCCCCACTCAGTTCACAATCATGATAAAACAACCACCAGCGCCCGCTAAACTCCACCACCGAATGGTGCGTCGTCCACCCCAGCACCGGCTCCAGCAACCTCCCCGCATACGTGAACGGTCCCAGCGGACTCGTCCCCACCGCGTACACGAGGAAGTGCGTGTCCCCCGTCGAGTAGCTGAAGTAGTACTTCCCGCCCCTTTTATGCATCCACGCCGCCTCGAAGAACCTCCTCTCGTGATCGTCCGCCTCGATCGGCTCCCCCGTCTCCGGGGCCAGTATCACGAGATCCCTCACCCCGCCCCCCGCAAACGACCGCATATCGTCACTCAGCCTCGCCACCTTCGGGAACAGCGCCCGCGCCCCCTCCCCCGCCGGCTCCTTCGCGCCTAGCCACTTCTCGTCGAAGCACTCGGGCGCGTTGCCGCGCTGGTAGCACTGCAGCTGCCCGCCCCACAAGCCTCCGAAGTACAGGTACGCGCTCTCGGCCGCGTCGTCGTCCACGAACGCCGCGGGATCGATGCTGAAGCTCCCCGGGATCGGCTCCGGGTCCGGCGCGAACGGGCCCGCGGGCGTGTCCCCAGCCGCGACGCCGATGCGGAACACGCCCTCCTTGTCGCGCGCCGGGAAATACAGGTAGTACTTCCCCCCGCGGCGCGCGGCGTCGGGGGCCCACATCTGGCGGTCGACCCAGGGGACGTCGCGGGCGCTGAGGACGACGCCGTGGTCTGTGACTTTGGGCGGGTGGGCGGCCGGCGAGTCGAGGGAGAAGACGTGGTAGTCGACCATGTCGTACTGGTCGCCGTTGTCGTTGAACTGGATGTCGGTCTCGCGGTCGTGCGACGGGTAGATGTACAGCTTCCCGTCGAAGACGTGCGCGGAGGGGTCCGCGGTGTAGAGGTGGGTTATCAGAGGGGGCGACATTTTTTTTTCTTTTTTGTTCGTGTTGATTATTTTTGGTGTTTGTTTGGTTTCTACCCCTTTTCCCTACTGTAGAAATAAACTCTCGATTTTGAGAAACTCGTGACAATATTGTAGCTCTCCGCGGGGTATTAGCTCAAGAGGATTATGAGGTGGGGGCTTTTCAGGGGTTTAAGTCTCTTGAGCTTCTTCAGTTTCCTGGATGTGGCCGAAAGAGAGATACTCCGGCTCATGAAATGCGTGGGTAGAATAGCATTATCTATTACATTTATATTTATTATCCATATCACTCACACCACTCTACTAACGCCTATAACGAAATCAAGAAAAAAACGTGGAGACGATCTCATTCTACTCCTTCCGTCACGATGAATACCCGTGAGCCTTTCCCATTTATCCCTATTTAACCGCCCGCTAACTAGTCGTCAGTCGCCAAGATTCCCAGTTAGTTTTGCCCAAAAGTTGGAGTTCCGTACTAGGACGGCCGGCGTCGTTACTTTTGATGAGGCTACCTAGGTACCTACCTTGTTAGGTAGGTAGATAGGTAGCTTTTATGGAATTATAATATCTAAAATTTTCATCTTTATGGACTTTTGTTTATACATGTGGATTTTTATGGATTCTTTTTTTTTTTTTTTGGGAAACATGTAAAGGCACCCTTTGCCCTTTGACGTAGGATTGATTGAGTTGCTATGTAAAAGAGCCCTGTGGCGGAAAGAAAGTAGAGCAGGCTGAAGAGGGAATACGAGGACAAGCATATTGAGCGCAATGTCATGTGTCCACAATACCCAGTGTAAGTCGCCGAAGCGCGTCTTCATACCTCCCAGGACTATGGTCCAACAACATACTGGCCCCAAACCGCACCTCTCTAAACCGAGCTTCGACATCCCTGATGTACTTGAACACAATTCGAGTTGCGGGCCTTCCGACCTGGCCCGTTCCGGCTTGTAAGAAAGCATCTCGCCTCAGCGCTGGTGTGCTCTCTATGGTGAATACCTCGCCTGGTGGAAGTAGCTTAGGACTCATCATACTTGCACGCAGGGTCTTTAGTGCGGCATACGCCCATTTTACCTCTTCATCACTTGTCTGTGTTGGTCCGTTGTTGTACCACTTTTCAACCAACCCAGTCTGTAGTCCCTCCCATATTCGTCGACGTACTTCTGCCTTGGCATCGCTATTGTCGGTCTTAAAGGCAAGCGCGACGGCTTGAAAATCGTGCAAGACGCCCAGGGACAGATACGGTACAAGGTCATTACCGTGAACCGTACTGGTTATTAGTCCTCTTGTCGCTTTCTGTAAAGATGGAGACATCGTAGCAGGCGGACCGTATGCATAGACATGAATTGGCCTGCCTGGTGGTAGATAAATGTGGGAACGGGTTTGGTTTCGAGATTGTCCATTAGCTATCATCCTCTGATGTGGTTCAGCTGCCGTGACAAAGGCCGTTCCGGTCGAAGCAGGCTCCGCGAGACTGACTCCAAGCAAAGCAGTTACAGCTCCGCCAAGAGAGTGTCCGCAAAGCACCAAACCGTAATCAGGAAACTCCTCGAGCGCTTCCTTGAGAGTCGCTAACACTCTTCCATCACCTCCGTAAAGTAGTCGCCGAGCAGAGGCATGAATGCCCTTATGTACTTTATATGATTCTCCTCTCCATACAAGGTCGTCGTACTCACACATCATGTCGGCCAAAACATCCTCAAACCCTAATGTACCCCGACAAGAAAGTACGACAGCTTTAGATTCCTCATCAAGTGCTATGGTATGAACAAGAGGTATACCCGTATCAGTGGAGCCGGTAGAATCGGAGCCACCTTGAGGGTCAACGAATGAAGATAAAAGGATACTATCCGGGGGAAGCTCGGTGTGATGTGCAAATGAACGCACATCCCTATGGGTCTCATCAAGTGCTTTTAGAACAGGTAATTCTTTCGTGATGCCCATGAACTTCAAAAACTTCGAGCCGTACGCAGCAGATGCGTAGCGGCTATACCTGGTGATGTTTCGGAGAAGGTGGAATTCGGGAAACATTCCGTCAACCATACCAGTGTGCCTTAGTGTGTCGACGGCTTCCGAATCGCTGTATGCACTTCTCTGGTGAAATGAAGATAGAGCTAATGACATTTGAGAGTCTTTGGTTTTTAGAGTGTAGATGCTTGGAGTGTATAGGCTTCGGTTCTCAGGTCGAGCACTCTTGTTATTGCGCGGTGGTGAAGAGGGATGGTGTGTGTGCTGTGTGGGTTGTATGGGTTGTGTGGCATATTCACGTCGATATCCTGGTTGCAACAAGCCACTCTGTGGCCTAATTTCACTTCTCTGGAACGCCGGAGACGATGGCCGACTTTCGAAGGAGTGCAGTGAAAAAGTGTCGGTCAAGGATACAAGCGAGTTGCGCCGCCGGGCTTGTAAGGGCAGAAATGAGGCTTGAGTTGGAGATCCCAATGGACTCGAATTGCCTATAGTATCGTCCGTTGAGAAGTTGCTCATGCTCGTGCGATTTCCTGTTCGAGGGGGTTCGCGCTGTGACATACGACTTGAAGTCCTTTCCGAAGTGCCCGGCTTCCTCTGCGTCTGTGTAGCTGGCAACTTACTCTGTAGGGGCTTATTGCTACCCCAGGCGGGTTTCGCGAGTGGTTTTGACTTGCTTGGCGGAAGATTCTCAGAACTTGAATCTCGGTTTAATAAGTCAGAGCCTCTCTTCAAAACCCCTCGAATACCACTTCTCTTTTCATTGATTTTAGGAGCAGCGGCTAGCCCAGGCTTCTTCGCTGGAGGCCTGGTACCTGGAGGAGAAACGGTACCAGAAACGGTGCCAGGCACAGGTGAATCTCGAGACCTTCGCCGTGGTTCCTCCAACGGTTTCCTCGTACGTTTTTGATTTGCAACGTGTTCGGAACTCAGCTTATGGTTCAGCGTAGGGCTCAGCTTAGGACTCAGCTTAGGACTCAACTTAGGACTCAACTTAGGGGAGGGAATTGGACGTTCCTTGGGGGAATGGGAATGGGAATGCAAGCTACATCTTGATGAATTACTGGACCCGCATCTCTTCTGATTAACTGGAGGGGGATTAATTGTTAGATTTCGACGTCCAGGATCAATTGTCAGGCCCGGTCGTCCTTTTGATTTGGAGGCAACAGTCGGGCGTGTAACTTTTGGTGGAACTGGTGGAGGCTGATCAAGTCGCTGCTGAATATCCGAGGCAGTTGGCGACGGAGGTGGTTCCTCGTCCTCGACGGCTTCGACACGGGACTGCATATCCTCCTCGACATCGCTATCATTGGAAGTGCTTTTTACTTGATTGCGACTAATCTTATAGACCACTCTATAATTCGGGACGGTATCCTCAGCTCCCCCGGAATCTTCAGCATTGCAAATTTCGCTCTTGATAACATCGACCCCAGGGAGATGTAACACCGGTACTAGCGGCGTACCCTTTATGTCAACAGTGATTATCTTGGTCGTGGTTTTTGATGTTGTAATTGATACTTGAGCTTCTTTGGGGAGGGTCTTTAGAATTTGTCGTTTGAGGTGAGTTTCGGGCGAGTCATCCTCGTCACTATCACTCCATTTAGCACCATGCTGCTCAAGTGCCTTGAGGAACTGATCATGACTGCTGAATCCCGCTTCCCGGCTTCGTCTTTCCAAATCGGCCGCATGTGAATCATCATCTTCAACATCTACACGGTCACCATCGTCAAGAACCACAACATCCCAAATAGCTTCTTCGTGAGAAAGACGTCGAGACTCGTCCTGTGTCAGTTTTCTGCACCAGTTTTGTAGATACGCAAGACCACATAGTCCAAGCAAAAGGTCGATGACTCCGACCTTTTCCCCTTGTACGCCAGTAGCAGGGTTTTGGAATTCTCGACGAATCAAGGTAATGATGCTGGCAATCGCTCGAGATGAGTCGGTGGAGCCGAAGAATTGGTCGAGGATAGATAGGAAGAGCTGGGATATCTCAGAGACGGTTGATACTGTAGTTCCGGTGACGTGGAAGCTGGTAGCAGTCCAAAAGACGACTTGAGACATTGTCTGGTGTAGACTTTCCAAGCTCCTCTCCAAGATAGATTCAGCATCGTTTCTGCCTAACTCCGACTGGGCCCTTGACATAACATCTCTTCCTGCCCTACTCAGTATCCCTTCGAGGATGCCACGACCCAGCTCCAAACTAGAAAGTGTCGTAAACTTTGCAGCTCCCAAGCCATAGCTGCCAAGAAAGGTACCGACGCGGATGGCGAAAGAGGTAGATCGTGCGGCGAAACTGACGGCACTCGCTAGAGGACGGGGTAGAAGTGTGCTACCGGTGACAGGAGCGGGTGAGACGAATGCCTCCTGGCGCCGTATGATGTCCTCGACATATCTGCTCGGGGCATCCTTTTGATCCGTTTCCGTAGCTGCTGACATGTCGGTGACGACGATGTCGGCAACGACGACAACGACGGTAGAGAGAGTTCTCGGATTGAACAGGCTTCATCTACCTTATAAGGGAATGTGGATATTATTACATATTTTAATTTAAGTAAATAGTAGGGTATAATCGGTCGACAATAGAAATAGGGGCAAATGAGCGAGGCAGCAAATGGAAAGAAAACAAGAGAAAATCTGACGATATTATTATAAAGGGCAATGCAACATAAATACAAGTGCAAAAGACCCAAAAGGAAGAAAAACGATGATGTCCGAATCTGATTAGGAGAGAGAATGAATGAATGACTCCCAAAGGATGGAAATGATTGGCTACGCTTCGGGTTAGCTAAGGTCTTTTAGACGGTGTATATATAAGAGGCTATGAGAGGCGGAAGCGGCTTGGGAAAAAAATTGAAGCACGGTTGAAAGACAGGAACGTGAAAGACGGTTGATGCTCTCGTGGTCTAGTAGTGTACTATTATGTACATTTGTTACAGTGTAATTGCTTAACCAAACTTTACATGTGATAGTTGCGTGGGGGAAAGTTCACAGTCCGGTCTAAAATACCCTTAAATGTCCTAAATGTCATTGGCCACGTTCTTAAGGTCGCAGCGAATCTAACTAGGCTAACCAAACTTGGGATGTTGACCCATGAATTCCAAGATACCCCTGGCTTCCTTAGGAAGTCTATGGGAAGTCTATTGCAGCAAGGTTTTGAGCTAGGATGGAAAAAGTACTGCAAGATTTCCCAACCGTTTGGGCAACATTGAAAAATGCTGGGGCAGTGGAAACAATTACTGTACACAATACCTTATGTATGTACCTGCATCAAGTTGCATGCATCCCACATTGTATGAATGATGTACATCTCGCATATGTACTATTTACAATGTGCCTAGTAGATAATTACTAGGGGGGTACATGCACTACATGTATGCAAGTTTGTACCTACCTACATAGCATTACCACCGAACACATGGAACATTGAAACGTGTCGCCATCTTATGCTCTTTCGCTTTACATGTATCCCTGCCATGCGAATGCTATCTCCTGTCTAAAGTTATCTGCAGTATTGTATATCTATGTACTTTGATGTACTAATCTACGAAGGTGGGATGATTGATTGTAATACCTCGGCGAGGCGATTGGGATGCAGGAACCAAGAGACGGACGATGTCCACGTCATCTAACTATAACATTCTAAGGCTTCAATGTTGCATTCAATGTTGTTGGCCGAGTCATGTCCAACATGCCTAGGTCTGTATAGTTAGTGGAATTAATAAGCACCTAAAACATTATTCATTTGAACATTGTCATATAAATATAGAGTAGTGCTGTATAATTGGCAACTGGGTAATTTGTTATTCATCCATGATCTGCTATTGTTTGGATGAGTGAAAGCTTAGGTATGCAGTTATACAAGGTTATATATTGTATTATTTCATATTATATGAGTGTCAAATCGAGAGATATCACATCACCATGGGCCATGGACCATGGTTGAGATGTTTGGTCCTGGTTGGTTTTATTTCCAACCTCAATCCCCTTGCAATATTGATCTCACAGTTAATATATATGATATCCGGATCTGCCGATGAATGAATGTATGTAGGAATGTACATTGTAAGACTTTGATGTTCTATTCTTAGAGTTTCAAGCTTTGCGTTTCCCGGCTATTCAGCTCTTATGCAAGCTACACAGTAGACCCGGCCGGCTATCGTTAGGGATGGATCTAAAGGGTATTTATCGTTGGTGCTAGATACCCTAGGTACTACTAGTAGTAGGAACCAATCAATTAAGCTCGTTGAGCAGCCTAAATATTACGTTAGCCCTAAAATACCTTATGTCTTTAATGTTGTCCGTCCATTCCTAAGTGTTAGTTAATATACACAGGTACTAAAGGGTAGTACCAGCGCTGAGGTACGGCATAGTACAGGAGTCTTCAGGGGCCCCCAGAACAATTCAGGGGTCTAGGAGGGAATTTCCAGGGCTCAGGAGTTAGACCAAATTCCGACTCTTCGTATCCCATTTTTTGGTTTATCGTCGACGACCTGGCGTTATCGAGCGCTAGAAAAAGGAATAGGGCATCTCCTTTCAATCACTTCGTGGGTCTTTTTCCCTTTCTTCCAATTTCTCATCATTCAATTCATCCACTAAACTTTGGTTTTCGTCGTCATCAACCAATTAGCCTAGAACACTCACGGATCACTTTTACATCTTCTATTCAATATTCTCCATTGTTTTTATTCCATACCTTCATAGATCATCTGTCACATTAGACATTTCATATCGCTAAGGTATCCTTCGGTTTACATAATTATATTCGACATAACACATAGCCACACACGGGCAGTCACCGTGTTCGCTAACTCGTTGCCTTGTCGCACGGTTTCGTACGGTTTCGTGATTCGCAATTCGCAATTCGCAATTCATAATTCGCAATGGCAGAGCAAGCCCTATTCTCGTCCGACCTCATTTCTCCGGATGTTTCTGCTGCCCTCCCCGAAGGCTACACAGCTCGTGCCCTACGAGTATCTGACTATGATGCCGGTTTCCTCGATTGCCTTCGCGTCCTAACCACCGTCGGCGAGATCACCAAAGAGCAATTTGCAGAAAGATATCAGTGGATGGCATCGCAAGACACATACTACGTTCTTGTCATTGAGGACACCGCCAGATCGCAGGTTGTAGGGACTGGAAACCTTCTCGTAGAAAGGAAATTGTAAGCTGTTCCCTCGGATGGCCCCGGCTCGAGAGCCCAAGTATTAAAATCTGACACCCCCCGTACCAATACGGGTAGGTATTGATCTGAACAGGGAGAAATGACTGCTAACACAACGATCTCTCCCTAAA
Organism: Hypoxylon fragiforme; assembly: GCF_022984875.1. Taxonomy (NCBI): domain Eukaryota; kingdom Fungi; phylum Ascomycota; class Sordariomycetes; order Xylariales; family Hypoxylaceae; genus Hypoxylon; species Hypoxylon fragiforme. The sequence continues at coordinate 2,772,860 of NW_026054763.1, read as the reverse complement.
TAGCATCCATAGCCTTGGCTTAGTCGGCCACATAGAGGACATCGCAGTCGCCAAAGATCAACAAGGCAAGAAGCTAGGTCTTCGCCTAATCCAGGCTCTCGATTTCATTGCCGAGAAGGTCGGTTGCTATAAGACCATTCTCGACTGCAGCGAAGCGAATGAAGGTTTCTACGTCAAGTGCGGATTTCGAAGAGCTGGGCTAGAGATGGCCCATTACTATAACAACGATAAAAGTAAGGCTTAATAAGCTGCTTGTCTTTTGTTTCGTTTTTTAGCCGCAGAGAAGTTGTAGATGGGATTGGACAACGACATATACCTGATTACCAACCTATGCTGTAACGTCTCTTTAGAATACTCGGCTGACACCGGAATCTTGAAAGAGTCAAAGATTTAGCTTGAGTGAATTGGTTTAGCCGGCTTGGAGCGATTATGGAATACATACGTAAGGGACAAGACTTATATACTGTAGAGTTCGGGTACCTCGGCCAACTACCCTCCCCCCATGGAAGGGTTATTAAGAGCATTGGAAAAAGTGTAGAGCATATTCGGTGACACGTGAAAGAGGGGCTTGTGAATATGCCGCCAACCGTCAACGAGAATATTGAAGACAAACGATTTCGTCACTACACTGCGACGCTGAGTAGAGCTTGGAGAATGCCTGTACTAAGCTCCTCATGGCCTTCTAATTTGGGCTGATGGGTCATACGGTAACGATAACCAACATTATGACAGCTACTCGATCTGAGAATCTCCGAGGCGCGAGTCGCTCGTTCACCAATCCGAGTAGGTCACCAAACTTGGCATCTTACTGTGATGTGTCTGGACGAGTAAAGCTTGGCTTACTCAGATATGAGGGGCGTAGCAGCTCCTCTACGGCATATTCTCATGCTTCGCAGGAGCACATGATACACAGTATAACCGGTGCGATTTTTACCTGGGCACTAGGTATGTACTAGCTCATCTCACTGATGGTTATAAAGCCTCCTCTCGCTCTTGTGCTGCCAAAGATTCACATTATCATAAGTGCCAATATCATTTTTACAAATTCAATCTGATTTGCATGACTTCTACTTAAGGGTTTCCATAGCTATCACACTTACAAAGCTCGTCGGCATTCTCGCCTTAGCTATCCTAATTCGCCTACACACAAATTGTATTTGAATCGGACATTCGTCCGGAGATCCCCAAAGTTCATACCCCGAAGCCACCTCTAGACCAAGCCTAAGTTATTGAGATATGGCTCATAGCAGCAATGCAAGCGTGGTCGTGACTGATCAGGACCTCCGCAACGCTCTGATCCGAACAAATATAGCCTTGCTTCAACGAGAGTATGTCTTGCAATCCCCACCACTGAATTCGGAGGCGTGAACCACAGAAGTAGCACCACTTCACAGCAACCCCCCCCCTTTAAATAGAACACCGTCTAATAGACAACCTACTTAGGGTCCGTGAAAAGAAGCACTGGTACAACAGCCGGCGCGTTGTAGTCCGCAAGCGTAACGGTCGTATTCACCTCTCACGCCTAGGATCACAACAGCACCAGAACGAGTACATATCCGTAGAATACGAAGACGACGAAGAGGAATCCCAAAACAACGATTTCACGTTGGTTGACAAACATCCCCTATCGTCGCGATCTGCCAGCTCTAGCTTCAGTGTCTCTTCAACCTAACCCTCTTTCCACTGAATACTCCCGCCATGACACAAACTGTGGCTTCGAGACCGCCACCTAAGCAATGGCTCATGGGCACGGAGGCGTTCGAGCGCCGCATGCCGCACCATGCCGGCATCCGCGCCCTCTGGGAGACTAAGTGGCGCCAGCCCTGTCGTATGTCGGTGTACCCATTCCACGACGGCCGCTTCGAAGACTTCGAGCCCATCTTCGAATCTCTAATTGCCAAGAATGTCGATGACGGGACATCCGCGGACTACACGCTCGCGTTTATCCCCGTGGCCCAGTCCCTCAATCAACTGGGCGACGGTGCCTCTGTCAAGGGAAATCACGAGGAAGCGTCGAAACTGTACCTGCGTGCTGCATGCGTGCTGCGCATCGCCCGATTCCCCTACATAACTGGGTTCCCGCAGCCCAACGACCCCGCAAAATGGGAGGCCTGGGACCTGCAGAAGAAGATTTACGCCAAGGCCGGGTCTGCCTGGTCACCCAGTCCACTCACCGAGGTCGACATCCCGCATAAATTCGCCAAGGGTGCCGACCGCGACGTCATACCGACGTACGTCCGTGTACCCAGTCCTACTGTTAGCAGCAGCAATGGAAACACAAACATGAACGGGAACGGTCAAGCCCAACAAAAGCACCCCGCCGTGATCCTCCTCACCGGCCTCGACGGCTACAGACCGGACAACACAACCCGATGCGACGAGTTCCTCTCCCGCGGCTGGGCCGCCCTCGTCCTCGAAATCCCCGGCACCGCCGACTGCCCCGCCAACCCATCCGACCCCTCCTCCCCCGACCGCCTCATCGACAGCGTGTTCGCGTGGATGGAATCAGACACCCGCTTCGACATGTCGCGCGTCCTGTGCTGGGGCCTCAGCAGCGGCGGCTACTACGCCGCGCGCGCCGCCCACACGCACCGCGCGCAGCTGGCCGGCGTCGTCGCGCACGGCGCCGGCACGCACCACTTCTTCGACCGCGAGTGGCTCGCGCGCGCCGACGGCCACGAGTACCCGTTCCAGCTGACGCCGGCGCTGGCGACGAAGCACGGGTTTGGGGAGGACGTGGAGGCGTACCTGGAGGGTGCGCGGACGAAGTTCTCGTTGCTGGAGACGGGCGTGCTGGGGCTGCCGAGTACGCGGCTGCTGCTTGTCAATGTGAGACCCCTCCCTTCCTTCCTTCCTTCCTTCATTCCTTCATTCCTTCCTTTCCTTCCCGCTTCTTAACATATACATATACATGTTTTTCTTTTCTTTTTTTTCCTTTTTTTCCTTTTTTTCCTTTTTCTATATATTTGATGATGATGATAAGCAACCTACCTACCTACCTACCTACCTATATACTAACGGCAACAACAACAACAAACAGGGCACCCACGACGGCCTCATGCCCATCGAGGACTCCATGCTGCTCTTCGAGCACGGGTCGCCCAAGGAGGCGCGCTTCTTCACCGGTGCGCTGCACATGGGGTACCCCATGGCGAACGCGTCTGTGTATCCGTGGATGGAGCAGGTTATGGCCTCTGTTAAGTGATTGTTTATATATTATATGCAGTAGGTAGTTGCTTAGGTGTTTTAGGTGTCTAGAAAGATACTTAGATACTTAGGTTAGACAGGTGATTGGCATTGTTCTGACCCGCTACTTGCTGTCTTGGGCAAAAGACCTTCTATTCCTGCCTACGCCGTTTAGGGGGAAAGAAGTGTTAGATAATGTCTTTGTTGTTCGTAGCTCTACATGTACCTAGCTTCCAACACTAGGTATGGCTCATCGTAGCAATAAGGTAGCTAGCTTACCAATGTTCAAGTAGTAACCATGATGGTCTCCTATAGCGCCTAACACTATTTCCTCTTCTATTCCCATAGCTCACAATCCCACCAGCATGCTCTTACCTCCCCATCCACCCCCCATCCACCACCAACGTATGCCCACTAACATACGCGCTGGCCCTGCTCGCCAAGAAAACCGCGCCCCCCTTAAAATCCTCAGGGTCCCCCCACCTCCCGGCCGGTATCCTGGCACTGATGCTCGCGGCCCTCTCCTCGTCCTTGATCAGCGCCTCGTTCATCTCCGTCGCGATGTACCCCGGCGCAATCGCATTGACGTTGACGCCCCTCCCGGCCCACGAGTTCGCAAAGGCCTTGGTCATCTGCGTGACGGCGCCCTTGCTCGCCGCGTACGCGGGCACGTTGAGCCCGCCCTGGAAGGACAGCAGGCTCGCGAAGTTGACGATGCTCCCGCGGCGGCCGGTGGCGGGCGAGGGGGGGAGGGAGAGCATGTGGGCGCCGGCGTCGCGGGTGAGGGTGAAGACGGCGTCGGCGTTCACGCCCATGACGGCGCGGTAGTCGGCGTCGGGGAAGGCTTCGGGGGGGTGCCGGATCTGGATGCCGGCGCAGTTGATGAGGATGGTGATGGTGTGGCCGTCGGCGAGGACGGAGGGGACGATGCGGGAGACGTCGGAGGGGATGGTCAGGTCGGCGGTGTAGATGTGGGCTTTGCGGCCGAGCTTTTCGATGGCGAGTTTGGTTTCGGTCGAGGCTGTGGAGCGCTGTGTTTGATGTGTGAGTATAGGGTTTGGGGTTATTTTGTTATTTTTACTGCTTTTTTATTTCCTTGGAATTTATTTCCTTTGAACGGGGTGGTAGATGTCAATGGCTGGTGTACATACCTGAACTAGTATTATATCAGCACCTGCCTCAGCGAGACCTATGGCGACGTATTGGCCGATTCCTCTGGTTCCGCCGGTTATGAGGGCTGTCTCGCCCTGGAGGGAGAATAGTGAAGATCCGGTTGCCATGGTGTGTGAATGTGAGGCGGTTGTAATATGTAAGGGCCAGTGTATTGCGTGAAACCCCGATAGAGTATCAATCTCATCGATTTATTAATTTTAGAACTTTGGAACTTTAGATAGTATGTACGTAACTAGAATGATTCTCCCCTTTCCGCATTCGGAGCTAAGTGGTGATTAGATCAAACCGAACAAAAAGCCAGTTTCTTAACACCAAGATGAAAATACAGAATACATGCCAGGTGGACAAATTGGGTCAAAATCGGCGAGCTATAACACTATAACCTAGATACTTCCAACGCGCCCCCCTATTACTAGTATACTACACTCCCCTCATTGTAACTTGAATCGCCCCTCACTTTTTAACTTTTCACTAACCAAGGCATTCCCTGAAGCGGGGTAGGGTTGGGGAAGGTAATGGAGATATTTCAATGTTCGGCTACAAACGATGATTTCTACCGAGTCTAGGTACTATATACGCCGGTTATACTTGGGCAGTCTATCTAGCATGTACTACTAATAGTACCTGTGCTAGATATTATCGAGACCAGGAAGTTCCCTGACAACCCCCATTCACCCCGCAAAGAAACCATGGTAGCCTTAGCTTCACGGGGTAATGCCAGAATCCAGATGAAACTAGGCCAGTGAAGTAAGTGATATACATAATATGAATGTACCTAGTATTGATTATAGGTACTAGGTAACTAGGTTGGTAGCGCCAGTGGATTATCAAAGTGAGCTCCGTCGTCGGTTGACGATGTCACTGTATTGCTTCTATTCTAACTTTCTCATTTCTTTCAACTTCGCTCCCCTAAATCCTAAATGAATTGGATGCTTTCTGTTTGAAAACCTGAACTAAGAAAGTTTTAATCGATAATAAGAATTCGTCGTTGAGACGAATTGGTAAATAGAGTAAAGATGAGCGCCACTGACGTTAAGGCGTCTGTGCTTCATGCCGCAACAGATGTTCGGATAGTAAGTCTCCTCTCAGACAAAGGGCAGATATAAAAAGGGAAAAATGCTTACAAAAGTAACAGGAAACCCGGCCACTACCCGTCCCAAGCCAAGGAGAAATCCAGGTAGCCGTACAAGCAACTGGTCTCTGCGGCTCCGACCTCCATTACTTTCGTCACTTCCGCAATGGCACCATCCAAGTCCGGGAACCACTGACCCTCGGTCACGAGTCTGCCGGCATCGTCGTGGCTATCCCGTCAAGCGGATCCCCATTCCAAGTCGGCGACCGCGTCGCCCTCGAGGTCGGCCTGCCCTGCGAGCAATGCGAGCTGTGTCTCGCCGGCCGCTATAACATCTGCCGCGGTATGAACTTCCGCAGCTCCGCTAAGGCCTTCCCGCATTTTCAGGGTACCTTGCAGGAGAGGATCAACCACCCGGCTAAGTGGTGCCACAAGTATGTTGTCTGCCTTACTCTGTACTTGGACGATGCTAACCTGAAGAAAAATCTGAAGGCTGCCAGACACCCTAACCCTCGAGCACGGCGCCATAGTCGAGCCCCTGTCCGTTGCCATGCATGCGCGGGACCGCGCGAGCATTACTCCCGGGTCCACGGTACTAGTCCTCGGCGCCGGGGCCGTAGGTCTGCTCTGCGCTGCCGTGAGCAAGGTGGCCGGTGCCAAAACCGTCGTCATCGCGGACATACTGGAAGACCGGGTGAAATTCGCCGTTGACAACGGATTTGCTGACGCCGCGTTCACGGTGCCGATCCCTGCGACGAGACCGGAAACGATAGAGGATAAGCTTGCGTACGCTCAGGACGTAGCGGCGAAGCTTAAGGCCTTACAGGTTGCGGGGGCAGAGAATGGGGTTGGGGAGGCAGCGGTGACGTTTGAGTGCACGGGTGTTGAGTCGTGCATGCAGACGGCGATATATGTTCGTTACCCTTTTTCCAATCTCTCTACCCCTAACACCCCCACGCCCACCCCCTATTCCTCCTTCCCTCCTTACAATACAAGCAACTAACACCCACCAAGGCAACCCAACCCGGCGGCAAAGTCATGATCATCGGCATGGGCGCGCCCGTGCAAACCCTCCCCATCATGGCCGCATCCCTAAAAGAAGTGGACCTCGTCGGCGTCTTCCGCTACGCCAACGCGTACCGCAACGCCATCGACCTCCTCGCGAGCAACAACCCCTTGTTCCCCGACGTGCAGAAGCTGGTCACGCACCGGTTCCGCGGGTTGGAGAATGTGCCTGCGGCGTTCGACACGGCGGCGAAGGTCAAGGATGAGAGGGGGGAGTTGGTTATTAAGGTTATGGTGGATATGACGGCGTAGGTAGGTAGTAGATCCAATATATGGAGGCAGGTAGGGAGTTGAAGTTTATTTGCTTGAAAATATTTATAGATTTCTCGACGGATGGCTATGTCGGTGTGAGTGAAAGTGTTCGTGCAAGAAAAGGGGTGTATAGGTGCATGTGATACCATCCAGGATTGAATATACCTATGAGATGTTCCTATATGCAGTCATACAAGTAGGTATCTGTGAGATAATTGGTTCATTGATTGATTGATGGAAACCTTGGAAACTAACTATATTCTCTACTCTCATGTATATCACTTCTATCAAAAGAGAACACGAAATAACGAAATATGTTCTCTTCTATTATGCGATAGAGAAATGTCTAGTTAGGTTATAGTTAGACGTGACCAGTCAACTAGCTAGCCTAGATGATGCATTCATCTGGCTGCCCAAGTACCTACCTATGTATCTCAACATTTGGCGTCTCGAGATTACCCACCTCCTATATGTATAACTAGATCTTCCATATACAAACCAACCCAACCCCCCCCCCAATAACCACCATTCTAAACACCATTAGGCAAAGCCCTCCCCTCATTCTTGTCGGGAAACCCGAAGTTGATGCCGAAGGGCGGGTAGACGTAGCGCTCGACCCGTCCCTCCTTCACGAGGCGCTCCGAGTACTCGTCCAGGATCCGCAGGTCCTCGGCGTCGAGGTCGACGAGCTCCAGGTTCGCCTTGATGCGCGACGCGGTCACTGACTTGGCGAGGACCGTGGAGCCGCGGGCCACTGTTGTTGTTTTCGTGGTTAGCATTTCCTTTTTTTTTGGGGGGGGGGAAGGTACTAACCATGATAACTCAACAACACCGCCACGGGCCCCGTGCCCTTCCGCTCCGCGACCTTCGCCACCGGCTCGCTGCTTAGCAGCGGGCCCCCCGTGCTGCCCAGCGGACTGTACGCGACCACGTGGATGCCCTTCGCGCGGCACAGGTCCACGACCTCCTGCTGCGGCAGCGCCGGGTGGTTCTCGATCTGGTTGATGGCCGGCACGACCTTGGCGTGCGCGAGCAGCTGCTTCAGATAGACCTCGCTATAGTTGCACACGCCGATGCCCCTGACCTTGCCGCCCGGCAGCAGCGCCTCCATCTGGCGCCAGGTGGCGACGTGGTCGTGGTCCCACAGGATGTCCCTGGAGCCGTCGGGGAGCTTGGGGAAGCGGTCGTCGTTGCCGCGCGGGTTCATGCCGACGGGCCAGTGCACGAGGTACAGGTCCACGTAGTCCAGCCCCAGGGCCCGGAGGGACTTGTCGAGCCCGACCTCGGCCCGCCCGCTGTACGTGTTCCACAGCTTCGTCATCACGAACACCTCCTCCCGCTTCACCACGCCCGAGGCGAACGCCGCCTTGAGCCCCTGCCCCACCTCCTCCTCGTTCCCGTAGCAGTACGCCGCGTCGATCAGCCGGTAGCCCACGCGCAGGGCGTACTCGACCGAGGCGGCGACTTCGCCGGGGGCGGCTTGCCATGTGCCTGTTGGGGGAGGGGGAGATAGTGTCAGTTTAAGTTCTTATGTATTCTTTTTTTTATGGCGGGCTGGGTGGGATATGAGGGGCAATGGTGTTTGCGCTGGGACGATATAAAAAAAAAAAAAGAAAAGGCACGGGAGGGGTTGATCCATGGGAGAGTTTATCTACGATGATTGTCCGTATATCTCAATTTCAATCTCAATCTCATAGAGATTAGAAGATATAAAACGGGACGATGATAGACGACAACGTAGCACAACGATGCAATACAAGACGAGACGAGACGAGCCAAGACAGTGAAAGAAAGAAACATACCGAACCCGATGGCGGGGATCTCCTGGCCGGTATTCAGCTTGAAGGACTTGGGAGCCATCGTGGGTTATTCGTTAGGTGAGTGAGTAAGTAAGTGTGACTAAGTGAGTACGCTGAACAGGTGAGTGGATGAGTAGGCAAGTGAGCAGGTCTTAAAGGGTTGAAGGTTAGGTTATCGTCAAAGTTATGGCTACAACTCAAAGAGATTCAGACTACTAGGTAGATAAGTCGGAGACGAACAACATTGAAATAATAAACGAATAAGTCTAGGTATAGCCTAGGTTAGGTTAGTTAGCCAGATAGATGTCGCATTTTCCAAGGAGTCCGATATTATAGGATAATGCTACGACTACTAACTACTACTTACTTACTATGCCGCCTACCTATCTACCTAAGTAGGGGGGCATGTGCCTAGAAGTTATTATGACACATCCGGCAAAATACATAGCGAGCTACGTTGAATATCCAACCTTGGAAGTCTAATCGCTTGGCTGAGATGTAGCTATAACGTTTAAGGGGGGCATCGTCGATTTTACCCGGTTCTCGCAGTGCCTGGGGATTTAGAACCTAAGTACAATACATACTAGCGATATACCCCGCCATCTGTATGTAGTAGGTGGGTGCTGCTACGGTGGGTGTTTTAACAAATATAGTCTCAGAATATCAACTCTCTCTTTTTAACAGATCCATTGGTTTATAAAGAGAGTATCATATCAAAATATCAGCAATGAGTAGGTATAAAACCTGCTTGCCTCTTATAAAGCCAAACCTCGAAAACAAGGGTGTAATATAAGTACGTGGGACAAGTCCTCTATACCCATAGTGCTATACATGCTGTATATACAACGAGGGGCGGAACTTCTCGGCTAGATGTAACCCGAGTGCGGAATACTTAAGTTATACCGATTACAACATGTACACGGATCTTCAAACCAGTTATTGAAATACCAGATATCAGACTTGGTAGTAGACTACTAGGTTAGATACCTGTTCAATGTTCTACATATGTATAGGTAGGTACACACCAAAAACACCACCGCATCTCAACTGCCTGCGCTCTCTTACACACTTGCACACTTGCACACAACACATACACCTATGCACCTCCAGGGATATCTACATATCTGCCATGTACCTAGGTAAATAAGTAGGCATATAGCGGGATGAACACTCCATAGGTAACTATTGTATCCTACACAGTACTCACCAACACACCAGCTAGCCAGCCCGCCGGCATACATGCATAGCTACACATGCTACCTAGTACCCTCAAATAGCAGTGGTAGTACATAGGTATACATGCATGCATGCATGTCATTACAACAATTGTATAAAAAAACAAACAAAAAAAAAAGTAGGTAAGTCTCTCTCTCTCTCATCTACCAGCCGGATCTGGAACGGATATCAAGAGTACCAATACCTAGGTAGTAGGTAATAATGTTAATGTACAAAAAGTTTTCCCTTTTAAAAAACGAAGCGAAAATAAGGTAAATATAGTAGTACACCAGCGTCGCTACTAATAACGTCTCGTCTCGTCTCATCCCGTTTCGTTTCACCCTTGTGTTTGTTTCTTTCTTTCTCGCCTAACCCGCTATGAGAACCCATAATCTGCGGAACTGGTTAGCTGGGATACTCACATTCCCGAGGAGGGAGGGAGGGGGATAATGCTCACAGGAAAAATATCATTAATACACCAAACATCTTGGCGATCAGCCATCGATTGCTTGATACGCGTGACCAGTACTTCAACAACTCTCGCTGCGCTCCCTGCACATTGTCGACCACATCCTCCGTATTGGCGTCGATGCGCTGGATCATCTCGCTCTGCTCCGCCACCATTTGCGCAAGCTGCCCGAAAATGGATCCTAACTCGCTAATAGTCTTCTCGATTGCCTCGATTGCTTCGCCTCGTTGTTGTATGTAGGAGTTTTGCGGCGCGGCCTCTTCCATCATAAGCATTTGTTGGTCGTTTACCGGATTTAGCGATAGTAAGTCCGCACCGGGCGAAGGTGTGCCTCGGTTAGGTGTTGCGTAAAGCGGACTGGCTGATTGTTGTTGGAGGGCCGGTTGCGCATGTTGGGATACCGAAGAGATGAAGTTTTCGGTGCGCGATCGCGATGCTTGTATGTTCTTGGTTCGAACCTCGAGCACATCCTTGAAGTTGGCGCCCACGTCACTGAGCTTTCCTTGTAGCATAAGAACAATATTCTTATTGTGCTCGCCCTCCTGGTCCGCCTTGGGGTGCATTTGTCGCGACAGCGTCTGTAGTCCACTGATCTGCTGATTTAATGAAGAGAGATCTTGTTTTATTCTAGTTACAAAAAACCCATGTTAGTAACAGCCTACGTGACGATATTCAGGGATTCGGAAAGCAGGGATTATATACATGAATGTGAGCTCGTTGATCTCGATAGGCCGGTCATCGAATAGCGTCTTGCGTTTTGCCAGCTGCGCGAGCTTTTCCAATTTCCCCATGGTAGCAGCAATCCCGCGCCCTATCTCGGCCGCGCGTCTCGCGAACTCGGAGCGCCGATGCGGTTGCGCATCGCCATTGGCGGCAGATTTTTGTGAGTCGGTTAGGAGTGATCTTCTTTGTGCGCTAATCTTAGACGAAGCCTGTCGTCTTTGCACCTGGGTTAGGACGGACTTGAACTCGGACGTTCGGTCTTGTATCGACGTGACGGCCATCCTGACGCGCGCCGAGCCGGCAAGGTAGAGTAGGAAATGTGGTGTAGTAAACCGGATCTGGACAAAATAGGACAATAGGTTGTTCGAGTGGCTACGTCAATGCGAAAGTGGACCAAGGTAAGAGGTTAGAACTGAACAAAAGTCGTCGCCGGCGGAGAAAGTAATCAAGGGAAAAGGGAATGAAGAGAAGTCGTTAGCAGTAAGATGTTTCGGGAAAAGCGGCTAAAGAAGTTGGGAAGTTGGAAGAGTTGGGAGAGAGTTGCGAAGGTAAGGTAAAGTATTATTAAGGTTAGGGTAATAATAAAATTATTAATGCTTAAGATCTTTGTCTTATTGTAAAACAAAAAAGACGTAAGAGGTGGATTCTTTGGAGAATTGTATGACTTCTGTCGAGCGTCGAAACTTCCCAGCTTGATTTGAGTTCGAGGTTTGGTTGGTAGGTTGGTACGAAAGAGATTAGACAGATTGGACTTCAGCCTTAAAACTCTCCTGAGGCCACCATGTTTAATTGCAGGCACAGCGATGTCGAACTGTGGCGGTGCTGAGATTGCGTAGTGCCTCCATACATAGTACCTAGTATGCAGGGCTATTTTTATGGCTTATGATGTCACCTGTTCACCAGATAAATACCTCGGTACCTACTAAGGTTACGTGATTCCATTTACTATGTATTCGCCTTTCTTCTTCACGTTAAATCGTACTACTATACACATAAGTTTTGTTAAATATAAAGAAGTTCCAGTATAACAACGCCTTTCTTCATTAAAAATGATAAAAATACTAACAATTAGTACATTAGCTAGGGTGTGTATAGGTAGGTATAGATAGGTAATGCGTAACGCCAAAAGCAAAGAAGGGATTCCAAGATAGCTCAGATAAACGGAGACGACATTGAGTACATAAATAAAGTGACGTGTCTGGGCTAAGCTAAGCAGGTATATAGGTGGTATGTACCTAGGCATGTAAATAAGCAAGTACTAGGCTAGGTAGGTGTATATAGTAGATATCAGTATAGGTGTGTAGGTATATAGGCAGGCAGGTAAAACATCGAATTCCAACATCATCCATCACATCCCATTCCTCCAAGCATGAATACTAGGTAATAATAAACGATTCTTTTTATGTTTCCGCTTCGTGATGAGTGATACAGAAAATATCCAAGAAAGAAAAAGGAGACGACCGAAAAAAAGAGCCATCCTAGGTATTCTAAGCTTCCATCATCCCCTCTTCCATCCGTAGATTCAAGGCCAAAAAAGATATATATGATATATAGGTAGGTATATAGGTAGGTATAATAAATAGTAAGGGAATTTTGATGATGAATGTAGTATGTCACGTCACGTCACTTTCGCTTCTTCACGTCTCCACGTCTTCGCTTCTTCGCTTCTTCACTCCCAATCACCAAACTCACCCGCGCCGTACGGATTCCACTCCTGGCCGGGATACGAGGTCGCGCTCATGACGGGCATGCCATCGTCGTCATCATTCACAGCCGCCAACTCGACGGGCTGGTCGACCAAGATCTTCTCTTCGGGCTCGGCTGGGTGCATCTGGATCTGGATCTGTGCCACCGCGGGCGAGGGGGTCGAGCGGTCTGAGTCCGGGTCTCCGAATCCCGCGTCCCGCATCACCACTCCACCCCCTGCTCCAATGCTAGCGGCACCTTCAGTGGCAGCAGCAGCAGAGCCGGCACCATTGACGCCCTTCCGGCTTCTTTCAGACCCGGCGTACGAGCCTGCGTACTTGGTGTTGTCCTCGTACACTGCCTCCCTGCCTAGCCCTATCCCCAGCCCCTGAGGCTGCTGGGTGTGCTCTTGGCCCGGCCACTGTGCCTGGTTCTGGCCTGGGGGATGGTTTAGCAAACGACCACCCATACGCGGTGTAGCATCATATATGTCGCCGTTTTCCTTATTGTCATCAGCACGGCTGATGCTGATGTTCAGATGATCAGCACTGTCGTGAATGCTGCTACTTGACATCGGGTAACCGTATCCCGTGAACACCGGGATCCCTGGTGCACCTGGCGGGGGCTCAGGGCTCACGGTCATAGCGCGATTGCCCATGATATCGGGGCTTAAAGAATTATTATTAATTCGGGGCGGCTGCTGCTGCTGCGGCTGTTGTATTTGTGGCTGCTGCTGCTGTTGCTGATGTTGATGTTGCTGCTGCTCATTGGCATTGTTATTAAGAGCTACTGTGCTCATTTTGCTCACGAGACGGCTAGCGGACGAAGAAGATCCCTCGGATGGATGAGGGGACTCGCCAACTCTGGCTGGTTGGAAGGGGCGGACTGCCAGGGTAAAAGGTTCGATATCCGGGGATCCGGGTTGGAGGATGGTAGGATGCGCGGTATTCATGGCTGTGACGATGTGCTGCGGCTGCGCGCGTTGGCTGACATCGTTATCGTTTGGCGGGGACACCCTCAAGCCCGTAGGTTTAGGTTGGCCGTGGGGAGCAAACTGGCCAGCCTCGCTTTGTAGTTTCGGAGTGCGCACACTATCTGGCGCGCTGCCCCAATTGGAACTAGATGGGGTTGGCGCTTCCAAATTTTGTTCTTGCTGGTTGTTAATATGTGTTGTGATTTGAGGTTGGTGAGATGCCTGAGCATTTCTAGCTTGAAAAGACGCGTTCTGGGCGACTTCGTGATCGTATTGGAATCTATCATGTGGCCGCGGAGGAGGGGGAGTTGGTGCCATGTCCAAAAAGGTGCCTTGATCCGATGGTGTCGGAGTTACCGACCCGGAAGAATGCTGGCCCTGGATAGACGGCGTTGGGAGGCCCGGTTGACCAGGTTGTGTAGGAAATTGGCCATTTGGAGCACCGCGAGAATCCCATCGCGGCTGTTGAGCACCTGGCGGCACGACCGTCTGGAATTGCTGAAGTGATGCAGCCGGTGGGCTAGGACGACCAATATTATATGGTGAAGGAGCTATCATACCCGGATTACCATAGCCGTGGACGGCTTCGTACCCACGAGGGATAGGGACTACGTCGTATCGAGGCTCGACCTGCTGCTTAGACGCTCGGCGTTGTTGGCCGGGTGCGGAAGCTTTCGCACCTTTCATCTGAGGATTTTGACCACGACCCATTCCCATCTGCATCTGGGGCGGCACCGGACCGTTTACTGCTCCATGCATCATCGGGGGCACCATTCCCTTTTGTCCTGGTGGCAACTGGCCCCTGCCTTGGCCAGGCCGCATTGAACCTTGCTGTAAGTTCGTCATGGGGCCAAGTGGTCCTGCGGGCGACGGGCCGCTGATCTGCGGACCTTGACCGGGGTGTTGAGCCCGCATCATATTGGGAGGTATTTGGTGACCAGGTGGAGGTCTTTGTTGTTGACGAGGTTGGCTGTTGGGCTCGGACTGCTTACTGCCTCGTTTAAATGCACCGAGGAACTTGGATGCAGCGCTCTTCTCTTTCTCCTTCAACTCTTTTGTAGGCGGAGGAGTTGTTTCAATATTTCTGCCTTTCGTGTCAACCCCGAAGAACTTTGATAAGGTGCTTTCGGGTGCATTAGTAACGAAGTTAGAAGGCCCTCCCGTCATATGTTGATAAGGCCCTATGGGCGGTGAATTAGCAAAAGGGCCATTGGGTACCCAACCAAGAGGACCTTGACCCGGCGGTGACATGCCAGGCCGGCCTTGAAGACCTTGGCTCGCTAAACCCGGTAGCTGTCTGTCTTGTAAACTCATCGGTCCTCTTGGGGAAAATTGTCCAGAACCCGACGTTCCTGGGGAATTTACTTGCCCAGGTTGCGGTAGCATCGGGGGATGTCCTGGTGAAGGGAGGGATGTCTGGCGCACATGTCCTAGTTTACCAAGAGTGGGGCTTTGCTGGCCAGACGGAAGCTGACTTGACAGCCTCTCATCGTCATCTCCGGCCCCGGGCTGAGACCCTGAATCATTGGGGATTGCTTGTGGCATAAAATTTTTGGTGGGGGTCGAGCCAGTTGGTGTCCCACCCCGCCCCGGAGTGCCAGAGCCAACGGGCTTCCTGTTAGGTGTGGTTCGCATTACTGGCGAGCCATTGAACCGTTCCCGAGATCCATCATCGCCTTGTGCAGTAGATGGTCGCGTATTTGGTTGAGATCCTTGCTTGTAGGGTATCTGGGGTCTCTGGAGAGGTGAAATGGGGGTTCCACTGCCTTGCTGGCTTTGAGTGGAAACCGTTATTTCCGACGGTCGCCGTATCGCAACCGCCTGTGCCATTCCAAAGAATTGCGGAGACACGGGTGATGCCATGTTGTTTTCCCGGGCATTTAGGGTATTTAGTGGGCCAGCCTGCATAGATCGTGGGATGCCCTGTGGCCCTGGCAGGCCCTCCTGGATGGGAGGTCGTTGGCTAGTATACATTGGATGCTGGTTGAGTGGTTGCGCGGAAGATGGCATTTGTCCAGGTCGGGCCTGATAACCAGGCTGCCCAGGTTGTGTAGGGAATGGAGGTAGGGGTCGATGGCCTGGTGGTGGCATTTGCTGGTTCGGTTGATTTGGCTGATTCGGTGGCCTCGACTCTGGGCCCTTCACCCCTGGTTTATTGTGTGTATTAAATAACCCGCCTAAGAACCCGCCGCCATGTTTCTTGTCATGTTCGTCCTCTCCACGAGCATGCTGGTTTTCAGCAGGTCGAGGTCCGCCTCCGCTTCCATTACCTCGCCCCATCCCCATTGGACCTTGTTGCCCGGAGGGACCCGAGCTGGGTGGAAACCCCGTCTGGGCCCGAACCGGCCCTTGTGGCGAGGGCCTCGCGGATTGCTCGTCCTTTAAACCATCCTTTGCATTTGCAACCCCTTTGATCATTCCTCTGAGCTCTGATAACCGCTTCTTCATCGACGCGGGTTCTGGCCCTTCATCATGATCCCACATAGAAGTTTTTGGGACCCCGAGATTAGATTTTTGCTTCGGTTGATATTTATCGTGGCTGCTGAAGAATGAGCGCTTTTCCTTTCCGTTTTGGTCCGGGTGCTGGGAGCCTGCGTCAGAGCCCGTATTGCGCCGATTACTTAAACTGAAAATTCCTGATCCTCTCCTGCCTCCTTCCTTTGGTTGATCATCACTCGTAACACTAGAGACGGAGACCTCCTCAATTTGAACTAGTTTATCACTACATTAGTTACTGGACTGTTGATATTAGTTTGGTGATACTTACTGTCCATTTCCTTGTTGAGCTCATCGCTCCGCGCCCCTCCTTGATTTACCATATCATTAGCTTGGCCCTGTATAAAGGGATGACCAGGCGGGCGCGAGTGTGGGATTTGACCATGGGATTGCTCTAGTCCGTGAGGATGAGGGGGGATAAACAGACCACATCCTTCGTACCGTTTCGCTGATACCGGAGGTGTACTTCCACTATTACCCCTAAGTCGTGTTTGCGACATTCCTGGCCCTTTCGGTACTGACAGATCCTCAGTTTCCTTTTCGTACCCATAGTTTTCTTGGTGCTGCTGCGATGGACTATTTGACCCGGCACGGTTTCTGTGTTGAATTAAGGGTTTGGAAAGTTGCGACTCCTCTAGCTTCCATGGACCGGGAGGAAATTGTTTGATAGGGTAGCCAGCCATCGCTGGGACAAAGGTTCGCGGTGCGTTAGGTTGTCCGTACACCGGGCCAAATTGATTTGGCTGAGCGGAGGGACCACCCCGGTCCATCATCATCGGTTGCTGAAATCCATTAGGCTGACCACCCCCTCTACCGACAGGAATTCCGTTCTGATTTTGAGCTAGACCGTTCGTGGGAGCAGAATGCTGTTGGAATGGTGCCTGGGCAAGATTCTGAGAATTGTTATGGGAATGACCCGGTGTACGACTGTCCTGGCTTATATCGCGTGTATGCTTATGTGTATGCTCGTTACCGTTTTGGTAGTCGGCATCTTTCTCTACGGGAGGTGCAGGCGGCGTAGACTCATTATCGGAAGACCCAACTGGGGACGGAACGCTATCATCTTCATCACTGCCAAGCTTTTTTCTTGACATGAGGTCGAAGGTTGAAGTGCGACGGATGGGCGGCAAGGGAGTGAAACCAGATGCTGGCTGGGTTTCTCGTAGGTTGGAATCGCCGAAATCTGGCGAATGTGGCCTGTCCTCGGCCATGGGAACGGTCATCATCGTGGAAGGTAGTTGGCGGATTGGACCGATGGTAACCAGGGCTGAGAGATTGTAAGATATTACTTGGGCGCATTAACTCAATCCACTGTAGGCAACAAGATGCGCAACATCATGTTGAAAATCACTCTAGTTCAGGAGCTGACGCAGAACCTGCTGCAATGATATGCTACCGGCTGTATCGACCAACTTATGGCTTATAGCGCCCTTCTAATTCCAAAAGTCGAGTCCAAAAAAGCTTGGTGGGTTCTAGTGAGCGCGCCACACACAAACACGCACACGCACACGCAATTGGCGAGTAGTCGACGGGGACTCGTCGTGTTTGTCGTCGTCGTAGTCTTCTTCTTCGTCGTTGTCGCAACAATCGTAGTTTGCGAATTTCGAGTGTGTGTAGGATTATATTATATATTCTCGGTACGTTGACCAAGTCGGAACCGAGAGCGATGAGTGGCAGAAAGTCCTGGGTAGCGAAAGGTGCGGATTCCCCTTAATTAAAATGATTATAGTGAGCGGTCTAGGACTTGTCGAAAGGGTGGAATATTATGAGTGGTTGGCAATGATGCCGGGTTGGAGCAGTTTGAAGTCACGAGGTACCGACTACTGACCTACGGCGTAAGTATCACCTACTACCTACTAGGTAGGGTAGGTAGATAGGTATAGATAGTTAGTAGGAATGTATCTGTAAATAAGTAATGAAAAATTAGTGACGGTAGGAGACAACGCTCTCGTCTTTTTTTTTGAAAATCGCGGGATCTGGAATTGAAATTGCTAGGATGTCAGGATGGGAGCTAGATGGACGGATGGGATGGGGATGGAGACGGGGACCAAGACGAAGATGAGGAACGAGGACGAGAATGGTACCTAGAAGATCCAGTTTTTTATTGATTAACTGGCTCCCCCAGAAGCTGGAGCTGGCTGAAAAATGAATACGGCGTGATGGTTGGTCAGGCTCAAGATAATCCTGGTCTGGTCTACCTACAATTGTATGATATGTACGTATCAGTAAGTAAGTAATAAGTATATCTATATACATGCACGTGTATGTTATGCATAACTGCATTTGTAGCCTTTAGTAACATTGAATGTATCAAAGTTGGTCTATATGTAACTATATTCAATGTTATATATCTGTTTCAGTAGCTGGGTAGCTGTAAGAAGCATCAATGATAGCTCCGACAATTCGGATGATGGATATGTATGAATGGAGACATGAATCTCAAATTTACTACCTTCATGTAACCTAGCAGGCAACCTTGTGGACCCCCCTAAAGCCTCCTAGGATGCTAGTACCGTGCTACAGGGCTGGTATTAGATTGGGGGCCGTAATAAGACATTTTTACCATCCATGATCTGCGGTAACTAGTGGATATAGGTAGTTATGTGGGCTGAGAAGGACTTCGCTATCGTTAAGTGGTTTTTACTTTATTTTTCTACAGAGCGAAGAAACTACCTAGGTAACTATGGAGATAGCCTCTTATTATACTACAGTTTAAGTATTTGGCAGCTTACCTATATATAGCCAGTGTAATATCAAACGGCCAACCTTATTATCTATGGATGACTTATGACCATTGGGCAATTAACGGCCTAGTAGGTACTTATGTATGTAGTTAGATATTATTAGAAATGCGATCATGTATCAAGACCCACGAACGCCAGGTTTTGTTCCTTCGCTTGACTTATTCGGTGTTTACAGTTGCTACTGATATCGTCGCTACTATTGTGTATTTCTAGTAAGCTACCTAGCTAGCCAACCCTTATCGGCTTTGTTACGTTATGTAAGTACAATTTTTTCTTCTTTTTATTTTTGTTTCTATCTAGTTTCTGAGAATAGAGAAAAAGAAAGTGAAGGGGCTTCTATTAATACCCAATTGCCTAAGAATCAGCACGTTTCCTATTCTTCTTCATCCAACGCCAAGACTCGAATAGGTACTTGAAACATAAAGTGATGGACGACGAGCCTCTATTTGAAGCCGCTACTCACCAATGCTATGTATACCTCGAGCACCTTCGTGTCAAACCTCGGTGTTTAACGCCAACTACTCCGTGTGTAATCAACTATAAGACACATTACGCAGGTACGCCACAAATGGGTATCCGTATCCGGACCAGTGCCAGCACCCAGGTAATATCGTTTGATCCGCTTCGAGAAACATTTGCATACTGGGTACGTATCATGGAGGTATACCATGAAGGTGATTGGGCCGCCTTCGTGCAGAAAAAGGATTTCGTGCAGGATGCCCTGATTGCGTAACACAATGAGCCGCCGAAGTGGGCAGATCGGTTTAGAAACTTTGATTTCCTTCCAAACGTCCTCTTCGGTGATAAATTGCCTATACATCACAAACCGGCTACCTGTTTTATTCTCCTGTTCAGGCCGATTCGCAGCCTGCGACGCCCGCGACCCTAATAAACTACATGAGTGACCCAAGCCAGTTGGAAACTTGCGAGGCACAAGAATATGTGAATCGATCCATTGGGGGGAGCCACAGAGTAATGATGACTGTTTGACAAACCCTTCATCCCAGAATCAAGAAATAACCTCAAAGAACAGCAACGGGGTTGACCTGAAATAATGTATTGCCACCGTCTCATACCGTCCCGCCACCTGCCTAATAAACAAATGAAACCCAAAGACAAAATAGGAGAATAGGACAGGTTAGAAAAACACTTTATCTCCTGTCCCGCGAAGCTTGTTCTTTCCCTTGGCAAAGAGTTTCATGCCGGACTTCATGCCCTTGTTGCCAAAAGCTCCCGCCGCGTGTAGAAACTCTTTACTCTTTGCTCCAACTTGATTGTTATTGCCAAAGCTACTTGCAGGCTGTCCTGTGGGGGTTTGCTGTAGACTGCCAGTATTTGACCTTCCAAGCTGTGGCATAGGCGCACCTGGATGGCTGGCGGCCAAGTATTGTTGATAATATGGCTGTTGAGCCTGATTTGGTGTCATACTGGATGGCGACATCTGCCCTTGGGCTAGTACACCGCCAGCTTTTCCTCCTGTTGCATGCTCAGGCAGGCTCTGCATGTATGCAATCCAGGCTGACAACCCCGATTCCATGGCATAAAACTGAGAGCGAGTTTCATCAAATTTTTGGATCCTATGTTCAGTAGAGACAATGTTAAGGATGTCTCTAAAAGCCATGGGCTTGATCTGTTGCATCGATTGAGAAGATGGTACTGTCTGAGCAGTAGTAGATGGATCAGGCGTTGACTGTAGCGTGCTAGCTAAAGCGGGATGTTGGTCTGCCGATGGTGTGTCTGATACAGATTGTTCTAGTATTTGCTCTTTCTCGTCGGCAAGTGATAGACGGTGAGGTTCGGGCGATGCTGATTGTTTGTCGATAGCTGGCTCAGTGGCCGTCCGTATAATGGGAGAAGGTTCGAGGAGCGTCAATGAAGAATCTATAGGAGCCTGGCCATCTGTCTGAGGTGATTTGATTGTTTCGTCCGACGGGGCTTGGAGCAACGCTGAAGAAATAGACTTTTCTGTCTCTGTAGCTGGAGCCAGGCTAGTTTCTACCTGAGGCGCCGAGTTTGAGCCATAGGAAAGTGCTGATGAAGGTGGTTTGGACTCCGATGAACCGTTACCAGCTTTCTCACGGCTATCCTCCCAAGAGAATCGTCTTTCTCGTTTCGTCGGCTCCTGTACTGGGCTTCGGCGCGAGCTCAATGGAGCAATGTCTGGAAAGACATTTTCTTTCTGTAGGTCTGAGCCATGGGCAGCCTCTGTGTCATCAGGACCATAATACGATGGCCTCGATCCCTGCCTCAGAACTTGCCCCGTTTCTTGAAGAGATTTATCATCTACCATTGCCAAGTAATCATCATACACACCAGATAGATAAGTACTCTCTCGTGTTAACCTGCCGGGGGCCGGCTCAGCATCGCTAGGAGAGGACCCTAGGACGGCACCTGCATCAGGTGAAGTTGTTGAACTACTTAAAGACTTGATTATCTCCTCACTTAGTTTGTCGCTCTCCTTCTCTGGAGACGCACTATCACCGGCACTCGTCGTGAATATCCGCTCCTCTATACCAGACGTTACAAGATCGGGCGGGGCAGCGATAGAGCGACGAGGGTTCAGCGGCGCCGTAAGAGTAAACTCGGGTCCAGCAGGTGCTGCACTCCCGTGAGCAGATAGCGAGTGGGGCGGTGGCTTTTTGTAGGTTGAAGGTGAGAGTAGCATGGTACTTGAAATAGGCGCTTCCTGTTCAACGTTCTGTGCTGGATGGGACGGATTAACGGAACGCTCCGTCTTCAGAGGCGGGAGAGATTGGGGTGTTGGGTGAAGTCCAGGCCCGGCAGCAATTACTTTAGATGCAACCTCGTCGTCATGTTTTCCGGTGGGGTTATTAAAACCGTCTTCTCCAACCCCACCCACAGCAATAGTTTTTGCAGTTGCTTTCGAATCGTCGTTCGCTGATGGCAGCTGTCGGACAGTCGTGGTTGGTTCAAGATCAGCAGGCTCCGCGTGTCTACTACTTATTGGTGCCCCATCTCTGTTCGCAATGCTGCCCAAGGGGGTAGACTTGGGCCCTTCTTCCTTCTCTGCAGGTGTTAGGCGTTCGGGGCCAGGGGTGACAGTTTCCGACACCCAGGTTCCCGGAAGCTGAGGTCTGCTCTGCGTAAAGTATTGAGACGAAGTCGCGTAGTTTTCTTTTTGCGGTTCTGGCTTAGCTTCTAATGAAGGCATGATAATGTCGGGATTGGGTTCTAGTTTTGGACCTTCTAATACGCTAGAAGGATGGTTCCTTTCGGAACGTCCTACGTGGTCACCCTGCTTGTCCTCTGATCTCGCTGATAGGTCAGGTCTGGTATCAGTGGAATTGGTGTTCTGGCTGTCCGAATTTTGAGCTACCGAGCGACGATGCAAAGAAATGTGTTTTCCGGAAGATGAGAATAAGTCATCGCCAAAGCCGGACAAACGTGTAAGATCAGGCAACTTTGGACTAGTAGATAGTCGCGGTGGATTCACAAGCCCTTCGAACGACTTGGTCTCGTCATTGAGAGCTCCGGTTTCAGCATTTGCGGTAACCCGCTCTTCAACTGGAGCTAGGCTCTGTTTCGTACTGAGCGATGTATCTGGATTAGTATGGCTCCCAAAACCATTCCCCTGGTTGTGTTCGGCTACGAGGCGCGAGACTTTTGATGGCGAAGATGATCGGCTATTTCGTCCCTGGGCGCTGTCCATGCTAGGCCTACTGGACTCCATAGAGATTCGTTCTTTCTCCCGATCTTCTCCTACTCGACGATATATATCCGACGGCCTAACCAATTGCGACGTGCTTGTAGAACTACCTGCCGAGTTTTCTCTTTGGACTAACCATGGCGGGGCAGCTGAACCCAACTCTGCTCGAGTGCCTGATCTAAGTGCACTGGGGGTGAGATTATCATCTGCGGTTTTACTACTCTGGCGGAGGGGGAAGCGTGCTGAACCAGAAGAACTCTGCGCAGACGAGACGGTTTCAAACGGGCGAGTCCTTGGATTGACACTAGTTTGTACGTGTAAAGATGGCGGGACGTCTTGTGCATTTCTTGTTCCTGTCAGACCAGAAGCCGCTGAAGGATCGGCGGTGGACTGAGGTTGAGAGAATGTCCTTGGCTGCGGTGGGCGTAATGTCGCTGCTGATGGCTGAGGCTCTTGGTTGGATTCATTGAACTCATCGTATTCGTCCTCATACTCGTTTCCCCAATCGTCGCCATCGTAGTTTTGAACCTTCGCCTCAACCCATTTTCTAGTCTTTGTTCGATTTACATTCGCCTTGTAGGCGCCAGGGTTGGGTGTCCTGTAGAAACAACAAGAGGTTAGTGGTAACGAATGCCAAGATGGATATCTACAGCGTAAATACGTAAAGTAGACTTAGTAGAGAGATAGAAAGAGCTCACGCAGGGGAGAAAGGGCTGCTACTCCGAATAACATTGTTATAAGACCCTTCATTCATGGTAGCGAATCGAAATATAGGTAGCTGGCTTATCTCGTCTACTGTGGCACGTAGTAACGGAACAGGCGGGTATGTTGTCGAAATCAGGAGAGTGGATAACCAATGAGCACAACAGTTTTAAAAATAATAATAGAACATAAAAGAGCAATTAAGCAGATAGGTGAATTGGCGGGACGTTGGAATCAACAAACATCGAAGCAATCATCTGTAAACAGACGTACGAAAGTTACGACGAGAAGAAGTTATCGCGAAGACCAACAGGCGATTAGTGGCACAGTTAACTGTCCGATGCGGGCGAACCAGAAATTAGAAATGAATGATGGAATGGGGAAAAATAGTGTATGTAAAATGTATAAGAGGGGCGTTCTATAGGCTTCTTCTTTTTTTTTATCTTTTATCTTTTCTCTTTTCTGTTTCGTTCTTTTCTTTTGGTTTTTAAATGAGGCTACGTGACGAAAATGAATTGATGCTGGACTTTTAATATTCGCCGCTACAAATGCAGGAAAATGTACGAATAGAGAAAAGGAAAGACTCGATTTTTACTGGCGATTACGAAGTAAACGGTTGAACATTTAAGATGAAGATGTATCGGGAAATGTAAATGTTTAATGAACATTTGATGGAAAATAAGTTTGATCTAGTACAAAATTCACTGGTGCCCTAACCTAATCTGGATACAAACTAGAAACATTTGAACTCAATCATGCTGAACCCATATTAAATCCACATACGTAATCCCGCAATGGAGGGAATGGAGGGACCACATGCACGACCTACAGAGTACTAGTAGCAGTACATAGGATGTACTTCCTTGCGGGACCCCTAACGCGAGCACAGCCACAGCCAATAGGTCCATAAAAATCGGACCCGACAGATACCAATGCTGTAGTTGAACTCTATTTCCCCTGGATTATCTGCTAGACATTTAACGGTCTTAACCTAACTTTAGTATACTCAACTATTTAACTACATGACTTACACTTATTATTCACTGCCCAATATATCTCCCTTTAAGCAAGGAGCAAGAGTAGATACCCTGGAAAAGAATGTTGATGTGACTCAAGATCTAATCCAGTGGCCCATCTCATTCTGATAAACAGCCTTTTGTTATCATCCTTTACTGTGTTCTTCGCACCTTTCTACGTCTTTAAACCGTTCGAAGCCGCGAGGAAGGAGACGATGCATCTCATCTTTAACACTACAGGTACATAGGTAAGGTTAGCACATTGGTTATGTACATGTACATAGCTCAGCTGCACATGCGGATCTCTCTGTATGTATGTATCCCCAATGCAAAGGCAAACACAATACGCACGTGATGAGCAATGGCGCCCACTGTGGCCACGTTCCCGTTGTGCATATATTATTCCGTCTTTGGAAGCTGTTAGCTTTTGCCCTTACAGAGTACCTAGCTAGGCTTGGACTTACATTGCGTATAAGGCTGGCGATCATAGAAGCTCTGGCAAGGTTCCGATGTACCCACTTCCCTCTTATACAGGTCTATAAAGTCCACCCCCAAGGCCTAGCGCCGTGTAAAGTATTATTCCCAGTTGTCTGTCCAGTTGTTTATCATTTGGGGCGGGCCATATAACGTTATTGCGTGAAAGCCGAAATTTCCAGTCGGCGAAGCAGACGATTGGTGTGGTTTCTTCAGAATCCTTTGAAGTATCTGGGTGGGATGAGAGCGCGCGCGCAAGTGGCGAAGCCATGTAAGGAAGAAGAGTTTATAATGGTTCTGATCGAAATATCCCCATGTAAATGGAATCACTACATTATCAGGGACGTATTCCGCAAGAGCCTTTGGTTCCTCGTATTCTGCTTTGGACATCCCAACGAATTCCTCCTGTTCGATAATCTTAGGTGCCGCCTGTCAGACACTGGCAACACCCGAGGGTTCACACTCTCTCGCATTAGCAAAGAATGAGCGCTCCTCGCCAATCCAATTCGATGTCGATTCAATGATCTAACTCCCCTACTAGGATTGCTTGATCCATGTTACACTATAATGTGTGCTTATTAGTTGTGTAGGTGGCTCTGCCAATCTAGAAATATTGTGTTAAAGGGGCTGTCGAACGTCGCCGAATCACCTTTTGCGATCTTCTTTTGGTATAAGATCCAATAGAACGTAAATCGCCTAAGCCTGGGATCTTCTTTTCTTCCTTTTTAGGTATGTGACTAGTCTACTCATGCGATCAATCATATTATGATGATTTGCAATAGGGGCGTTCAATGGCATTACACTTCCAATTCAATTATATCCTGGCAAGTTTTGATTGAAAGGTAAATGAGAATAACTACGTGGTTAACGAGGTATAGGCAAGTATTTATAGGCCAATTCGGTATCTAGTTGATGTGATTGGCTCTGAGAGCCGCCTAGGATGCATGGCATGAGACACCCAAGCAGCCCAGATAGATAGTAGGCAGGCTGGCTAGGCCCGGGGACTCACGATCACAACACAGCTTTTCCACTTTCCAGTTCAATGAGGTTGGAAACCACGACCTCCTCTCAGAATGTATACTTCGTGTATGCTTTGCTAGTAAGTCGATATCTACCTAGTAACCATAGGTATGAAGGAATTTTCGGAAATAAAGGGGTGCTAATTAATCACAGTAGGTAATGAGCAGCACGCCACATCAGCCGCAACAGTTTGCGGAGAGCGTGCCACCAAGTGCACCTCATAAAATCACCAGGTACCTGAAACGTTTGCTCAATTCGTGTGTCAAACAGCATGTCGATAAAGACAAAGAAGGTGGCATCAGGGGCCGCCTAGGGCTCACACTCTTGCACTCATCCCCTGAGCCATTGGTTGATCTTATATTCGTACATGGTTTACGCGGGGGGTCTGTCAAGACTTGGCGGAAAGGCAACAACCCTCATATGTTCTGGCCGCAACGATGGCTACCCATCGAACCTGGATTACAGAATATCAACTTTCATACTTTCGGCTACGATTCCGACTGGGCTAGTAGGAAGTCAAGCATAATACTCAACGTCCACGACTTTGGCCAGGCGCTTCTGGAGGAGATGAGAAACTCGCCATGTTTAAGAGAAAATTATGAAGTACAGGCCCAAGTCCACAAGCCATTGTCTTTATACTCACATCATACCGGTAGAGACCTATAGTACTACTCGCACACTCTATGGGAGGACTTGTGGTCAAAAAGGCAAGTTTCCATGGCTGAGCACTTCTGACTTATACCCTGCGTCGCTCTACTAACTCAAATATACAGACATTCATTTTGGCGCAAAATATACCCAAGTTCAAAGATCGTATAAAATGCATTTTCTTCCTCGCCACCCCTCATAGAGGTTCGGACTCAGACTACATTGCAACTCTCAAAAGTATTCTGAGAGAATCTGGAACTTCGCGACGGTATATCGCTGACCTCACTACCGGATCGACTTCCACCCAGTTGATCAACGCCGAGTTCACGAAGTACGCAAATGACGTGCAAGTCTTTTCCTTCTACGAAACATTACGAGTGAAAGTGGGATTTTGCTCTAAACTGATCGTGGATAAGGCCTCTGCTATACTCGGTAACCTTCCAAACTGGGCTCAGCTTTGATTAGGTCACTGATTGGAAACCACACACAACTAGGGCCTGACTTCCCAAACGAACGAGTTCAGTACATAAATGCAAACCATCGAAATATATGTAAATTCGACAGCATCGATGATTCAAACTATATCACCTTGAAGAATGCCCTTGTGGGTGCAATAGATGATATTTTGATTGACTGTGAGTGCCAAGCTTATTCCACACTCCAGCCTGTCTTCGGGAACCTCTACTAATCAAATGTAGTTCCCGTAAACATAGGCGAGAAATCAAACGCGAAAACGAAGGCTTCGAAACTATATCCAGAAATGCCAGACCAACCTGAGGAACAGTTTTCGGCAGTCGATGGCTTGTCGAAATGGCTTGGTGTTAGACATGACCTCCAGCGTTGGCGGGGCCCCTTTTTATGTCCCTCGGGCTCTGCCATTCACCACAAACGACTAGGCGGCCTGGAAGTCGCAGGGCCTGAAATTTTATCCTGGGACGATTACGTCCCATCCGTTGATTTGAACGATGAGAGTATACCTGCAGCTGTGTCCTGTGGGGAAAACCTGAGCGCCGTAGCCATGGAGTCTGGCAATATCAAGAGTCTCAACATCGACCATGGACGAAGCATAGTAAATGAAACGGACTCTACTATGCGAATTTGGTCACCCGTAGCTATTGTCCCAGAGAACAGCAAAGAAGGCCAAAGTCTCCCCGAGGATGCTGTTCAACTGGCCATTGTCGAGGGCCAGTACGCATCTAAAAGGTCATCACGACCCTTTGCCAGTGCGCCATTTCTTGGCATCAAACGAGTAGCCACTGTCTAGCCTCTGACTGATAACTATTATAGGCGATGATATAGCTTTATGTTGGCACACTGGGCCGGTTGTTACCTATGATGAATAATCTTATATTGCGGGATATCCAAAGCTTGGAATAAAATGTGTCGCCTGGGTACCTTCTTCTTGGATCTTGGCTATCATATATATATATGTCAGCATGCAATTATCACTACCTTTGATAAGTCTCGAAGGGCGGTTAAGGTTCGAAAGTCGGCGCTACACCATATACTCGTGTCTCCAAGCATAGCCTTTAACCGTGGTGGTCGACACCTGTGATGGCTCGGGCTTAGTAGCTGGTTTATCGTACATCCCATTTGGAGTTGTGCTAGATATACCGACATAAACTAATGCTACATAATGAAATATCACCAGTCATTCACTTTGTCGCGTAGCGGTAAAACCCGACAATTAAGAGTCTCATTCATTTAGATCCATTGAAGTAAAAAATGAACTCAGATGCTGCTAGCCGTTAGGTATGCAGATAACCCCGTAGACAAATCCCAAAACACCTCAGATTCGAATCGAGGATGTAGGCAGGTCGGTACGCAAGGTTAAATGAATCAAAAAGGTTTGGGCTTGCTTGTTAACTAATTCACGGCAGGCAAGGTGATAGATCGAGACTACCACAGAGTAGCAGAAGCTAGAGGAACATTAAAGGTATCAAAGGTTGTGAAGCGATTGATCATGTAAAAGTATTGACATTGTGCTTAGATTAGTCATTTACAATAAATGTGGTGCGTTGTGTATGACCAAGAGAACCTGTGCTGGCTCAGGGTGCTCACGTGACCCTTGACGACCACAGGCGAGCTGCGTAGGAATCTACCTACCTAGTAGTATCAAGCTACTAACATAGGAAGAGGTACAACAGAGCAGGGCTGTTTTGAGCTGTATGAGCATGAGCATATATATTTAGTATGAATGAACAATGGGCTATCACAATCAAATTAATGCATAGCACAGTGCCTTCTACTGAGGACCATTGAACTCTGGAACGACTTGGAACTACTCACAACACAGTAGATATAGGCCAATAGACGTCTGAGGTACAATAGTTGAATAATTGAATAAATGAATAAATGCCTTAAGTACTAGGTACCCATTGTAGGCAGAGGATGCTGTCTTCCCCCGGCAGTCACACCCCTTTCGAGTCCAGTGTGACTTCCTTGACTGTCACTTTCCTTCATAATTCAAAGTTTAGTCCTCTAACTCACCTCGATCTTGTTTCGACCATCTCCATAATTTATTCCTCCTACCTTAGGCACCGCACCTTCTTTCTTCACCAATTTATTTTCCTTATTTCTCCCAACCCGAGAACCAAACCTTTCATCGATCTTTTCAACCACCGCGTCCTGAAGACAAGCAAGAAGGCCCAAAACCAGCACCAGGATATACTATCCTGTCGTGCAATTACTGCCGGACTCGTTCCTGCTTCGACTTCCTTTGTTTCGATTCCCTACAATTTAGAGGCGAAACGCTCTCATTTCGTCATGTTTTATAGCCACGAAAGTATGTAATATCTTCCTGTTCGATCCATTCCATTTGCTGACACGACCTCATAGTTCTAACGAGCCGCCAATTTGGCGTTGCTACCATTTGGTAAGTGAGGACAATATCATCGTGACGGGTACCTAGTTTATCTAATTTTTGCAAGGCTCGTCGCGACCGTCGGTACTGGAAAAGGTACGAAGAGGGTTACCCGAAAAGCCATACAAGAGGTTGATGTCCAGAGAGCATGTGGAAAGATCATCGAACCGGGAGCACCAGTGGCTTTGCGCCTTCAAGGCCAACTCCTTTATGGTGTATCTCGCGTCTATAACCAGCAAGTTTCATATATGCTGGCTGATCTACAGAAGGTCCAGACGCACATACACCTCTTCTATACCCAGTTCGGTCACAATCAACTTGATCCAGAAGCAGGTCAAACAAGGTACGCATTCTCTATACAGCCTACCATATTAGAAGTAGGAGAAATGCCAATGGCTCACTGACTCATTTTCTTTGCTAGACCGGAGAACCTTTTGATTATGAATGACCCAAACTTTGTTCCAGATATGCAACTTCCCCAATTCGATCTAGACGCTCTTGTAGCCGACAGTCAACGAACAAACAAGACCTCGTCCCAGATGTCTCCCTTTGGCGATTCCTATTCTTCAAATTCGGTTGGTTCGGCCGGCTCTAGACTGGGATTCGACATGCAAATCGATCTTCCACATTCAGATTCACCTAGGCCTCGACGCTCCGTCTACGGTCTCCAGGGTCTTTCTTCCTCCCACAAGCCAGAAAGCGAGCATCTTCTTATCAACCCAGACGAGAATTTCAGTGGGAGAGGGGATTGGGGAATGGACATTGATGAGAACGGTGAAATTATTGAGAGAGCGGAACCTGTCATTGTCCAGGATGAGTTCGATCTTCCGCCATTACCAAGAATAGAGGGCGATGACCAAATATATGAGATCCAGGAGCAACAGGAGGAGCAGCCGATAGTCGACGAAAATGGCGATGTTTTCATGATGGACAGACCACTACCAGAAGATGGCCTCCTCCCGGAACGTCAACTGCAAGATGCTCATAATTCCTTCCGATCTGATACGCAACTGCAGCAGGCAACTGCTCGACGTAAGAGAAAGGCCCGCATCTTGCAAGCTGACGAGGAAACAGAGGTTCCTAGAACCGTCATGACCAATTGGCAAAAGAATTATCTGACGAACTGCACTGTAAAGAAGCCAAAGCCAATGGGGGCAGCGATATCAAGGGCCAACGCCATGCTGTTGACGTTTGGCTTTGGACTAAGCAACGTCGGCAAACCCATTGGTCTTCCTGGAGTTGTTCATCCCCTAGCTCTTGACTTTTCGGGGGATAAGTTATTCACTGCTTTGACTGGCCTCGAGGTTATCGAGCAGTCTCGTGGTAGACGTCGGGCTGCGTCCGAGTTGATTGAAGATGAAGATGAAGGCCAACGCCGAGTCCGTCCACGACTCGAAGATGACGCAGTACAGCAAGGCTGGGGTCTAGAGAGCGACGGCATCTTAGGCGGAGACAACATGCAACCGGTCCACAGTTCTCCTGAACTTGGCCGAGAGGCTCCAGCCCCCATGTCTGATCACCTCTCCTCGGCCTTGCGCATGCCCTGGAACCAGGTCTCCTCCGTGCCAGGCTCTTCAATCCGCGGCTCTGCCCAAAAAGGCCGCGCCCTATCCAGCCCCCTTGGAAACCGCCATGGCATTCAAGATATTGTTCATTATGATGATGGCCCATCTTTCGGTGATGAAGACTTTGGCCTCGGCGGTCGTCTGCACTTGCAGGACGACTCATTCCAAGGCATTCGGCTCGAGGAAGAAGGCGGTGCACAGACGCAGGGTGACGGCGAGGGGGCAGATCTAGATATTCAAAGTCGCAATTTTCTCGCCTTCATGGACTCGGCGGTGCGCGAGCACGGCGAGCGTCGCGAGGACGAGGACTATGAGATAAATCGCCGATGGGTTGCGCTCAACGATATATTCGTGCCCAAGGACACGAGCCGTGCGACCGCCGCGCAGGCTTTCTACCATACGCTGTCTCTCGCAACGCAGGGCAAGGTTAAGGTCTCCCAAGACGAGGACTCGATGAAGCCGTTCGGGGAAATCTGGGTTGGTTTCAGGCTGTGATGAAGTTGTTCGTGCGACTAGTGGTGGCAATGATGACCAGAGCAAACCGAGTACCAAAACTTCAGGCTCCAGAATCCTGAAGTCCGTTCATTCGACGCCGCTATATTCTGAATAAGAAATGAGAGAAGATCACGGCAGCCTTATAGTGGCCATACCGATGCTTCGATTTACTTGGCGGGAGGAAGTTCCCGATGACAGTTTCCTTTGTCAACTTTTCCTTTTCGGCTTGCTGGAGTCGCATTAATAATTATCGGATCTGCTTGAGATCTGATTCGAAGAAAGAAAACTGATGAGAAAGTACAATGTCTGGATTTCTTGAGGACCAGGGCTTTTGCTTACCTTTTCGAAATACCAATTCAGGTGGAGGGGTGGAATAATGATGTTTGGGGAGGAAGATGTATGAGGAGACGGATGTGACGAAGACAACGGATATGATGGATGATAATGAATGAACAACAGATACGGTTGCTACACAGAAAAAGTCGACTTTGATTTGCTGTGAGATGAGATGAGATACGATGAGATGTACGGACACGAACCATGCTCAGCTACTAAACATTAGCAGCTGCTGCCTTGGTGATCGGTCCTGTACCTACATAGGTACTAATTTGCGATACTTCAATATTGGCTGTTGGCAGTTTTTTGGGCGGGCGGGAGGGAGGGATACTACTAATAATCGCTTGGCTTTTCTATATTGCCGCAGGCAGAATTCGTGTATAACAAAACAAAACAAAAGCAAAACAGATTGAATTGACGTGTATGTGTATATTATTAGGCCCAAAACCAAATTGAGCAAAAGGGGCATTATTTCATTCACTCATTCATTCATTCTCCTTTCGTCTTTTCATTAGGTATTAATTTATTCGTCCAATTTCTATACGTGACTACTAAGTATGTATGTATGTATGTATGTATGCATGTAGGTTCACGCACCTACATCAACTGTAATAATAAGGTAACATACGGTTGTGTATGTGTATGTATTTGCCAAGATCAACATCGCTTAAAGCTGCTGCTATACATCAAGCAACCCAATCCTAAATATCGTTATCGTCATCATTACCATCATCACTACCAACGCCCTCACGATCCTCAAAGACCATGTACCCGTCTTCCGCGGCGTCCTCTCCCATGACCAGCTTCCACGCGTCCATGACCGCGTGCAGACAATTGTCGTCGAACGCGAGGTTCAGAGGGGGCGAGGGAAAGGAGAAGGTACAAGTTTTGCCACGGGTTGTGGTTGAGGGTTCTCGAGGGCTGAGCGACTGTTCGTATTGGAGCTTGTATAAGCAAACCGGGGCTGTGTTGCCTTCGGGAACAGCGGCTGTGAGCAGATCGCTTAGAGCGGACTCGAGGCGCTGTGCGGAGTTTGGTGTGGTTAACGTGGTCAAGTAAACGACACCTAGATAGAGAATGACACGGTCAGTTAATGGCTTTCTCGAATTGGGCATTTGTATTTATATGATGTATAATAGAGATGGTGCAATCAGTTTGTCAGAGGTTGTATATCGTCAACGCGAAGCTCAGACAATGTAGATAAGTATTCGATAACGTAGATCATCATAACACCAGTGATGGGAAGGTGGAGACTAAGAAAAATGTGTAGACTCACATTGGCCAGCAGGACACTCTCCTGTATCACTAGAATGCACTAGTGCGTAGATCGGATACTCGCCATCGCTTGGAAACGATACGATAATGACTGCCGGTGTAGGCGCGCCTTCTACCGAAACTTCGAACAACGAAGGCAAAGTCGAGTTGACTATTGCGACGAGCCGAGTTATGGTTTGCGCGCCTGGCAGAGCTTCATCCTGAGACGTAACCAATCTTGTGGTTCGGACGGATAGTTCGTTTGACAAATCAAGGGTCATCTGGTCCCCATCGGGATCATAGCTGACCTTTGCCTTTGTATCAAGCATGTATATCCCGCCGCCTACCGCTCCAGCACGACATGCCACTTGTGCGATCTCCGATGAGCCGCCCCATTTTGGATACACGGCGCAGAACCCAGAGCCGAAGAGACCCATCGACGTAAGATGACGATGAATGATGGCGAGCCCGTCCACGACGGTTACGCGGCCATCCAATGTCAAAGTGAGGGCAAGGATATACTTTTGCAGATTTTCATCCAGCTTGAATTCGCTAGACAGAAACTCGGAGAGCAATTTCTCCCCTTGCTCCTGCCAGACCGGCCTCTGCTCCTCAGAGTTGTAGTCGATGACGAACTTGAGGAATTTCATCAACGACCGCTTTGACTTGACCGGAATGGCCTTCGTAGAAAATACATCCTCTCGGCTGCTGGGTATCCGGGACAACTTCGAGCTGGCGTCGCTCGCTTTCGCGTCATATACAAAGAACGAGCCCACCGCGAGGAATTCGACTTGCCTGTACGCTCTCGACGATACAAGCTGCGCTAACAGTTTGGCGCGGGCATGTATAATTTGGGGTGCCAAGGCAAGTGAATATGGTCGAGGGAAGGAGAGACCATGAGTTGCGGCGTCCGGATGCTTCCAGGCACTCGCATTCTTAAAAATGGACTGCTTCTTAGAAGGACCTGAGCCCTTGTCTTCTCCCGTTGTTGAGCCATCTTCAACACTCAGATCGCCTGTCGCAGCAGCTGCTGCGTGGGCAGTGGCCCAGCTATCTGCCTCCTGGAGACTAAAGGCAGCTTCATGCTCGCCGTAGTAGTCGTTGGGGTCGGTATGAAGGATCCGTTTCTTAGACCGCGAGAGAGCTCTTTATGACGGAAGCCAGCTGGGTCAGTCAGATCAAGCTCTCAACAGTAGCCATTCATTAAGAGAAGAAGAAGTGATACTTACAAAGCCAGCAAGGACTGCTGCAGACCCGTGCCACATATTACCACATCCCATGGTTCGTCCCCCAGTGACTCCATCGTGAAGAGGGAAGAGGAAAAAAGAAGTGCGAAAAATTGCTTGTTCGAAAATTTGTTTGAAGAAGGAAATGAGCTCAAGGTGTGGAGCCCAAAATATGCGGACGCCGAAGACCCGGTGTGCACGGGCCACATCTCATAACTAGATCGCGATCTTAAAACTTAAAAATTTGACTCTTCCTTTTTTTTTTTTCTTCTTTTTTTTTTTTTAAATAATCAACCGCTCGCTACCATCCAGCGTTCCTATTCTCCAATGCGCCACGATTTTGGTAATAGAGTAGCCTTTCAGTAGGCTGCTCGCTTTTGAGAGCGGTAGACTAAATATGTCGTCCCGTATCTACTGTCCTGGATTCATCGCCTGATAGGATGGTTCGAAGGGTTGATACATGCATGCTACTTCGAATAAGTTTCCTTCTTGATCGTTAATTATGGATTGTGTATTGGCGTTTGGACTGATGGGAGATGATGAGATTTATTCGTCGTGTTTATAAAGTGTCTAGCTTTAGAGACTGTTACATTTACAGTTGTTCTTGGTGTATCGTAATGGTGGTGGATGAGGAGACAAGGTCATTCTTCACAATGCTGCTTTACCATTATTCTGCCAACTACCTAGTGTAGCCAACACAAACGGCTAGATCTAGTATATCAACATCGTATTATGGAAGCCTATTCACAAACGCCATCGCCGAAAATATTCGAGATAATTCCTGATATGCTTGAACTGTCTATATACCTCCTGCTACCTACGTAGCTACCAATTCTCCATCAATGTGCTCATTATCGATATTGATATCACCGCTAACAACACGGTTACATACATACCTAGGTGCGTGTACCTATAAATATGTAGGGCGCTTAGTATGTTGTGGAGCACCTTCGTATGCAAAACGCCTTCCATATATGATTTTAACTAACAACACATTCCACGCCACTCACATCTTATGTGCATACCCCGCGCTGAACCCCTTTTTTATGCTAACTTCGAAGTATTTTTCGCTGCTGCCGACTCGATGTGCTTCGAATGCAACTCCTCAACAGCCGGTATGATCAAGCTTTCAATCTCCATCTCTGGCTCGCCTTCCGGCAGCATCGATGGGTCCAGAGGCTCGTTCTTCTCGTGAGCCCCACGATCAGCGGCCCCGACGAGCTCCTCCACCCCGCTTAGCGTCTTCTTGCGTCGGCTGAAAGGTACGCGAATCCACTTATCACTATGGCCTGGTGCCACAAATACCACCTCCCACTTGCGCGTCGACAATAGGTTGCCAATGACCAGATGGTGCTGATATCGCTCG
This sequence comes from Hypoxylon fragiforme, assembly GCF_022984875.1. Taxonomy (NCBI): domain Eukaryota; kingdom Fungi; phylum Ascomycota; class Sordariomycetes; order Xylariales; family Hypoxylaceae; genus Hypoxylon; species Hypoxylon fragiforme. The sequence continues at coordinate 2,737,375 of NW_026054763.1, read as the reverse complement.
AGTGAGTACTTGGCCTTGTGTACCAAGATCTTCGGGTCCGTCTCCAGCTTGAACGACACGATCATGCCCTCTGGTGCCCAGCCATCTACTAAGTTCTTCAAAAACTTAGGCACAGGGTCTAGATCTACGATGAGGCGTTTGCTCCTCGGCACTGATGGTGAAGAATCGAAGTTATCAAATGTCTCTTCTTCCGGCTCTCGAGGTTCTTTAGTGATAGTTGTCGGCCCTTGTTGTTGTTTCAACAGGTCCGTTGCGTCCGTGCTCTGAATTTTATGCTCTGACATGCGATCCTCCGGCACGAAAAAGTCGCTCACGGCCGCCGCGAGATACAGTAGGCCATTAGGACCTAGGGGGCGCATTAACTGTGCCACGGCGCGCAGTTCGTGTAAGTAGTCAGTGATGGTGACGAAGGGGATCATCAACAAGCAATTTTGGTTCTTGGCAGCATTATATTTGCGCAGTACCCGTAACATCTTGTCCTGGTGAGTTGGATTGGCCACCACGCTGCCATCAGGGTTCTCATGCAGAAAGTCTAGAAAACAGTCGGTGGAATGACTATAATGTCGACTGTAAGGCAAGAGACTGAATTGCCGGTGCATGAATATGACTGCATACCCTGATTCCAGGAAATATTCGGCAGATGTAGCACCGCGCGTGCCAGCGCTAAAGTTGTCGATGAAGCGCACCGTTTGCTTTTCCAGTGGCACGGTAGTTCCCCCTGAGGTAACGAGAACGACCCGCCTATTGGCTGCCGCATGTTGTCTTATGAAGGATTCAGCGGCGGCGACATGCTGCGGCAACGCTTTAGGGGGTGGGTTGGAGTTGAAGTAGGCATTTTCCACCACTTGGTGTGAAGAGGTGGATGTGTTAGTGGTATTAGTAGACATGCTGTCTTGACTTGTAGTAGATGATACAGATGGGGATCTAGATCTAGAAGAACGACGGGGTTCCGCTAGGTTGAACGTAAGACTCAGGGTGTGCGGCGGGTCTTGTCCCGTCCCGAGTAAGGGTGTGTTCTGACGATCTGAACCTGATGTCTGTGATGCCATCGTGTTAGTGAATATAGTAAAGAGTGTGGATCAATGCAACTACATATGCCAGATAGTATGTAGTGAAAGTTCTAATGCAGGTAGGCAGGTAGGCAGATATGGTGACCGCAGGAACTAAGGGCCTTTGTTATAAGAGTTATCAACTAGGAAAACCTCACTATCTATCTTACTCAGCTACAACTTGTAGGTGCCGTTGATAAATCGCGCGGTATAAAGATAGGTACAATATAGTAATCCCCGGCACTCCGGGGTTGAATGAGACCTCGGCCCCCGGTTCCCTTTTGGGAACAGCCGTGCGGAGAGCCGTTTGCCCACCTGTCCGGCTTACTTAAGACTGAGACCCAGATCATGTCCAAGCGCACTGATTTCCCAAGAACTTTGAGTGAAAAAGGTAGTAAAGATCGACTTACAGTAGTAAAAAGGGGTAGTATACGGTGGTAGTATACGGTCTTGTTGCTAAGGGCAAGTCTTGCCGTCGAGTATAATAATTGCCTCAGATTCCGTTGAGGGTTTTTGGCGGGATGAAGCTTGTGATTGATTGGGATTGAGTATGTACCTAACCTAAGATAGATGCAATTGAGGGGACTAGGAAAAATCGAGAAATTCAACGAGCGAATCTCGCCGCTGACGTACCGTGACTCGGTGGATTACATACCCTAGCACTGGTACATAAATACATAATAAGTACAATACAGATACTGTGGCAGGTGCCACCTACTGTAGATAAGATAAGAGGACACAGGTAAAAGGCCTGTCCTGCGGGGATTGGTTTTAAACCTTTTCTTTCTTTTAATATATAATTTATTCGAAACTAGTAAATCTTTTTTGGTGATTTCGTCCAGGCGTATTATGCTGCCAGAGCTTAATTAACTAATATTTTAATCCGATTAACGACTATTTTTTTTAATATCTTTTATCGAGTTTTAAACCGATAAGATTTTATAATGTTATTTTTTTCTTCGATTATCGATTAGCAGTTTTAAATAATATTATATATTAATTATAATAACTTGTAATTCCAAGCATTTTTATTTATGTATTTAACTTGTAAAATTTAATTTTAAAGGTTATTAATAAAGCGATTAATGATTATTTTAAGCATATTTATTTTAAAAGCGGTTAAAATTAGCGATAATATATTTATTTGTGACATTTATTTTTAAGGTTAATTTTAAGCTTTTATATGTTTTAAAAGGTTTTATATTTATAAGTAATATGCGGCGAGTGTTTTATTTTTATTTTAAGCGAGTTTATTTAAATTAAATATAAGTTAATTATTTAACTTATTTATTAGCGTTATTAGAAATTTATTTTTTAAGGTTTATTTAATATTTGTGAGATTTTTTAATATAACGGTGTTATTTTTAACTTAATCAAGTGTTTTTTTAAGTGTTAAGCTATTATTTAAAAAAGTCGTAACTTTATTTTTATATTATATGTCGATTATTTATAATATGTTAAAAATAAAAGGGATGTTATATTTTATACGTCGAAATTATTATTTTAAACGGTTTAATTATTTTATTATTAATTTACCACCTTTAAAACGACTATATTTTAATAAATTTAAGATTTAAAAATAATATAAGGTAATTATTAGATTAATTAAAGTATTTTAAAATAGAGATAAAATGGAGTTTTTAATATTTGGTTTTTTATTAATATGTAAATTTATAAGGTTTATAATAAAGTTTATAAGTAATAATATAAGAAATAAGTTTGTTAATGTATAATAATTAATTTAATAAAATTAATATTATTAAAATTAATGAAATTAATAAGGTTAATGATAATTAATTTAAGGAATAATTAACGTTTTAAATATAAAAGATTTTAAAAAAGGAGAAATAATTAATAAAATAATAGGGATTAAAATGAAAAAAAGGGGATTATAATTTATTTTAATAAATCGATTAGAAAAATTAAACTAATAAGGTAATTTATTTAAAGACTTTTTAAATATAAATATAAGTAAATTAAATCAAATAATTCTTAATAATAATATAATTATTAATAAGCTTAATAAGGTCGATAAAAATTAGTTTAAAAGTATTAAAACATTTTTAAAATATTATAATAATATTTTTTATAATAAATTTAAATAAAACGTGTAAAATATTAATAAATAACATTTATTTAAAATTAAAAAATAACCTAAATAAAATTATCAAAAAAGATTTATTAATTTTAAATAAATTATATATTAAAAAAAAGAAAAAGTCTAAAATTAATCCTTATAAAATAAGCTTTTTACTTGTGTTTTTTTATTTTATTTATAATAAGTGGCATTTATTATAATATTTAAAAAAAATTTATTAGTTTTAAATAAATTATATATTAAAAAAGAGAAAAGGTTTAAAATTAATCCTTATAAAATAAGTTTTTTACCTATGTCTTTTTATCTTATTTATAATAAATAATATTTATTATAATATTTATTAAAAAGGATATAAGTTAAGCGAGTGGTTTGTTTTTTAAGGTATAATGTTATGATAATATAATAAGAAAAGTTTTTAAATTATATAATAAAACCTAATATCCTTAAAGAAAATTTTGTAATTTTTAATAAAAAGGAAAAAAATAAAGGAAAATAATAAAAGTCTTAAAAAAGAAAAAAAAAAAAAAAAACGAAACGTTAATAAAAGAAATCTCGGTAAATAAAATAATAATAAAAAAGATTATAATAAAAAAAAAAAAAAAAAGGTAAAGATATAAATAAATGAAATTATTAATAAAGGAAAAATTAAATAAAGAAAAATTATAAGGATGTAATTATAAAGGAAATATAAGGATGTAAATATAAGCGTTTTTTTTTTTTTTATATTTATTTATTTTTTTTCTTTTTTAACCTTTTCCTTTATAATTATAATTATAAGGGTAAGGTTAGTTTATTATTTATTTGGAAATAATTTATTTAAGGGGAGAAATGTTTAAAGCGGTTTTTATAATATGTTATTTTTTTAATAATAAATCCGTTTAAATTATGAAGTTAATGTGAGGATTATTTAACTTATATTCCTATAATAAAAGGTCTTATTTATTTTTTTTAAAGTTTCGAGGTTTTATTTTTTTAATAAATTATTACTAGGTTATCTTTTTTTATTTAAGGTATGTAAAAAGTATATACACGGTTATATGTTAATTATTTTTCCTTTTTTAATTAAAGGATTATTTTTTAATAATATTAAAGCTTTATTAAATAGTTTATTACTAAGTTATTAAGCCGATTTTTAACCGGGAGAAGTTTTATTTTATCGTTTTATAAATAACATATTAATAAGTTTAAGTTTTTTAAAGAGTACTTTTATTTAAATGTTTTAACTAATAAGTTTTTATAAAGGATTTTATATAATGAGAATTTAATATTTTTTATATGTTAACGGTTTATATTTACTATTATTTTTATTAGTTAAAACATTTAATTTATAAATTTTACCAATATTTTTATTAATAATAAATTAATAATTTTTTTTAATATAATTTAAAAGATTTTATTAAATACCTTAATAAGGTTTATATTAATATATAAGCTTAAAAATCTATAAATTATTATAATTCTTATTAACTTCATTTTAACCATTATTTCCGCCGATATAAACGTAAATTTAAGGTTAAGGTAAAAGGTTAAAAATTTTATTTTTATATTTACGATTTATAAGTTAAATCTTTTTAACGCATTTATTAACGTGGCCTTTTTAATTAAAATAACTTAATTATATCGATTAAAATAATACATAATAACTAAAATATATTATATTTCATATAATATTATTAAAAACGGCTTAATAAAATCAGCGGTTAAAACTTGTAAAAATATATATATAATAATAAGTTACAAAGGTATTAAAGGTTAAAATAACTTATAATATATATAAAAAAAGCAGTTTTCGATATAATTAATTATATTTTAAGCTATATAAAATTAATATATAAATCGATTTAATCGTTTTAACGTAATTATTTTAAAGAAGTGTCCACTTATATTATAAGTTATTTAAAATGCTTTAACTACTTTTCCTTAATAAAAACATTTTTATTAATAACTTTTATATTTATATTATAATTTATTGTTTTAAAATTTATAATATTTCGCTTTATTTCGTAAAAAATATAATTTTACATAATTTAATAAATCGATAATTCTTTTTGTAAGCATTTAATATATATTTACATATTAATTATCTTAAATATACTTAAAAGGTGTTTTAAATTTTACTAATTATAAAATTAATACCAAATTTCTTAATAACTTTAATAACGTTTTATATTTATTCTTATTATTATTTCACTTTTATTATTAACAAATAATAAATTTAAATTTATCGTTTTTTATTAATTTAATAAATCGTAAGATAATATCCATCAAATCTCGCTTATACGAGTTAAAAATATCGTTTATTATTTTTTTTTTTTCTCTTTTTTCATGGACTTAAAAAAAGCTTAATACCCGCCAACACCATTTTTTTAAACTTAAAAACCATTTAACTTTTTTTTATTAAATAACATTAAATGTTTTATTTAATTACACTCGTCCCCCGGGAATATCGTCTTTAATAATATATTAGTTACTTAATTTCACTTACTTTTAATATACACAATTTTTACATTTAATATACATAACTTCAACGCTTATTTAATATATATTTTATTTATATTTACCAAGTTAAGGAATTTACTAATTAAAGCATTTAAATAAAAATACCTCTTAGAAAATTTAAGCTTATTAATGCGTTATTTACGAAGCGATAAAACGGAACTCCTCCTAATTAAAAATTAATTTAACGATTTAATAATAAACCATTTAATAAAGCTTTAACATTATCAAAAAACGATCCTTTAATTAAGGGAGGAAAAACGATTAACGCGTAACCGTATACATGTCTTTTATACGCCTTAAGTAAAAAAGAATAATTTAATAATAATTTACTAAAAAAGTAAAACCTTAAAACTTTAGGAAAAATAAATAAGACCCTTTATTATAAGAATATAAGTTAAACGATTCTTATATTAATTTTATAATTTAAATAAATTTATTATCGGAAAAATAACGTATTATAAAAATCGCTTTAAACGTTTTTTTTTTAAATAAGTTATTTTTAAATAAATAATAAGTTAATCTTACCCTTATAATTACGATTATAAAGGAAAAGGTTAAAAAGGAAAAAAAATAAATAAGTGTAAAAAAGGAAAAAAACGTTTATATTTATATTTTTATATTTCTTTTATAATTACATTTTTATAATTTTCCTTTATTTAATTTTTCCTTTATTAATAATTTTATTTATTTATATTTTTATCTTTTTTTTTTTTTTTATTATAATCTCCTTTATTATTATTTTATTTATTAAAGTTTTTTTTATTAACGTTTCGTTTTTTTTTTTTTTTTTTTTTTTTTTTAAAACTTTTATTACTTTCTTTTATTCTTTTTTTTTTTACTAAAAATTATAAGATTTTCTTTAAAGATATTAAGCTTTATTATATAATTTAAGGACTTTTCTTATTATGTTATTATAATATTATACCTTAAAAAATAAGCCGCTTGCTTAACTTATATCCCCTTTAATAAATATTATAATAAGTGTTATTTACTATAAATAAAATAAAAAAATACAAATAAAAGGCTTGTCTTATAAGGATTAGTTTTAAACCTTTTCTTTTTTTTAATATATAATCTGTTTAAAACTAGTAAATCTTTTCTAATATATAACGTTACATACTAGGTATTAGATAGTTAAGTTAAATGAAGGGATTAAGGTTTAAAATGTTGATGCACGACCTAAAGGAGAGGAATGGGCTGATGGCCTCGTGCGGAGATCCCTGCAAACTTTCCTTAGATAACATTAGATCTGAGGTTCGTGTATTTTCCTTAGCGTTCCCGTTAATGCTTTTTATGTAGGAACATGGGTACGTATGTAACTTCAATGTTTGAACGTTGAAGCCACCTGCCACCTGCACATGTTAGGCACACGCAATATAAGATTTGAGCAGTTAAACCTTCAATATTGAATAAAGTAAAACTTTGAAGTGTTACACATTTTCCTATATCATTAGGTACCAATCACCCAACGTAGTAGTACATACCTACTAGTATAGTACCTACCAACCCTAACCAATTTGTCAGACATTTTGTCTAGATAGTTTTTTTTTAATGTACCATCCATCCCAACCCCCCATATGTATCCTGTTACCCATCCATTCTTTTTTTTATCCCTTTTATCAAGCCAGACCATAAATCCCAAGAAATTACCTAGCACCCAATTTTATGAGTAGCCTGCTCAAACCATCCAGTCTTCCACCCCTCCAGGGCTTCTAATGGCAATATAGCGTGTACCTGTTAAGGACACATCTAATCTAAAAGTTAATCCAAGGAGACCATCCTACACTTGCAACCTTAGCTGCATATAAGGCGACGAGGGCAAGGACCTGAGTGAGCCCAGTGAAAACAATCAGGCCCCAATAAGCACCGCCAGCGGCATCAACAACAACCCCGGCAATAGGGAGACTAAGCAAAACAGCTATGGAAACGACTGTGTAGCAAGTAGCATAGTACCGACCATAGTGCTGCGTATGACACAACTTTCCAACGCAGACCGGCGTGATGCTAATGTTGTTTCCGGTGGAAAACCCGAACATGAGGGCGAATATGATCAGGCCAGGAGTCGTGTGGCCGAATGGCCACCATACAACGTAACACGCAAAGACTGTGACACACATCGAGATCATGTTCGTGTTAAAGTGGCCAATCTTATCCGCCCACCAGCCGGGCAACGCGCGCCCCAACACTGATGCAGCATTGAGAATAGGTAAGATCTGAAAAGAAAAGTCCTCACTAAAGCCGTTCGCGAGCGCATAGCTCGAAATGTAAGCAAGTGGGATAAAAATTCCAAACTCCAGGAAGAAGACGCCTAGGGTGAGGAGAAGAAACGGCTTCTCCTTTAAGATGCGGAAGTCGGGGTGTGGACTGGCATTCTTAGCGGGCGGGAGCCTTTTCTTAACTAAGAGATTGGCAATGGTGAGTAAGAAGAGGCAGAAAAATCCTAGGATGCGAATTGACCATCCCCATCCAACTTTATCAATAAGGTTCTGTATTAACAAAGGCATTACTACGCCGCCTAGGCCTCCGCCTGTGCTTGCAAGTCCAGAAGCAAGGCCACGACGTTTACGGAAGAAATGTCCTACGGCTGTGATGCAGGGAGTATAGAGAAGAGACGTTGCCACTCCATTGAGGATGCCCCAGGCGAGTACGTAATGCCAGTATTCTGGAATAGGTCAGCTTACACGAATCGAATGACTGAAGTAGGTATTGCACTCACCTGTGCATACGCTAAATAGCATGACACTCGCGACAACACCAACACTGCCTGGCCCGATCAACCATCTAGGTCCATACCTATCAAAGAGTGGACCGATATAGATGCCACAGAGAAAGCACAAGGCCGTGTACATGGAAAAAACCCAGCTGATGATGCCCTCGTCGTAGCCGGAGAGCTGATGGGTCGCAATATAGGTCTGGAGCGTTGCAATGCTATTCATTAGTCCCAGTGAAGCCAATAGGCCACACCATGCACCGAGGACGACGAGCCATGCCTCAAGACCGCCTTCGGGATAGTGTTCATCGCCTAGGAGTGTCTCATGCCCAGAGCTAGAGTCAGACTTATCAGAGGCGGGACCGTACCCCTGGACAAAGAATGGGTCCGGCTTTTGAGTAGGATCGAGATCGGCATGTCCCTTTTCGACGTAAGCTAGATCCTGGATCTCTGTGATAGGAGAAGGTAGCGGGCTATTTGATTTGTCCGTTTCCTCCATCACCCTGACTGGGTCGGTTGACAAGGTAGGATATATTAAGTATTACTCTGAGCCCCTGAGGACAAAGTGCGTATATTCAGGTATGTCTATAAGCTATATAAGAACAGCAGCAGCTTACAATCTTAAGATTGGATGCAAGCACATTTAACATGTTCGAGCGCCTAGATCCACATTAGCCTTCAAAGTCGACCGAACCCCGGGGATATCAAGGTTACGATCCGTCCTCGGAGCCAATATACAGACCGCACATTTTGCCAACCCCGCTGCAACCCACTTTGGGCAGTGGTCGAGTGAGAAAGGTGTGGAAGGCGTGATATCGCGTTCTCTCTGCATATTAATTACGTCTCGAAAACTCGTAACCATGCGGCACCTAACCCTTAAGAGGTCACTCACCTCCACCATGAGATTAAACTCACGATCTGCCTAGGCCGGAGTTAAACCCGAAGCCCCAGAACTCCCTGCAAGATACCCAACAAGCTGCTGTTGATGAGCGATCCTCCCATTGCCACTCGACAATCCCATAGCCATCAGTACCAAGGGAACGGTGCGTTCCTTGTCTAAGGAGATACATATGGCTAAAAGATTTAGTCAAAAGTGACAGGAGTGACATGCATACCCTCAGCGACTACGGTATGCAATGGATAAGCGTTCTACGCTTCCCAGCTAATAGGAACCGAGCCGTTATCAAAAAGTCATCAGGGGAAATAGCTCCCGTAACTACCAACCTTATGATTTTTGATGAGCTCAATCTTGGTCGTCTTCCACGTCTTCAATCGAGACTTTTGGCGGCCCCATTGTAGAACTTGACATGTCATCTTGGGTATGTGTAGATTTAAGGTAACCCTCTCTTTCTAGGCGGTCAGCTTCTTCAGGCTCCATCAGGCCACTCTGACCCTTGCTCTTTTCCATCTTCATGCGGACTGCCGTGGGCATGAATGCGCTGGCAGCTTCCTTCCGTAAGTCGCGTACCATCGGCTTCGCTTCATACACCGTTTTTGCTTCTATCGGCACAGGTGGTTGCTTCTTGTCCTGATCTTGCTTGTCCTGGCCTTGCTTGTCTTGACTTTGGCTGTTTCGGCCCATTCTGTCTGGGCCACCTAGGGGCGTGTCGTTTGCATTTGCATTCCGGGCTGCCCTGCGCTTCGCATACCACTCGTCTAATATCTCCTTTGAAATCGGGGGAGGAGTGTCTCGGGGCATCGGTATGCTTTTGACATCATCCGGCACATCGCTGTCGCTGCTCTCAGCATCACGGCCGCCTCTTCTCCGCTTGCCTAGGACACTATCGTTTCCTCGTCCATCGCCTTTGAAGCCACCGCCACGACCAAAGGTTGGTGCTCTATCGCCGAGCGCCTCCCTCGCTTTTACTACTGCTTTCAGGTCACGTTCAAGACCTTCTAATACGGTTTCTTCGTGCTTCGTGAGCTTGCCGCCGCTAGTCGTAATCTTTTTGAGGTCGTCGATTTGCTTTTGTAATCTCTCGGGGTTTCGGTTTGCGAGCTTCTCATTTCGCCTCGTAGCTGCTTCTGCCTTGCCTACGAACAGATCATTAGTATATTTTCGATGCTCTGTTCAGCCATTGATCAGTATATATGGTCAATGCCTACCTTTCTTGATTTGTTTGGCCTTTTCAGCTTTGCGCTGGGCTTGGACGGGGTTGAAATTCTTCTCCTTAGGCATGGCTGGTTTCTTTGCAAGAGGAATAAAGAATAATTCAAGGCACTTCCCAGTAATTATAGATAGAGTAGAACAATCTGTTAGAAATTGCGTAGCGATTATAAGGGGCAGGAAGTATGGATTAATGGAGGACGTATAAGGTAGGCGGTATCTTCAAGCAGAGGGAAGTAGGTACGTAGTTATAATTATGGGTTCTTCCAGTTGAAGGCTTGTAGCAATAAATTCAGCCTTGTGCAAGTTCCGAAATTGCATCACTAGCCACTTTGAAAGTATGACACAGTGTGGGATTTAACTATAACGGTGTATAGGGCCCACTATATCAACAATAGAACTGATAACTAACGAGACGATAAGCAACCCTGCTACATACCCTATGTCGGTACCCTACTAGGTACTAGGTAGAGAGATAACTAACCGGGATATGCATTCTAAGCTGGTATTCTGGCCGTGTCCAAGGGAATACAGGCGCTAATAATAAACAGCCCTGGAGGTAACCCGAGATCCAAGCTGGGAAGATTTAGGATGTTTCACTTAGCGGCTGCCGGGGTGACAGTGTTGACTTCGTGTGCCGGTGTGCGACCAGTGTCCTGCCCAGGTGTTGAATGTTGTTGCCGCAATTGTTCAAGAATTCGAGACCCCGCCATCCCCAAATTCTAAAAATTGCAGCCCAATTGGGATCTTGCGATTTTGCGATTTCGATTTTTTGTGTTCATTCTTCCCAAGCAGAGGCAGGCATGTAACTAACAAAAACAAGCATAAGCATCTTTTGGGTCGCCTATTACTAGTGATCATCCATCGTGCATTTGTACATACATGGAGTTTGGATCTTTATTCTTACATCTTGCATATTCCCATATTCCCATATTCCCCCATATTCCCCCATATTCTCAAGAGCATTGATCTTATTGTATTCGATTAGATCAATTGGCCTTGTTTTCTTTCTTGTGTTGTTTGTCCCTTGTCGCGCGCACAGCTTCCCTGCTCTCATAGCTGGAAGCCCCTCCATCTTTACCCCCCCATCTCCCTCCCTCCCTCGCAACAACTTCTCTTCCTCTCACGTCTTGGGAGATCAGTTTTGTTGTCGTGGCCTTGCCTTGCCTTATCTTGTATCGCCTTGCCTTAGTCAATAGTAATTAGTTATGGCAAGCTTTCTATCCAATATGTTTCCTACTCAGGCAGTCAAAGACGGGAAGTCTTTCCCGTCAGAACTTCCTGCCACGCCCACCAAGAACAACTTCATTACTCCCATCTCGACACCCCTAGGCAGTCCAAGCAAGAGAACACTTCCTCCAGGAGCCAATGAGCTTCCTAGCGCCTTTGACAGTTCCTTGAAATTGAATCCCGTCTCCCTTGATTCTCCCGTCGTGAAGCTTGGTAGACCTCAAAGTGGTGCCCCTCTATCACCAACCAAAAGCAACCTTCAGCCCGCCGACGATGGGTACTTTACCACAGCTTCCCCTAATGTGGATAATAGCGTCATCCACAAGAGCGGAGATTCTCCAGGCACCCCATTGAAGAAGCAGGGACAAGAGAACACGCCACCGTCTAGAATCCCCGTGCGGGACTCTGTGTACCAGCACAATCAAGCTGCTCTATCGCGCCAAGAGCTCTATCAACTTCGTGACACCAAGACAGCAACGTCTACCACCAAGAGATTTAACACCACTCGCGGTCTGACGCCTGAAGAGATGGAAATCTTGAAGAAGCCCAACGTGCGCCGTCTAGTCAATGTCACCCAGCTATGTAAGACCGTGTCCCGCTCGCCCGCCAGCCTGCCTGCCCACCTACCCACCTATCTATCTACTTAGTAGGTGGGCGATCACCTTTGCACCGCTAACCGCCTCTTTGCAGACTTCCTAGATTATTACTTCGACCTACTCACCTACGTCGGCGCCAGACAGACACGACTGAACGCTTTCAAGGCAGAAGTGCCCGCACCGCCCGAGACCAACGAAGAAGAATATAACAAGTTGTGGCAGAAGTACACCGGAAGAGAGCGGGCCGCCCTCCGCAAACGCCGCATACGACTTCGACATGGCGATTTCCAGATCCTCACCCAGGTTGGTCAGGGAGGCTACGGGCAGGTATTCCTGGCTCAGAAGAAGGATACCAAAGAAGTTTGTGCTTTGAAAGTCATGAACAAGAAGTTGCTCTTCAAGTTGGATGAGATTAGGCATGTCCTTACGGAGAGAGACATCCTAACCACCGCCAACAGCGAGTGGCTAGTTCGCCTCTTGTACTCCTTCCAAGATGACAAGAGTATTTATCTTGCCATGGAATACGTACCTGGCGGAGATTTCCGAACACTATTAAACAACACGGGCGTCCTATCCAACCGCCACGCTCGCTTCTACATTGCCGAGATGTTCTGCTCCGTGGATGCACTCCACAAACTAGGCTACATCCATCGCGACTTGAAGCCTGAGAACTTCCTCATCGACTCGACAGGCCATGTCAAATTGACTGACTTTGGTTTGGCTGCGGGTAATGTCGCGTCATCAAAGATCAACTCAATGCGTATCAGGCTTGAAAAGGCTTCCGAGACAGATGTGCCATTCGGTAAGGCCATGGAGCAACGAACCATCGCGGAGCGTCGAGAGGGCTACCAGACCATGCGTGACAGGGACTTAAATTATGCAAAGTCCATAGTAGGATCTCCGGACTACATGGCTCCTGAAGTACTCCGTGGCGAAGAGTACGATTATACGGTTGACTACTGGAGCTTAGGATGCATGTTGTTCGAGGCTCTCACAGGATTCCCTCCTTTTGCAGGCTCTACTGCTGACGAGACCTGGCACAATTTGAAGCATTGGAAGGAGGTGCTCAAGCGCCCAGTTTGGGAAGACCCTAACTATTTCCTAAGTAATCGTACCTGGAGCTTCATCACTACGTAAGTCTTTGGGAAAACAACTTTTTGAGAGGGGCGAGGCTTACCAGTTTTAGGTGTATCAATTCGAAATCGAAGCGGTTCACCAACATTAAGGATATTATCGACCACCACTACTTTGCAGAAGTAGATTGGAAGAGCCTCAGATCAACCAAGGCTCCCTTCGTCCCAGAGCTAGATTCGGAGACCGATGCTGGTTATTTTGATGATTTCACCAACGAAGCTGACATGGCCAAGTACAAGGAAGTCCATGACAAACAACAGGCTCTCGAGAGCATGGCCGATCGAGACGAGTCAATGAACAAGGGCCTCTTCGTCGGATTTACTTTTCGCCACCGCAAAGCTACAACGGAAGATGGTAGTCCGAGAAAGCGGATCCAGACCGAGGAGACGTTTGGCACGATGCTTTAGTGTAGGCGTCCGCTGTCTAAATTCAGAAGGCGTTGAACTGCTTTATTTGACTCTAATGATTCCATCCTTTTCTTTTTTCTTTCTTACCACAATAATATTTGGCGGTAAATGTATAGGTAATTGCCAGGCAGGGTAGTGAAAAGAGGCTGGTACGAAACGGCATGCTTCGCATATGCTTCGGAGCAGCTCCTCGAGAGATTATCTTTTCGTTTGTTAATCGGTTGGGAAAGGGGTCTTCGGTGGAGGCTACGCAGGCTTTTGACTTTAGGGAGGCGTCGCTAGGTTTCGAGCATGTTGTGCTAGGAGTTCCAGAGAAATGGTTTAATGGTGGAGGGCATACGCGTCAAGTTCCGGTATGGCTGCTCTGAGGGCAGTTATAAGACTGTGACGTCGAGGAAGACGAGAGAAACAATACCAGTCGTGTACAACAGTGTCTCAATTGACTATTCTTGATTCTATTTTGATGAAACTAATTATCTTCGTTGATAGCTCAGCGACGAGCTCATGCTTACGTCCTTGATACTTATTGAGGCGATAAACACTGAAGTCTTGATACATTGCCCAACGCTGATGCTTATTAGGTACTTACCTGAATAGCATGCTTCACAATGGCATTTGGTATGACGAGATACCTATGGGATTTCCAGTATGGTAGCGTAAGTTCAAATCCACATAGATCATTTGTTGGTTTATTTTATCCAAGTTGGACTTGAATTAGGGTTATATCTCGCCTACTGTTCATGTACGGATAGAAAATGGGTTCCTGGTGTACGTGTACCTATGTAAGGGGCGATGACAAGGGATTTTCAGCCTTCGGGACCGGTGAGCCATGAGGCTTTTTCCCTTTAAGTCCACACAAAGTCACCGAGGCGGTTGCTAATTGGTTACCTACACAATGGGGATGAATGAGCTTCACCCGGCTTTTCCGGACGTCCCCAAGATCTGACCGACCCCGCGGAACGTAACCTTGAAAGCTTTCCATTCATAGGTGACTTACACAACCCAGTTTCCTTTTACCTACACAAGGACAGGATAGGATAGAATGTCCTTGGCTTTGGGGTGACTGACGAAGCTCGAGATCGCTCAGCCACGCGGGTTTGAGGAGCTTATGCTGTGTACCTACATACTTATGCTTACCTGCCTTTACATGTCTAGGACCTAATTCGAGATTATACATATTGTACTGCCCTAGATCCATTAGGTATTATACCTACAACATACTAAGACCGAACCTTAGATGTGGGAAACTCGGGCAACGGGTTCTTGCATTGGATCCAACCTACCTACCAAACAGCCCACGACTTATGTATAGCAACATGGTAGCTTATGTCGCTGTGCAACATTGAATGATACATACTTGCAATACAACCCAGCTCTGGGGACTCTGTATAACTACCTAATACTTAGTAGCTAGCTGAAGACTACGTGGCGGCTCTCGTAGGACATGCATATGGTGTATCGATCCTCCAACCAACCCCAAAAACCGGTCGTACATAACCTACCTACATACATATGCATGACTTCCCTCACTTTATACAGCGGCAGCTTGCCTTTGTGGACGCGCGGCTTTCCCACGCTAGTTAACGTTCACGCACGCGGGCGTTCTATTTTTTTTATTTTTCTTGGGATTAAACATAGGGAGGTAGGCATTGTTTTGAGAAGCTTACATTGCCTCCATCCCATCCATCCACCCATCCCTTTGTGTGTGTTTGTGTGAGCTAACCCGGGCGCCAGGGTACCACATGGAGAACGCGCAACTCTATTCTTGTCCTCCACTCACCTACCTAGGTAGGTACCTATGTTTTCTCGTTGCTTTGCCTATTAGATCTTCTACCTTCCTTACACAAAAGGTAAAAAGAGCAATTACCGAGCCAATCTATCGTAAGGAGGCGTTTCTTGGGAAGGGGGTTAGGTTGATCACACGCTCCGAAAGCTTAGGTAGGCTGGCTGGCGTGGAAGGTATGTAGGTTAGGTGAAAAGGGCAAGTGGATGACGAAACAGAAGGCTCTTCGTTGGACAAGACCCATACCTATACACGCACACACATGGACACATCCGAATTACGTGACGCTCGTGGGCTTTTAGACTTCTATGACATACGTCTCAACTGCCTGTCTGCCCGTCCCGTCTTTGTTCAGCCGATGAAGGGGAGGGGGGCTACGTAGGCCAAGTAAGTAAGTAAGTAAGTAAGCGTAGGTAGGCAGGAGTTATAAGTGTATGCTCTGCTTTTCTCGACACTGGTTACCTTTTTTTCTTATATTCGGTTCCCACAACTCTGTCGGGTTTATAAAAGAAGCTTTACTTACCCATCTTGTTGTTGCTACTTGAGGCTAAGGATCGAAACGAAAAGAGCAACTACACACTATATACATACACTTACACGACTGACATCGTAGAAGGAGAAAAGAGCGAAGAGAGAAAGAGAAAGAAAGATATATACATACCATATACGAAGTAAAGGAAACTGAGAAAGAGCCAAGATGAAGGCATCGACTGTTGTTGCCGTGCTGGCGCCTTCAGCCGCCTCCGCGCAGTGGTGGAGAGGTGCCCCTGGGTGTGCTGTAAGTGATTATCCTATTCCCTTATCCTATCCCATTATCCTATCTCATATTCCGTCATCCTCTACCCGACCGCCCTTAATATTCATAATACCTCCTCATTTCTCTCTCTCAACTCATACCCACCTACCTTACCTTACCTACATACCCCCCGACAACAATCCAATTACTAACACCCCTTCCAGCAATCCTGCCTCTCCTCCGCCTGGTCCACCCTCACCTCCTCCCCCACCTCCACCGTAACCATCACCGCCGCATCCAGCGACTGGCCCGCCCAATCCGCCTACTGCGACGCCTCCGGCCCCGGCCCCAGCGTCGGCTCCTGCATCTCCTCCGCCTGCGCCGCCTCCTCCTCCGCCACCGCCTACGAGTCCTACTCCTCCCTCTCCTCCTCCCTCTGCTCCCGCTACGCGGAGTGCACGTCCGCGGGCAGCACCGGCCTGCGCACCGTCACGCTGAGCGCGGGCCCCGTCACGTGGGCCGCGCCGGGGGGGTGGGGGTCGAGGTTTGGCAGTGGGGCTGGGGGACGAGGCGGCGGGCCGGGATGGGGGGGCAACGGAGGGGGGGCCAATGCGTCGGGGGACGCGTACAGCGAGTACTGGAGCGAGTGGGCGTCGGCGTACAGCGGGTCGCAGACGTGGACGGGCGGGGTGGCGACGGTGACGGGCTGCGCGTTCGACGGGTCGCCCTGGTTCGTGGGGCCCGGGTGCGGGTGGAACGGGCTGGGCGGGTTCGACGGCTGGGTCGGGTGGGGCTCGGGGTGGAGCTGGGGGCCGACGACGACGCAGACCGTCACGTTCACGACGACGGACACGGCGGGCGCGACGACGACGGCGACGGGGTTGGCGGCTGTGGCGCTCGCGGTCAGCGGCACGCTGACGACGAGCACGACGCTTGGCGCGCCGACTGCGACGTCTGGGGATGAGAGTGCGGCGGGGAGGGTTGCGGCGCCCGGTGGTGGGGGTGCTGGGTATGTTGGTGGAAGGGGTGCGGGAGGGTCGGCGGTCACGGGGTTGATGGGGTTGGCGCTTGCGAGTGTGCTGGTTATTGCTGGTATGCTGTAAGAGGAAGAGCGCTATTCCTCTTTACTGTTCACGTCCGGCTACGTACCTCGAATCGCTGCCTGCATAGGCACTTACGCACTCTCACCCCTGTCCTGTCCTGTCCTCTTCTCGTTTCGGGGGTTATCTACCTGCTTAGCTGCCTATCCTGAGTTATGCCTCTTCCCTGTACATAGCTGTCTAGGCTACCTGGTTCTCTAGGCCGCATGATGAACAGGCGGGGTGTTCAGGGGCTAGTGAAATTAAGGAGGAGCCGAGGTTTGTGTATTCCGATTGATAGGGCTTGTATGGAAAGTCTGGTCTTACACCGATATCGATGATGATGTGTAGTTATTAGATGCGGAATATGAAAAAGTTGTTATGGCTGAATTTTTGCACGGAGTTCAATCTTATCTCATTGCTCGAGGTCGTTCGTTCTCTTTGCTCTGGTGATGAAATGTCTAACAAGGGACCTGAGGTAGTTAAGGAAAGGGGGGAAGAAGATTTATCATAAAATATGAATTATATTATTCACCATAACTATCTATTACTTAATTCCTATGTCCTAATGCCTTCCTCGTGTTCGCATCGAATATAATACTGTTGCATCCATTCTCCCTTGCCCTATACCCTAGATTCCTTTTTGTACGCCTCTACGACTACCTATAGTTGACTGCCATTACGCTTTATACCTATATACCATCATAACTACCTACGTCCGATATTCCTCGTCAAGCGGAAACAAGATACTGGTGCCGACAGAACTCGATGATGTACGCCACCCCTGGTCTTCTTGTTCATGACCATGTCCAAGTACATGCTCTGGCTCTTTTGGCTTTGTCTCCGTATCCATACTCTCCCCATAACTTTCCTCTGTATCTGGATTTACAGTGTATACCGTACCCTTCGACCTCCCTGAATCAAGACGCTCACCACCATACGTAGTGGCCGGTAATGTCTCCAGCACCAGCCCTCTTTCTTGTTCCCTTTCCATTTCCCATTCCCTCTCTCTTTCCCTTTCCTTCATCCTTTCTCTCTCCCTCTCCCTCTCCCTCTCACCTCCCCGTCTCTCAGCCTCATCCATCCACTCAAAATTCTTATTCATATCTTTTTCCCTCTCCATCTGACCCCCCCTTCGTTCCGTCTCATCCACCCACTGAAACTGCGTAGTCGTCTCCCTCAGCACCCTCAAGTCCACTAGCTGCGGAGCGGGCGGAGGCGTTCTCAATGCCGGGGAGCTCAAGTTCGCTTGTCCGCCGAGGGTGTACAGCCCCTTTTTCTGTCGGAGTGGTAGGGATGGCCCTGCGGAGCGATCGGCGTCGGTATTACCGCCACTACTATCGCGAACAGCACTAACTTTCTCCCTGCTATCATCGCGGCGATGACGTCCTCGCTCTGGAAGGGTGATGGTGTGGTTGGCGTTGGCGTTAGGAGCAGGCACATGGGAGGACCTCAGCGCATCGTAAGACCGCTGCGACCGCGCCTGTCCCGGCGGTGGTAGCGGCGGGAGCGGGATCGAAGGCGGTCCCGTAGCCGGCGGCTGGAACGGCGCGGATAATTTGCGTCGGTGCCACGCGCGCTCGCTGAGAGTGTGGTCTGGGCGAGCGGCTGCGCTGGGGGTCGTTACTGTTGCCGGCTGTCCTCCTCCACCACCACCACTCCGCCCTCCCGCTCCTGCTCCTCCTCCTCCTGCTGCTGCTGGGCCAGAAGAAGCACCAACCCCCGGGTTCCGCGGGACATTAAAAACAAAATCAAACGGCGCAGCGGGCGCCCTCGTCGGCGTATGCGTCGGCGTCGACGTCGCGGACGACGGGAACAGGCGCCACTCCACCGCGGAGCTCGTCGCCGACGTGGGCGCGCGAGACGGCGACGACGACGGTGAGTTTTTCGGCGGGACGGGGGGCCGGAATTCGGAGAGGAAGTCCTGGGAGGACGAGAGGGGCGTTGCGAAGCGCGAGTGCAGCCCTGGGTACCGTCCACCGCTGCCGGACTCGAGCGCGGGAGTGGTGGGGGGGAGGGCGGAGATGCTGACTCGGGCTCTCTTGCCACCGCCGCCGCCATATCGTTCGTCGTGCTTGTCTAGACCGCGCGGTGGGTTTACTGTGGTGTCGATGGCGCTGGGCATGGGGCGTCGCGAGACTTGCTTTCCTTTCTGCTGCTGCCTCTTGCGTCTGCGGGCCCGGAAGCATATCACCACGAGCGCGCCGAGGAGGATAGCTACGGAGAAGGTGCCGGTTATGGCGGCGATGGTCGAGGAAGCAGCTGGTGCACCTGGCGTCCCGGGTGGTGGCGGTGGTATAACCGTCGTTGATGCCGATGTCAATGCGGCGGGGGACGAGATGATGGAAGCCACTCCCGATGCAGCTGTTGTTCCGGCTTCCTCTGGTACAATAACAGAAGTATCTGGCGATTCTAACGGTTCGGTATCATCATCTCCAGCGATCACCGGGTCTCCTGGAGCTTTGAGGAGGGCGGTGGCTACAGCTCCAGAGGGCAATAGGGCTTCATCGTCGATGCTATTTTGGCTCTTGTCCTTGCCCGTTCCTTCGACATCTTCGTTTATACCATGGATACCATAAACTGCGAGTTTGTCTGTCCCTCCACAAAAGTGTCTTCCATCCCCGGTGCAAGTTATATTGCAATCTTCTGGTGAGAGTTTGCGGGCTTCAGGCACGAGCTGTGAGCCGCACAAGCACTCGCTAGATAGCAACTGGCTGTTAGTATATTGTACGCCTTATAACACTTACAGACTACGACCTTACCTTCCATTCCTTAGACCAACTACTCCATAGCGATCCGGTGACTCGCCTGGCTTCTCACTTGGGGGTTTCAATCCAGCACAGGCCTTTACGCAGGCATTTATCGTCAAGTTATCAGACGATACAGCTGGTGGTTTGGCTTGGCCTTGTGGTCCGAAAGGATGTCCTCTCCAGTCACCAGTCGGGTGCTGATAACATCCTAGCAATGAAAAGGCGGAGTCTCCTGGTGATAACGTGGGCTTGTATGCTAATGTTGTAGTGATCGTGATCGTTGGCAACTCTCTCGCAGGCGACCCGAACACCCCCAGCTCTGATGTATCTCCTCCTGTCCAAGCTTCCTCGCCTTTTGTCCGGAATAAGAGCCCGCTCCATATGAGCGTCTGTAGACAGAACCGCCTCGAACTGAATTCTGTCGGTAACATTATCGATTATCATGCCGACGAGATTCACATAGCACATGAGAAGCCGTTGCGCATTGCGCCCGGGAGGGACTCATGTCTGCTTTGGCCTTTGTCATCTCCATCGCTTATTGGCGTCATTCAATACACAAAGAGATGGCCACCAAATGTGAGCTGGACAAAGGCTCGAGCCTCGAATGCGGCTTTATAGACCCATGCCGATCAATTGAACAAGCCATTCTCGCGGATGGGAGCAACCCTTATGTCCAGAGGTGTAACGAACTTGTTTATTTTTGTCTGTCTTAAGGCTCATAGTGAGGCGTACACTACTTACTAGGTACACACGAATCTCAAAACTAGCAGCCCAAAAGGTGAAAACATAACACAGAACATTCAGAAAGCGCAAAGACGGATGACCATGCACCTTTATGGAGATTTGAGATAGGATTGGACAAGGCTCATGACGGAAGTCCGTGTTGACATTTCCTAAGATAAGGCGTTGATTGCGTGATTATGAATAGAAACGAGATAAGAGTAATAAGATCGACGAAGAGGTAGAGCCTCCTCCTATTGATGAGCCCCAGCCCTATGTATTTTCCATACCTACCTACATACATGCTACTGTACGTACATACCTGGTATTATTGTACCGCTTCGTGCCATACAGCGGTCGTCGATATCTCTCTATCTCAGATCGACCCCGAGATATGGTTATCCAGCCCACACTTTCTCCTGCATGAAGAATGGCCTACTGTGCATGGGAAGTATCTATCTAGGTACTTACATACATACCTAACCTACATACATGTATGTATGTAGTCCAAGAAAAGATTTAAGAAAATAACCCTGAAGACCAAATTTGCCATCAAATTACACCACAACCAGGAGCTATTATGTACATTTTTATATATTCTACCTACGTTTCAAGTGTATTTTATTAATTCTTGTTTCCCAGGTGGAGCAAAACGGGGGAACCCCGATGGCGTAACTAGACGGCATTTTGATTTCAGTTGGCAAATTATTAGGTAACAAGAAGCCAGTAAAGGGGAGAGCGAGTCCATTGAACAACTTTGGGAATATTTTCCTAGTTATCAATTAAATACGAAAAAAGAAATCCTGATCAAAAAAAAGAACAATATAAAAAGCCCGTCAACTCGCCCTGTTTATGAGTAAACATCCTCGAAATGTTCAAAATAAAAGCAAAAAAAGTCGAGGTTGGAGATGTTTCCGTTAGTTGCCTGCTATCTGTACCTACTAGGCTAGGTAGGTAGGGTAGGCTATCTACATGTAGCAATCCCCTCCCAATCGACGCTATCGCGGTTATATCTAGATGGAATCAACAAAAAAGTCATCTACATGAAGTGACCCCGGTCACCTGCCGCATTCGAGCGTCACCAAAGATAGGCAAATCGTCTAATCACAGGCAAGACGATGACCATCTTGCGTCTATATCTTCAGATGGCTTCCCCAGCTTGCTTAGGTACCCAGGTGGTCTGGACTTCGAGGGCTTGAGGGCTTGAGGGCTTGAGCTTTGGAGTGAAAAGGACTACCTTGGATAGGTACCTTGGCCTTACTAACTTCATAGGGCCTCGTCGACGCCAAAATGCCGTGGATGGGTGATAAGGGAATGTCGCAGCCAGCAGCTAGCAGCATACGAGTTGGAGCTTCGCCATCTCGCATTAAACCTTACTTACATACAGATTCACGATGATTGGCCAATGGTTGGGGATCGCCCTTTTTTACGCGGGGTCCTTTTTTTTCTGTACAGGTTATAGGGGGGGATCAGCGAACACGTCGTGACCTCTCCGCGAAAGAAATCAGCCAGCAAGACATCATCCGTCCGAAGCCACTCGGCGCTTGCCTAGCGAAGAAAATACAAACACACACACAAAAAAGCAGGAGATGGAATGGGGTCGCACGACATCATGGGGGATCAGTCAATCAGCAGCAGGTGACCTCACGATCGACCGGCGATTTTTCCCTACCTACCTACCTACCTACTGTATTCATTCTATAGGTCAAGGCCCCCGTGCCTAGATGAACCAGCTGACGAAACGACCCTGTTCGCTTTATGTTCCTTTGGGGGAAACCCCCACGCCCGGTTCATCTCGTCTATGGGGACGAACCCCCCCCTTCTCTCTGTCTGACAGGCTTCTATGATGCTGCCGGCGACAGAAACGGGAAACCGAGGCCAACCACACGACGGAGGGGCAAAAAAAATCAAACCGAAGAAAAAAAAGAAGGAATTAACTGCATACGTACATGCGTACATACAATACAGTACCTACTACATACTAATGTATGTAGGTATGTATGTATGTATTCGGCCAACAAGACTTGAAAAGGGCAAATGCGAATTTTAATGCCTGGTCCCCATTACGCACGCTTTGCCCGTCTTGGTAAAATACCGCAGTGGCTATTTGCCTTGCATGGACAGTTGAGTGGCTGCCAATTTCGACCAATTCTAGACCGTTGCAGGAAAAAGGGAAATGGGAAAATCTGGAACTATGGAACAACCTTTCGGTTTAATCCTCTATTAGTCGACATCTTCTAACTTCTTTAACGGTGTAAGTGTTTCAACTAATTGAACGAGCCAGTGAGTGAGCGCCCCGTCCTCCCACCTCCCAGTGGCTCCCACACTTCTTCCGCCGTTGGAAAAGCCACTACTGTTCGGGCCGGAAGCAGCAGCAGCAACAGTTGAAGGAAATAAGAAATAAGGCATCGAATTATCTTAAAAGAGAAAAGTCACAAAAGAAAAAATTATGGGAATGACATGACAGAGCTCTAGAACTCATGAGAAAAAAAAGACGGTGGATTTAGTACGGCCGAGATCGTCGGGCCCTAGAGCCCTAACCTTGCGGGTTTGTCGGTTTAATTATGGCTTCGGTACGCGGGCCTTGGGTCTTGGGTCTTGGAAAGGTGCTAGTTGTGGCAAGCTCGTAAGTCGACTATGGTTACGAGGGTTCGCCGAAAAAGAAAACGAAGAGTACTCATTGGTGGGAGGTTCTCGGTCAACCTTCCCAACTAACGGATACCTACTACCTATTTAATATTTCCCACGACTTGTAAATCCGAATCCTAGGACCCGAACGACTCTTGGTTTGGTTCCAACCACTGGACTTGGACCCTCTTCGATGTAACCTCCGTACGCTTAGGAATTGGTAAGGTTATTTTTATATTAAGAAATTGGTCAACTTTTATTGCCATCATCATGCTTGTCACCCTGAACAGCACCCTAAACAGCATCAGTTCAAACTACCCACGACAAGAACCTGTTTTGGGGACAGTAATGAAAAGCTTCTTTACGGCGGTGTCAGGCCTAGGAAACCTCTCCCAACAACTGCCGTGTCAATCTTATACCCAATTCCTCGAGCTAATTGAACGAATTCGAATAAGATATATGTACCTGAAGCGCGTTATACGTAGCTTGGAATCGATCAGCTGTGGATCCGTCAAACTAGTAATTGAGGCTATATTGAACTGTCGACCCACTCCGCCGGGTTTTCAGGGTCCTGAAGCTTCCTCCCAAACAGGGTCGCCATCTCGAAATATCATGAATGGATGAATGCATAATCCGCCAGGACCAGTTTCTCCTTGAAGTACTCCGAAAAAGCGCGCTACGTTGAATTTGGCGATGCCGTTATGCAAGTTCGGGACACACAAGTTGGTAGGTAGGTATTTGGAGCTGGACATACATACATAGGTATACTACCTGCCTTATTGAAGCCTGCCGACCAAAGAGGAAATATGTGGGAAGCTGACTTGGAAAGCTTCTGTTACAGCGCAGTGCTCACGAATCTAGACGTTGCCAAGCTGTCAGATGAGGAAAATTCAAATACATACCTACATACATATGTAGAAACTTGAAGGATATTAACGGAAGCGGCTGTCTATCCTAAACCATGTTGTGGCGCTAATACTACATGTTCGTTCTAAGAAGACACCGGTAGTTTTATGGAGATGCTGTATTTCTAAGTGATTTGGCATGTGACGAAACTAGACATAAAAAGAGTTGTGCCGGTATGTCGGCTTACTGGCGAGCTTCTTGAAAGGGAGAAGCGCACTCCCGTCGGTAACGACCGTAGTGATCATCTTGCGTTGCGTTCCCTAAACGATTATTTTGCTTCTGTGGCAAAACGAAACAAGAACATGAAGTGCGTGTTCTGGCTTGCGGCGGGAGAGGTTGTCACGTTGAATGGCGATGGCTGACTAGCCTTTTACTTATTATTATTCTTCTTCAAGTGGCTGACGATGTCCTTTAGCAAATGCAGCTAACGATCAACTGAGGGGCCCCGGCCTGACTTCCCACGCGAGCCAAAAAAGCAAACAAAGGCTACTAACTTACAGTACTATGTAAAATCCTTGGCGATTTTGCTAAAGGTTTAGTCATGGCAATAGTGCTCACCAGTAGCGGATGGGTTTTCGTCATGCTGTTTCAAACGGGCGGCGGGAAGCGCCGGGGAGTCGGGGTTTACCCCCTCCTTTCTTACAGTTCACTTTCTCGTGAGAAGAGGAGACCGTGTGAGAATGCCGCGAGGCTGCCGTTATATGTCCCGACGTCGTTTAAATTGCCTAGGCCATCGATCGATGGAGAACCGAATAGCGTGGAAGTCGGATGAAAGAGGATGGTATCAACGTATAGTACCGTTGATTTCGTGTTACCGTATAGGGGAAAGAAAACACGACTCGTTGCCCAAAAGCAGAATGTTGCTTGTGAATAGAAAAAAAGGATTCAATGTTCCGCGTGAATTTCAAGGGAAGCAACATATTTGATAGGGCACAGTACCACGGTAGGTATGATGTAGGAGCTCGCCGCCTTCAGGGTCGACCATTAGCCACGTTTCCATTCCTTGCTTGCGGTATACTCCCAAGACTTTAAGAGGCTTGAAAGGGCTTGAAAGGGCTTGAAAGGGCTTGAAAAGGCTTAAGAGGCTTGAAGGAGGAGGGGGTTAGATGGGATTAGATGGGATTAGATGCAGGTGGCCAGTGGGCTCGGCCTTAAGTGTAATAGCCCTGCCCTGGGTGTATTCCGCACCTGCACCTACCTCTCTACCAGAGTTTACCTGTCTCCATTTGAAGCTTCAAGGGTTCGTCGTTGCACTACTACATAATATAGTACCCATGTATATACTGGACTTAGTAGTACATGCACAAAGTGTGGGGGTTCATCCATCCTTGTCCCTGCAAGAACTACATGAGGTACCCTTGTTCTACCATCCTGGTTTGGTGGTTTTGAGCATGCATTGCGCGTCGAAAGTACCATCTACTTCAGCTGTACCAACTAAAAGCTGTACAGACTCTACAGAGTCTACAGACATGGACCTGGTCATCGCTTCAATGTTCGTCTCATTCAATGTTGCAAACCCTTTCCCACATCTGCAGGCCGTCCTACGCTAGTAGACAGAGCTCTTCCATGTCGGAACTCGCTGACCGGTTCTGGAACCATGGGGCCTGGGCCAGCATTGAAGGTATTGTATTGTACAATAACTACCCAACACTGGGTAGGTACTAGTTAGGTAGTATTCCTTTTTTTCTAAACCGAGTCAGCATAAGGCTACTTTATAGCACTTGAGCACTGCATACTTGCTAGGTCTATAGTAGATACCGCCACTACATCTATAGTTAAACACTTCAATGCTATTGATATATCCATGGATGTACATATAGTTCATTGTGTATTGACGTACCTAGTGTAGATTCTTTGCCGAATATATACGGTATATACGTGCTAGCATGGCCCTGCACAGCAAGACAAGACAACGGAAGGGAAGGGTAGCACATATTCCTTCATGTGATTCTTCGCCTCGAGTCCCTATATCCATGTTGGTGAAGTCATAACAAGGGATGACATTCTTACTTAGCTCTTCTTTTATATGTAATACAACGGTTCCTCGAGAGTCGAGAAGCCCGGACGCTTGCCCAAGTCGCATATTAGGAGGTATTTGGTATGTACCCAGGTAAGCTACCTACCCACCTAGGTAGACATTCAATGAGCCCGCTAGGTTAAATAGATCAGGAATCATCTAGGCTATCTTGGATTGGTACATATGTACGTAGTGTATTCTGAGGCTGGTGGCACAACCTCATGCAGAGTTCTTCGCTGTCGAATTGGAAAATGAGACGTACTCATCCACAATTATTAATGGGCAAGGTCAGCAAGCTCAATGGATGACAATGCACTTTTAGAAATTATAAATGAACATAGCATTGCGGCTTCGGAGGTTTGCAAGCAAGGTTGTCTGCCTCGTCGCCGATGGCACCGAAAGTGAAAACCAACAGTCTCTCACAACTCCCTCGTTTTATAGGGCGCCGCAAGTATAACCGTTAACGCTCTTCTAGTGTACGGTAAGTATGGGATTCTCTTTGACTTCTCTCCGACTTTTCCCGATATCCATTTGAACCTTAGTACGGTTAGTACAGAGTAAGTATAGCGCCGATACTAGTCTGTAGGGTCCGAGTGTACTGAGATCTTTATATCAAGCCTCAGTTCGTTTCCCGTCGGTCCACAGATCCCACAGATCGGCGTTAAACCGGACGATTCTCTCACGTTATAGCAACGCTAGTAAATAAGGCCAAGGCCACCCTTGCTTCGTCGTCTAACGCTATAATTGACCATGCAGCTTGAAGTCACCAAAAGCTTGGACTGAAAAGTGACTGATTCCTTTTCATATTCTGGTCTTGACGTACCTGGCGTCTTTCTGGCGTTTACAGCACAGCACCACATGGAATTGAGGTATTGGACCAGCCGAGGTAGGTATACGTGTGCACATGTACATATATATATATATATATGCACGTACAGACATTAATACACTTATTGATAGTACTGCTATAATAAGCAGATCAATACCTCGGTTTTTTCTTGCTTTTTTTTTCTTTTCGTTTTTTGCTGTGCCGCAATGTGCTTGTGTAAGAAAACATAATGTGTACACAGAGTTACAGAGTTTAGTACTTCGTAGGTAAGTGATGGAAGGTTGAAGAGGGGCAAGACAGGCTCGGGCTGTAAGCTACCTAACCTAGGGTAGACTGAGAATGCAATGAACATTTGAAGGACCGGACGGCGGGACCATGGGAGGTAGTTAGAGAGTGGAGGAGGAGCTCTCCAGTGAAGAGGACAGCCCCTCCAGGGCTGGGAAGTACCCAGGCCCTAGGGTAGGTATTGTAAGTACTGGGTACGTGACGTATACGTAAGACCGAGCTGCAGGTGCTGGACGTAACGCATCCATACCTACCTACATATGCGCCTAGCGCAGAAGCAGCTACCTAGCACTTTAGACCCTTTGATGGCCCGCGGCTCGTACAGGCCCCCTGGTTTGTACCCTCTGTTCTTTCTCTCTTTCTTCCCAATTTTGCCTGTATGATATTCCTCCCCTCCGATATTTGGGATTTTAGTGCCTTTCCATTACTCGTGTTCATCAGTCATGTCGGGCAAACCAGTCAGTCGTCAGTAAAAGAGCATCGGGGCAATCTTTATGACATGCGGGTAATTGCACTAAACTGACCTATCTCTTTTTTTTATTCCGGGGTTATGACCACATACGTAGATATATATACGTACATAACTATACCTATACATTATATACGCATTCCTATTACCAGTAGGCTGTAGGTAACACATACAATAGTACTGTATAAGAACCGTTGAAGAAAGTGGAACTTTCGTGTGTTACATGTGGCATGTGTAAGACCTTCCAGCTGGAACTACATGTGTAGATTCAGGTATAAGTTCAGTTGCAACTCCGTTGTATGCCTCATTGAAATAGATTTACAATTTGTAGTAAATTCAAATTCAACGACACATTGAATGAGTCGAGACTCTTGGGAAGTTGAGTACTCCAACTTGGAAACCTACATACATAAATAAGCCTTATTCAAGGATAAAGAGTACTGTAAGTACAACTTACAACTCTCTATCCCTACATCATCCCGGGTAGGTACCACATACTACGCAAATCGTAGCTGGGAGCCCTGGAGAATACCCCCACTACCTACCTACTAGGTATGTCTAGGGCCTCAATGTTCTTCTCCAGCAACATATGTACACATATGTAGATATTTTTCAACCGTAATTTCAGTGCAGATCCACCCCTCGCAAAGTAACTCGCTTCGGCTGCACAAGAAAGCATTTGGGGACCTGGATTGCGGAGGCACCTTTCAGGGAATCCCTCAAACTTGCAATTGTCGTTATGGGATTGGTCCAAGGGTCCAGCCATCAAAAATCGTCAATCCCAAGCAATAATTTAGCATGCTACTGTACTTACACACGCACACTTACCTACACACACACACACACACACACACATAAGAAAAAAAACTGCCACCACCTTACATGATCGAACTCGTGGATGTGCCCACAAGTCTCATGGACTTCTTGGATAACTAACTGTATTATAGCTTAGCACCGGAATTGTTCCAAGCATACATGTATGTACCTACATACTTGACATTTAGTAGTACATACCTACATAGCATAGTACCTACATCGGTACTATACTAGTCACCAACCTAGCCCAGTCCTAGGCACCTTTGGTCCAAGGAATTACCAGCATCTGGCGTATTTGCATCTGCATCCACCTACTACACATCCACCTCCATTACAAAGTCTCAGTGCGCACCCACCACCCATGTCACCCATGTCAAAGCCGAACCAAACTGCCTGGTTGCTCCAGTCCACTTAACTTGCCCTGTCGACCCTGTCGACTGCCCTGTCGAATTTCTAAAGAGCGATGCGACATTGAACTTCCCGAGTTGCTATTGTTGTCGCCGCCTTGCTTGCCTACTTTGCTTGCTTGCCTGCTTGCTTGCTTGCTACTACTATTACCATTACCACTACCACTACTCCTACTCCTACTCCTGCTACTACTCCTACTATTGCTCTCCGCAAAACCCTCGATCTACCTTAGGTATCATACACCACACCCTGTCCTGCAATTCCTGACAATAACGCACGCCGTTGTCGAACGAGACCGAGAGAAGAAAAGAGAAGCAATTGATCTACGCGACCAACTTAAAGAGCTTTACCGTTTACCACAATTTATCATTCTTAATGAGTTTCAACGTTTCTTCTTTAATTTCTATTCCGATCCCGATTGAAGAATCGCAAGGCAAAACGGTTCGCTATACGACCTTCATTTCTAGGCGCTAGGGTCCGGCAAACAAAGTTCAGGATAGCGTTCGGCTTGTGAAGGAACTTGGGCTGACAGCCCAAACCTTGGAACGTGGGGAAACTTGGGAAGGTGACCTGTAATACCTACGAAATATTAACTTCTCCAACTTCCCATACAAATCCATACAAACCCATACAAAAAAAAGAGATTGAGAGGGAAAGAGTTAATCGGAAAGTAGCGAGAAGAAGGAAAGAAGTGAGGAAAGAAAACTAACGAGCCAAGTTTCTTTCCCACTCCTCTTCTTTTCCTTTTTTATTTTTACTTTTACTCTTTTCCACTTTTTTACACAAGTACAAGTATCAGTACCCGTGCCATATGGCTGCCAGCACAGCGTCACCAATAGCGACTTCGAGTCCCTCCACAGCGATGAATCCTACTACGACAGAGCACGACTTTCGCTTCCCGCGAAGACCCTTCGAACCGTCCTTCGGTCACCACACCGAATCTTTCCGGCCGAGTAAGGATAATGCCGACGAGAATAGTCCTGGAGATTTGCGCATACATGAGCTCAACTTAGATATGGATTTTACAAAAACTGACAATCCTGCACACTTCGATTTTCTGCAAACCTCGCTCTTCCCCAACTTACGAAATGGCATGTCCGGGAACAGTGAGAGTTTGGAGCAAATGCAGCAAAATGATCCGCTTGCCACCCAGATTTGGAGGTTTTTTCGCAACACGAAGCAGAGTTTGCCTAGCCAGGATCGCATGGTGAATTTGACGTGGCGCATGATGCATTTGAGTCTCCGCAGAAGGAAGCAGGAGGAAGACGCTCGGTATGTTTGTTGCAGTTAAGGCGCATCATGACTCTAACCATTTCTACAGTCGTAATGCTCTTCGTGAGTACGACAATACCGCTACGAATAATGCCAATGCCCCCAGCGGCATTGCGCAACTCAGGAAAACATCAGATCATAATTATTTACATACGGATCCTATGAATCTGGACGATTTCATATTTCCTGAAAATGTCGCGACACCGGCTGGATTGGCCGCGACACCCTCACCTGATACAAGCAAGCAGGAGGGAGAGAAGCCGGCTCACACGACCGCCGCCGCTATCCCTATCAAATCCCGTAGAAGCGCTTCACAGAACTTCGTTCCTCAATCAGTCCCTGTTCCTCCCCATCAAAGAAATCAGGATGAATTCGCATACGTCACTCGACATCATCGGAAGACCAGCATTGACGAGAGACGAGTGAGTACCACCAAGCCGCCTTGGTATGCTAGAGGGAGTCTATTCGCCCTCGAAGCTTCCCCCTACATGCCTCTAATTAAGTTCTCTATCTTGTCTTTGTATCTGTTCAGAAAATTTGCCGTACATCTATATCAGAAGCTAATCGTATTGTTGTACTAGACTACTACTCGGAATTTGAAGCGACCTGCTAACTTTTCCCCTCATGTTTCCGCCCTCAATAGCAACGGTTATGTAGCCAATGAGCTAGATGCTGATTCTGATCTTCACGAATATTCTCTAGAAAACTCCCACGCGAATGGCAATGCTCAAGTTTCACACCATTCCGGACCATCCTTTCACCTTGATAACTTTCACATGGAAAGTGATCCAATCATTAATTCAGCAGGCCCCTTCCAGCATGGCTTTTCATTCTCACCTTCGACCTCGCCAATGGTTCCCCATGGCCCCTTTTCGAATTTCTACAATCACCATGGCGTTGCTCCAAATTCGGCGAATGGTGCAGATTACTACTCTCCGCCAGGATCTGCGTATCAGTCGGCTGTTTCTACCCCACACCCTATTGTGGAAAATGAGAATATGTTCTTCAGCTCGATGGATGTCCGCCACCAACGAGCACAGAATTTCCGTCATGGCCCAGCATCTTTGAGGAACCAAATGAGCCAGCAATACATGCACCATTCCAACGGCAACTCAATGTTTCATCCCACTACTACTGGGGCAGATTCGTCAACCTCTTTCACCCAAACTCTCACTTTCGGCCACGTTGACCCAAGCCAAGTCTTTCAGCCTGAGCACCCAGTTCGTTCGCCCGGTGTGGGTATGGCACATGAGAATATGTTTAATTTTGGCATCGATTCTGACAATGAGGATGAGGACGGAGGTGCATTCGCTGACCGAAACATGGGAATGCACCAGCCTTTTTCACCTGATAATGAAGTAGGCATGGATATGGGCAACAATCAAAACTCCATGGGGTGGGATGCTGCTTTGCCTGGGCAATTTAGTACACAAGCGGCTCGCTACCCTGGTGGCCCACCCCGTAAGCAAGTCACTATTGGGGGCACGACAACCGATTTTCTAGACTCTGGGGATTGGGACAGTCAAGGCAGCTTGCCTCGTTCCCAGTCATTTAGGTCGGTCAGTGACAGGCGCCAGAAGATGTCTCGTACATCATCGACACCGAGCGCCAACTTGGGCGGCCGTGGAAATCCGTTCGATAAGATGGCCCAGTCGAACCCGAATTCTCCACCAGCAGATGTGTCAGGAACTGTCTCGGGCTTCTCTTCCGTAGCACCCAGTCGACCTGCGTCCCCACCCGGCTCCAAACATGGGTCCACGAACAACCTGCAAGCTGCCGCGGGAGGCCAAGGGGACGGGAACGCACCTACTACTTGCACCAACTGTTTCACGCAAACTACGCCACTATGGCGTCGAAACCCGGAAGGGCAGCCTCTTTGCAATGCTTGTGGCCTATTTTTGAAACTTCATGGAGTTGTAAGGCCGTTGAGTTTGAAGACCGATGTGATCAAGAAGCGTAACCGTGGATCTGGCGCCAGTCTCCCGGTTGGTGGGACAAGCACAAGGTCAAAGAAGAATTCCGGAAATGCATCGGGCCCCGCTTCTGGACCTGCTTCACGCAAAAATTCAACCTTAACTATGTCTGCTGCAAACAATTCATCGCAGGTTACCACCCCGCCATCGGCAACCAACAGGGCCGGCAGTGTCAATGAGGGCGAAAGTCCTGCAAGTGGTGCTGGCGGTTCCGGTGGTAACACGGCAGGCAGCACGCCCACAAGTTACGCAGGTTCTGCCAATGGTGCTGTTGGCGGTAAAGGCGTTGTGCCTATTGCGGCCGCTCCCCCCAAAAATGCACCTGGGCCGGGTGCCGCTTCGCTCCCGCGAACTATCGGCGCCAACGGCTCTTCCAAGCGTCAACGACGTAATAGCAAGAGTACTGGTCCCAACGAATCGTCCACTGTCATGGATATTGACAGTCCCGAGAATTCGACTGGCTCGAACGAAGCAGCTCGCTCCATTGGTTCATCAAGCGGGTTCGCTAGCATATCAAACCCAGGAAACTTGGGCCTTGCTAATAGTTTCGGCATGACCCAAAGACCTATGATGGGATCTGGCATGGTCGGAATGTCGAGTGCTCCTAGTGGTGTGATGAATACCGGTTCTGGCAATGGACCCCAGGAATGGGAATGGTTAACGATGAGCCTCTAAAACCTGTCGGGAAGAAATTACTACATCAAAATCAGATGTTACTTAAAGTGTGGTTTTGGATATCCAACATACGACTTGTTTGAGCGGACCTGCTCAAATTTACTGCATGGAAGGAGTGGCTGTCTAATTTGGTTGTGAGAATGACCTTCTAATGGGGGCTATCGGACTAATTTGCCACGAACGGCCCCGCTGAACTCACTACAGTACGGGGAATGAGTAATCACGATATATCATATACAACGGCGTTGGGGTTGTCTACATTTTTCATCATCGATCGAAACCTATTCTCTACATCGTCCACCAACACGCTCGAGGGGGGTTTCATGTAGCCTCTTGCGTCCACTCCTCGTTCGCTTACATATTTGTACATCACTGGGACTGGGAGTGTCGAGTTGAGTCAGGTTTTCAACTATTTGGAGAGGAATTCTTGAGTGTTTTGCGTCACGATTTCGTCAAGAACGGTTCTATTTTCGCCTTTTGCTTGTTTATTGTTGCTATTGTTTATTATG
This sequence comes from Hypoxylon fragiforme, assembly GCF_022984875.1. Classification (NCBI taxonomy): domain Eukaryota; kingdom Fungi; phylum Ascomycota; class Sordariomycetes; order Xylariales; family Hypoxylaceae; genus Hypoxylon; species Hypoxylon fragiforme. The sequence continues at coordinate 2,703,690 of NW_026054763.1, read as the reverse complement.
TGTAGCATCATACCTACGCACCTAGGTACCTAAAGTACCTGCGATACTTTGACATCGTGTTCTGAGTTGATACTTGGACCACGCGACATACCCTCACGATAACAAGAATTCGACTCATGATGGGACACGTCGTGCCGGTTTCTGGGTGTATGATACTCTTTTGGTGATAGGATTCTTGTCGGGCGGAGAATGTCGGCTCCATCGGGATACACCATGAGGGTTTTTATTCATGTCTCCATGCTTTTTTATTTGCTTTGGTGGCCGGAATTTTGACTTGGCTGGGAATTTTGTGTAGATATGGATGGGATTTGATACCAATTCGTTGTCGTCGTTGTTTGTAGACTGGGGCGCGCAGATCACCTGCGGGCCTGCGAGCATTGGAAGGACGGAAGGAAGGCAGGAAGGGTCGGGTTACGAGCAGGTTTGAGAGCTTTTGATTTTATAAGTTAGATTTCACGAACAGACGACATGACAGGAAGGCAGGCAGGCGAGCAGGCATGTTTACGAGTTTGCTCTCCTCACTCGTTGGTGCATGGGCATGGGAAAGGGGGGTAGGTGTCCTACACACCGAGCCGAGAGCAACTGCTTCTTTCAAGCGCCCCCTTTTCATGTAAATCCGGTTCTGGGTTGCCTACCTGCCAGCTTGCTTAGCTTAGTTGGGCTGAAGACGTTAGACAGACGCTGTTGTGGAAGAGGTGAAAGATCAAGATGAATTAACACACCACTTATAAAGCCATACTTACTTGTTTGCGTGTCTATCTGATGTGATTTCATCAATCTGCGAAATTGGGTACGCACCTAGGTATTCATGAGGTCAGGTAGGCGTAGATCTGAGTGACTTGCGCTCTCCTCATAAATACACTAGACTAGGTACCTACATATGTCAACCGATTATCGAGTATCGGAGTAGGGACACAAGGCGCTGCTGATACTATCTATAGCTTGCTTGGCTGAGCTGGCCTAGGTAGTTCCGTTTCCTTTTCCCCTCTCCCTCTCCCTCTTCCTTTCTCCGCCTTGTCACATCATTGTTGATCTTCATTCTCTTTCTTTCTCTCCCTCCTTAGGCGAAGCGAAGAAAGGGGGGGATTAGGTTTAGGTTTAGGTAAGGGATGGGGGAGGGAGGGAGGAAGGAAAGGGGGAGGTATTTATTTATTTTGATACGGCGGAAGATACATAGGAGATGGATGGATGGATAGAGGGATAGAAGGATAGATAGATAGATAGGCGTTGCTTAACTACAGTAACCTAGGTTAGGGAGTAAGTACCCCCCCCCCCTCTTCTACATATCTCAATGAAAATCATCGAGGAGGTAACTAGATACTAAGCTCTATTAGAGAGTAGGTATGATGATAACCTCTTGAGACTTTTTCACATCTACTGACTACAGTAGGTAGGGTATTTAAGGGCCAAGCAGAAGCATCAGTCAAGCCCGTTATAGACACTAGACAACGTCTTAGACTTAGCTTAATTCCCAAGTTACTTCTTACCATAGCATCACATAGCTTATCATATCACATTAAGATACAAAGCACATCAAATAACAGATGTAGGTAAAATGCGGGTAGAAAGGGCTTCAATTTGCTAGATATCAGCACTGCACTACTTCACCAAACTCGTCGCAAATATGCGTGCATGGGGATTAGACAAGTCCGACATGGCTCGTTGACAATCAGTTCAACGCCAGTCGTCCAAATGTGTCAACTTTGCCGTCATCATGTTCCTGACCCCAAGACAACGCAAAATCTGATATTCCCCTTGCCAATGCGTGCACTGAGTTGAGTTGATCGATCGAGTGTGCGAAGAAGCGACTCGTCCTACCAAGTCCACTATGACCTCTCTCTTATCCCCATTAAGCAAGCCTCTTTTGAAGCCTGCCAACTGGAGTGAGCAGGAAAAATTTCCAACGGGGTATTTTCTCTTTGTGCCTATTCACTTGAACCAGGCGGAGAAGAAATCCCGGGATAAAGTGTGATCTGGGGCCCGATGCCCCCCTCTCTCTCCTGGCATTCATCATCTTCTATTCTCTCCTTAACTTTCCTTCCTTACATGAATTCGTGGCCCCGTCCGAAGTTAGGGGTATACATGACGTGATCTTCTCTCTAAAGGGACTAGGCATATCTCCGTTATGGCTTTGCAGTCCAAACCGAAGGAAAACTCAGCAAACGTAGCAGGGGACTGGGGGCTGGGGCTGGGGTTGGGGCTGATAATAAGGGGCAGGTGCTGTGCTGTGCTGTGCTGTGCTGTGGGTAGAGGGGATCTCTCCTTTAGAGGAACTGGTGCGATAGGATTTGGAATACTAAGGTAGGGGAAGGGGGGCATGGGGATGGGGATGGGGTAATCTATATACACATGGGTCCTCGTGAATGGAGAGTGCTGGAGGGGGAATTTGGGTGCTGGGGTTGTATTGCTGCTGGGTTCACCTCCGAACTTTGTTATACAAGGCTAGACCTAAGTCGGACTTGCTTGTCGGGAGGGTCGAGTGCTGTGATGCGCGGCGGTGCGTTTGGGTGGATTGGGGAGGGAATGATGACCAAAGTAGCAAAGTGCTAGGCTCATGTATGTTGCATGACGGATGTTGTGCCGCCAAGCTGTCGCTTGACCTGCTCTCGAGCCCATCGGGCTGTGTCAATCGTACGTGACTGGAACTCTCGGTTTGTCTTTGTCTCCTTGATCATGGCAGTCACCCAATCTTGCCTAAAAGCCTCAGCAAGTTCGCCGTTAGGGAATGCATCAGCTAGGTCACTAATTCATTTGTTAGCATTCTTCACCGGAAGAGTGTGTATGGTGGTTACGCTTACCCGATAACGCCCATAGATGATCGCATGAGAGATTCACTGCGGTTCATGTCTTGAGATACGATATGGAGCAGTTGGAATATGGACTGCACAAAGGGCTGGAGAACTGCGGCTTTGTGGTTGTTAGTTTCAGTACATTGAACAGTCTTATAAGGTGACCTACTCTTGCCACTTAGTTTCATGGCACCTATAATGCCGCTCCAAGCATCCATGATTCCTTCTCGCAAGGAGATAACATAATCGTAAAGCTCGTAAGATCCATCAGGAGCAGCAGTCACTGTTGCAGCCTGTTGCAAGACTTGGGCAACTACTGAGAGGTACGTCTCAAAATGGCCACCAATGGCATTAGCAATGTCGCCAAAGCACTGGAGAATGGCGGGCTTGAATTGGTTGGAAAGGGTCGTGCTCTAAAAGTTTTGTTAGATGAGTGTTCAGTTTAAATGTCATAAATAGTAAAAAGGAGATAAATAATAGTAAAGGGAGATAGGTAATAAAGGGATACAAACCCTGAGATTATTCAAAAGATAGTTCATCAAGTTGTCGCAGTAAGGCTGGCTGCGCTCGCCCATCGATCGGGTGATGTCACTAACTAGGCCGATGGCCATGGCGCAGAGACTGAGTTCTTCCTGATTGCCAAGTGCATTGTATAGGAATGGCGTAAAAGCATCCATATATTTCGCAAAGTCATCTTCCATAGCATTTGCTAATCCACTTATCGTGGCAAATATGGATTCAGGCACGCTGGACTTGGCACCGGCCGTGCTGAGTATCTGCAGCGACACATGCATGATCCTGTCCCCAAGGGGAGAGATTTCTTTCTCGAGTCGCTGAATGATAGCTTGCATAACACTGCTCAAGCTTGTTTGCATTTCTTCCAAAGCAATCTTGTCCTCAATGCTGACAACCTGGCTCTGCAGAGGGATAGTCTCCTCAAGTCGTTTGATAATCACGTCGGAAAGTTGCGCAATGGCCGGGAAGCTATCAGTTGCTGCATGCTGGACAAATGCGCTGAGAACTTCATAAGACGTAGTACGGACCGAGGTCTCCGCGCCGGCATTCGAAGTCACGGTGAGAAGAGTCTGGACACTCTGGTTGAAATGCGGTGTAAGTGGGTTTTTGACGGCATCAAAGTCACCAGAGAATCGTTCCGCCAGATTCATGAGCGCCCAGCAACAGGACGCGGCCATTTTGATATCGTGAATACCAGCAAAAAGGGATCGGACCAAGGGGTCAAGATGCGTCTCAGGGTCAATGGCTTGCGAACAGGCTTCGGTTATACGTCCTAGGGCGTAGGCAGTAGAGTCCTTGACAAAAGTATGGCTGTCCTCCATCATACTAATCAAGATAGGCAAAGCCTGCTTAACAATGGGCTCAAGAACCTTCTCATCTGGGCCTTCCATAATCGCACCAAAAGCGGCAACGGCAGCCTCACGGAAGTGCCAATCCTCGGATCGGAGGTGTGCCTCAACAAAGTTGATGACAGGAGGGATAATGTTGGGGCCAACAGCCTGAGCATAAAGCTGAAGACATTGATATGCAGCACGCGAGAGATTATACTCATCATCTGTAGCATCCTCATCCTGCTTAGTGAGAAGTTGTAATAGCGTGGGGACGACCTCGGTAGTCGCAACGCGGGCAAAGTTGTAGAATGGACGCATCTGATCTTCACTATCAACCTGTTCAAACATATGTCAGTCTTATTCTTCATCTCAAGATCCCGGCTAGAATAAACACATACCTGCGCGTTATCTTCTTCGATGTTGATTTCCTCCTCGCACACAGTGCTCCAGAATTCCACAGCTAATTTTGCGACATCCTCGTCATCATTCTTCATGCCTAGGATTGTCAGACCAAACAAGGCCTTCTCCATGTAATAACGCATGTTCTCGTAGTAAAGGCCCATGATGCGGTTAAGGCAACCGAAGGCGCCCTGCTGTATGCGCGCATCGTCGGCCTGGGTTGCTTCGCAAACGACTTGCATAATGTAGTTTCGTTCGCCCTCATGCTTGAAGTTGTTACCGACGAACTCGAGGGAGTCGCCGAGTGCGGAAATGGCAGAGAAACGGACTTCTTGGTTAGTCTCCTCCTTGCGGGCACCCTGGACGACTGCCGTAAGAATGGCATTGGAATGCGCGATCAGGGCAGTTCGTAACTCAGAATCTTGGCTTTCGCAGATGTAGCCTATACAAGTCAACGAAGCCTGCTTCTGATGAGGCGCGCCAGCGCTAACGTTCTGAACCAAGACCTGTAGAAGATCTGGCCATTGGTTTCTAGGGAGTTCGATCGTAGCAATAGAGGCGACGACCTGAGCGGCAGCCTGGCCAGCTTGCGCATTGACAGAGGCAAGGGTGTGGATGGCAAGTTCCTTGACGCGATTCTTGGTATCTTGGTCGGTCTGTTGGAGCCATTTGGCCTGTATTTCTTGCTGACGAGCGAATTCGCGGGTTGTGAAGGCGTTCTTCAGGGCTAAACCCGCAGCAACTCGAATGTTGCTCTGTCCATTCTCATCTGACAAGGACTGAACTAGGGTCACTAGATACAAGGGCTAAACAAAGAAGAAAAATACACAGTTAGTTACTCCGCAACCAGCCGATCAGATTAAATATATCAATGGCAACTTACAAAGTTGGTCTCTGCAGCTTGGGTGAGCTGTTGCTCGGCGCCAGTTCGCGTAGCCGCGTCTAGAAAGAGAGAGAAAAAGGTTAGCAGAGGATTGGAGGGGTAAATAGTATTGAGAATAGTGTAGAAGGATAGACGCGCGAGATATTTCGCGGATGATGGGGGTTTTGGGGATTTATTCAAGACTTACCTGGGGACAGAGAGTTACTGAGAACAGTGTTGATATCACTGTTGTCAGCCATGTTGTCAGCGCAAACAAGCTTATACCTGTCTCGTGTTGTAGATAGGATCCAAGCTATCGAGATTCAATCCTAGTTGGTATGTAGGTTGGTGGTATTAAAAGGCTTTTGGTGTGGAATTTACGAAGGGGGGGTTGCTTGCTTGCTTCGTAAAAGTGGACGGTCCGAAACGTCGAGTGGTTTTGATAAAGTCGTGTGGAATTAGCTGCTAGAAAGCAGAAGAATGCCCTTGGTGATTAATTAAGGCTAATCCGAGACAAGTTATGGGGACGTGCTTTTTGTCTTGTGGACGACGTTGAAAGAAGGGAACGAAAAATAAAATAAAATAAAGGTTTGGTTTGGGAGAAAAGGTCGAAAGAAGTTGTAGTAGTGTAGTTGCAGTTGAAATGCAGAGGTTGCCAATGGTTCCAAGGTTAGGTTAGGTAAGTTTTAGAGTGCGCCAGTAGCGACCTTCTTTTTTTTTGGTTCCTTTTTTTTTCTGCTTCCCTAATAAACCTAACGAGGTAGGCGGAGTGATGTAGCGGGTCCCCTCTATTTATTATTATTATTATTTTTTTTATTTTTTTTTTTGTTGACAATCACGAGCCTATACTGTACACCTAACTACATATACTTCCCAAATGATGTTGGTACAAGTTGGTACATATAGGTCGGATAAGGTACTAGGGTAACCAGGTGAATGTACTGGGATGTACCTATAACTTTGGTGCCTACGCTACCAGATAAATTCAATGACGAATTATGTAAGTGCTAGGTAGGTGTAGAGGGGTAGACAAGTATGTACCCTTTTTGTACAATACTTTTTATTTGTTTATGGAGCATGAAGATGTTCAGTGTTCACCTTTACTACATAGCTACATATGTAGTAGTATGTAGGAACTACCTAGTAAAGTGGGATACAAGTGAAAGGTTTATATGGGTAGTAAGTGATAGAATATGGGTTGAACAAAATCTGAGTCACTTGACAAGAACATTCTATTCGTTTCTTAAGCAATAGCATATCATCATATGTATGCATACCTAGTACGTAGGCCTTAATTCAGGTCAACATTCAAGCTGGCGGTTAACATTACACATCATACCAGGTTGATAAGTGAATGTGTGTGCGGCCGAAGAAATAACGGTGAGCCACCCACTTCAAGTGTCCTAACAAAAGAAAAAAAGAGACAAAAAGAAAAAAAAAAGTCTGGTACATTTGCATTTCCCCTCTATGTAAGTACTATGTACCTATAACTATCGATAGGCAGAACATTGAAGGCACACATGCAAATTTAAATCCAGAACCTGATAAAGGCATACAATCCCCAACGTGTAATGTACACACCTAGGTGATCAACATTGAAGGAATACATGCTCAAATCTACTACCAGGTACATTCAATGTTTGTTTTCCCATTTTTATTATGTTCAATTATCTACATGTAGGTCACAATGGACATAACTAACCTACTCACATACCTAACCTAGGGTGGTCACTGTATTTTGACATTCAGCCCTAGGCGTACATACGACGGAATAAGGTTGATAGCTCTAGGAAAATAATAGACATATGTGGTCAAATCAGCATCTTGAACATGGAAATGTTTGCGAAATCGGGATACGGATTGTCAGTTCTTCCATACCTATATCCCATGTCCTATAACGTACCCATTCTTTTCCCCGCATTTGTTCAATTGGCGACAACATACGCCCGGTTGTGCTTGTGCGTGCCCTGCCAAAGGGGTTTAGCTTTTGCGCCTTCCCCCCCTACTATGTATGTATGTATGCCCCTGATTCAAAAATCCCTTTGTCTGGGAGGAAAAGGAAAAATGAAACAAGGGATCGTCAGCTCGCTCACATGTACATATTAGTATCTCAACCTTGAACTCTTATCAAAGCTGTACTTTATTCCGTTTTGCTTTCAGCGTCGATTGTACCTAGTTGACCTACCTCGTTAACCTGGCATGTAATTTGGATACCTATCGCCCATAGAGCGTTTTTTGCTTAGCGATAATAAGGCTGGAGATCTACAATGTGATTATTTACACTACAAGCACGGTTGACCTGGGCCATGTCTGATTCTAGTAGGTAAATCAGAGGCATGCTAAACTCCTCTGCCACAATATTACAGCCCTATTATCCCCCACAAAGCTTACGCCCCATTCGTCATGGTTTCTGAAGCCTAGACTATGTCTGGTAGGTCTTGATATATTTATCAAGATGTGACATCTTAGATCTCGGTACTTCAGATCTAGGTGGCGACTGAGACCTCTATGCGGGAAATTTTTAGGCAGAATGGGGCCTTACAGTTGATTCAAGGTGAGCTATTCGGAAGATTCTATTAAATCCGAAGCAAATCGGAATGAACATTGGATATACTTGCCTCGTTGCCAGCAGCACACTCTTACTTCTCGACCACCTTCTATGGCATGCTCCTTACAGCTAGCAACTTCTATATCGTGTCTATGCTCTTCAGACCGTTTGCTAAAGATGAAATCGATCGATCGAACGAGATGGGATAGTTAAGTCGAGCGTGCTCCTAGGGAAAGGGTCAAGGTGACTAGATCGACGGATCTAGTTCGCTCACAATTCTCGAAGGGACGCCCCTCTACACAGTCAGCTCCTATCGTTTTCACCAACTCTGCTGTAGCAACAGCTCATCCTCGGTCATTGTAGAGATGAAGAGAGACGCATATCTCCTTTCGCTCGCTGTTAATTCTGGTGCAGAAGTACTCGATCTCGTCGGAATAGACATTCGGCGTCGACATACCAACAGCTACCAGCAGGTTGAAGACAGATGAGGCCTTTTGGCCACGGGCTCCCGTTCCCACGCAGCTATGACAGCCAGCCTCATAGTTCCAGATGACGAATTTGAGACTAAGTCAGTTAGTATCTGACGAGGTTTCGGGCCCGTCGAAGCCAAAGTCAATACGCCTAGTAGCGTCGGTCTCGGTTCGCGATGCGCGAAGGGGAAAAGAAGGATACTTGGGATTTCTTCGTGGCCATGGTCGGCTAGCATCTTGAATCACCGTTTCTCGTCACAATTCTGATACTAATATTGTAATGGTATTATTAGACCATGTTCGTAAAGACTACCTAGATATATCACTGCCCCCCTAAAAGGTAGACAAGTATACAAACCGTTAACGGTTAGGTCAATTAGGGTCGGCCATTGGCGCGTGGGAACTTTTAGGGGGTTGAGCAATGAGCATTCCTCCCTTGAGCCACTACGGAGAATTTAGATGTTGGTTGTTTTCCAAGGGGTTCTATAAAAAAAAAAGTTGTGACCATACATAAATCGCAATTGGCCAAAGCCATATAAGTTTTACACGCCGTTCGTTTGTTTTATGTTTCAAATTTAGACTGAACCGACTTTGCCTTATTGGCATACGATGAATGGACGAACGATGAAATCGATGGTGGGACGGTCCGCAAGCTTGCAGCTTGCCCTTTGGACTGCCTGCCTGCCTGTCCTTTTTTAGCAGCCCTACGGAGTTGACCCTTGAGATCCTAAAGGTGGGGTTCCTTTTTACCTCTCTTTTTTTTCTCCTGGCTAGTAGGTAGGTAGGTAGGTAGCTGGAGGTGTTTAACCCCGCATTTAGGGGGCTGGCTGGCTGGCTGGCTGGCTGGCTGGCTGTGCATTGGATGCGTTGACTGCCACACGCAAATATGTAGTTATGTTGGGTGGCTGTCAATGTTTCAAGCGCACAAGCAACCGCTAACTATACTAAATTTAAACACACACACAAATAATGAATATCGAGGATTCACGATTTTGACCATGGATATGGATATGGATAGGAACAACTATGGACATTTGAAGTGACATCTAGGTATTGTAGTTATTGACAAAGTCTGCTGCCATGGAAAAAACACTGGCCAGCTATGGAAAAAAATATATAAACGTATGAACAAGTACTAGTTAGTAAGAACCCCCTGAGCCCTAAAGCAGCAACAACTGTCCTTGGGCTATTATAAACCGCTTCGATGAAATACCCTAGGTAGATTCTTTAAACCTGCCTACCTACCAACCTAGGTACATTTTGTAGGTAATTTTTCTGTGTTTGATACCTACTATGTACATAGTATGATGTGTTTTGATGTGTGTGATGATGATCATCCATCCTTAATCCCGAAGCAGCCTACCACCCCCTTTCCTTCCTAACGCCTGGCTATGATAAAAAATCGAAAAACGCAAAGGATATATTGATATGGATGTAATGCTGGCAAAAGGATTTTTTTTTTTTACCACGTAAAGCTCTCTTCCACAAAATCAACCACAGAGTTCTCGTCCTGGACCTCGCGAACCGCGGCTCGCACATCATCTGCTAACGCACCCGGTCCACATACTGTAACGCACATTGCCCCTATCTGCTCCTCGACCTCCTTCTTGAGTAGCGTAGGGACATTCGGACGTCCGGGGAACATCTGGACTGTGGAAGACGTTGAGTGAAGCTCCCTGGGGTTCTTGGGCCTCGTCACGAAGAGTCGTATGGTTAGGATTTCTCTTCTCCTTGGCATCCGCAATATCTGGTCCATGAAGGGACGCACCCACTCCAACGCCTCCATGTCACGTACTACCCACACGAGCGTGACTCGTCTCGTCGCAATGGTCCCGTCGTTAAAGCCATCGATCAGCGGTTTGATGTATGAGATCTGGTGAGTGATGCCAGTTGAGCCGGCGAAAAGTACAGCGTGGCCGTATGACTCAAGTTGGTGGTGGCCAGCATATGGACCTTCCATGGCGGCTCGGATCCGGATAGAGGGTGATCCTCCCTGAAGCGCTTTATTGTATAGTTTTCGAGTGAATCCAGTATGAGCACCAATAATAAACCAAACGGATGTTTTTTCCATCTTAGACGGGGATTTCTCCTCGGGTTTCTCTCCGAACGACGGCTCAGGATGGTGATCAACCCAGGCAATAGAGAACGGGTGGGTTTCCCATGGATTGACACCCATGAACCGGACGTATGCGTGGGTTCCAGGTTTGACGTCCACGTAACGGGGTAAATGCAGAGTAACGCGAACCGCCTCACCGGGCATAGGCTCTACAACAGCTTCCGTAAATCCCTTCTTCTTGGACCAGTTGTGGTAGGCAAGGCGGAACATGCGAGATAACCGTTCCGCCATCCAGAGTAAGAAAATGGCCATCATCCATGGAAGTTGGGGGAGCCCACCGGGAAGATGCGCTGTCGCACAGTGGATCCAAGTCATAGCGAATGTGATAAAGGCTAAGATGATATGAAAGTTCAGGAACGTCTCATAGAAGGCGTGTCGTAGCGGGGAGAGCGAGAAAAAGAGGAGGATGACGAGAGCTATGGTTCCCGCAAGACCAGAGGCGTAAAAGTTGTCGTGAATCAACTGGAAATTCATGCCATCGAATCCATCAGCAGCAACTGCAACATAAGCCCAGGCGACTGTGTGTATGACAGCTTCAATGACGACCATTCGACCCATCCACCGATGTAAGAGATTGTAAGTGTCGAAGCTTACTCCTAGCAAGGCGATGAGGGGGTTGTTTCGACCTGCCATGATGATAAGAGGAACCATGTTGACGAGGGACAGCGTGCCTGAACGTCCTCGAATCTCGGCAGCCAGGGCGTAACGGTTCTCCTGGATCCAGTTCTCCTTAAACATGTAGATGGCGTTGCTTAATAGGTAGATACCTAGAATAATGGAGTGAAGTCGGGATGGCAAGGTGCCAATGCTGATAGCAGATGACAGCTTGAACTCTCGGTTGTGTCGTTTGTTCCACAAGGGTGCATAGATAATATGCTTCTTCAAGCCCGGCATCCAACTCCATTGCGATTTTTTCCAGTAAGCCTGTCTCTCGGCCGAGGCCGACATGGAAGTAACATGACGTAGTTTGCTGAAGCCTATCACGAAAAGGCGGATGGCGAGTACAGTGAGTGCTATTATACCCAGCGTCCACCACAGCATGTCCTTGAATAACATGTTACCAGGTTGGTCAACCCCATTCAAGGACGTAGAAAATGGTGCGATGGTTGATTCTGCAGCGGCTGCTTCTTGTTGTTCTGTTCCAGAAGGTACATCTGAATCTCGAACTGCTAGTACTGCTGTTGATGTAAGTGGCCCGAAGGCGGCGATCCGGCGCCGTAATAACGACATGTTGATTTTTCAAGTATGTAATATTCTTTCTGAATGAGTAGTAGTGAATGTTATCCAGAAGGGAATAGTAGCACAAGGAATGAGAGATAGAGGGCGGACAAGAATGTATAATAGCGGAAAGCCGATTCCCTCCAGAGTCGAGAGATGTCGAGGGCAAAGAGCACTATTGATGAGGAAACTATGAATGCATTGTGTTCGAGAACAATCGAGGTGTTGGGCTAGCACAGTCCAGTTCTTTGACAAAGTCGAGAGAGGCTTTGTCACCGGTGCGGCAGCGGAACCCTCGTCCCTCGTCACTAGAAAATAGGAACAAAGGAACAATTGTGATTTTAGTCCTGGCTGGATTGATAAAACAAGCAAGACCAGTTATTTTTGTTTCCTTTGTGCCTATAAGTGAACCAACCTAAGGTGTTGGGGTGTGCGAGGACAGCAGCCGGGGACCTCGAATTTTCCAAACAAGGAAATTGTGGAGATGAATAACAGGATGCTCGTATGATAGATTGCCTAGCACACGATATTTCCGTAATGCGTAATGTATAATCAGGTGGGTTGGCTGCCGGCAAAATATGCTTGTGGCTGGGAAGTTGTATAAATGATAAATGAATGGTCAATGTAAGTCGGGTCGCCGGATGTTGTTGTCGTAGACCAAGCTTTATTAACCCGTTTTCAAGAAAGAATGATTTCGAATGAGCGAGTGTAGATAGAGACGGTAGAATGAATGAATGTATGTATGTAGAATACTTGCTTGGAAGGCGAAGAATTGGTAGAAATAAGTTGTACGGTTGAAAGAATATGATCTTCCCTTAAGGTACCAAGATAATTCGTGAGGCCGGCCCTTCAAACTACCTTAGCTGTCTTAGTTGTCCTAGTTCCAAGATTATTAGCAGCAGTAACAACTACATAGTACTTAAACAAGGATCGTCGGTGAATCACCTTTAAGAGGGGCGGTGAAATTTGGCTCGTCAAGAGGAGAGTGAAGAACATTGCGACGAAAAACAGATGATGATCACCGTGGGCAGATCATAGTGTTTATGCAAGAATCACCACCATACAACTAGACACTACTAGTGTAGGTAGGTCCAGGTATTAGGTAGTTATGTATGCGAACATATGAGAACATGTGCAAACAGTGCCAAACATTAACCCCCTATCCTTATCCTATCCCTATCCTATGATTCCTATCCCTTGGTAACCATGAGGGAACCCCTAAGGAATTAATTATTCAAATCGGAACTCGGCGTCATCGACCACGAATATTGTTCAGCTATTTGGTTACCTGGTACGATTGGGAGATCGAATCAATCAATCAAGAATGATGAAAATGATGAAAATGATGAACAACTTCCTGTTTGAACATTAGACCGTACGACGTTATTCAGCCCCAGTGTGGAATTTCTTGATGCTTTACACATCGGTTGGTAAACCGACGATGATTTTCGTGAAAATCCAAGGTTACTCACAGGTAACTAACAGTTACGTTCCTGATCGCGAACATTCAGCCAAAATGATTTGTTCCCAAGGCCTTCGTATTTCCCCACTAGGGCCACTTAAATTCAGGCATTGCCATCATTTGCAGGCCTATCGGGTGCAATGTTGCAAGGAACAGGAAACTAACTACAGGGAACGGAGCCCCAAAGCAAGCTTAATATCTAACTAGGTACAAAGTACTCCGATGCACAGTACACACCTCCCTCCGATGTCACTTATGCAACTGATTCTAGACTGTCCGCATACTGTCTGCATACTGTATAGCTTCAATTGGACCAATGAAAACTACTACATAATAAGGTACTTACGTACCCCCTTGTGTGGCACAACGGACTGAATACACACAATTCCACAAAGATTACTGGTTGATATACTACGTAGTATATCTACCCACTTAAGCACGACTTCCCTAGAGTGAAACACTATGTAATTATGATTGGTCGGATCTGTGGCTTTGTAGGCTTCGCTGTCAATGGTGGGCTGAGTTGGGATAAATAATAGGGGTCTTGCCGAACCGAACCATTTCCCCGGACTACGATGAGGGCAATATGCGAACAGCGGCTTCGACACTACCTCGTGGCCGTGACCAAACTCTTTCTTTTTATGTAAGCTTATTATCTAATATGGAAGACCTCGACAGACAGTTGTGTGGCATTCGTGAACCTAGCCATTGCACAAGGCCATCTTTAGTCCGCCGGAACGGAGACTTTTCGCCAAAATTCTCGGTGACGTAGATAAGGAGAGTTATACCGGAATACAATATTGTACGCGAAAGTTGATACGATATAACTATATCTAGATGGATCACGCCTAGCCGTATCATAGAGCCAAAACCACAACATGTATTCAGCCATGATAGAAGCTCTAACCTTAGCAAGCTCCATGGTGCCAGTAAGCCCGAGCATAGCAGTGGTTCAAGACCCGCTCCCGCCGTATAGCAAAGTCTGGACGGGCCATTCCTTCGGCGAGACCATGCTAAGCGGGAGTGGATTCGATTCGATTCATCTTCGGCTTTGACTTCCGCTCTACTAAAACAAACGCTTAAGCCACGCCACATAAGAATTCTATCTACGGAAAACGTTTCACACGGACAAGACGTTCTAGCCCTACATGTCTGGTCACTCCATAGATAACCGTAGGCAAAGACGATATCTCCAAGATCGATCAACACTGAACCTTTCAGGTTCATGGAACCCCCTGATAGCTAAAGCTAGCACGCTGGATAAATGCATCAACATTCCCTGATGATAGGCATAGAAATTACAGACATGGGCTTAAAGTATAGGCCGGCATCAATGCAACTAAATTAGCAGCCCAATTTGTCGACTTTTAGGAGGGAAAAGTTGAAGAAATTATGTCGTGCGATGTCCATGGTCTTTAGGTAGGAGTGAATCAGGGTTGACAATGTGATATCTGCTGATGCTTAAATATAGCTAGCCGCATTTTTGACATTCTCGTTAAAGGCATGATGCTTAATATTGCCTTAGCAATCAAGAGGTGCGTTCGGATCCTAGAACTTGAACTACACGTATGTATCGTCGTAAGTATCTTAAGGAGAACGTCGTTTAGATTGAAAGGTCATTTTCGAAGTTGTGATCGCGTAAACCTTTTGACAGTATGTAGCACAGCTCGGAGATTGGTGGATCAATTTGTTGCTATAGAACGGAATATATATAATGCAGTCTTTACCAGCTCCGCATTATAATATATTCACGCTCTTAAAAAGACGAAGAATTTGCAACATTGCAGTTTTGAGACACTGAAGGTGTAATTAATGAGTGATTACAGCTGTAGGTATTCGCTGTATTTAGCGGTAAGTGACAACTAGCTTAGGCACATAAATGCACCTACCTGTTGGTTAAACTCAACTGATAACAGCTGCCAGGTGCGCTGCGCGTGAGCCACATGACTTCGTTACCTTATGTGCTTCCAAGTGGGTCTCAATTGACACGCCTAAGTTCTAACACAATTGTTTACCGGCAACGACGTTCTTATTTGCATTTTGTGTATGAAAAGGCAAGCACGGGAAGCACCGAGCCTTAACTAAATGCAGTTTGGTATGAGAGATGCGGGAAGGTTCATACAAGTCCAAGTGCATCCATAATACAACCAGAGAACTTACATCATAATTCTCAGTTCACAATTAATACCATCTCATATTTCAAACCCCAGCAACATCTCCTATGAGATCAATCAACAAAAAAAAAAACAGTCAACAGGAGATGGCAATTCGCAGGCTAAGCGCGCCCACAACCGCTGAGCATACTGCTACGAAAGTGCAATAACCAATTCTTCCAACAATCATGTCTCGTTTTCTCAACCCGGCCAAAATTGGCCTCCTTGCTCTCATTGAGCTGTACACCAACAAGACTGTCCCAACAAATTCCATTGTGGACGTGTTGTCATTCATAACTTCGCACCTGATTGTTGCCGACACCGATACCTCATGTTCTAGCCCTGAAAGCCGATGGAAGCGAGCCGAGAGCACTGTTGGCCTAGTTATCTCCATTGCAGACTTTGAACGAGTCTTGGCACCGCATACTGCTGCTTCTGGCATGCCCGGCCGGAATCTGTGGTATGTCTTCTTGGAAAAGCTATGGAAGATTGACTCGTTAGATGCTTTGCATGAGTTTTTTGATAACTGCTCATGCTTATTGGCAAAGACGAAGGAAGAGCTCCGTCAGGATGCCGAGTTAGGCATGCCAGTTCCCGGACCTGAAGCTATCTTGCTCACCCGGAACTCTCCCTTTGGCAGCTTCGTACGCAGATCTCAACTAGAGTTCACCAGGCTGCGGTTTCATGATGCGTTTGAGCTATGGAAGGACTTTGTCAAATATCGACAAACCACAGCAGCCTATTACCGGAGGAAGACGCCATCTTTCCAGAGACTCAGCTTTGACAATGTTCTACTGACCGAGGAGAATATCTGGGGCACAGGCGTGGAGACCATCGCCTCTATAACATATGGAGACATGCTCAGAGATGATCCCAATTCAACATTGCCCGTTAGCACGGACGATATCGAGAAGCTCCTGGAGTTTCAGATCGAGCAAATGCAGAGATACGGCAGTCGAATACCACTGGAGATACAACACCAATTTCATGATTTATTGAACGACAGTTTCATGATACCAAGCCTGTCTCATTATCTAAGCTATCTGAACGCGTGGAAGGCAGGGGACTACTCAGCAACTTTCGATTTTCTCCATCGATATTTCGACTATACTATGCAGATCAAGGATAGATCATTTTACCAGTATGCCCTAATGAACTTAGCAGTGGTACAGGCCGATTTTGGCTGTCATAAGGAAGCCATCACAGCGATGCTAGAAACTGTCGCTACCGCCAGGGAGAACCGAGATATGACGTGTCTGAATTTTGCCCTCAACTGGCTTTTTCACTTCGCCCGATCCCATCCCGAGATCACACAAGAGCTAGAGTCGAATAGTATGCTAGGCACTGGCAAGGAATCACTCTCATACCTTCGAGGTAGGGCAAAGGAAACTGGCATGTGGACACTATGGAGTTCCGCGCTCATGAGTGATGCCAAGATGAGTCTCTCGAACGGCGAAAGTGCAGCTAAAGCTATCGAACATCTCGTTAGAAGTTCCCAGATTTTAGTCGAAAAAAACATGAAGAGCATGATAGGGGCGCAACTATCGATAAACATTGCGGTTTGGGACAGGCTAGGAATCGCTTACTTGTCGGTAACTACATGCGACGTGTTCGTCCGATGCCACGCTCGTAATTCCACCTTCGACGATGAATTAAAAGTAACTAGTCGCCAGGCCTCAATGCTAACCCTGAAAGGCAAGTATGATGAGGCTCTTGGATTACTTGAAAGCATGGATGCCAATTCACTCCGATCTTGGAAGCCGAGCCAATACTGGCATAAATTCCGAGGCTTGATCAAATTGAGGAGAGACCTTCATCGAAATAACCTCGACGGAGCAGAGTTGTTACTTTCACAGCTTCTTCAATCCAAGAATGAAGACCTTGAACCTGACCTCTCTTTTATGATCGATAACCTTCATATCGAGTGTCTTGTCCGCAGAGGAAGTCTCGACGAGGCTTTCATGAAAGTTGAGAAACTAATAGCGGAACTTCGTGATGAGAAGAAAGATATTGCATTAAGAGTTCGCCTCCTCCTTCTAAAAGCTGAACTCCTCGAAAAATGTGGCCGTCCCCAGAAGGGGTTCAGTATCGCTGTACGAGCAGCAAATGTGGCTTGGCGTGCCCGTCTCATCCCCTATCTTTGGCCAGCAATTGGTGCCATCGCTAATATCCTAACCTCCCTCGGCGAATTCGAACCAGCCATCAAACTCCTAATCGTAATTCTACCACGCAGTCTCGAGTGCGAGAATGCGGCAATGACGGCAAAGCTATACTCACACCTCGGCGACGCCAACATGGGAATGGCAGGCAAGATGCCGCCGAAATCTCATAAAAGGAGAGAATTTATGACGAAGGCGTTAGAGGCCATCGAGAAGGCTTTCAACCACTACTCAAGCGTCGAGGATATCAATAAGCAGTGCGAGATGATGGCTAAGAAGGCCACAATCATGAAGGTTTCGGGCGATAATGTGCTTGCGAATGATTGTGCGGCGGCGTACTTGGCATTGCGCAGGGATGCTGCACAGATGAAAGTATGATCATATAGGGCAGAGTTAAACTAGACGACATGAAATGATTCATGACTTAAGGCTGTGGATGTTTGCATTGCTATCGGATCTGCTAATGTGAATATTACATATCCATAGGGGGCGTTTTCGCATCTTGTGAGCACTGTCTCGATAACGAATATTGAACATCATGACTTGAATTACTTCATGTTGGGCCGACGTGACTATACCTGGTGTTACGATAGACTTACTCCTCCTGTGGCCGTGAGACCAAACGATGGAGCTGACCCTTTCCTTCATAAATAGAGCATAGTCCTGTAATTCATTACGAGGAGACGAGAGACTTGCTTTTAATTTCTTTTTGTGCTACGTTCTGGAGTAGCTCTCCCCTCTACCCCCTGTTGCTAGTTATAGGGGGGTTTTCAAGAATGCTCATCTATATACAGAGCTATAAAATTCTTGTATGCATCCTTGGTTATATCGAGTATGTAGCTTATTGCTACATTGGTTATAGAGTATAAGCAGCCTATAGGCTCACTTATAAAGTATGTATGGGTAAGTATTTGGTGGCTGTTCGGCTGGCCTCCTACGAATTCAGGAGACCTGATATCTAGTTCCGGAAGCTCAGTTGTCATTCCAGTTGACCTTCCGCCCCTGCTTGTCCTTCAGCTCTCCCTCCCGCGCGAGAGGCTGCGCGGCGTGGTCGTCTCCCTCGCTCATATCGTTCGTCGCCCACAGCCTCTCGATGCAGAGCTCGAAGGGGCCGGGGACGCGGTCGGTCAGGCCGAGGCCGATGGAGCGGACCCTCTGGCGCAGGATCTCGGCCTGGGGCTCGACGACGAAGCCGTGGTTCGTGCGCACGAAGTCGTTCCAGTTGATCAGCACCGTCTCCCACTCTCCCGGCCGCTTGGCGAAGAGCCGGTGCTGGTGCAGGTCGGTGGGCACGATGGAGTCGGTCTGCACGTTGACGAAGTAGCTGCGGCCGTCGGACTTGAGGCGCAGCGCGAGGAAGGCGTAGCTGTCGATGTCCCAGAGGGACCGGCCGAAGAGGGTGGCGCGCCGGTCGAGGGTCCGCCACGCGGCGTAGCCGGAGCGCTGGATGTCGGGCTTGTTGGGGGGCAGGGCCGTGGAGATGTTGCCGTGGAAGCGGGCGTGCCCGTTCTTGTTGTCGGGGGACGAGGCGATCCAGTCGAGCGAGGCTTGAGAGAAGCCGCCCATGTCGGCGTCGCACATGATCTTGCACTCTTCGAGCGATTCGGGCTTGTGGAAGTCGTGCAGGGGCAGTGGGCCCTGCGGCCCTTTGATGGCTTCGAACGTCAATGCTGTAGGATGGTTTGTTAGTGGGTTTACAATGGGGATGAGGACATGGCAGATGTTGAATACCTATATGGGAGAGGCGCTTGAACTCATCGAGACTGCGCGCCCAGAAGCCTTTCGCGAGACATGCTGTAGTGGCGCGCATCTTGTAGGTGGGATGGTGGGATGCTGGATGTGATGCGCAAAGTGTATGAGAGGTCGATTGGGTGAGAGTATATTGAGCCAAAGAGGCTCAGTAATCAGCTTTTACATCAGCGAATTCTAAATTTGCAAATGGTTGTAATGCCTAGGAAGAAGCCATCGAAGCTCGCAAGTTTTTAATTTTCCAATGACAAGAAAATGAATCAAGACCGAAGCTTTCGATTCGAGCTTTCGTCACTAAACGAAAAGTGCCCCAATTATGTATATATCGAGATAAGGATGTATGCAGCTAAAGGGATAACTAAAACACCGTTGAATTCGTTCCCCGCCGCGCGTAATGTGATGATGGCCAAGGCTCTAAGCCCCAGAAATACGTTGCCGGGAAAACCGTGGAGTAATTTTATTAGCTGTGAAGTGATGTCGAAGAAAGAGATGCAGGGTGGATCCAGAGTCATGGGTCTGCATGGTAGTTCTTTTATTGTCTTATCAAAATGTTCCATCCTTAGTAGATTCCTTACAAACCTCCCAGTACATACATACATGTAGTGCAGCTTCCCACTCTACATACCTACAATCGTTGATCTAACTATATACATACCTATCTCTTGTACATACATAAAAGCCCAAAGCTGCCTCTGCCTCAGCCTCGGATTCGTTCTATTATCTTTGCACTACTTGATCTTGATTTCAACTACGTAGTAAAAAAGAAAAGTGGTGGTTTTTGAGATCCAAGAAACGCTGACGTCGCCTGATTAGGTACTACACATTGGCATCTTAACTAACTAAAGTCTGGTTGTTTGGACAAGAATATCAACCTGAACTTTAGGGACTCACTTCGATACCTACTAATTCACATATCCTAGGTTCCTTACCTATATTATCGTGACTCCTAATCTCAATCACCTATTTCCCCCTCCCCCTGAATTTGAATCTTAGGCAGGGATGCGCCGTGCTACTTCTAAAAAGTAGCTTTCACCTTTCACTTATAACTCCCACTCCGACGAACGACCAACTTGTCTGACTTGGGCTGTGACACACCAATCTATTAGCCAAGGGATACAAACAATTACCTGCCCATCATGGCTACTATTCGTAGTCTTGATCATACAAAGTGCGTTCCTCTCCTTGAGCTTCCTGTTTCTA
Organism: Hypoxylon fragiforme; assembly: GCF_022984875.1. NCBI lineage: Eukaryota > Fungi > Ascomycota > Sordariomycetes > Xylariales > Hypoxylaceae > Hypoxylon > Hypoxylon fragiforme. The sequence continues at coordinate 2,683,219 of NW_026054763.1, read as the reverse complement.
CAAGCGCGCATGGATCCGCGATTCGTACATATTGCTATTATGCAAGAAAGGAATGAAGCCTTGTATACTAACCTTGGTATCCTTTCTACCGCCCACAGATCCGAAGCCGAACTCGCTATCAATATCAGAAAAGCCACCAACGCAGAAGAGACGGCACCGAAACGCAAACATGTCCGGAGCTGTATCGTCTATACCTGGGACCACAAGTCCTCCCAGTCCTTCTGGTCTGGTATGAAAGTGTATGTGGCACAAGTCTAGCCTGTAAATGACATTGACTGACTAGGAATAACACTCTAGGCAACCCATCCTTGCCGACGAAGTCCAGACCTTCAAAGCCTTGATTACCATCCACAGAGTCTTACAAGAGGGGCACCCCCAAACTTTGAGAGAGGCCATGGCCAACCGATCTTGGATTGATAGTCTCAACCGAGGTCTAGCTGGCGAGGGCGTTCGCGGATATGGCCCCCTGATTCGAGAATATGTCAAGTTCCTACTCACGAAGCTATCCTTCCACCAGCAGCACCCCGAATTCAACGGTACTTTCGAATACGAAGAGTATGTCAGTCTGAAGGCGATTAACGATCCCAACGAAGGCTACGAAACAATTACCGACCTCATGTCTCTCCAGGATAAGATCGAGCAATTCCAGAAACTCATATTTTCGCATTTCCGAAACGTGGGCAACAACGAGTGCAGGATCTCAGCTATTGTTCCTCTAGTGCAAGAGAGTTACGGAATCTACAAATTCATTACCAGCATGTTGCGAGCTATGCATTCGAGTATGTCGATAGTGTTCATTTGAGGCGTGTTCTTGGCTAATGTTCTGGGCAGCAACTGGCGATAACGATGCGTTGGAGCCCCTGAGACAACGTTACGACGCACAGCATTATCGACTGGTTAAGTTCTATTACGAATGCTCAAACCTACGATATCTGACGAGCTTAATCACGATTCCAAAACTGCCACAAGACCCCCCTAATTTGCTAGCCGAAGACGAGAATGCGCCTGCGCTACCGGCTCGCCCAAAGCAGGAGATCGAGCGCCAACCGACCCCCGTACGCCAGCCCAAATCCGAGGAACCTGATGAGATTGCAGAATTCTGGCAGGGCGAGATCGATCGACAGAATAAGGAGTACGAGGAACAGCAAAGAGTATTACAGGAACGTCAACAAGCAGCTCTTCGCGCTCAACAAGATGCCCAAATGCAAGCTCAACGAGATTTTGAAGAACAACAAAGGCAGTTAGCAGAGCAGCAACGTAGAGAGCAGGAAGCGTTGATAGCTCAACAGGCCCAATGGCAAACGCAAGGACGGCTGGCCGAACTTGAGCAGGAGAACTTGAACGCCAGGGCGCAGTACGAGCGTGACCAGCTAATGCTACAACAATACGATCAGCGAGTGAAAGCACTTGAGAGCGAGTTAGGGCAAATTCAGCACAACTTTGGGGCACAGATCACTAGCAAGGACGACCAAATCCGGGCACTGCAAGAGCAGGTTAATACGTGGCGGACGAAGTATGAGGCTTTAGCAAAGCTTTACTCGCAACTTCGCCATGAACATCTCGATCTCCTTCAGAAGTTCAAGTCAGTCCAGCTTAAAGCCGCATCCGCCCAGGAAGCCATTGAAAGGCGTGAGAAGCTAGAGCGCGAGATCAAGACGAAGAACCTCGAGCTAGCAGACATGATTCGGGAGCGAGATCGAGCTCTTCATGATAAGGACAGAGTATCCGGTAGTAATAAGGAAGAAGTTGAGAAGTTGAAGCGAGAGTTGCGCATGGCACTTGACAGAGCTGACAACCTCGAGAGAAGCAAGGGTAATGAGTTGTCTACCATGTTGGCCAAATACAACAGGGAGATGGCAGATCTGGAAGAAGCTCTGCGAACGAAGTCGCGCGCCTTGGAAGAGGCCCAGGCTAAGGTTCGGGATGGTAGTTCTGATCTTGAGCAATTGCTCCGCGATAAGGAGGAAGAGCTTGAGGTTTACAAGGCTGGTATGGACCAGACTTTGATCGAGCTGAACGAGCTGAAGCAGAACCAAGGCGATACAGACCAGGTCATAGACGGCCAAATCGATGCGCTGATTATGGCAAACCTCGACAAGATCAACGAGATCATTGATTCTGTGTTGCAAGCGGGTGTTGTTCGAGTAGATGATGCCTTGTATGAACTAGACTCAACGATGCAAGCTGGTAATCAGAATGCGTCGCCGACATACGTGCTATCTACAGTCGAAAAGGCCGTGTCGAGCGCGACAGAATTCGCGACCTCTTTCAGCAATTTCATTGCTGATGGGCCAAATAACAACCACGCAGACTTGATTAAGGCAACCAACGCCTTTGCTAGTGCTACAGCAGAGATATGCAGTAACACGAAGGGTTTGACTCGCCTAGCATCTGACGAGAAAAAGTCGGACCAGCTTTCCAATGGCGCACGCGCAGCCGCTCAGTCTACCGTCAAGTTCTTCCGCAGCCTCCAAAGTTTCCGACTGGAGGGCATGGACCCCTCACAGAAGACTGATGTTCTCGTCAATGGCAACAGCGATGTTCGCCTGAACCTGCAGAAGTTGACTCACCTCATCGAAGCCTTCGCACCAGGCTTTGGCAAATTAGCCAACAACAAGGGCGATTTGGGTGACCTTGTCGACTCAGAGCTAAGCAAGGCAGCAGATGCTATCGCAGCTGCAGCTGCTCGCCTTGCGAAACTAAGGAACAAACCCCGAGACGGGTACTCGACCTACGAACTTAAGGTTCACGACTCGATTCTCGATGCGGCTACGGCAGTCACCAATGCCATTGCTCGTTTGATCAAGGCTGCTACCGCCACACAACAAGAAATCGTCCAGGCGGGCCGAGGAACGTCCTCGAGAACTGCTTTCTACAAGAAGAACAACCGATGGACAGAGGGTCTCATTTCGGCGGCCAAGGCTGTTGCCACGTCGACTAATACGCTCATTGAGACTGCTGATGGTGTTCTATCAGGCCGTAACAGCCCCGAGCAGCTTATCGTCGCCTCGAACGACGTGGCGGCCTCGACTGCCCAGCTTGTTGCAGCTAGCCGTGTTAAGGCTGGCTTCATGAGCAAGAGCCAAGAGAGTCTCGAGCAAGCTAGCAAGGCTGTCGGTGCTGCCTGCAGAGCGCTTGTCAGACAAGTGCAGGCTATGATCAAGGACCGCAACGCGGAAGATGAAGGGGTGGATTATGCTAAGATGAACCCGCACGAGTTCAAGGTTCGGGAGATGGAACAGCAGGTGAGTTCTTGCAATTGGAATATTTCCTTATTTGATACTTTGAAAGACAGATCAATAATGGCTAATGATGAATCCACGTACACAGGTCGAAATTCTACAGCTCGAGAACTCGTTAGCTGCGGCAAGAGTGCGGTTAGGAGAAATGCGCAAGATCTCATACCAAGAGGACTAGGAGTAGGAATATGCGGAAGGGTGATAATATTCGCAGGTACCAAGGTAGTTTGCCAACTCTACTAATCCATATGGTGGTCGTCTCTTCTTACAAGTAACTTCAAATGTGAACTTTCTATTGGACTTGGGGTTGTATGTCTACCTACCTAAGCAAAGCAAAGCTCATCGAAAGCATAGGAGATGGAGGTATAGGTATAGTGTACAAAATTGCTATGCGTCGATCAGGTCAGGAAGCACGCCGACAGGCAGGCAGGCAGGCAGGCAGGAGGAGAGGGTGGGCTGCTGTTTAGGTAGCTTAGGTACTTACCTTACCTTAATTTGATTCCTGGTGATTGTAAACCTTGAATACTTCCAGCTACTAATGGTTGTGCTATACAGAGTGAGTAAGCGAGTGAGTAGTAGGTTAGGGATCTGCTTATTAAGCTCACCAAGGTACATACCTAGGTAATATACTTCTTTGCTTCAAGTTTAACGGTCGCGTGGGTACGTAGTATATCCATGGCGGTTTCTGCTATATATATACTCCGATGTCCAGTACTAGGTATGTAGTGAACGTTGAGGCGCACAAGCCATGTTACCCGGGACCCGGGAGTTGTTACACAGTAACGGGTTTACGTAAGATATCATGTGATCTGTCACGTGACATCGTTGACTTCAAAACAAGACCATCTTTCAAAGTTGGGCGATACTACGAATGAGGCCCATTGTCGCGTTACTACGTATAGTTTTGTGTTAGATATGCTCTAAGCTACTATTCCCATCGATTTTGCTTCGCCTGAGACTCTCCTCTGGAAATTTGGTGGATAGGTGGGTAGCTGTAGGTAGGTAGGTAGTAGTGAAAACCTCCCCCCTTTTTGAAATGGCGCTTTCTGATTGGTCGGGTTTGCGCGCACTTGTGCTATGTAAATCAACGCTGCACATTGATTGATACGGAGCATGAGTTGTTAAAATGAGGTCTAGATTAGTTGGGATGGTGTAAGTTGATTGTATTGGAGTCAGACTATGAGTCTTGGCTTTAAGTCAACAGGAACTTTCTTAGTACTAACCTAGTTAGGTAGACCGGTAGTAGGTAGATAGGCAGCTATTTTCTTTGTATTTTCATGTCTATGTAATCAACTGAGCAAATCGTCAATTCCTAGGCAGTTGATAGCTTGTTTCCCTATTTGTTAGCTTAGAGTGACTTGTCAGTTCCGTGATGAAGGGCTTCGCTTAGGCGTTATCAATTGCAATAGTTGAACACCTAAGAGGGAAATGCAACTGGTGGCTGCCTCACCACCTAACTAATATCACAGCGATGAGTCTGGGATAGAAATTATATTTACCAGGATGAATCAGAATTAGTTCATGTAGCGATCAATATAATATTTCTGGGTGTTTTCATGTTTTCGGGATAATGACATCCATCAGACTCAAACTGTCTATAAACCATAGCGACCGAATTTAGGTCTAATTTAGGTTATAGCTCTTTGCGTGAACAACATCGTTGTATCCCTTTATTGTAGTTCTGTCATTTGGCAAACCAACCCCCTTAGCAAAGTTCAAACTCTCTGGCAATTCTCTCGCGTTTGTCATGTTGTAGCAACCATTGATTGGTAGGTGGGTCCGCAAGAGACTATTTAACCTAGATCTCTCGCGGTCTTCCTCATGTAGGTACGGAGCTTCCTACCACATTTCCCCCAACTTGTTCAATCTCTTTTTTTTTTTTTAGCAAAGGGGATACCGAATTTCACTCGCGTGACCCGAAAGATCCTACTGTAAAATAATACCAGCCAATCAACCGAAGTAAATTTATATCTCACCCAAACTAGGTACTTGTAATCATTAGCGACATACAAGATGGACGACGTACCTAAAGTCGTCCAGGGACGAATCCCGCTCTCACACTGGAAGAACTGGACGCGCGAGGGAAAATCTCAATCCGCTGCCCAGTTGAGGCGAGAATCCCTCCATCTCTGGTAGCGCTGGCACTTGTGTATACTTGTGGAATAATTAATAGAACATCTCTATTCCTGGCGACTGGATTCGTGTCTTCGGCAACATCAAGTCGTCAATGCCAACCTGTTCCGGGACAATATACAATCAAGTTACCGGATACGAGTACAGCAGCTTCTTCGGTGGCCCTACAGCAACGGCGTCGATTTCAACTTTGACAATAACCTACGCGGGTGCTTCGATTTCGGCCTGGGTGGGGATTGCGGCAGCAACTAGGTATTTAGGGCTCAGCTTCGGCAAATTCGTAAGGGTTCACTTCGGGGCTAACTAGAACAAAGACCGCTGCAAGTACATGTGGCCTTTTTAGTTGCCGAGGAGATGTTAGAGATACCCGCGCAACCACGCGTAATTTTCGCGTTGTCTCGGTTTCGCCTCGTCACACGAGCAACGCAGCACTATGACCGAATAAATCTTTCAGTTGCAGTACTTGACCTTGCCGTTATTCCGTCGATGATGGATTAATTTACTTTTACCTTCGTTGAGATAATTTAGTCGTTATCCTTCCCAGATCTTGAATTTTCGAGCTTCATTTCTTTCGTACACTGTTTCTGGTAGTTACCGATATCCCAAAAGCCGCCACCTCTCTGGCCCTAGCAAGAAGCTGTGAGAAATATAGTTAGAGTATCGCGGTATGAAGTTATACGTGTATCGTAGTAGCTTTTTTCGGCATCTAGTTGTCCTCTTTTTTAATATAGACGAGAGTCTCACCGGAGACGAACCCGTCTGAAGTTATAATTTATATACAACCCTCTCGACTGATAAACGCGACTTCAAGTCTTCTTTGTAAAGCATTCTCGGATGATTCTCTGAGAGCAGAGGTAGCTTTTCCTGTAGGTACGTGTCGTAAGTCTTCAGGGCAGAGCACAAGGAGGATCACGACCAGCGGACCAAGAGAATGAGGTTGAAATTCTGACCGAAAAGTTAAGGGAAACTGATGAAATTGTGTTCTAGGTCCTGGTATTGGGCTGGAGCAGCGACCGGCAGGTTGGCCTAGGAACTGGTGCCGGCCAACCGAGTCCCCTACAACGTTACAGGAGCTTGAGCAAGTTTTTTTTTGCCACATGAGTCAATATGGGGGGTGAGGGCATCAAAAGGACCCCTGTTCAGTCAGTTTTTGCCAGGTTCTAGATGCGTATCGCGGACTCGACGCGTAAGAACGCGTAGGACTCTGGTGCCGTAGGTACCTGAGGGAACAATGGGGGGCGGGGATGCAGGTAGGGGAGTCCTTGAAGAGTCCTTCCATAAACCTGGATAACTCGCAGGAGTCCTTCTAGAATACGGTATTTCCTTTACATACACCCTACATAGAATTTTTACCACGCACAAAACACCATTACTGCCGTGGCGACCGCCTCCCCGCCAACCCAACCCCGCAACGATTGGTTAACCCACCAACCGCCTGCAGCCCTCCACACTTCTTATATAAATTGCTGCTCTTCCGTTCTACCTTTTCTACTTTTCTACTTTTCTTTTTTCTTAAACCTCACCCAAAAAACCTTCATCCACCACCAACCTTGATCGATCAATATTCATCCATCAAGACTTCATCTATCACTCTCACGCCAATATTCATTGATCGTATCCTACAAATACCACTAGGTACTCAATAAATTTTGCCATTGGCTTTTACCACCATAACACACGATACACCTCAAACTTTATCGGCACAACCAACTTGAACATTCATCAACACCATGGACAAAATGAATTCTGTTCGGAAGTTTGTCGCCATCGAGGTCCCATTTACACAATGGGAAGTCTGGCCCAATGAACAAAAGAACCAAACCTTAGAGTTCTTCAAGTAAGTCTGCCTCTTTCCCTTCTTCCTGATTTTTCCTTTCCTATCTCGTCTAGAAGAAAGTTATCATAGTATGCTACGGTCATCTTCGCTTCGCATAGACAGCATCATTGTTCAACGCGTGTTATTAGAGTATACACTAACTATCTTACAGGGCCCGCCACCCCGACAAACGTCTACAGTGGGTGTTGAGCTTCCTTGGCGGCAATGAGGTTATCGTTGTCGATATAATTGAGGTGATGATAAACACAGGCCTCGTAATTGAGGGTTGTGTTTATGGTAGCGGCAAGCCGATCTTGGGATTGTTCCACGGCGAGCATACCCCATATTCAAGCGAGATAGCACGAAAGTCGGGCGCGACACTATCCATAGAAAAGGCTCGCCAATACAGAAGTCGGTCGCCGGCGCGAGGTGAGCCCATTGTCACGAGACATCGTGACTCTAGAAGCCGCTCCCCAGCAGCTACTGTTCATGAGCGCCGACCCACAGTTACTCCCCGGCCAACGGTTGCTCCCCAGCAGACAGTTGCCCCCCGAGCCTTAGGCCCCCCGGTAGGTTAGGTACCACCGCAGGGCTGGCCCGAGGGGCTTGACTGGCGAGCGTTGCCTAGAGTACGAAACGGCTTTATCCTCTATAGGGCACTTCATCACCATGAAGTGGTAAAAAGGCTTGAGCATCTTGGTCAATCAGCAGAAAACTCTATGGTTTGTAAGTACAAATACTACAATCCTCTATCTATACATATATGTATTGGATAAAAGTTGCTAACCCAATATTACAATAGCACAAATCCTAGGAGATCAGTGGTCTAGCCGGCTTTCAGAATTCCAAAAACAATTCTTCGAAGGAAAGGCTCAGCTAGAGGCGAAGATTCACCAGGAAACGTATCCGTAGTACGGATATAACCCTGACAATAAACGTACTCACACCGAGGGAGATACGACAATCGCCAAAGCAAACCTTGCCACCACTCGTCTTCCAGGCTATCTGGACATAGATGAGATCACACGGGAGTACCACTCCTTCGTTCGCCAGTACCAACTACCTGTGATCCATCCAGTGCCTGAAGGCACTGCGAAAGGATTGGAAAGATACAACGTTCCAGACCTTTATATGCAAATCATTGTAGCGCCGGAAGAAGCCTCGGCTAACAGGATCCGCACTGGGCGCCGATCCGGAGCAGTGAAGAAGACTCGCAAGACTGCTCTAAAAACACCACCAGCAGACACGATGGCTCCGTCAGGCTCTGCTGCTATTCCTCAGTCAGCCTTTGCGACAACTCCTCAAATGGGTTCTGCCACAGTGTCTCAGTCGGGTTCTGCGACAATTTCTCCGTCTGGTTCCGCTACGATATCACAATCAGGTTCCACTGCGGGCATGTCAATGTCAAGTTCTGCGATTCCTACACCAAGCCACACGACGGCGTCTCCGTCAGGTCCTGCGATGATGTCTCAGCCAGCATCTACTATAAATCCTTCGTCAAGTTTGGCTTCGGTGTCTCGACAAAGCTTAGCTCCGGGTATACCAGAATTTAGTTCCGCTACGATTCCTTCTTCAAGCTTTGCTGAATCAGGCTTTGCTACGATGCCTCAAATAGGATACTCCACAAATACTCCATATTCAGGTTCAGCTTCGATTGCTCAGCTAAATTACAATACTGGTATACCTGAGACAAGCCTCGCACCGATGCCTCAATCAAACTTTGCTGCGGGCACATCAGACTTGACACCCACGCAAGATCTCGCACCGATCCCTCGATCAAACTTTGCTGTGGGTTCATCAGACTTGATACCCACGCAAGATCTCGCTCTCGCCACCTGGAACCCGGCACCTCAGGGCCATGAGCCTGTCGATGATCTCCAGCTGCTACTCAGTCAGGCTGATAGTTTTGAGGTCGCAGATCTTCAAGGTCCCGCTGGTGTAGGATTCTCAGATGGCCAAGAATTCACAGAAGAGGAGCTTGACCAGCTACTGATGGACCTTGCTTAATGGACATTGCGGGTCAACAACTTACACCAGCGAGGTATGAACGGAGAAAGTGATTGAGAACTTCTACGTACACAAACAAGAAAAGCCGACTATATATATGCTACCACCCTATCAAGAGAGATACGAAGTGTTACAACAACCAGTACACCTAGACCTCTACACGCTTTACGAAAGCTTATCCATGAGTTCAACACGCTTGAGACTAAACTCATGAAGATGGCAAACGAAAGGGAATACACTGTCGGCGAATGTCTCAGCTGAGCTCAGCTGGACTTATTCAGTACTGTCAAACTTGCTATATGGACACCCGATACCAAGGTACCTACCTAGGGAAGTTCTATAAATCAGCAGACAGTTGGATACAATGTACTACAATATGTACCATCATGATGTAGTATAATCTGGGTTTTGGGTGCCCATGAAGTCAATAAAACAGACCTCATTTACCTGATCCTAAAATTCAGGAACACCCATGTTGTGTATTCTTTAATGCTTCGTGACTATAAATATTCTTTTGTGAAACAAATAAACTGTAATGATACCTCAAGTGGGTAGTTGGCAACTTTCTTAGTCCTCACATTATTACGATTATTCGCTTAAACACCAACCTCGTTCGTAACCCGGGTGGTTCGTAGCCTGGATATTTCGTAGCCTAGGTAGTTGGTAACCTAGGTAGTTGGTAACCTGGGTACCTAGTTGGTAACCTGGCTAGTCCGTAACCCAGGTATTTCGTTGCTTGGGCAGTTCGTAACACAGGTAGTTGGAAACCTGGGTAGTTCGTTGCTCGGGCAGTTCGTAACCTAGGAAGTTGGTAACCCAGGTAGTTAGTAATCTGGCTAGTCCGTATCCCAGGTACTTCGTTGCTCGGGCAGTTCGTAACCCAGGTAGTTGGGAACCTGGGTAGTTGGTAACCTGGCTAATCCGTAACCCAGTTACTTCGTTGCTTGGGAAGTTCGTAACCTAGAGGGTTCGTAACACGTTTGTAGCCTCGCTCGTTACCCCGTTTTCATAAGTCATTCGACTATCTACCCAGCGATGATCACAAACCTTCAGCCCTATACTCACTGAACACTCCCTACATTCCATTCTCTTCTGTCCGTTGTCGCCAATCCATGGTTCTTCGCGGTGTCTGGGCTCACCGGCGGGCTGGGTATCTCCGGAGGGCTGACCTGAGGATATGGATTGGCGGGCACTTCCAAGAGTGAGGGATGACTTCATTCTTGACCATCGCTTCACGGTCACGAGATAATGAAGAAGCTGGCGGAAACGTTACAGTTGGAGGGGTACGTCTATAGCCCGCCGTTCGATACACCCAGTGCATAGGCCTGCAGAAACGTTGCTAACCTACGTCACTTCGCCAACAGCACGCGTTCTAGACGCGTCTCGCCACGCGTTTCCGAGTGAACGATATCTGTCTGAGCAAGTTATTGAAAGATAGTCCGAGCTCGAGCCATTACCTGAGGCAACTCGAGCCAGTATCTGAGGCAACTCGTCCCCCACCATCCTGCAGCTATACTTTTCCCACTTCTGCTTTTCTGTCCTGCCTTTTCTGTCTTTCCATTTTCTCTCTTTCTTAAATTTCCTCCACAAACCTTTACCAGAAATCCTCTTCCCGACCTAAAACATCAACCACAAATTTATCGTTCTGCTTCATCAAGCATCCTCTTCTATCCTGCTACATCAAGCAGCTTAGTCTATCTTTTACTTCATCACGCATCCTCCTCTATCGTACTCCACTTAAGAACTTCTTCTATTCTGCTTCATTAAGCAACACCTTACGCCGCTCTTCGCGATACATTAATTGTATCTTCGCCAACACTTGACTCTCTCATCTCATCGTACTACATAGCAAGCCTATTTTAGCCTTCATCCTAAATATTCGCTTCTATTACTTCTCAAGTATCCATCTCGCCAACATTAACGACAAGATGAATACCATTCGCGAATATGTTGTGCTATCCGTTCCATTTTCCGAATGGATCCAATGGACGTACGAGCGCCAGATGGAGATGATCAGAGTTATGAGGTAAGCTTATCTCTTTCCTTCTTCCTTTTCCTCTCCCTCTTCTCTTCTCTTCTCTTTTCCTTGCTACTTCATCTAAGGTATATTCTAACCATCCTGTAGAGCGAGCCAGCCAAATAGAAGAAACCTTCACTGGATATTGGATGTCCTCGGAAACTACGAAGTCTTCATCGCCAATATTGGCGAGATAGAGGAAAATACAGACTTTATCATTGAGGCTTTCGCATTCGGAGGTCACAGGCCAATGCTAGCGCTATTACCCGACGAGATAACTCGGGAAGAGAGACAACCGGCAGAAATTGCACCTGCTGTGCTCCCCGCCGAGCAGGTTCGTTCCTACAGAAGCCGCTCTCCGATGCGAGGAGAAGCTACACCTAGAAGCGATAGACCTGTGCGGTCTAGAAGCCGATCTCCTCCTGCCTCATCACAACGCGGCCGTCAATCCAACGCTCCTCCACGATGCTTAGGTCCTCCGGCAGGCTAGGTACCTCCGGAGGGCTGGCCTCAGGACATGGATTGGCGGTCAATGCCAAGAGTCAGGAACGGTTTCATCTTGTATAGGTCACTTCACCACCACGAGGTGGTCAAAAGACTAGAGCGATTGGGAGAAAGTGCGGACAATGGTAAAGTCTGTGAGTACAACAATTTCATTCCTCTTGAAAACTCTACACACGAGTCAGAACCTAGATAAGAAATCGTCACTAACCGACTTTGTCATCAGCGCGAATTCTTGGGGACCAATGGTCTGAGCGATTGTCCGACATACAAAAGGCCTTTTTCGAGCAAAAGGCAGCCCAAGAGGCGGCTACTCATCGGGAAACATACCCATGGTATGAGTATGAGCCAGACAGTAAGCGCTCCCAAGCGAATGGAGGTGGTTCTATTCGCAAAATTAGTCTCGCGACCACGAGCCTACCAGGATACCTTGACATGGTAGAGGTCACGCGAGAATACCACGACCTCCTCAGACAATACGATATGCCCATAATTCACCCAGTACCATTCGGGGATGAGAAGGGACTGTCGAAATTCAACATTCCCGATCTCTACAAGCATATACTCGTGGCGCCAGAGGAGGCGTTGGCAAAGCGCGCACGTACAGCTCGTCGCACCGGAGGAAACAAGAAGTCACAGCGACAAGTCGCGACTCCGCCTTCATCTCTCCCCGGCCCTTCCAGTAGCCCCCAGGAGTCTATTCTTCAACAATCCTCTTCGAGTATTGAGCCACAGCCACTCTTCAACCCAGATCCATCGGTTCAACAGGGAGTGGCGTTAAGTCAGGATGATTTCGACTTTGATCGCTTAGTCGACGACCTAGGACTCAGCCAATACCGTGATCAAGGCGAAATTGATTACGACCAATGGGACTTTAGTGTCTCCGGCCTAATGCCTTAAACCACTCACTTAAACTCCATACGGGCCAGTATCATCCGCGACAATAACTAGCATCACGCAAAACCGACAAAACGGATGAGAAAAAGGCACTATGGACAAAAGAACCGTCACAGATCTCACGTGACCAAAATCTGGCTATACAAAGATATCAAGACCCGGCAAAGGCATCAAACACACAATCAACAAGCCTAATGCATTCTCACCTACGCGACCTTTCACAATATATCGCACCCAGAATGGCCTTGCAATATCAACAATGCCCTGATATCTCTCCTGAACACCTAGAGACCCGACAGAGGATAAGACGGCACGAATGTACAGTTAAGACAAGCTCTGATTGGTATACAACTACCTACCAATCATGACCTAAACTTCCACTATACTCTGGTCAAATCTCCTACACCACTATTTCCTCCCATCTTCTCTCAGAACAAAAACCTCTTTCAGAACAACAACAACAACTCTCAGAACAACAACGCCTCTCGGCTCTTCTGAGCACCAGTACCGCCCTGGTATATACCTACGAGACAGGAGTTACACTACTACCACTCCCTCTCTACCGTCGTCTTGTTGCTGAGGTCTCCTCAAATTATCTGCGCCAACCCAGCACAATGACTCGAAGCTTACAGACGTGGGCAACTTCCACCCAGGTTTATACGAGTCCTTCGGGAAAGATACGTATTGGCAAAGCGTAACTTATTTCTGGACGCTATAAAAACAACAAAAGCCATCCCAACCCAAGCCTCTAAACTATCCGAGCAGAACACACAAACTGTTTCGGAGACAGGCCTTGTCTTGGTGGACCGCCATCTTTACAGATACACAACTGTCGAGAATGAAACAGAATAATGATCACGCCCTCGACCAACTGTTGGAACAATTCCGGATGGCGGAATAAGAAGAAATGAAACTTCCTTCTAAACTCCACAAGATACACTCATGGGTGGGATGGAGATGTCCAACGCGCGCAAAACACGCGAGACACGCGAGACATAACAAACTACGCGGAGCACGCGGAACACGGAAGGGCTCGTTATAACGGTCCGACACATCACGTGGAGAGGCGAGACTTCAGAACAGACCCGGTTTCATGACAGTCAATGGAGCCATACAAACAACACACACTGGAGTTCAACCCATCAACAACGCCGAAGAATATCTAGGCAATGTTCCGGGGGTTCTTCTGCAACCTGAATGGCCAAATACAAGCACTATTCGACCATGGGGTCTCGGTCGGGAAGCCCTTCAATCTCCTACGCTCTGCGAAATATCATCGGGATGAAGTCACTACAACGCCCACAAAGCCCACAAGGCTCACAAACCCTACAAACCTTACAAAATTCATAAAACTCACAACGCTCGGAAAGCTTAGCCGAATAAGGCTTCTCTGAGTATTAGAGGAAACTGGCGACCGGAGGCTCAACCAAACACCATACTCTAATCTGCTACAACTATGGCATCAACGTATGATCGTCTTCCCGAGCTCTTTAGAAGCCCTGCCGACCTCATATTGGTAGCGGATCCTCGCATCAACGCTGTTATGATCAACGATGGCACCATATACTCGGTCCCAAACAGCCCAAACAACTCACAAGGCTCACATAGCCCAAATAACCCACACGGCTTACAAAGCTCACATTGCTTATAAAGCCCATACAGCTTATACGGCTCACACGGCTCACACAGCCCAACCAGCCAAAACAACCCACACAGCTTACAAAGCTCAAAAAGCTCACACAGCTCAGACCACAAACAACCCAGCGCTTGCGTCAAATGCTTAACAAGCTACCCTCTATCGAGGCGACCAATCGCGACGACGGGGTTGCTGTACCTCAAGCACCTCGTCAGAGCCCGCCCTCACAGAGGCCACTCAAACAAACAAAAAACCACAAAACACTATACCTACGACTACGACTATGCCCTCTCTCCGGAAGAGAGTATATAAAACCTTGCAGTAACCCTGCAACACTATACAAACAAGCACACAAACAGAAACAGAAACGCATACGAACTCAGATGTTGGAGCTGGGAGGAAGGAAGGAAGCGTAAAGGGATGGAGGATGTACGATGGAAGGAGCGAAAACGGAATTCCAGTTGCTGCGACTAAAAGAGTTGTGGGAGAGGTTATATGTTGGATAGGAGGGGGTGGGGGGACGTTGAACACCAACAATGTCCACTGTCAGAAGCTTTCCTGGAGAGCTTGAAGACACAGGTTCCAGGATAAATTACAATATATATTTTGGAGCAAGACGAACGAGTTGCTGAGTGCAATGTGTGCCAAGAGTGATAAGGGGTACTTGTTACCTGTAGCTATCGTGTACCTGTATAAGGAGGTTTCGTTCTCCTTCAGATTACTAGGGAGTGATTCGGGCATGAGTACTGCTGTATTTCAATCCAATCGTAGAGTTGCTACTGTGAAACCTACTTTATCTCGCCATTTGTAAGACCTAAACTCAGACTCAAGCGCTTACCCCTGAAACAAGCCCAGTGCTTCTCCATCAGCAGCGCGAAAGCCGTGGCAGGAAGCACTTAGCCTAGGACAAGCCAAACCATAAAAGAAGCATCTACGCCGAGTCGAGCCCTTGAGCAGGCAAAGAAGCCGTAGAATGGGTAGGAACAGCCGATAGTGGGGAGCACCCCCCTGAAAAGGGGTAAAGGGGTAGACCCCCTGAATAGCCGATAGGTATGTTTGGCAGCTTAGTAGGGACGAGTACCGAAGTAGCAGCCAATAGGGTATAATACCCCATAAGTACCCCGAGCCTCGACGTAGGATAGACGAGACCACCAGACTGCTCCTTGAAAGCTGCGGTTAGAACAGTCACGTGGACGCTTGATCCACGTGATACCCCACCGTGTAACCCAGTGCGTTTACACTTACCTAAGTGTGCCTACCTAGGTATTTTACAAGTTCTCCGTTCAATTGATTACAACATTTGTTCTCCTCAAACAATTCAACTCTTGACTAAACTAAACTATCGTATGTTCTTATAAAAGCCGAGCAAGAGCGAAAAAAGGGGGGTGAGCCCCCCTTTTCTAGTTGCGAAACTGGAAGGCAGGTAGGTATAGAGCCAAGGATAAGGGCCAATGTTATAAGGAACGAAACACTCGAAATAGAATTCAACAGGACAACTTATGATCCCCATAAACAAGCCGAGCAATCATCTTCTTGCGTGTGATAAGAACCTTAAGCAATAGTACCGAAGAACAGTCACGAAAACGAGAATTATAACACAAGCGAGACAAGCAAAAACTATCAATCACTGCTTTATGTGATTATACACACTTATCAAGGCCCTATCTATTGTACACTACCTATCGCCGTAGATAGATTCTCATGCTGCCTGAGAACTGGTCCAATCACTACTCCATATGAACGTCGCGCAACGCCACTGAGTTCCCTTTTCCTTCTCGCCCGAAGGCCCAATTGGCCGAGGGCAGACGAAGAATGCCCTGCCTGTAGCAAGAAAAGAGTTAGTGTCACATTATTTACACCTAGTATGCAACGGAGTCAAGAGAATAGGGGGCGGCTTACCTTGATTTACGCCCGGCTTCTTGGTCACCAAGCTGACGCAATCATCTCCATGCTCGCATTTCGGCACAACTCTTTTGCCAAGCAACTTGGACCAGGACTCCTTGGACACAATAGGATCGAATACCTTTCCCGAATCAACTGGGTCAGGAGTTGGCACGGCTTCATCTACCTCATTGGATTCTGCAGGCACTTTCGTATCAAAAGAGCTGCTCGGCCCATCAACGTCTACAGCACCTCTTATATTCGTTCCTATATTCGCTCCCGTGTTCGTACCGTTACTCGATATAGCGGTGGGTCTAGGGGTGAAGAATCCCCTGAGACTGCTTTGACCCTTGGAAGAGGTCTCCTTAGTTAACGTCACTTTTGTCTTCTTCGATGACTTGCTCGTCGATGCCGTGCTAGAGGACGCACGCTTGAGGCTACTCGAAGCCGCTTTTGCCGGTGAAGGCGCAGGCGCTGATGCTGGTGTTTCAGATTGTGAAGCTGGAGTGCTACTGAGCCCATCAACTTTCCCATCTTCTTTCGCGACATCTTCTAACTCTCCAGAAGAACGAATTATAGGGCTTCCTGACGGTTCACTAGTTGCTTCTGGGATTGGCTTGGAAGTTGCGGGTTTCTTAAACATGTCCTTGATGCTTCTTCGGTGGTTGAACTCCGGAAGAAGTTTCGCTGATAAAGGTAAAAGATCCTTCGCTGTCCACTCCCTGAGCCTATTGCCATCTTTAAAGACCCCAGGCGGATTCAATATGTCCCTTATGTGTACTGTCTCTCCGCCAATCGTCACAACGTCAGCTAGCTTTGCGAATACTGGGCAGTGATCGGATCCCATAAGACCCTCCTGGATATTTGCGTGTGTGAACCAGTCTCGCATGTCTTCGCTACATAGAACGTAGTCGATTCTACTGCCGAAATTCGCAGGACGCGAATTCTTCTTCATGTCCCAACAAGTGAACATACCCTCACGCGTAGGATGATGTTCTCGAATAAGATCACATAGCACTGGCGTCTCTCTGTTTTCGTCCCTTGGGCTTTGCACGTCACTGTCGAAAACAAGCTGGTTGAAAAGGCGACGGGTTGGACCGGAGAAGAAATCCTCCATCGACATTCCTTCCTTCTTTAGCCGCTCGGGCAATTTGACGGTGTCCATAGATGATCGGATAACGTTGAGATCACCCGTCAAGATCACTCTCTTTCCCATGGCTATGAGGTTACGTATTCGGACATCTAACGCGTCAAGATAGCCTAGCCTGAAATCGTCCCGAGTTTCATCGCGATTAGCGGGGCTGTAAACGCCTATTAGGACAAAAGCCGGAAACTCGAGGATGACACAGCGCCCTTCGGAATCAAGGGTGGTGTCATCGACTACGCCGAGAAGTTGACCAGCTTCCGGATAGCCCCCTATTTGCTGATTTGATGGCAATTCCCGGAACTTGGTGGAGGAACTGGGTGGGCATAGAACCCCTGTGATTCCCTCCTCTGCTCTGATAGGCGTACACACAGAGTTTCGAGTGTAAATGGCTACACCAGCATAGCCTATTTACGTTGTCAGATGAAGTTTCCGATGAATTATCCGAGGAAGAGTCATCTGCGTACCTTTCTTATGTTTAGGAAGACTGAAGTGAACATCCCAGCCCGGTACTAGTACCATGTCGTCCTGTAGATCCTTGCGCTGTATCTTGGTTTCTTGCATGACAACGATGTCAGCCTCGAGGATGTCGAACATGGCAGCATAGGTCCTCTTCTCCCTCCATGGCTGGTATCCAAAAGGATTCCTATGGGAACAGTTAGAATTATGATTTTATTCCCAAGCCATGATTAGCATACCGAATGCCGTTCACTATATGAAATGTTAGTAAAGCTTAAACTATAGAAATTGAAGATATTAACTGATGATACGAACCATTCCATGATGTGATACGCACTCCGTTCTGTTCGGACATTTCGTGTCTGGAGATCTAGAGTGGGTGTAGATGAGAAGAGATGAAGGTGGTAATAATCAATTCATCATCGGCGTTGCTTTCGGGATTACTACCATTACCGGAGTCGGGAATGGGAATTGAGTTGAGATAGTGGAGTTCTTTTTTGGGCATGAGAAATACACGTGAATATTGATGAACTTGGGAGCCTTTTTTAGAGTTGCTTGTATGAGATCGAAGCTTAATCAATAGCTTATTCCTCGTCTCTTAAATATGGGATATCACATGTGAGCTTTTGCGTGTATTATTCACTGCAAGGTAAGGTACGATGCATACGCGGACAACTTTAATTCAGTTGTGCATGCCGCAGGAAGTCGCGACATGTTGTATATTTCAACGTACATTCATGGCGGGTGTTACGGCAGCTGACACCAAACTGACTCGAGGTCCCGTGACTTTCGTCATCCTTACGTATCTGGGGTAATTGCATATCCCCGCAGATTTACCGAGGGATAGTTTAGCTTGGTGATTAAGTTTAAGCCAATCAAACGTGATCCAGAACCATTCGAAATCAGACCACTGGGCACCTAGTTTAGATACTTTCAACATTCCCTTCTACAACAACCAATCTGAAGACGACATCGACGTCAAACGATATAAACCAAAATGCTTCCTCAGCGCCAGACCGTCCGCGCGACTCAGCGCCTCGCGAGCCAGCTCCGCGCTGCCAACACCCGCTCTACCGCGCAGCGCCGTTTCGCCTCCACCGAGAATGCCTTCGTCAAGGAGCGACAGGCTGTGAAGGAGCACGCTGCTGCCACTACTGGTTAGTAAACCTGTCAAACTGCCTAACATATCTCTGGTCAGCGGAGAAGAAAAAAGGAAAGGAACGGAATCGCTAATTATTCGCAGAGCTCTGGCGCAAGATCTCCCTCTAGTAAGCCGGTCCATTATTCCCTTCGCCCGCCCTCACTCATCCTTAGCAATTACGATCGCTACAATTTACGAACGACAACTGCTTCGCCACTGAGCCGTAGAATAACTACCTCATTTTCGAACTATGCTCTTGAAACCCTTCGACGAGAACCCGCATGACATGCCCAAGTAACTTAACTAACAAAATCCCTCTCTCACAGCGGCATCCCGCCCGTCCTCATCCTCGCCGGCGTCAACGCCTACAACCAATGGAACGCCCACTGGGAGCACTGGGAGCACATGCCCCCGCTAGAGGAGCGCGTCGAGTACCCCTACCAGAACATCCGCACCAAGAACTTCCCCTGGGGCAATGGCGACAAGACCTTGTTGTACGTTTCCCCCTCCTCCCCCTACTGTTTGAGGAACAGAAGAAGATATGAAGTGATGAAGAAGTAGCGTGTACTACTGATACATCCAACCCAAGCTAACAAGCACAAAACAGCTGGAACGACTCGGTCAACTACCACAACAAGGACAAGAACGCCTAAGCTCCGCAAAGCCTACCTACCTACGAACAGTCTTTGGAGGAACCTTGGGGGAGCTTGCGCATGTATGTAGATATGCATGGATGGATCAGGAGAATCAATCCATAGAACAGAGAAACGAAACACCAACAAGAAATATTCCTACATACCTACACACAAGCATAGTATGGCGTTGTAGATCCGCACTATTCCCTTTGTATATCAATTGAACCGATAAAACCGCTATAACCTCAATGTGCATGCGTGTATGACTACCAGCATAGGAGTGTCCATGAGTCCCCTTTCCAACTACACGCTTTCACGTTTTATGTATCAATGACAAATAGGTTAGCTACTACCTATGTAGCTTCATCGTAGGCCAAAGTAACGTATACAACCTCAAGAAAGCATTTGACTGCCTACCTAATACCTACCTGGGTAGGTAGCAGGAAAATAGAGCTTCGGTAAGGGGTAAAGAGGCAGGAGCAGACCGCCATTCAAACAACCCAAAGACATGAAAACAATCGAGTACCATGGATATAATGTCTGATTAGGTGTCCATGTATCCTACCTACCTACCTACCTACCTACCTTCCCCCCTAAACTACTAGGTAGGTGCCCTTGAGTAGTGTGTATAGATATATATATGTAAGTTATAAGTTACTAGGTAGCGGTGATCTACATGTAATCCAGCATTACCTGTCTAGATTCCCAAGAACCTAACCTAACCTACCCTAACCTAACCCCCTACCTCTCCCAGACCAAACCGAAACCGAAACAGACCCCAACACCGACCTATTGAGTGTGCAGGTATGGAGTGTACTCATACCGAGAACGAATAGGTATGGTATGGTATATATATGTATGTGCCAGTGGAGCGTTCCGCGCCTAAAAACTCCGTACCCTGCTTACCCGAGACAGCGATATTACCTAGTCCCGAATGCATGTTCCTTGTGTATGTCTCCTCCTATTCCTACAATTCGCCTCGTTGAGGCAAAGGGGTCCTTCGCCCCTGGTATGTAGAAATGTTGCACGCCGACCAAGCGGTGCGTGCCTAATTAGTCAAGCTCTCTTTAGCCATCTATTTCCATGTAATAGCTGTAGCTATACGTATGTCCGTTCAATGGAAGACTGCGAGTAGCTTGTTGAATAGGAACCCGTTCGCTCATATGACAGATTAGTCCATTTGAATGAATGCAACTGCCTTCTGCTTCTGTTTCCACCCTTCAATTCACAGCAGTAGCAGTAGGAGTACCATTGCCAGCACCGTCCACGGCAGGTGGCGTGAATCCCGAACCGTCAATCCAGTTCGAGTATCCGTCTTCCTCTTCGTACTCTTCTGCCAACTTTGTCTCCTGTTGCTCCATTGAATTTACCCTAGGAGGCAAATCCGGGGGGGTTCTTTTGTTCGCACTCGAACCCGCACCCGTTTTCAATTCAATTGAATCCTCATCCTCATCTCTTAATCCTAAACTCTCATTCGGCTCTCCATCGAGTTCCTCTGCGTCTTCGACCCAAGGTTGGATGTATGCAGGTGAGGCCTCTGATTGTTCATCTTCAATCTCCATGTTTAGGAATGCTGGGCTATTCGGTTCCGACGTATCCATTACCGGGGCCGCAACAACAAAGACGTTATCATCGTTGTTGCTACCCTCGACATTGTCAAGGCTGTGTATCTGTGATCTTCTGCGTCTCGACGGTAGGGGCGGTGGAGGTACTGGCCGCCTTTCTGATTTCGTCGTTTCGCTTAGGTTTCCTGTGCTCTGACGTGACATTGTCGGGGGCGGGTCGACCTTGCGTTTCAATGCAATTGGCATTGGTGCTGCTTTCTTCCCGGGTCCAGGAAGGGGGGTCCCTGGCGGCGGTAACGGCTGTCCTCGTCCCATAGGTTGGTTCAAGTCTATTGGAGGGTCAGACATTTTCCGGCCATTAACACCAGTCCGGTCCGTCCGCTGTATCGCGTTCAAGCCCCAGCGTTTTGCTGTTGCGGCAGCATTAGACATGGCGGCTAAGGTTTTGCGCCCGTTTGTTTCGGACGTCCCTCCAGTCGAATTAGTAGATGGTGCTATTGAAGAAATACTTTCCTTGCGCGAGAAGAAGGTCCTTCCAATTGAGCCAGTACCGCTCTTTATGGAAGCCTTGCTAGACGGTGCAGGCGACGGCGGATGTGCAACATCGCTTTCGTTACTTGCTGTTGAGGAAGTAGTTTGCCGTCTCTCCTTTGTTGTAGGGGTGATTTCGTCACGTGCTTCGGGAATAGCCTCAGATGACGAGCTTGTAGAAGCATTGGTCGTTTGCGCAAGTGAAGACGCCCCTGAAGGTGAAACAAGAGGTGTATGCGCTGGCGAGTTGCTCTTAGATCTGGCGGAGAGACTCGCTATAATATTAATTGCACCGTCCCGATCCGGAGGACTCGAGGATGGTCTGAAGGTATCGGCATGAACAGGGTCTGTGCCAACAATAGGACTTGATGCCGTGATTGACCCTGATCGGGGACGCAATACTTCAGATGCTGAACTTCGCGGACTCTTTACTTCGAGAGTCGTCGTAGATACAGACGCAGACGCGGTCTGGGCAATAATGTTCTGTAAACTCTTCTTGGGGTTCAGTTTCCTACTCCAAAACCCTTGAGACTGGTTTGTTTGAGCTGTTTGCGTTGCCTGAGTGGTATCTATAACGGGTACACTGTGGCTCTTCTCCAACGAGGGAATCTCGGATGTCGTACCGAGGCCATTCTCCTCGATCTGGCTAACCTCGTCTACCTCTCCAAGTTGTGCCGCAATAGTTTCGTGGTCCGGTGATCGTTCAACAGCATCATCCCCTTCGAATATACCCCCGCGCCATTGCTTATGCTCAGTATTAAAGAAAGGGATATCATCCCAAAACGGTGCTACTAGTGTTTCGGCCACCACCTCCTTTATCCTGTTTTCGATCTGTCGAAGGATGACGGTGTAAGTAATTTGCCTTGAACTCACAATGGGCTCGATGGTCGTCTCCATTTTAGGCATGGACTGGAAAGAGAACCATAAACGGTTGCTGGGAGGAGGTTTGATCTTGAAGAGAATGTGTCCTTCGAGCTTCCTTAAAACCACAGCAAGAACGAGATTAACTTCGCGAGCCTTGAAGCGAGTTCCCAGGTCGATCCGTGCTGTAGCAGCGACCTCAAGCCTGAAATTGCCAGTATATTTAACATCGGCCTCCATACCGCATTCTCCTTCGACGCTGAATTCCTTGAGTTTTGGGTTCATGAAGTAGGGTGCTGAATTGCCGGTGTCGATACCCTGAATAGTTAACCTAGTGAGAAACGATGGCCGATTGACCCGAGATATCTTCTTTGTGATTTTTTCCCTGATGAGGTTTTCTGCATCCTTAGTCTTATATATGCCGAGGAACATTCTTCCTATGAAGGCATTCAGCCATCGCGTCTGCAGGTGGTCCTCGGAAGAGTGGAGTTTCTGAACTAGCGATATGATGTTCTTGACATCGAACTGCTGAGGCTTGGGGGCTAGGTTTTGACCAGTGAAGTTCTGCTCTTGGTTTCTGAGTAGAGCGAAATAGAAGTCTTCCTTGGCGGAGCAATTCTCGGAGAACAGATAGAACGGTTTCGACACCTGGGTGTCCGGAGCCAAGCTTTTCTTATTTGTCTTCCTGCTCAAACGCAACGCATTTCGCTTAATGAACAACTCGCCCTCGGGTGTAGGATCTGATCCAGAATATATGCTGATGTCGTGGTGTGCTAAAGAAATGACATGTCGAACTTCGATTTGCTCGTCGTCGTCGAATAACATGAGGTGGCCATGTCTGGGAAGTATAATATTAGCCCTCGTACTGCCGAGACCTGCATTCAGGCATAGACACAGCTAGCAACGTACCTCAATACAACGTAGAAGACGTTCCCAGCTTTCTTAGGTCGCTGGCTGACGCCTTTACTATCATCGAGTGGATTGGGAGCTGGTTTCCTATCGAATATACTTCTGTACATGGTTTGGTATACACTGGGGCTCGGCGCAGCGACGGTGGTCGATCCGACAGGGGTAGAACGTTCGATCGGTTTGGCATTGATGCCCATGGGGGTATATTCACGGCATACAGCGAAGTAGCCGGCGGCTGTGTCGGACTCGGCCAGAAGGCGCTGTTTCGAATCATCCTTCTGAGCTTCTCGGAGTGCGGTTATTTCATCGCCAGGTTGAACAATATTGTCGTCAGCATTGCTGCTGCTATTACTACTCGTTTCATCGTTGCGAACGGGGAAGGTATAGTGTGCGTGGAGCAAAACGACGACGATAAGAAGAGGGATAAAAGTGACACCACCAAGCAGGTAGGTCAAGAGAAAGCCAGTCCAGCTTATACCCATAGCTTCGGTTTACAACGGCAATAACAACGACAACGACAACGACAACGACCAGCAGCTTGCGGATCTGCGAACCTTTGCGGCGGGCGAATGTTGAAGACCATGGATATTTAATTTGCTATTTCTCTTATCTCTTTTTGGTCTGTCTGAAATTAAAAAGCGATTATGGTGTTTTATGCATTAGATCCTTAAGTAATAGGTGTCACCTACAATCTACTATGTAGGTATGGTAAAATAAAATATGTTAGATATGAATGAATAAAAATAAAAGGATTGACGCTTAAAAGAGAGCTCAAGGTGTAATGCTCACTGTTACATATAATGTAACTCGCGCGTCGGCTGAACATCGAAGCTAAAGAAGATGTACTTGTACATTTCCCATGTACGACTTAAGCTTAACGGCGGGCAAGTACATGTAACTTACGGATCGAACGTCACAGTGGACTTCCAAGTTCAATAGGAAGAGCCACGTGGGGCTTTTTGTAGGTAGCTCGCGGGGACTAATAGCCGTTATACCTACCCCTGTAGATAGCAAATTATAAGGAGATCATACTACTAGTAGTACAGAGTTGTGGCTGATTACATAGCTCAGTGCTGACTGGGAGTCACTGGACTCTGGACTTGAAGCTACCTGGTACTTAGTAAGGAGGTCCCACCCAATCATAACTTCGGATACGGCATCTTACCAGTTCCTTGGACAGAACAACATCATTCAACTTTTCTCATAGATTGGCTGATCATTAAATGAATACCTAAAAATCCAAGTCGTATGCCTTTTGAGCCAGCCATGTCTCATTTACTTAGTCATAACCCTTTTTCAAAAAAAAAAAAAAAAAAAAAAAAAAAAAAAAAAAAAAAGGAAAAAAATATTGAGGCAAATTCTCAACGGTTCCAATCCAATAATTCCATAACTCCCGAGGTCCTAATCAATACTATGTAATATGCCGATGCCGATGCCCCTTTTCTTCGTATTTCTAAACGCCTATGCTATGCTTATCCCAACAAAGACATAAGCGGTGTAATGAAAACCACCTCAGGAATATTCCTATTTGATGCACCTTTTTTTTAAGCAACCTCGTCCATCATAACACATTATTACCATTGTAATTCCTCTAGCGTAACCTCACCCTCTAGAAGCTGCTTGACCGCCGGCTCCACCACGCCTTTCTCCGCCCTATATCGCGCCGTCTGCTTCATACGTGTGTAGAACACGGGACAATCCTTGCTATCGCAGGGCACACTATCCAACGGTGACAATCCCGCGCAACTCTGGCATATCTTGGTTACATCTGTCAGTTTCCTCTCTTCACGGTTTAGCTGTGTCTGTAGCTTCAGTAACGAGGCTGGCACATTCTTTTGGCACTTCGCGCATATTGATGAGCCCTCGATATTGGCTTTTGAGCCGCAGACAACACACGCCGCTGCTTTCATATACGACTCAAGCGTCTTCTTCCCAAACATGGTTTTCCCGCCGCACGCCATCGGGTCGACGCGGTGAATTCGCTGCACTTTGGGCATTTCATCGTACCACTGGCGTATGTTGGCCCCGACCAAGTTGAAGATGCGCTCCAATGGTGGGATGAGGTTCTTAGATATGTAGTACTCCGAGTCTAGCTGTAAATGGGAGTTGCTGAGAAGATCCTCGGGCGCTACGCAGCGATCGATGAGTCGGGCTCCGGGTGCTCCCGAGACAACGACATACGGCACCCGCTCACCGTATTGCGGCTCCGCTCGAGCATCTTCGAGCATCTTCCTCGTACTGATCAAAGCGCCTGGAGGGGGTGGCCCTCGGTCACTGTAAGTTCCCAGTTTCACTTCTCTCGCAAAGGAGAAATCTTGTATCGACACGGCGCCGCGCATGATCTTTTCGCATTGCTTCTGGAAGTACGATTTTACCTGGCTAAGGTCGGCGGTCTCAAAAAGGATCTTGAGCGCCTTCTCTTCTATCATCTGTTCGGCAGGGGTTCCGTCTCTTCTGACCGTCTCAATACCCTTGGCGTCGAAATCTGGTTTGACTTGTTCCTTGCTCTCGTATTTATAGCCGACGTAACGCTTCTTTGCGAGTAGCACACACGGGTGATAGACCTTCTCAAATTTGAGCTTGACTGGCCGGGGATTCATATCCGTAACCGTTTTGGCAATCTCATTGCCGATATCGAACGCCTGGTCTTTGGTCCGGCCGGGAAGATAAATAAATAAACTGTCGGTATCTCCGTAGACAACCTCCGCCTTCCACTTCTCTACTGAATGGATTAAGGCTATTGCCCTCTCGAGCGTTTCGCGGCCAGTTTGAACAATGCTATCCGCAATTTCGGAGCAGGGCATGCGACCTGAGAATGACGCTGATGTATACCCGTATGTGACGTTTGCAAGCAGCTTGAGAGCAAGTTGCCTGTTGTTGAGGAGTTGTTGAAGAGTTTTATCGTCTTTATCTTGCTTCATCCCGCTCTTGACCATTACTCGTGTTTCCAGAATCTCCGTTAGCATCTTCGCTAACAAAGATTTCCTAACTTCCGCTTTGCAGTACATCATACCATTAGGGGATATGTTGATGTGATCTTTGAGCAATTCCAGCAGCCTTTGCTGCCGTTTATAGTCCGCAAAGCCCATCTTGTTTGTGCCACGCCAGTTAACGATACGACCGAGGAAGGTCGAATAGCAGTAATTGTATGCGATCATGACGCTAGGGTACAGGCTTTGGAAGTCAAGAACTACCAACGGGCTATTATAGAAGGCACTCCGAGGTTCCATGACCAGAGGGAGGCATTCAAGCGCATTCTGGCTCCCGACCTGCTTCCTGTCTGGGGAGACTAGCACGAAGTTTTCTGGCTTTGCAATTCTGAACATGATTGACTCGACCTTGAATTGAGATCCGCGAGAAAAGACCGAAAAGAAGTCCACGCCTAGAAGCCGGGCTTGCTCGCTAGTCCTTGGTATAAGTTCATTCGCTTCGAGGATCTCTATGTCAAGTTTCGTTCGCGTCAAGTAGTATCGAAGAAGCTTGCTCAAGTCTCGATGCTTTCCTCCAACGTACCAATCCGTCAAGGTACGCCAGGGATAATGTGGGATTCGTCGATGCAGCAAATGCCAAACCACATTCTCCATGGTGTATTGGAGCAGACCAAGTTCTCCTCGCATAGCCCGCCAGATGTTGATCATATGCCTACCGGTGACTCGAATTGTTGAAGTTGTGTTGAATCCCCATTTATCGGCTTCCTTTCCGAATCGTCCGAAGGATTGGCTCTTCATCCGAGAGAACTCATCACAAAGGTTGTAATCATATTTGAATCGTGCTCGCTCAATCAGATACCCCCAAGAACTACCATGAACTTCATATCCGGTAAGGACGTCCGGGTCGTGCGTCCTGACAATCTCGACCATCCTGACCATCAAGTCAAGTTCCGATGATTCCTCTATAATTTCGGTGAGGATTGGGACTTCCTTTTGCAGTCTCTGAGCTAAAGATCCGTCTTCGGAGAGGACAATGACACCAGACCTTACTGCTAACGACGCATCATCGCCCAAGGCGAAATGCTCATCCGACTTAGAGCACCAGAAAATGCATTGAACTTCGTCTTCCTCCGGGTTAGGAAAAAGCTTGCCCCTGGTATTGACATGTATTTCCAGGCTCATCGTACTCATATACTGTGCCTCGTGTTGAACACTGGTCGATTTCTTTTTTTGAGAGTATTTAAAGCCATGCTTGTTCTTTGGAGTGGCACCTTCAATCTGGGATAGGTATGGCTTAAGCTCAGGGTCATGAATTTTCATTGTAGGCCCTTGCAGGCTATTCATTCCCCCTCGAGATTCCATCCACCAAGTTTGCACCTCATCAAAGCTTGGTGGAGGCTCTGCAATTTCCCAACTTCTTAACGAACACTCCTGGCGCAGTTTCTCGTATAGCACCTCGTCCCTATCGGCATCATAAGGGGGCTCGGCTTTCATGCCATAATTTTCCGGGGATTCTCCAGTCATGTCAAAATCCGGTAGGAATGGAAGGGTATTTCCTTGGAGGCGAAACTCTTGGCCAGCATATTCCCGGCCTCTTTGAGGCACGTCTTTCTCATTGCTGTAGAACGCATCCTGGTATATGGCATTGGGCCGATCCAAGATTTCCATAGTTGACACAACTTCTTCAACCGAGGGTGGAGCATGATCAAATACAAAGAATTGCGCCTGGAATCGAGGGGTACAGCCAATATCGACGGGTTTCTGAACATCTCTTTTTCCCATGCTGTTTGAGGCGGAGCTATGAGACACCGACCTACCAGCGTGAGAATGCAAGTTTCGAGCAGTGCTATCTGTAAGAGTCCAAGTGGAGGTCGAGTTTCGGGAGATATCCTCTGTGGGTCCCAAAAGGCCGAATGTGACGTGCTTAGTGGATTGACTACCTTCGCTATGCTGAGAACCCGACTGCTGGCTCAATCGTAACAGTGTGCTTGGATCGTTGGGGTTCTTGACCACAGGGAATTTGAGGGTCTGGTTCACGGATTCGCTGGGTACCTTTCTTAGCCTCGAGTGCGTAGTTTTAGAATCTGTTCCTCGCGATTCTTGATCATTAGCTACTACTGCTGGCCTTCTTTCCACGCTACTTCTGCTATCAACGTTCAGAGCAGAAGCAACACGGCGGCGTTTTGTTTCTTGGTCGTCTAAGTGAGATGTGACAGGCCGCTTCGCCGCCTTGTTAAGTTTCATATGTTGAGGAGCCTTGCTGATAAGGCCTTGCTCTTTTGCGACATCTATCAGGGCTTCTGGGATTGGAATATGTTGTCGATTCCTCGTGCGTAAACAGCTAACATGGACTCCTCTGATGAGTAGTTCTGGCTCATCGATTTTATCTAATTCGTTACTCAGATTTGGAGACAAGGGTTGATCGAATCGTCGAACTGCGTCATTGTGGGTATTCTGGGTACTTTCGTCGGGTGATTTACTTGCTCTTACAGAGCTACCCCTATCTGGCTGCTTGAGACCGGGAACTTGGGCTTTATCTTGCAAGTCTAATGCGGGGACTTTTGCCTCGTCGGAGTCTTCGGGGAAAAGACCATCATCATCCTGTCCAATGTCTAGAATACGGTCGTCGTCTACTATAATGCTACTGGTTGGATTCTCATCTTCTGCAAAACGTTGACTCGCCGTGGCCAGTGCGCACTTCAGTTTATCAGGAAATAGATCCTCAACCGACTGTAACATAGTATTAACAGTTGACTCCAGCGGTATAGTTGGTACAAATGTATCAAACGTTATGTCTCTGCCGCCACATTGCCCGCGTTCTTGTTTGATTAAACCCTGGACTTGATCTCTATACTCGTCCTCGTGAATCCACCCAGGGGGTTGCGAATCACGCGGATCCGCGGACATAGACACTAATGCTTCTGGAGGAAATGGACTGCTTCCAGGAGTTCTGGCAGTCATCCTCCTTTTTCGCCGTTTTGTCTCATCTTTCCACAGTCCAGCCATACTGTGGACCAATTTCAAATCGGGGGGTAAAGGGTCCTTCTTCTCGATGAAATCGTGATGGAGCTTTCTTTCCTGAATTTCATGTCGGTTAATAATATCTTGGACACATAGATCAACCTCGATCGAACAGTGACTGGCACGAGGGAGATCAGTGTCGTCGGTAATGAATGCCTCTGAGATCGACTGGCTATGCCATATATGATGTAGTTCTGTTTCATGCTCGTATTGGGGTACTGGAGCTCTGAAACAGACTTTTTGAGTTTCGATGTACCCGCATCCGTAGAGGTTGTAATCGGTCATGAATTGCAAGAGGTACTGCAAATGCGCTTCGTGGGGCTGGAATTTCTGTTTCATTATGACCCCTTGTTGAAGTAGTTCAGCAAGCCGGGTCATAACCATAGCATTAAACATGTAAATCTTGAGGTAAAACCGGTACCCGACGTAATACCCATAGAATGGGATTCCTTTGACGAGGGTAATTCTAGCCACATATTTACTCTTCCCGTCATAAGCATTGCGACGGTAGCTCACGGCTAAGGCATGATCAATTGATAGATGAAGCCGATATATATAAGCCCCCACTAGAATAATGAGTTAGATTCATCATTCGACATGTTTTTTATAAGCGCCTTACCATCATCGGGAAGCAGGCTCCCATCGTACTCGATATATAAATACGGGAACGCGCCATGAATATGAGCGCAAACCTTTTGGCCTGTTTCTGTTGACCCAAAGACTCGTATAACTGGAACTCTAGGTTCTTTGCTCAATTGAGAAGGATGGACATCATTGCGAAGTTGAGGGTCATAAATCGTAGGAATAGCTTGGTAATGATCTATGCAGTTCAATCGCACGCGGAAGACGTCCATGGCGTTTTACACATGGCAACGCCGACGCACATTGAAAATGCATTGAAACCAAAACGCCGTGCAGGACTAGTGGAATATGAATATTACATGTCAGAAAAACAAGGGTTTGATTTCGTGCATCATCCGTGATATCCTTGTTGCGCAAGTGGCAGGTATCCAATGATCAGGCAGACGCGTTGAGTGAAAGATGAATGTGGAGCTTTGATCATCACTGCGCGCGATGTCAGGTGTATTATGTAGATCTGACGCGTTTATCGATAAGGAAACCACCAACAATCTTACATAATATTCAAGCCACGAATTAAAGTTCAAGTCCTATTTACATACATACAGTACACAGCCACATATACGATAAGATTCAGCAGACATCGAACTTGGGAATCCTTGAATCTTCAACTCTTATTCAGCACCCCTTGTTCTAAGTACCCGAGAAAGGCCAACTACCACCAGGACAATCAACCTATATACCCTTCGTCCTCTTGAGCCATCCCACCGCCTACTGAAGCCATCAAGTAGACAGACCAGACCAAATGCCTCCGCCGCCACCACCGCCGTCAAGGCGAAACGACTCCAAGGCCTCAGCCGCCTCCAAGGAAGAAAACATCTACATCCCCTCATTCATCAGCAAACGGCCGTTCTACGCCGGCGAGGAAGGAGACCAAACAGACTACCTACAACATCAACGTCTACACAAGGCCAACGACGACCAATCAAAATGGTACGACAGGGGCAAGAAGCTCGGGCCGGCCGCGACCAAGTACCGGAAAGGGGCCTGCGAGAACTGCGGCGCAATGACCCACAAGGCGAAGGACTGCCTCAACCGGCCACGCGCGAAGGGTGCCAAATGGACCGGCCGGGACATACAAGCGGACGAGGTGATCCAGGACGTGCAGCTGGGCTGGGACGCGAAGCGCGATCGGTGGAACGGCTACGATCCCAAGGAGTACCGCACCGTCGTCGAGCGGTACAACCAGATGGACGAGCTGCGGAGCCTAGTCTCCGGGGCAAACAAAGACGGCAGCAAGGAGGACATCGACGGCGAGGACGGAGAAGGCGATAAGGACACGGGCGAGAAGTACGCCGAGGAATCCGACATGGGGCGACACCAGAGCACCGCGACCCGCCAACTCCGCATACGCGAGGACACGGCCAAGTACCTGCTGAACCTCGACCTCGAGTCCGCCAAATACGACCCCAAGACACGAACCATGGTCGACGCCGGCGCGACCGCCGACAAAGCCGCGCAGCTCTTCGCCGAGGAAGGCTTCCTGCGCGCCGCCGGCGACGCCGCCGAGTTCGAGAAGGCGCAGAGCTACGCGTGGGAGGCGCAGGAGAAGAGCGGCGACACGCGGCAGCACATCCAAGCGAACCCGACGGCGGGAGAGTTCTACCGCAAGAAGGAGCGCGAGGACGCCGAGAAGAAGCGCGCCGACCGCATCAAGGCCCTGCAGGACAAATACGGCGCCGGCGACGCTGCCCTCACCACCACCATGCCCGCCGCCCTCCGCGAAGCCGCCGCCATCGTCACGGAATCAGAACACTTCGTCGAGTACGACGAGGCCACGGGCCTCATCAAGGGCGCCCCCAAGGTCATCGCCAAGTCCAAGTACGACGAGGACGTCCACGTCAACAACCACACCTCCGTCTGGGGCAGCTGGTGGTCCAACTTCCGCTGGGGCTACGCCTGCTGTCACTCTTTTATCAAGAACAGCTACTGCACGGGCGAGGAAGGAAAGGAGGCTTGGGAGGCCGCTGAGAAGCAGAGAATGGGTACTAATTTGATCGAAGAGGGCACATCATCGGCCCGGGAGGAAGAGGAGCAGCAGGTTGAGGCTGATGAGGATGATAAGGAAGTTCAAGCGAAGAAACAGCAAGCGAGTAAAAAACGCACGATGGAGGATATGATGGGTGGTATTTCCGAGGCGGATTTAGACGAGTATCGCAAGAAGCGGGCAGTAGCAGATGATCCTATGGCAAAGTTCCTGGGGAGTGAAGAGCTACTACGGTAGTATTGGCCCATTGTAGTCAGGTCAGAAATTACATAATACATCGAGTATTTCAATTACAGCTTAACTCGGTACATGTCACTCGGAACAAGAAGTGGTGGTAGAAGTTCGTCATGCATTCCGTTAACCGTGGCCTAACGCCTTTGAGGTATGAATCTAAGTTTTCATAGTCTCTCAATGTAATCCGTTTTCCCCACCGCCTGATTATCCACAGGCTTTCATTTTAGAGTATGCACCCTTTACTCTTCCTCCTCCTCCTCGTCACCGTCATCCTTCTTCTCGGCGGCCTTGGCCTTCTTTCTGCGGACACGACCAGGTTTGCCACCACCGAATGGCGAGGTCAGGGAGAAGTCAATGTGCTTCTGGGAGTCGAGACGGACGATGAAAGACGGAACGTTAACGATCTGCTTTCCGACGCGGATGTGGCGCTGGCGGATAAGGACACGGGCGTGGTGGATGGACTTGGCAAGACCCAGCTTGTAAACACAGGTCTGGAGGCGGCGCTCCAAGAAATCCTCAACCTTAAGGGCAAGAACGTAATCGAGCTTCATGCGAGACTCGTCGAGCACACCGACACGGACGAGACGGCGAATGAGGGCATTGCCTTCGAATAGACGCTTGGGGTCCTTCTCGTCAAGGGTAAGAAGCTGACTGTAATCATGAAAATACATTAGTTTTGATGATCAAGAGTAGATATAGGGTTAGACAGAGGAATAAATGGATAACATACCGGGCAGCACGACGAATCTTGGACAAGGTGAGCATGACACGCCACACCTCACGCTTGTTGCGTAGACCATACTCTCCTACGAGCTTAAGTTCGGAATCACTATTTGGACGACCAGGTCAGTTTATATTCTCACAATCGACTTGGGCAGAGACAAGCTCATGCTCAGTGGCCGGTGATTACTGACAGACGGGCGGCCTCGAAGGGACGGGTGGGGACCTTTGCGGTCTTGGAATAAGACAAAGGAGCCATGGTTGCGACTCTCTTCGATTATGTTGTCGAAGAAAAATTGAGGGAGAGTCGGAGAAGATTGAGGGTTGTCGTGAAGTTCACAAAGTAAGAAATGCGAACTGGAAAAAGGTTGGAGAGTTGGACGAAGAAAAGATTAAGGTGAAGTGGATTTGTGGAGTGGAGTAGGGCAAGAATGCCACTAAACTGAATTGAGATGATAGTGCCCCTCGCTTAATTAGTAACTTAATTGGCAATAGGTTAGTTTTTACAATAAGATATGTAGCAAGTGGGGGATGCACTTAGGTAAGCCTTTTTCTCCAAGTGCACACAACCTTGTGACCAAAAGCCCCGAAAAAATTCACTAAGCGAATTTCTCGAGAAGCCGACAATCGAAGAAAAGAACTGAGAGAGAGAAACAATAACATCACTTTTTCCAACAGTCAGGTTCATTTCTCTCTTTCACTAACCACACAACACCGACAAGATGGGTCACGCCGCAGGTCTCCGTGCCGGCACTCGCGTACGTTTTATCTTCAATCTCGATTAATCCTTTATATATCCATTGGTATCAAGAGTCGCTAACATCTGTTGCAGTATGCCTTCTCCAGGAACTTCCGCCAGAAGGGTCAGATTCACCTTTCCACATACCTT
Organism: Hypoxylon fragiforme; assembly: GCF_022984875.1. Taxonomy (NCBI): domain Eukaryota; kingdom Fungi; phylum Ascomycota; class Sordariomycetes; order Xylariales; family Hypoxylaceae; genus Hypoxylon; species Hypoxylon fragiforme. The sequence continues at coordinate 2,649,427 of NW_026054763.1, read as the reverse complement.
CAACAATACAAGTATGCTCCGAACTGCGATATCTCAAATTGGATAAAATAATTGACCAGTGGTTAGGGTTGGCGACATCGTTGACATCAAGGCAAATGGTGCTGTCCAGAAGGGGTAAGGCAAACTCCAATTCGAAGCAAAGCAATACCGAACCGAATCCAGACAGACAGACGAATGAAATGGCTGCGAATTCTGGCGAGGGGCTCGCTTCTTCGTATTGATTCGAGGCTAACTAGGAACTCAATAGTATGCCTCACAAGGTCTACCACGGCAAGACCGGTGTCGTCTACAACGTCACCAAGAGCGCCGTCGGCGTCATCATCTACAAGAAGGTGAAGCACCGCTACATCGAGAAGCGAATCAACCTCCGCCTCGAGCACATCAGCCGATCCCGATCAAGAGAGGATTTCCTTAAGCGCGTTATCAAGAACGCCGCCCTTAAGAAGCAGGCCAAGGCTGATGGCACCACCGTCACCGTCAAGCGACAAGCAGACCTACCCCGTGACGCCCGAACTGTGTCCATGAAGGACAACCGCCCCGAGACTATCGCTCCTATTGCGTACGAGACTACCATCTAAAGGAAAGAAAGATGGAGGTCGAAGGGATGTGGTTGGTGTTTCTGGGTTCTCTGCCGGTTGCTCTTTTCTCATTGCATTAGGGGTTTTTCGCGAATGGACAGGAATCTCCATCTTTTGTTCATGGCAAGGCATGGAATGGACATAGGTGATGCCTAGAGGAATGACAAAAATATACCAAATGACAGACGTTTATCTGGATTCGTGACAGTGTGTTACCTTACTAATCTAGCTCCTACTTGAGTGTAAACCGTGCCGAGCTTGGGAGGTCCAAAGCCATCCAGCTTGCAGAAAATACAGGTTCACCACTTGCTAGATACATAGGTAATAGGCCGGTAATCGATATATGATATCGCCAGAGCCACTCTCGCCTCTGTCTCGTTTGATTCTGCTCCTGATATGCTGCAAAATCGGCGGCAAAGACCAATCAACACCAGGACGACGGTTGTCAGCATTGATATCAATCATCCTCCAATGGTGCTGGTTCTGTCGCCGATACATTTCAACCCATATTCACCACAGTCATGGGGCTATCCCATCCCTTGGCCAGGCTTCTAGCAGCAATGCCAGTATTTCAGCTACTGGTTAGGAAATACCTACAGCCACGTGTACTTGGTGGCCATCGAAGCAGCAACCATTCAACACGCTGGAAAGTTCCTCCTAACCTAGGTAAATATATACGAGCCCGTCTACTTCAAGCTTTATTCAAATGCTGGATGTCGATTTCTCGCATGTCCAGGTGGGCTTGTCTTATTATGCCGAGGAGTTTGATAGTAGTCGTGAGCCCTTGAAGGGGTAAGGGGGGGGGGGGGGGAGTTAGGGGTTACGAGAGGGCAGTATTGGTATGGTACTGTAGACTGTAGGTAGACCTATGCTTCTCAGGGTCCATAGGTGTAAGAAATAGGAGTGCCTGTTTATGGTATCTGTTCAAGGTGTGGGATACTAGGTGCCTAGGTTAGGTATGTAGGTATGCCTACGATTTGTCCGGCGCTTAGTTTCGATGTTTATATACCTACGTGCTTATTCCTAACCTTGGAACAGATGAGGTTGTATGGCCTACTATACCCCAGGTACATAGTACGAAATGATTCGAGTGATAATGCGCGATGGCCGTAGTAGGTAGGCTTCGCATCAAGGGCGTTTCATGAGAGTCGGCTTCTGAGGGCGGCGGGAAAGGGGTTGTATCTAGGTTACCCGAGTATCTATCTACTTACTTACTGGAGAGGCAGGTAGGTAAATCGCACATCCAGGTGTAAACGAATGCCGTAGGCAGTCCACGGGTAGAAATATTAACGAAGTTAACCTGAACGAAGCTGTTGATAGCCTACCTATATGAGATGCTTGGCAGCAATCCACATGCAACTCCCTCCTCCCTTTACACCACACACTTACACTGCTTCCTTACTATGCCAATCAGCTTGAATATCACAGGCTTCACTACTCCATACCCTGTTCCATCAGAGCAATATCTACAGAGACAGTCATCTAACGATACCTATCTACACCAACTGTACGAAAGCATCCATCCCGCTTCCCATTTCCTTTCCCCTTCTCTCCTCATCCAAAAATCGAGCGAACGGCTCCTACGATATTCGGTACCGGGTAAAGAGCCATACATAGGTACCTACATAGGAATCTACCAGGTAATGTATATCCCGCCCCCAAGTTCTTGTATAGAAAGCCAAGTTAGCAACTACCTAGGTATTCATCGAGCAGACAGCTAGCTATCTGGGTCCTTGGAGTATCTACCCTTGGTACCTACCTAGGTAGTTAGGTAGTTAGGTAGTTAGCCATTGCCACAGCCCCATTCCAAGCAAATCATCGAGAACAAGCAAACCCTACACACGGATGTGTATACTCTACCATCTTCTCCGGACGTTAGGATAGAAAAGGTAAGTTAGTTGGAACTTCTTAGTGTTTAATTACGGACTAGGTCAGCCAAGCCAGCAATACCTTAACCTAACATAGGAGCTTATAAGTAGAAGTGCCCCTATCAGCTCACAATAGATAGGTATTCTTAAGAATTATTCTTTACGCCCTATAATCGTATGATAGAATGAATGAATGAATGAATGAACATTACCTCAAGCTGGTATAAGCATACACTGTCATTACCTTCTACTACTTACATGAGCAGTACTATCAGTCTCACCATGTCACCACATTACACACATAGGCAAGCCTAGACCATTCATTACACTACCTACTCAACAACCCCCATACTCCCGCACACCAGTTCACACTTCATAGCTCACGCGATTTCCCATGCTGCATCAATCAAAAGTTACAGCACCTAGGGCAAAGGTAGTTAATAGGTAGGTTAGATAAGGTATCATAGCTTTTAATTGACACTTCCAAAAAAAAAAGAACCTAAGTCTTGATGATACGAGACCCTCTCTCTCTCTCTTTTCCTCCTTGCCTTTTTCTTCATTTTCCTCTCCTCTGCTATCCTTCATAAACTGGGAACATGCGTTCTGGGATATCCGGAAAGTACTTAAGAAGTAACAGCAAGACCAAAAAAAATAAAAAACGAGAATCCTAACATTTGCATAGGTATGTGGGTAAAGTAGAATATGAGTCAACAAGTGGTGATCCATAAGTTTCCCATTGCGTGCCAGCAATCGCCTGAGTAACTGCATTGAGAATTGTAAGAAGAAGAAAAAAGCATCATACAAAGGAAGTGATTGGTGGACATGACACCATTAATGTGACCTTTAGCCAAGTGTCCTGGATGTGGGTGAGAGTCATTATCGATCGAACCAGAAGGGGAATTAATTGTGTGATACCCCAAACCCAGCATCAACGCCCATGGAGCCTTTCCTTGCTTCACTTCAGCTGGCCAGAGAACAATGTCGTGGTATATGAGAAAATAAAATAAAAACGCATTTGGGAGGGTATGCTACGACGACCATCAAACCACAGAGGTCATCGAGTGCTCAACAAGCATGCAGACATAACTCGTCCGCCAATTCCTAATCATCATGTTCACCCCTATCGACGTCGGCTTGGAGGCTGTCGATGCTTGAGGCGACTCGTTCTCCAGCCTTCGTACCAGTTTTCTCTGCTGACTTCGCGCAACTCGCCACGCCACTCGTTAAACACGGCATCCTTTAGTCGAGTAAAGTCGCAGTGCTCCGCATCGTACGGGTCTGCAAAACCCCAAGGAAACTTGCGACCAACAACACCCGGCTCGTAGATATCGGGGCTGATTATGGACATTGGGATGAAGGGAATTTCGTCGGTCTCCTCCTGTGAAGGCTTGGATTGTCGGGTAGAATTGTTTGAGCGACGCTTCAAGGTTGGGGAGGCCCGACCTTGGATAGGAAGATCATTCTCGTCGTCTTCATCAGGTGAAGGGCTATCGTCATCTATAATAGCAGATTCCTCGTCGTCCTTGCTCCGTTTTGACTTAACCGCAGCCTCGCCTGCCTCATCCTCCTCGTCTTCTTCTTCGTCGGCTTCATCAATCCTGCTAGAATTCGGGGTGGCCTCATCATCTTCGTCTAATCCTAATACCTCGAGAGGATCAAAGTTGGCTTTCTTCAGGCTATCCCACACGGTCTTCTTTAGGACGGCCATATGTGCGGTAGTGATAGTGTCGGCCTTCGAGATGACCGGGATTACTGTGGTCTTGCCCTGAAGAGTTCGCATGACCTGTAGGTCAAGGTCTTCGTCTAGGCCACCCACCACGCGACCAATGTCTTGGGGGTATTTGCCATTACGGCCATTGGCGGAAGCGGCCTTGGCAGCAGATATATTGCGGTCCAGACGAGCAGGATCCAGGATGAGGAAGACTGCGTGAATGTGCGTATCCTGTACGCCTGGAGATCGAATTACCTTCATCTCTTCAGCAAAAGTCTCTTCGAATTTGCTCTCCAGGAAGGTCGACATCTCTCTCAACTGCAGATCCACCACGTTCTTCTCAAGACCTTCCGAGTCCCATAGGGTCAATCCGATTCGCTCGCCGTCGATTTCACTTTCCAGGTAGTGCGGTATAAAATTACCTGAGGGAGTTGCATCGCTGACCTCTTGTTCGATTTCGGTTGATCGTTGAGATCGCTTCTTGGCCGGTAGAGCCAAGGCGGTCTTGAGGAATTCGAGGAATGAGGTCTTTCCAGATCCTCGAGTGCCTACAATAAGGACGCTACAAATTTGACAGTAAGCATGAGTAAGAAAACATGAGGCAAGAGAAGAGAAAAACATACTTGAAAGGAGTAGGATCCTTCCTCCTGCGAACCCTTCTTGGGCTGTTGATAGTGCTAACAGCACTGCTAGCATAGCTATAGCGGCCACGGTGCGTCATGCTCTCGGTACGGGCGTAGGGATCAACCCAGGCACCGTTGTTCGGAACCGGAGGCACGGGAGGACCGGCTACAGTAGAAGACATGGAATGACGACCGGGGTCGATGGATGCTCTAGGCGGATAACGGTGAAAAGAGTGATCGGCTGTTCCAGAAACGATGGCGAAAGAATCGGGACGAGTATCGCCTCCAAAACTTTGTAGCGGGGAGGGTTGGTCACCATTGTAGAGGGCGGGAAGACGAGGGGGGGATTTAGGTACAGTTTCCCTTTGCTGATCCTTATGATGCTTCCTTCCCCCCTTGCCAAGATCACCCGATTTGCTGCGTCGTAACAACATCCCGAAGCTTGATCTACGAGGAGGTTCGCTCATAGTTTGGTCCTTCCTTATGTTGGCATGAACTCAAATACCCAAGGGCAGATGGGTACCTTTGTATTGATTGTAATTTGCAACTGGGTAATTGAGTACTGGGTACTGGGTACTGGGTACTGGTACGTGTTGCGCACGCGTGTATTATGTAGGTTGCTTCGTATGGTACCAGGTACTAGCCAGTAACAGTAAACCGTTTGTTTGAAAAAGTTCGAATGACGACGAAACGTTGGCTGACTAGGATCAATGTACCCTTTGTATGGGAAACACGTAGAACAGGTACCGCGATTGAAGGATTTATAGTTTTAAAAGAAAGTTCGGACTACGAAGCCGATATTTCTTGATTCGTTGTTTATATTTCCCAAGTACTTCCCCGGAAAGTGCAATCGCAGCAATTATGGGAAGGAAGGCGGATAAGCGAATGAAAAGAACGATGCGTTTGGTTATGGGGAAAAGACGTGGCCGCCTATCTCGTATTCGATCTATCCACTGTGGTGAGATCCTGTTTGTAGGGTAGGGAAGGTAGATCCGAGGTGATGGGTTTTTGTTTTTGTTTTTGTTTTTTTTTTCTTTTGATTTTTGGAGATGCGCACCTATTTGAGAGATGGGGATGACGTTTAGTGGTGTGTTCTAACTTTTGCTTCCAGTACCAAATGGGGTTGCTTCGTAAAAGAAGGGTTGATAGGTGTTGGTATCGTATCTCAACCTTCAATGGCTTCTGCCAGATAAAGATGTAAAAAAAAGAGAAATGGTATAAAACCAAACGAGTAGGACGCTCAACGTAGGTAGAGAACGTAAGAGTAATTCAAGATTACCTAGAATTTGTATAAATCAAAAAAGGTTAGCTAACTGTTCGCGTGGTGTTGTGATGATGTGATGATAAAAAGTAAATTCGAGTTCTTGCAAACGCCGACAAGGAAGTATCGCGACTGCACTTGGCTCCCAATATCTGAATAAAACATTTAAATAAAGAAAAGCTGTGAATGCTATTCATCTCCTCCTTTAGAGTTTATCATAAAGGCCTTTGGAGAAAGACGGAAACTGGGGTAAAGAAAGGGGGACCAAGGGAGCTCCCGCGTCTTTAACCAACAAGCTTTGAGCCCACCCTCATCCTCCTTCCTTCTTCCTCGTTTGTGTCGGCGGTATGGACATAGAACGGATTGGAGTTCACCTGTAGTGGGTACCTTCTCAGAAGGTATTACGCAAATCAAGCACGAGAACAGGTCCTAACAGAACGGTGATAAACCAATCGAAGGAGGACTCCTCTGATCTACCTGCTTGCAGGAACTTGGAAGCGCGCAACCAATCGAGATGGCACCACCTATAAACCGCTCGTACCCAAGTGCCGAACTGTACAAAGTTTGAATGGAAAGAGCCTGGAGTAACTGGACAAAACGCGACACTGGGAAAGATACAATCAATGTAAGAAAATAAACAACTAACCTCAAGAGAATGTAAATGACTGTTGGAATCAAAAAGTGGTCAGTTCGCGATAGCGCACTGGAACAGATCTTGGATGGAAAGACGTGCGTTTAGGTAGTTCGTGGGGGATGTGGTTTAATGGGTGCTTCAATGTTGCAAAATTGGGGCGGGCGATGTAGTGTAGATTAAGGTATGTACTAATCATGTACGTGAATGAGAAAAAAAAAGGGTCTTTGCGCCTGTGCTTGGAAATGGAACCACTGCTCTGTTAAAGATTGGTCGTTGTTAGGGGTGAAATTCGTACTGTAGAAATTGAGGATCCGGGGGATTTCTTTTTTACATGTAACAATGGAATCGAGATGTTTTGAAATGCTTAGAAGGATGGAACTTAGTTAATGACACCTTCTAGAAAATAAACATCAAATTTTTAAAGTGACAACTTAAGAATGCCTAAGGTATAATACAACATGTTCACAGCGCATTGTCTAAACACACGAGTGCGAATGGTCAGGGCTTGTGAGATCAAGAAATCAGAAAATCAGAAGATAAAATCACCAAAGCATCACGAATACGTACCTAGATAACTAGGATGAGCTAGGTAGAAACCCCAAATTTGGTTTCCTTGGTTCAGGGCCAGAAAAAAAAAGGGGAAGAGACTCTGGACCTATCAGCCTATCAACCTACCAACATTGCAGTACATATTAGTACCAAGTGCCGCTACCAAGTACCAAGTACAGGCAAGAACACCCATGCTGAGTTTGATCGTTTCAAGTCAAATTTCCGTTGATGATTGGGCTGGCCGGAGAAGCCCAAGCAGGCCTAGTTGGTGCTAGGTTTCGGGGTCAAAGTGATACAAAAATATCCCGACGGCCTGGCTGCATGGTGGACCACTGGACCTACACTACATTGCGCTAGGGAGTACGAAGCTCTTTGCCTACTGTAATTGGTTAGTGTCAATTTACAATACATGTTAATAACGCTCTCTGCACTAACTCTACGCTAGCCAACTCAATGTTAGTCGAGTGCCTTACAATAACTGATGTTTAACTTCTTTACGACAACAAACATTCATTCCTGAATATGCACATAATGATATATAGGTAGGCTGATTGGATACAGGGGTACCAACATTAGCTCATATTAATGATCTTTACCTACGCGATACACATGAAGTTATATATAAGTTACAGCAAATCATGTACAACATTGAGAATCACACAACGTGCTATTTACTATGAATAGATTTCTCCATCTTATGATCTGTTGACTAACTAACATCTGTACTAACCTAGCCAGCAACCAGCCCAGCTCAAGTTCCCGCGTTGGAAATAAAATCTCCACGCTTCGCTCCACGTGCTTGTCCAACTAGCGAATTCCTTGCAGCGTCTACAGACATACCGACTTGACTGTCTGACACTGTCTCAACCCACACAAATATCTTACATACTGCCAGGTGGACTACATACATACTTGACTACATACCTACATTGTATCAGACGCATGTCTCGGCAAGCGGCATTTAACACTATATTATCTTCTCACCAGTATATGCTTCATTCCGCTCAAAACCACTCTAAACACCTTACAGTGTACACACACACACATATATATACACCTACGCACATATACCTACCAAAAAAAAACCTTGGCACTTGCGCAGATGGCCGGATAGCCGCTCTCGCCAACCAATAGCCAACCGACCGCAATCTATCTCAGGCATCCCAAGTATAAGCGCCGTGAAGTTGGGTATACCGTTTCCAGTCAACCACATGAATGATGATGATGATGATGATGCAACATCTGGATTGCTTTTTAGTACCCGTAGGATACGTAGGTGGGTATGCATGTGAGTACTACGACATTGCACCCGATGTGTATCGATTATTCCACCAACAACAGCGCTTCTTAGATGTTTGTCCAAAAAGCAAAAAAGAAAAAAAAAGAAAGAAAGAAAAGGCACTGGAAGTCGAGCAGGAAAGTAAAGTTGCATGTGTATTGGTATTTGTTGGAGGGGGTCCATATCTACATCTATTAGTACAGGTTGACTTTTGAAGTTTCTATATGCCTTGCTTGCCATCTACCCTACCCATCTATGCATATTTTTATGATGACTACCATGTGTTGTTTTATACAGTCCATTCCAGTCCATTCCAAGCCAATCCAGTCCAGTCCAAATGTGAGCCTTTCTATGTAGATATCCAAGAGATTTCAGATTTCTTCAGCCCTCGAAAACCTCGTGCTGCAGCTCAACGCCGAAATCCTTGGCCATATCCTTCATCCTGGCTTCCACCTCGTCTTCCATGCCCCCTCCCCACCCGAGCAGCTGCCGGATCTTGAAGGTGTAGAATGCCACGTCCGTGGCGAGCAGAACCGTCTTAAACAGGAAGTGTCGCCACATGTTCGCCATGCGCTCTCGCCACGGTAGGTTCGGGTCCTGGAATAGACTTAGACTCGCCCAGTTGCCCATCATCTTGACTCGGTTGACGGGCGATCCCATGAATTGGTTGTTCCCCTAGTAGGTAGTGCGTAAGTGGCTTGATCTACATGAATGTGAAATGAAGTCATGAAGAGATATACATACCTGCACGATGCGCATATTGCGGCCGATGAAGATGAGTTCTTGCGGCCACTTGTCCTCGTCTGACAGAATCTCACGGATGCCCTGCTTCATCCGCTGCTGAGCCTCGAAATGCCTTTCCGCTGGCGTCTTGCCATTAAGCTCCTTCATGATATGGCCCTTCGTAGTTCCATCGCCTCCCTCGTAGGGGCGTAGGAGTGTTGCGCTCGCAAACAAATCGGGTGCTCTGATACCCCATTCTCTCGTGATATCGGCTATCGTGTCGTTGTCGAACGTCAATAACGATTTCCAGAATAGAGCGTATTGGTGTCGGAACTTTTGAGACATGTAAACGTATAAGCCGTGATCAATTAGTACCAGTTCGGCCTTCCCTGAAGGTTGACGTCTGATGAAGATGTTTCCGGGATGTGGATCGCAGTGTACGACTCCCCATTTGAAGATTTCTGTAGTTTAAAATTAGTCTCCTTATAATTCACGAGGCCTTTGTTCCTATAATATTCGATACTTACTATCCACAAGTTAGCATAGATCCAAAGTTGGGAAGAAACGGAGATGCCGTATTCCAGGGGGCAATCCAAGCCTACCGAGCTGAAAATAGATCTACCATCGTAGTCATGACCTCCTTGCCCGACAACCCGAGGCCACCCTTGCCGTTCCGACCTTTCCAGGTATCTCGATCTGGCTTCAGTTTTTCTCTCAGGGGGTTCTCCCGCAACTCTCGCCGCGCAGCCTCCCAGTCCTCGCGACCGAACTGGAGCTGGGCACCATGGACACCGGGGGAACCAACACCCGAACCTCCCAACCAACGACCACCTGTTGCAGATTTATCCCAAAGCCGGACGCCTTCGATCCATTCGGTAACCAGAACTCTCCTGGTTGTGAACTCCGGGTAGATCTTAGGGACGTACACTCTACCCTTAAGGCTGGGCTCCGAGTTGACAAGTTGGCGCATGACCTCCGAATTCCTCGCCTCGGACTCAAAGTCCGTCTCGAGTAGAAGCCGTTCCGTGATGAACGGAACCAAGCTGTACAGTGGTAGATCGAACCACCACGTATAGATCCGCGTCACCACCCTAACTCAAGATATCAGCACAACTTTGTGTACTGCCTACACTTGGCAGACCCCACACCGAAAAAAAGGAACTCACTTGAAGGCCCATAGATCCCAACCTACCTGCTTGGCGATCTCGGGCTTCTGCAGCTTGATCGCGACCTCCCTCCCATCCGCCAGCCTCGCCCAATGCACCTGAGCGACACTCGCACTCGCCCTGGCCCTTCGTTCCATCAACCCTTTCCCCTCCTCGCCCGTAAAACTAACCCCGAAGACCTCCTCAACGCTCTTACCACCAAAATCCTTGCGAACAACCTTCTCCACATCCCTCCACTCATCCTGGGGCGCATCGTCGAACATGCGCGCGAACATCTTCTGGAACTGCGGCGGCAGCACGGCGCTCTGCATGGCGATGGCCTGGCCGATCTTGAGGTAAAGCCCGCCGTTGGCGCGCAGCAGGTCGAACAGCCGTTCCGCCGAGCGCATGTGCAGGTCCTCGATCGACCCGCCCACCAGCGGCACCGGCCGGAAGTTCACCTTGTAGTCGAGCGCCACGAACAGGCCCGTCGCGAACGTCCGCAGCGACCGCAGCACCCCCGACGCGAACACCTGCTGGTCCGCCGCGTACCCGGCCCCCGCGACCGCCGAGAGGATCAGCAGCCGCCGCCCCCACTTGCGCGTCCGTCGGTACTCGCGCGGGGGCGCGGGCTTGCCGAGGGAGGAGGGGGTGGGCGGGCGGAGGGGCTCGAAGGCGCCTTGCGTTTGGATGGAGCGTGCTTGGCGGGCTGCTGGCCATTGGTGCTGGTGGAGGAGGCGGCGGCTGGAGAAACGGAGGGGGTTTCGAGTCGCGTGCGCTGTGCTGCGTGCCACATCTTGAGACTCGAGGGCTTGCCGCGGGGCTGCTTGGCGGGCACAGAGTCTGGCTGCGCTGTTGCGGAACATGATCGTTTGTTCGCCTTGGGTGCGCGCGGCGAGTAGCCTACCTAGCACCGCACCTACTTACCTAGACACCTGCTTATGTACTTTACTACCTACTGAGTAGTAGTACGCAAAAGGTGGAAGACAAAGCTTCCGTCCTCTGGCGGTACATGTAGTGTAGTTTTTGCTTTTGAGTTGTTTACCCTTTTGACTTAGTAAAAGTGTTCAAACTACGAAGATGAGGGTATCTCCATGGGAGTTGCAGGTAGGCAGACAGATATGAAGTTATGTATCTACCTAAAATAAAAAAAGGCGATAAGTGCGATCAATGACGAAAGAATATGTGCCTAGACTTGCTTACTTGCTTATCTGTAGATCTTATCTCCGTGTGTACATATCCGAGTCTAATGATGGGGGGCTACCGATCATTCGGGTCTTCGTAAGACCGTCGGAGCCGATTCTATTCTTTGTCATCATTTGATATTTAGATGTCTGCCTATTATTTAGTTTTTTTTAGTTTCATTCATCCAATTCTACTATGTACATACATGTAGATTCCAATGTTTATGATATGATGTTGTTCTACACTTATACAGGTGGTTTATTGTATAACCAATACTACCACCATGTAAGTACTACTAATAGTAGGTAGATTGATTGGATTCGATTCACAACGGATACCTACTTAACTCGCTATGATCATTGAGCCGCCTTATGCATCAAAATTACATGGTCAGAATTCCGAATTAGAACGAACACATCTAGAACATTTCCAAACAATCCATTTTCAACAATTTGCATAAGAACCTCCTCTTAAAAGAGTATCTCTCCCAAGCCCGCTTAAATGCCATCCCTGCAATTTGCGGCTCTGCATCAGAATAACTGAAGCTCTCCATACTTATTGCCAGGTAGTATTGATGCCGATCATCTGTTTGGTCCGGGGTCTTTTCAAGTTTGAGACTGCTTACGCATGATCGGACGCGCACCGCTCGCTGGAGCGTTAACTAACAAATTTCATGCTCGAATCAGAAAGCAAAGCCCAACCTCGAAACGATTGCCCGCTAATATGTAGCTCCCTGGACTAAAAGGCTTCTAGTTCGCTGGAAACTCCCGCGCTCTTGGACAATTGAGATCACATTGGCATCTCCATCATTTTGGGGAACGGCGCTGGGAGTCTGTGACTGATGGGCAACGAGATCAACTACCCGGGTAAGTTGTATCGCTGATCAGATGAGTAAGATGGACGTGAACGTTTGGTGCTTCAGATTTCACAAACAAGAACATGTGGTGATTGGACATCTTGGGAAGGATTTTCTTGAGATCTACTGGTATTAGCTGGTATAAGCCAGGTGCTTACACCAAACATGGGCTTAAAATTAGTCTATGCTCCTTACCTGACACCCAGCAGTAGAGGAGGAACACAACCAAGTTGAACCAACCACTTACAAAATTCAACATGTATTGCAAATACTAGGCGTAGGGAGGTAAATACTATGATTGTTTTCGCAGCTCGGGCCAATTATACGGACTTTGATGTCCATCTGTGTCACAAACGCCCGTACTATGTAAGCCGTGGACATCAGTTTCAATTTTATTAAATATAACTACTCATCTTTTGGCGGCGTAGCTGGGCCACATCTTTGGTGGACTGTTACACCGAGTATTCCCTCTGCTTACCGACATGGAAATTAATTAGGTAACAATTGGGTGATTATCAAGCCTGAGAACATCCAAGACACCGCAAGACACCGCAAGACACCGCAAGACACCGTTGGGCTCTCGGTACTTAGGTAAGCATCGTGTCCAAAAGCAGTGATACTGAGCATTGGGGGTTGGGTGTTGTGATGGTAAATCGTTCAGTATTATATAATTATCTCATTGCGGTGTATGATCATTGACGTCGATGGCTCGGTTTCTGCTGTGCCGACCGCGTCCTTCGATTGTCACAGGATAACACACAATGTAACGCAACACACCACCAAATTAGCAGATAGTTATCTGGATATCTGCAGGAGAGAACTCCGGTTAAGCGTTCCCCCGAAGGCCACAGCAGGTATGCTCCCACGGTAGATCCCGTGATATTTCAACTTTAGGCTATCTGGAAAGCTGCTGTAGTTCGGCTTTTTTTTAAGTTACGGGTAAGCTGCCAGCTCATATGAATCAATAAAAAGTGCAGCAATGTGAGCCGCTCAGGTAGCCTTATTCCGACGTACAAGAGCTTGAATATTCGGCCGTGGCTCGTCTTTGTCACTCGTTACCCGTACCAAGGCGGAACTGTATCCCGGGCCCCTCATATCGTAGTATCACGTCATGAACTCTCCTCATGGCTCAAGATGATGATTGGACCATCATCTGACCTAGGCTGTATGTCTCTCTCACCTCTCTGATAACCAACCTCGGAACATACCATTATGACCATTGATATTAGTAACAATTCATATAGCATGTACATCACTATAATGAACTTTGAAGACCTAACAGATTCATGTTGATTGCGTTGTCGTGGACTCGTGGATATGAGAGGCGTACTTACGTAGTGGCGCTGTGCCTTGTCGTATACCTATCTACCTTACATAGTAACAGGGGCATCTCAAGTTTTTTCTCTGCTAATCTCGGACCTTTATTTGCAGCGTGTCGCCCTAAGATTTTGCGCCGAATTCTTTGCGCGGTGGGGGGGATTCCTGCATGCGCTACTGTAGAACTCGGTCATCCTTCTCGGTGTACGTGGTGCGTTGTGCATGTGCTCTGGAAGCGAAGATCCAAGGTTTAGGTACAGATTCGATGTAGTTTAGTTAACTGGGGGATAGAAATATTATCTACATGTAGGTAAGTATGTTTATAAGAAGCCCTGGAGTTCAATATAAAAATTGAAGATGATTTCAGGTTTTACTAACTATGTACAAATGTAGATTTTAAATCGATCAGTGATGGATGTCTTGACTTCAGTTGACTTGTCTGCGAACAAGCTTTAAAATCCACACGGCCCACCCTTGTCCCGGCGCTGATTCCATAACACCTAACTTTCCTAGACAGGTACGATATCCATTGATATCCACTATCCAGACGCTTAACGTAAGGGGAGCTGGGGTGTTGCTAGGAAGTTGTTAGGAAGTGGCATGGGTTACATGGGTTACATGGACAGGTGGAGACGACATAATAGGTACGATACAACGGATACATAGCACTAAACTTGACTAAAGAAATGTGTGCTAGCTAAGCCACCACATTAGATCAATTCTACTGGTTGTATGAACTTGTATCAACTTGTATGTACATTAATTCAAGTTATTATGTATGTATTAACGTTATTGTGCAATACATAGGTAATTCAGGGATAGGTACAATACAATACAATACAATACACTACAAGGGACCCGCAAGTCCAGACCACCACATTTACCAGCGCCAAATTGCACATTGCACATAATATCCCCTCCCCCTTGTTTAAAAAAAGAAGATTTGAAGATCCTGGACACCCTAGGTTCCGCATTCAATCTCATTGAACTAGCTTACATTACCTCAGTGCAGTAGTGCCTCAGTGCACCAACGCACTAACATCAATTACCCCCAGGGCTGCCCAGTACCTAACTACAACTGTATCGTACCTGATATCGTACCTTACCTTACAACAAAGTGGATCGAGTCACGGTGCTTGTTCCTTCTTGTCCCACACACCCAAACAAACCAGACTTCTCTCTTTCTCCCAATCAATTCAACTAACCCAATCAAACTCGACTCCCCAAGTTCGACTTTCCGACCTTCAACTCCGTCACCACTGGCACTGCCACCTCGCCAGCGTAACCAATCCGCCGCCTTTTGCTTAATATTCTTCCCGATAGCCCTCAGTCACTCGTTTCTGGAAAGCGTGTTGAAGTTAGGCAACACTTTTAACCATTAGGGACTAAAAGGTGGGATACTGGTTTCTGGGTTCTTTCATTCTGGATTCTACAACACGACACGAGCCCGCATACTCGCTCGCATACGCATACATTTGGGTCTGGTTTGGTCTTGGACTCGGGTCGCAGGTCTTACGTCTTGGTCTTCACGAACGGCGAGCATTAACTGCATTACTGGATCCGATCCGCATTCCCGGAAACGACAAATCACAAAAGCATTCAGTTTGAAGGAATCTGATCAATCTACATGTCGCCGCCGTCGATAGCCGTATACTTCAATTGGCAAATTTCGCATGCGCAAAGCATATCGGCATTTTTAAACTTCAAGTCGACAGCACATACGATATCGATCTAACACAAGAGTTTCCTTCTTAAGCGTCGCGGCTCATTGGAGTCGGCGCGCTATTAATCGGCCATCATGTTGCGACCTGCCACGCCTCTGGCGATACTGCTTGCTGCAGCATTCGCCATGCTGCTACTCTCAGTCTTGTCCACTCCTATCATCAAGGCGATTCCTCTGGGTACATACAAGGGCGTCAACTTTGGTGTCTTCGGGTACTGCACCAGTACACGATGCAGTCCGATAGAGATTGGATATGATACATGTATGTCTAAATCTATCTCCACCCAACTCGAATATTGTTAACATTTTCACAGTGGAACTCTTCTCTCCAGTTGATTCGGCTACCTTTGACCTACCTGAAGGAACTCGGACGACGCTGTCCGCCATACTCATTGTACACCCTGTTGCGTGTCTTCTTACGCTGGTGATGCTGGTCCTTGCCATTGTCGCCCACTTTCATTCCCCTTCGCATTCGTCACGTTACTTATTACTACTCTTTATATTCGGCATCATTACATTCTTAGTATGCCTACTCGCCTTCCTAATTGACGTCTTACTCTTCGTTCCTCACATGGCCTGGGGCTCTTATATTGTCCTGGCTGCTACAGTTCTTGTATTCCTAAGCTTCATCGTTTCCTGCGCTATGCGGCGCACCTTGGTCAGTAGAAAGGCAAGGAAGCGACGGATCGCAGAGAATGCTGAGATGAGTGGGGAGAATTACTACAATCGCCAAGCTCAACGAGATGTGGAATCTAGCCCGACTGGTCTCCCCCAACCAACTGTCCCGGCTGTGAGCGGAGCAAACGGCCCAGGCGACAAGGCACCCACATTCACTACCTTTGAAAAGAGAGATGACCGTAGCAGTGACGAGCGAATACCCTTAACTGCGAGGACCCCCTCTGATCGGTCCCCGAATCATATGCCTACTGATATGAGCATGTCAGGCACTACGTTCAATGGCCCTCAACGACAAAACTCCAATATGTCAGTCGCAAGAGATCAATATGGCAACCCCATGGACCAACAACCGCAGGATATGTACAATATGCGGCGAGGACCGTCTGTCGAGCGCATGAATGGAAGAGGCCGCGGAACGCCCCCGGCTGGTTATAGGGGACGAGGAGGCTATGGAAGAGGAGGTTATGGTGGACCAGGTGGGCCATATGGGCCTCCTCCTCCTCCAGGTGGAAGAGGTGGGAGAGGTGGATACGGTCCACCGCCCAACGGAAGAGGTGGATATCCACCACGCGGAGGCTATGGTCCTGTTGGAATGATGAGGGGCGGAAGAACACCTCCACCGAACTATCCCGGCCGTGGACCATACGATCGACGACCGTCTCCGGCTGGTGCTTACGCGGATTATGGCCCAGGTCGACAAGTCTCCCCAGCGCCGCAGGGTGGTCCTTATGGCATGGAGCCATCTATTCCAGCCATCCCGGCCAATGCACCAGAACCAGGCAACTTTCAAGCCTATAACCCTAGCCACGCTAGCGAACTACCCAGAGCAGAGTCCCCTCCTCCGCTACCAGGCGTAGATGATGCACATGCAAAGCCGCCAGGCCAAGCAGTGGAGATGGATGCCAGCACGGGAAGCCCTTCTCATGCACCTGAAGGCTTTGGTCAATTTAACAACCAGCTCAGGGATAGTGATGCGGATGTAGCAGGCATGTTAGCTTTGCAGCAGGCAAGATCTTCGCCACATCGACATGATACATACATGAGTGATGGAAGCAAATATAGCCAAGAGGAGTAAGTTGAACGACATGAGATGAGAGTCTTGCCACTAACCTGTGTTATAGACAATATCTTCCACCTCGACAGGCATGGAATCAGGCCCCTGGCCGATCATCTCCGGGAATTCCCTCGCCCCTACACATTCCGACCCGGCCGCCAGAGCTGAGTAGTGTAACACCGCCACCGCCACCACAACTACAACCACAACCACAGCACCAGTCTCACGCACCGTCCACTAACATAGATATCTACTACGAGGACGTGGACCCTCGCTTTGCAGAGCCAGCTTCTAGGCCGCCGCAACCTCCCCTCGAAGCGCCAGTGGGCTTTGAAGATATCCCTCCTCCACCGAGAAGCCCAGCGATATCCGAACAATCAGGCTTTACTTCTATTTCACAACGGGGTATAAATCCTCGCTGGAACCCACCCCCTGGCCAGGGGTATGGTCCAATGCCATCACGGAAGCCAATCAACCGAAACGAAGTGAACGTTCTTAATAGTAACCCTGACTTTCAGTTGCCGCCGAACCGTGGAGGACCGAGTGCTGGCAGGGGCATGATTCCTGGAAGTGCATACCCAGTCGTATAAAGATTTGCATTCATGATATCCTATTCTTCAGGTCGCGCTTTTTTTCTGCACGAACTCAGACAAATTGAGACCAGACGTTGTTCTCTAATTATAGGCGTATGTTGTTCCGGCGCCTTATCTTAACCTCAGGGCACGGCGCGCCCTAATTCTGTAGTCGACACTACTTTTCTTAACGTCCATTACAATATACCCCCAACATTTTTCGCAACTCTTCTCTTCGACCCATGACCTCTTGAGTGCGTATGACCAAATACTGGTGGTCCGCGTTGAAAACGTGGACCATGTCAAACAACATTTACAAACCACAACTGGTCGCCCTTTACGGAAATTCTCTACTTGCCTAATAGGCTGTTGAGTATCCTTTTTCGAGTTCATTGACGGAACGGATCCCAAGATAATGACATTTTTACCCCAAGCTTACCGGATCGACCGGAGGCCAGTCTCTACCGCCATTGAGTTGATGGAAGTTTGGAGACAGAGAATATCGCAGAGTGGCCAGGAACCACCGTGGAATACCAAATTCTCAGCAATGTATCAGGGGTTTTGTGTGCTGTTATCTTATAATAACCGCAACGCGCACTTGGTTTTTGCACAGTTGGTCTAGGTAACTAACTACTACTATCTACGTATAGGTAGCTAGCTAGCTAGCTAACAATGCACATCGGAAAGCAAAAAAAAAGCAGCTTAAGCAATAGTTCTTTTTGCGCCAGCCAATATGAACAAAAATAATAATGTTGACAATGAAAACTTGACCGAAGTTATACATACATAACTAAACTAAAGTCTTGTGTTAATGAATGAAGAATGGATGGCCTGATGGACTGTACTATATGTGTATGTGTATGTGTGTGCTGAGTCTTGGGGGCTCTTTTGCTTGATGTGTTGTGTATCGTACCTACATCTATGTTGTGTCGTGAGTACATAGGTACACATGTTTCGTGGGTGTACCTGTACCTAGTACTGACTCCTACCGTACCGTACTGTCTGTCCATGGATGCACCTATGTATGTATGTAATATTCCCATTCCCATAGGCACCTAATCTTTCATGCCATGCCTTGCTTTCTCTCTTTCTTTCATTCTTTCATTCTTTCTTTATTACCATAAGTTCAGTTGCATACTAGCTACCTACCTACCTAACCTAGGCACATACATAATATCTGAGACGAGGAGGTTTGTACCTAGGTTAGATGAGTACATAACATACATTGAAAGCTCTTAATGAAGATGCGGTAGTTGCTGGGTATTCGTTTCTTAGGTATATATATATATATACCTAGGTATATGAAGAGGACATGGAGGTGCCTACCTAGGCAGGCAGACAGGCAGGCAGGCAGGCAGGCAGGCAGGTAGGTACCTAATGTATTATAACGTCCTACTTAGCCTACGCACACATGCCGGGCAACAAACAAGGTACGAAGAAAAAAGGGGATGAGCATCGAATCGACTTAAGCAAATAATTCAAAGCAATCAGTCAATCAACCCATCCCTTACATGAACAGTTCCTTCATTCATTCATCGGCCCTATGTGCCAAGGCAGGTAAAAACGCGAATTGGTAGCGTCTTCTTAAATACAAAGCAACCTTCTTATGAAGCAAGTCTTCCGTGCTACTAGTAGTTAATTATCACGCGAAAACTCCCATCCTGAGCTGAGATGACGAAAAACCAACGCCCCTATCTACCTAGGTTGGATAGGTATTAAACCTCCTTCCTTCCCATCTCATGTATAACAGCAGATACGCGCCGAAACGCGCGATTTTTCCAAATAACAAACGCCGCCGTTATGCAGTCCGTATGCCTTTCGTGACCTTTTTATACACAGTCGATAGAATAGAAGAATGGCCGTGACCTATCAAAACATCCGAAACGAATCATTTATCGTCAACTGCTTCGTTCTTCCTTTTGCAATATTTCTTCTTAGTCTGTTATGATCCATGTCCAGTTTTAACCATCCTGCTATACCCCCTTTTTCTTCGCATCATAGCCAATTCATACTAGCATGCTGGGCATCGCGAATCTTCTTGGACAGAAGCGCGAAGAGATCCTTTGTGGACGACTTCAATGCGAGCCGCCTTCCTTAGGGGCTTCTTGGGTCTCGGAGGCTCCCTTGGGAGCAGTCGTGCGTGGTGCGCCTCCTGTCTGGTGGTTGATTATGGACTGGTACAATACACTCAATAGCGGCTTGGCGTCTATGTATTCGGGAACGTGTTCAGTGTCCTTGAGCGTAATGAAAGGCCTGGTTTCTTTGCCCTTCTCGTCATTCTCGCCGGTCTCCTCTCTGTTTTTCTTATTCATAACGGCTACCTGAAAAGGCGTGTGAATCATCCGGTCCCCAGCCTTAAAGTCACGGTCGAGATTCGCCTTGCGGGTTGCCTGAAACTCGGGAGTCTTCTGGTAAGCCCATGTGCCTTTCTCTTTCTCTATCTCCTGATAGCGTTCCTCTACCCAGTTACCGGGGGGTTGCGGACGATAGTTGAAATCTGTGGGAAATGCATTAGGATAGAACCTGCGCGCTTCTCTGAGGGTGATCGTGTCAATGATTTTGGGGTATTCATCGTCATTCGTGGGGGTTATCAGAGAGGACTGGCCAGAAGAGACATCCTCACTTTGGTTTGACGTAACAGGCTCCCGAGGACCAAGCTGTAATACAGACCGCTGTGATTGAGGCCGTGATTGGCTATGAATCATGGATGGTAGCGGGGGATAATATAATTGTGGAAAACGCTGAGGATTCTCATCGAATGACCCAGACTCGTGCATCTTCTCGGGTCCTTTCTGCGAGGAGCTGGTGCTTGGAGTAAATGTAGAAGGCTGGTATTGACGCTGGCCTGGAGGACCTGCCGTGAGGGGCTGAGGTGCGCCGGGTCCCTTTGACAGGATGCTAGGGTAGCCATCACGCTCTCGAGAAGCAATCGCGGTGGTGTTCAAGTAATTAGGTCGAAGAGGCTGGAGGGGCTGGCTGGGAAGACTATAACCATCGCCTCGATCGGAATGGAGTAGGTTCTCAGCGGCAACGGGATCAGAGCGAGAGGTTCTGTAGCCTATGCCAGGCGGAGGAACTGTGACTCGGTGCTCATTCGCCGAATCAGAAAGTTGGTGTTGCATCGACAAAGGGTGTTGTTTAGCCTTAGTAAGGATTTTTTGGGCTTCTTTCTGCATGGGATTGGGATACGATGCTAAATTGGTTAGGCCCTGGGTGGACATGCGATAAAGCTGGCTGTTGACTTGATCGCCAATCTCTACGTTCATATTCATGTGGTCATCCCCGTTGCTACGACGGTAGCCTGGGTCGCCCTGTTTATCGCCAAAAGCAGCTGGGTTGGTGGGTGAAAAACGATAAGGTTGATTTTGGTAAGGGGGCGGGTTATATGGTCCAGACATGCTTACCGGTTTAGTATAGTGCATTCCCTCCCATTCAATATTGCTCTGTGGATTGCGATCAAGCAGACGGGGACTAATAGCTCGATCGAAATTCTGCTGCAGAGGTGAATAGTATTGGTTGGTAGAGTAAGGTTCTACGGCGTAGGGCTCAGGAAGAGAAGACTTGAGAGCACGTCCTCGACGCAAAGGTGGTTGAATCGGAACTGACTGCGGTTGCCAGACGGATCCGACAGTTGTGTACTGCTGCTGTCCCGAATGGGACTCCTGTGACTGCTGAGAACCAGAATTATCCATAATGACTGACAAGGAGGAAACCTATTTGCTTAACTAAATTAGGTATAAATCCGCAAGGAAGTAAGACGGAGAAGGGGGATATTAACCAATACTGTTATTGGAAACAACAGTTATGCTGGTGGGTGGTGATGGTAAATGCGA
Source organism: Hypoxylon fragiforme (assembly GCF_022984875.1). NCBI lineage: Eukaryota > Fungi > Ascomycota > Sordariomycetes > Xylariales > Hypoxylaceae > Hypoxylon > Hypoxylon fragiforme. The sequence continues at coordinate 2,627,838 of NW_026054763.1, read as the reverse complement.
TTGTGACGGTTATGATGATGATGGTGATGGTGAAAAGATGGAGAAGGAAGAAGGAAGAAGGAAGAAGGCAGAAAGAAGGAGGGAAAACGAATATGAAAAACCAAGTTTCGCCCTGGTTACTTCCTAGACTGGGTACTGGGCACTGGGGCATAAATAGTCGAAAGCGAAGTCGAAATCGTAGTTACCAAGTCAGTCGTGGTTGCCTGTGGATGTATGGATGGATGTATGTAGTACTAGATACAGTACCTGCTAGGTGCTAAGCAGGTAATGGCCGTACGGGCAATGCCTGGGACAGTGTATTGTACTTACCTACTCAAGATATCGATTTTGGGTACTTATTGTCTAATGTGAGTTCTAATGTCATTTTTAGTGATAATAGAGCAAGGGAAGGAAGATGGGCTGTATGATAGCAAGTGTCTACCTACCTAAGTGTGTACCTTTTTGGTAGTAAGTAGCATGGTATGTAGTGTTTATGAAACTGTCACTTATTTATACTTGGGTTAGTATTCATTGACGTATGTAATGACTGGTTTGAATTGATATTGATGGTATGGGGATGGGTTGTACTTGCCTCCTACTTACTAGGTCAAGGTCAATTTTGAGTTTGAGAAGGTAAATGAGAAGGAAGGAGAAGGAAGTTGCCAGTCAATAGTGATATATGCAGAAGGCAAGAAGGCAAGTTTGAGTGGAGTGATATTCTGTCTGTAGTAGTGAAGCTACTTCCTAATCTTGTCTTGCTCCTTCCTCGTGGCCAAAGAAAAAAAGATGCCTGACCCTTGTGTGCGTTTCCCGTTATTTCGTTATTTCGTTTTTTTTTTTTTCCTTTTTTTCGTTATTTAGAGCACATATAATGACTTGACTGTGCTCCACTCCATCTCATTCGAACTACACAAACACCAGAACCATCAACTTCGGATTGAACAGACAATCGGCCAACAGGGTTAAGCATTCGACAGTTTTACCTCGTCTTAGGCCCTTGTCCTCAAGCCTATATCTGTTCTGTGCCGTGGCTGCAATGAGGAAAAGCTCGCTCACAATTAATCCACTTCCCTGCCACGAAGCATGGAAGAGCCGCATGTTGAACCCAATTATTGACGAGCCTCCTTTACCTACTTGTTACTAGGTAGGCAGATAAGCAGTTTGACAATCACTACCTATAGCACTAAAAAAGGAAAAAAGAAAAAAGAAAAAAGGCCTTCGTTTGCTTTGGACGTGGACCAAGCTCTGTTCCCGTTGTGTGGCCTTGAATAGAAAAACACAAGAAAACAACGACAACAACAGTAACAACAGCAGTAACAACAGCCGCGTCTTGTCTTGTCATGACTGTGCAAGATCTTGCCCCCAAGGTAGCCACGTGGAATCAATGAAATCACCAATGGTCGAACGCATAGCAACAACTAGCTGGTATGACCATACCGACGTCATTTGCACCGAAGCGATCTCTAGATCTGGTGTTATTTTCTCCTATTCCCTCGTGACGAGGGGAATTTGGTGTCTATTCGTTTTTCCGATAGCATCAATACAGACTGCACATGCGACCTAGCTCTCGGGGACTGTCGATATTCTTGATTAAGAAAGAGAGATGTCCGACATATTCATATCAAAAGTTTGTCCATGTCTCCTGTCTTCTGCTGACTATTAAAAGATTGTTAGAACGCTCGTATGTTGACTTTTACGAGGGCTTTTGATGAACCAAGGGATATTGCATGGCTCTTCCTGGCTAGCTACCTAAGTAGACTTGACGATGATGAGAACTGCTTCACTTCCTAGCTTTCCCTTAGGTGGATTACACGCATGGGCTACCAAACTCGGCAAATATGATGTTGCATCACCTCAAGGCTAGCTCGCCACGTGTGACTATTATGCGATCCCTGTTGGCGAAGTGGGATAATTGACGGTCATGTATGCCCTAGTAGAGCTTACTATGTATGCTCTCTGGAGGGGTGAGGCACCTGGTGCCCTGGTTATAACGTTTCGACCGATGCATCGTCCCATCGAACGTGCACAAACCGACTATATTGGCTAACATGATACAGATGTAGTCCAAGGCTACTCCCGACATGCACAAGTCGATGTAGTGCGGCTGACAAGACGAGCAATTATGTGGCGGTTTCATTGGACGCGACCTGTATACCATGTCTTAGGGAGGCAGAGCGAACGACGAACAGGGCGTCGGATAATACGCGGTTGTCGCTTGAGGGCTCGACGAATAGCAAAGAGTTTGAGTTACCTACCCAGGTAAGTATCCAAGTCCTCTAGTCAGCGCTAAACGTTAGACAACTAACCTACTAACTTTAGGTACCTCATGATACAGGCAGGTTAGGCTTGAGACTACGAGTGGGCTCGATCAAATTTGGTAGATCTACGCCTGCCAGCTATTTTGGTACATGCTCGTGACTGGGGAATCTAGTATCCTCATCTGCAAAGGTTGTCAGGGGTGGGCTATTATGGTCGTGGAGGATCGAGACATGATAATCCTCGTCCCATCCCACCTCAGCTACAGACCGACTTAAAATCCGAGCAGTGTATCTATCTGGTGGGAACATTGTTTAACGTCGGTCCGTATGATGTACTACCGCCGAGTGAGAGGTTATCAGCAATACAGTGCAAAGGTTGGTTTCTTGGAATTGATTGGCCACGGGCGCCACGCAATGTCGCTACGATAGTAGCATTCTAATAATGATTAACGCCTATTGTTGAACGAGACTACCTAGTACGCAACCTCTAGAGCGCTGCTATAGACCGGCAGTAGCTTTCGAGGCGAGTCTTGTTGTCTTGGTTGTTTGAGTCTGACAAGGTCTGAGGAGTCTGTGATAAAGACCTGAAGGATTCAAATCTGCGCAGGCGTTGAAAATTCTGCCGGGGAGACCGGGTTCCTCGTCTAAATACACTAGGTATGTACATACCTCAACCATATTTCCAAGTTATATTTGAATGTTTTGGGGTTTGGAGGACCTGAAGTCCCGTCATCGCTAAAGATGGCACCCAGTTGCGCCATACTATCTGTGGTTTAGGATACCGTCTGGATATGTACTTACCTAACCTAGGTACGTGCGTATTGGTCCAATGGGAATTGACGGATATAAATGTAAGTGTAGGTGCAAGAAGGTTTTAACAGAAAATACTCGCTAATTTCTCCCTTTCGCTAGGCTCAAAGGCCAGGGTCTTCGATTCATCGAATGTTCTAGGAATAGCGAGGGTGTGTGGTGAGAGAGAGAGAGAGATACATACAATACAGTAGGGAGATGGATTATTTTTAAATCAAGTCTGTCAGTGCCGGACTTCAAGCGTCGACGTCTCCCTTCTAGGACAAGTTGGGTAACGGGATAGCCCACCCTTCCCGTCTGTGGAGATGGAATAGGTGATTCCTATTTGCCACCAGAACCGAAAGGACTTGGCATATTGCCAAAATTAGTAAGACGGGCTTCTACTTATTGTCTCGATCCCAAGACTTCTATTTCCTAAAAAGCCGTGAGGATACATGTTCATGTTCCCCCTCCCCCAATTTCCTTGAAATCCCTCTTTTTACTGCTGAAGGCTGAAGAAAGGATACACAGAGTAACGGTAAAAATTGCTGGCGACGTAAGTAACTTGGCCTAAACCAGTAACTAATCCGAATTTACGGCCTGCTGTGTTGCCAAACTTGTGTCAATTTCAAGCGTCCTAGGCGTCCTAGGCTCGGGAACAGCTAGACAAGACAGACAAGACAGGAGACCCCCCCTCCTCTACCCCCTGTTTGGCCCCCCGTTACTTGAACCATCCATCAGCTCTCGAATTTTGCTGGGAGGAAGAGGAAGCGAGGATAATAATACCACCATTGAGCCGCCGGTCTCGCCGTGCAAACCTCTCTTTAACTCATTCAACACTGCTCATAACATCTGCGCACCTCTTCCGATTCTGTAATATAGACCTCTTTTCTTTGGACCGAATCTATACAAATCATACCAAATTATACTAGACCATGGATTTTTCACAGACGTTCTACGGTGGAGCTCATCCCTATCACTTTATCGGGATTCCTCCCTTGACACCGTCCCATTCCAACTCAGCCGCATCAGACGAGTTTAACAACCACTCTCCACATGTTAGTGCCTCCCTCGCGTCTTTTCCCGTGTTTGCCTCAGTTTCAGTTGCCGAAAAGAAAAGAAAAGAGAAGAAAAAACCAAAAAAACGGAGCGCTGATCTCCTCTTCCACTCAGCAGCAAGATGTTTACGATAACTTTCAGAACAACGAGCATTTTCCCCAGAACTTCGAACCATACGCCCCATTCAATCACCAACCACAAGCATTCCCGGGTCCTCCGGGACCGCCGACACCACCGACGACGCACCCCATGCATGGCCAGAATGGCCACAATCAATCGCAGGTGAATACCGATGTTTCGGGGGTGGTGAAAGGAGGTAACCAAGCTGATATACTACCCATGACTAAGGCGGATCCCGACGCGAACAGACAGACGGCGTCGAACTCGGATGACGACGATCTGACGCCTGCGCAGTCCCGTCGGAAAGCGCAAAATCGAGCCGCGTAAGTAAAAGCAATGATTTTAATTTGAGTTACAAGAGATGAGACCACCACACGCTTGATAGGATGCATGCATGCATGCATGCAGGATGGTTATCACCACGAATCATGAACAATCAATTATGATCAATCTTTCTGGGATTGAGTATCATTGACTAACTTATCGCCTTTGTTAAAAACTCTAGTCAACGCGCGTTCCGCGAGCGTAAGGAGCGCCACGTCAAGGACCTCGAAGCAAAGCTCGCCAACCTGGAGGCGCAGCAGCACCAGACGGCGAGCGAGAACGAGAAGCTGAAGCGCGACCTGCAGAAGATGAGTACCGAGAACGAGATCCTGCGCGCCACATCAAGCCTGCAGGCACACGCCGCCGCCGCCGCCGTCCAGCAACACCACCACAATGGCTCCGGCTCCGGTGGCGCAGGCGGCTCCTTGTCCCCCGCAGCCCCGACCACGACCACCGGCCCCATGCAGTACAACCCCACCGACTTCTACTCGGACCTGCTGCAGAACCACACGAACAAGACGCCCAGCCACCGCATCGTCGAGTCCGCGGCGGGAGAGAGGCTGCTTGCCGCTGGCGCGACCTGGGACTACATTATCAATCATGAGATGTTCAAGAGGGGCCTCGTGGACGTGGGGGACGTGAGTCTGAGGCTCAAGAGCCAGGCGAAGTGCGATGGGCAGGGCCCCGTGTTTGAGGAGAGGGTTGTCCTCAAGGCGATTGTGGAGAGTGTCGCGAGTGGGAGCGATGAGCTGTTATGAATGGTTGGATGCCTACCTTTTTTTGTCTCTTCCTCGTGGTTGGGGGGGGATTGTAAACTGGCTATTTGCTTTTTTGATATCTTTTGGGATGGGGTTAAAATGGGTGGCGTGTATACAAGGGCGCTTTTGCTGTTGTGGTTGTGGTTGTTGTGTTTGTGGTTCAGAGCATATTAATTAATACGTTCTTCTTGCAGGGGGAGACGGAGGTTTACTGGGGGAGGAGGGAGGGAGGAAAGGAGGGATGAGACGGAACGAATGAACAAACGGACGGACGAGTAGGAAGGAACTTTTTTGTTTTTTACATTACGGGATATGAAAGGAAATGGAAGCGTTTTTTTTTTACTGTTTACCTACCTAGTGTGATTGGTATCATTGTGATTGGAATTTATGGTGTTTAGAGAAGGGTTGACGGGTTGGCTGGCTGGCTGTTTGGTAGGTAGGTTGGGGGGGTTGGTTGTTCGTCTGCTACCTACCCCTTCGTTTTCGTGATATGATGGTGTCTACGAAAATACGAAACGAAAAAAAATACCAAGAGAGAAAGAAGAGAAAGGAGAGGAAATACCTACCTATTTTTGAGTTGGGGAATAGATGCGTGTGTGGCTTGCCCTGCCTGACCTACCTAAATACCTGAGCTGCCTGCCTATCTATCTGCCTGCCTGCCTGCCTGCCTGCCTGCCTGCCTGCCTGTCTACCTCCCCTACCAATGCATGTAGGCAAAAGAGAGTGAAAGGTCGAGAGCGAAAGAAGGACATCAAATATATGAGAACCCCCCTCCTCTTCTTTTTAAAAGAAAAATCATAGTTGGAGTTCTTTGGCTTCAAGTCTTTTGGTTGGTTCTTCGATGATGGGGACCTAACTAACTGCCTGCCTGCCTGCCTGCCTGCCTACATGCCTATTTACCTCTTACCTATATTACTTCCTTTTTCTTTTTTTTTATACCTTACCTAGTAGGTACACCAGCTTACCTAAAAACTTATTCCACGACATTCTAGTTAGGTAGAAGAGGAAAAAAAAGAAATCCTGGACTCGCTTTTCTGCGGTTCTGTGCGTCTGAGACTTGCCTAACCTAGGTACTTCGTGTTCTTTCTTTCTTTGCTACTACTCTGAGCGTAGGTAGGTAGGGGGGAAAAGAGAAGGGTACCTAGAGAAAAAGTTAGAAGTAAAAAAAAAAAAAAAAAAGGGCCACGAGTTAGTAAGCAGTAGTAGTCAGTAGTTGCTCGAGTATTGTTGGGGGTCCTCGGTATGGTGTGCAGGTAAATTAGGTAGGTAGGTAGGTACCTGGGTATGATGGGGGGATAGGTAGGGGGAAGCGGCCTCCCTCTGGAGATTATTCTTTGGTGTGTGTGTGGGAGAATAGGAAGATAGGATTAGGTAACTATGTACGATCGATGATAATTGATACTTGACATCCATGAATAATGCGAGCCCTTGAGTTGCCTCGTCTATATGTGGGAATAAGGAATATGGAGATACAGATGTTGTATATATATAGGTACCTCAGTAGGTAGGTATGCATGTGCATATATAATATATAGGTAGGTGATTATCAGATGGAGCATATATACCATGCAAGTAAGTGCAGAAGGATCGGCAAGGACTGCCTTCATTCTCTCTCTCTAGATCTCCATACGCGTAACCTGTAGGTCTAGATTAGATATGCCACTCATAGGTACCTATCTAGAAGGATTGGTCAATAATAGACATCGTGGCGAATCCCCCCTTGAAATTCTCGTGCAGCTAGCCTCATGTTTTTCGGCGTTGGGGGCTTTCTGTCAAATATTATATACATACCTAGGTATGGGCATCTACTTTGTATATTGACACACACGGCTTCTCTCTCTCTCTCTCTCTAGGTACATAACTACCTCCTTGCGCATCTAAAGACTTCCATTTTAATCCCACCTTATCAAAGACCCCTCCCCTACAGCCACTGACATCTACTCACCTTATATGTAGACAAATACACTAGGTTAGGTAGATATACACATATCATACGGTAGGTATGTATGTATTTCGCAACATAGCAGTTTCTTCACGGGATATCTACCTACCTACCTACCTACCCACTAACGGAAATAGGGGGTGGTTATGTAGATTGAGCTACAGTAAGTCAGGGCTGGCTGGCTGGCTGACATCAGCAACCGCATAAATTGATGATACCATCACCTCCCTTCTACCCACCTCCCTCTACCCACCCACCCACCCACCTACTACCTACACACTTACTTACCTACCTATCATACTTAGCTATTACCTACTTCCTCCCTCCTCCTTCTCATCCTCCCCACCCCAAAAGCCTAGCCCCGGATTCAGCCCCAATCCGAGCTAATCCCGGGTATAAATAGATACATGTACATATGTAGCTAAGGGATCTAGGTTAGGGTACTAGGTAGGTAGATAGGTGCGCAGGTAGGTAGGTATTTGAAATAAGCTTAATTCCACCGTATCGGGCTGCTTTGCTGGCATGTGATAGGTACATACCTACCTAGGTATGTATGTATTGATCGTGGGGGTTTACGTCTGGCTGTGGTTGTCATGGTATACTTCATATGTAGGCAACTAGATAGCTGTAGGTATATATAAATAGTATCACCAACGAAACACAATGACACGGCAAAATAGGAGAAGATTCTATCCAAAAGTAGGATGGGGAGGCATGATCCAAATTTGCACGCTTCGATGAATCCATTAATGTAACAGGTAGGCTCCCAAGCAATTTCGCACTCAAGCCCCTATGCGAAGACATCAAGCCACACCTGTCCATCTTCATCATTACTTGTGAGGGCCAATCTGCCCATCTAGCTAGCCATAGAAAGAGTAGAGATAAGCTCAATATTCATCATTCATTCATCATCGTCTCGAATCCACCCGAGTATTCACCTGAGTATTATGCGCGGATGGCCAGCGCTTCTTTCCTTTCCTATCTCGTATTTCGATCCTCACGGCATTACTTCCCTTCCTATCCACCTTCCCAGATAGAAACGTAGTGCATCGTAATTATGAGATTGATTATCCTCCACCCCTTTAATAACTTCGAGTTCGCATGCCATCATTTCCATCTTCATCGTCCATAATTGCTTCTATGTTCCTGATTCTTTCTTAATTCGCCTTCTTCCCATTAGTCTCCTCCGCACCCTCGACATACGGGTGCTTGATCGTAAGACACCAGATATCGAGGTAATCGCAGATCGTCACAATGACGTCGACGACGAAAGATCCGTACACGCCGATCGCCATTCCCAGCATGCAGAACATGAACGCGACCTGGTAGACGTCTGTGCCGAGCGCACTTGGCCAGCCTGATGCCCAACCAACATGCTCCTGTAGAATCGGGCCCAGACTATCGATCACGCCCAATGTCATGGGGATGGTTAGTATGTTCCAGTAAGGGAACGGCAGCTTTACGAGATGCGCAGTGATCACCTGTCCCACGCTGTACGCATTTACCAGACCCGCAAAGATGGCAAAAGGTACAAGATGCTGAGTGCGGATCAAGGGTTGCAGGTATAGATATGCTACGACAATCACCCAAGTTCCGAAAAACGGCAGCAGGCCAAATAGTGCCCAGCGGCTGCGGTCACCGCGGGCGCGACGGGCTTTGATGACGTTGCGCGCACTCTCGACGGTGTTCAAGACGAGCACGAAAGTGCCCTGAACGATGTACCACTGCGAAAAGGATAGGTCGTAAAGGATCTTGGGGATGCCGAGGGAGGCGGGGACTCCGAGCGTGGGGAGCATCGACTGCTGCCAGAATGAGGCGCCGCCCATATATCCCGTCAATGCGTAGACACACACAAGGATCAGAATACCCTCGACCGGGCCGTTGACAACTCCCAGCGTGAGGGTCTTAGTGTGGTATTCATCCCAAGTCTGAACGTAGAAGGTTTGTAGAGCTGTTGTTGGCTTGTTAGTGCTGTCATGGGGCACTTAAGGGGGTAAACATCAATAACGAAAAGGCCGTGCGTACATGCGAAGAGAATAGCAACAGTGTACCAGCTCTGCCCGAAGTTTTGGGAGGCAGCGAAGATGAGGACTTCTAGAGATGTGTTAAGAGCGTCTACGCCGTGGTCGAATAGCTCGCCGAGAGGTCCGCTTTGTCTCGTTCGTCGTCTATTAAACGCCAAATCCAATCATAGATTAGCTTTCTTGCTTTCTCTATTTTTTTTTTAAAACAGATGATTACTTGATTATAACATACGCTTGTGACCCGTCCACCGCATCAAAAGTCTGATATAAAAAGAGGCCGGCGGCCCAAGTGTAGTAGACCCAAGGCGGACAGTCTTGGTCGAGGGTCGGGTTGTACCACAGCAAGGTGAAGAAGTTGGCGACAACAAATGAGAAGCCGGTCAGAGTGATCAGGTTTGGGGCCATCCACATGGGAAAGCATTTGATGACGACATTGGTGTAGAAGGGTTTAAGGATATACTTGGACGTCAAGGAGTGGTCGACGCCTGAATACTTGTATGCCTTTAGATTCGGCAGGAATTCCTGTCGCACATAAACCATATTGTCGATGCCGGGGAGAGTGTATTAATAATAGAATTGTGCAGTATTCTGTAAAAGATAATAAAAAAGATCAACGATATCTCTCTCGATGTGGTCCCGAAGATGACGAGATACGCAAATCCCTTTGTGTGGGATTTCTCGAAGAATCAAAGAATTCAAAGAGACAAGGCTATTAAATGACGTTGCCTATTACATGTGGGTTAGGATTAAATGTAAAGAATTAATAGAAAAATATGGTAAAGGGGAGCTAGCTAATAGGAAGATAACTTGAGGTACTGTACCTAACCTAGAGCTTGGCTACGTAGCTCAAAAAAACATCTCTTAGGGCTATGAAAATATTAAAAAGAGGCCAAAAACGTCATTGTTGTGCATGGTCACAGGTAAGACAGGTGGCAGGACCCATCAAATTTTCCATTCAATCAGATCAATTTAGCGCGACATCTTTGCATTCTACGGGCGTCGGGCGCGTCTTAACGTGTAAATTACAGTAAGTACCTACCCCTGCCCTCCAACTACCTATCCCATCCCTGTCGCAGACGTTAATTGTCCCCCCCAACTATTACTAGAGGGCACACGCTCGCGCGCGCCACAAATGCCCGAGTTGTCTCGGACCCAATTTTAATGTTACTAAAGGTTGCTTTCGGGCTAGCGCAACGCTAAGGATTTAAGGTCTTGATAAGACGATTTGATTGGGTGCAGCACCCTTTAGATCACATGACCTGCTTTTTCAAGTTGTAACTCTTTTTTTTTAGATGGTAGGGAACACACGGGCCATCAACACTTCTTATTCAACCCTTCCAATTCAACCCTTCTTATTCAATTCAACTGATTGACTTGGTCGGATTAAACTGATCGGATTGAACTCATTGGATTGATTGATTGATTCCTGGACTGATTGATTGAATGTAGCACCTTTTGGATCACGTGACTGCCTGCAACACTATTGGGCCATCAACCCTTCTAATTCAACCCTTCCTATTCAACCTTTCCAATTGAACCCTTCTTATTCAATTCAACTGATGGAATTTATTGAATTTATGGATGGATTGATTGATGGATTGGCTGATTAAATGGCTGATCTACATACATATCCTGTTGCAAGCTGGCTGGCTGGCTGGCTGGCTGGCTGAATAGCTGGCTGAATAGCTGGCTGAATAGCCCGGGCCAGCTTATCCAACGCTGGATCCAAAGCTGGATCTAATAGCTGCTTGAATAGCTGATCAAATGCCTGATAAACGACCTGATTTGTTGATTAATTAAAGACCTGATTGAATATTGAATCAAAGGGATCAAGGGATCAACGCAATCAAGGGGATCAAAGGGATCTAAGAGCTGATCAAAGGTGTTCCGATCATGTGACTTCAATCACAGTCTCGGAACATCTTTAATCAGGTCCTTAATCAGTTCTTAGATCACTTGCTCCCCTTAATCCCTTTGATCCCTTTAATCTAGTATTCAATCAGGTCTTTAATCAATCAACAGATCAGGTATTTGATCAGGTATTCAAACAGCTCCAGCTTTGGATCCAGTGTTGGATAAGCTGGGGTATTGTCCATCCGCTAGGTCCCCTAAATCTTCAAATCCGGGCCTAATCTGGCGCCCCTAGCCCAAACCACATTCAACCCTCTTTCCACCTTGAATAACTTTTGAATCAGATATTGCACCATAGTGAAACCGGACGCAATTGAAAGCGCATCTAATTGCCGATTGATTGATACCGGTCTCGAATTGATGCGATATCTGGTCATGAAGTTATTCAAGTAAATAGGTGGCGGAACGGGAGGCACGTGATCACCCTTAAAGCCACACTAAGGGCCCTTAGCGCCCTTGGAGCCCTTAGAGCTAAACCTTATTCAACACTTTCAACCTTGAATAACTTTCTGAAACATATAGCTGCAAAGGTGCAACCGGATTCAATTGAAAGCGCATTCAATTACGAATCAATTTATACCGCTCTTGGATTGAGGCAATACGTAGTTAAAAAGTTATTTTTGTATATGTAACTATTGAGAAGGGTCACGTGACACTGCTTGGGGTGACCCCAGGCGGCTTTAGGGCTCTTAGGCGGCTCTAAAGGCCCTTAATGTGTCCCCAACGCTAATCACGTGCCCCCATCTTGCCAGCCTATTTACTTGAATAACTTTGCAACCATGTATCGCCTCAGTTTGGGCCCAGATCAATCAATTGGCAATTGAATGCTCTTTCAATTGAATCCGGTTGCATCGTGGTGCCACATGTTGTTGAAAACTTATTTGATTGGATTGATGTGGGCAGCTGGGGGCACTCACTGGATCACATGACCTGCTTTTTCAAGCTGCAACTCTTTTTTTTGGATGGTAGGGAATATACAAACCATCAACCCTTCTGATTTAACCCTTCCAATTCAATTCAACTGATTGAATTAATCGGATTGAACTGATCGGATTGCACTGATTGGATTGATTGGATTGATTGATTGATTGATTGATTGATTGATTGATTGATTGATTGATTGATTGATTGATTGATTCATGGACTGACTGATTAAATGCAGCACCTTTCGGATCACGTGACTGCCTGCAACACTTTTTTGGTATAGTAGGGGCCATCAAACCTTCCAACTGAACTCAATTCAACTGATTGAATTGATCGATTTAGATTGAATTAATTTGATTGGACTGATTGGATTGATTGAATTAATGGATTGATGGATTGAATAGCTGATCTACATATCCTATTGTAAGCTGGCTGGATAGCTGGCTGAATAGCCCGGGCCAGCTTATCCAACGCTGGTTCCAAAGCTGGATCTAATAGCTGTTTGAATAGCTGCTCAACAACCTGATTTATTGATTGATTAAAGACCTGATTGAATACTAGATTAAAGGAATCAAGGGGATTAAGGGGATCAAGGGATTTAAGAACTGATTAAGGACCTGATTAAAGTCACATGACCGGAACATCTTTGCTCAGATTCTCGATCAGCTCTTAGATCCCCTTGATTGCATTAATCCCTTGGTCTCTTTGATTCATTATTCAATTAGGTCTTTAATCACTCAACAAATCGGATCGTTAATCAGGTATTTGATCAGCTATTCAAGCAGCTATTAGATCCAGCTTTGGATCCAGCGTTGGATCCAACGTTGGATGAGCTGGCCTGGGCTATTCAACCAGCTATCCAGCCAGCCAGCCAGCCAGCCAGCCAGCTTGCAACAGGATATGCAGATCAGATATTCACTCAATCAATCCATCAATTCAATCAATCTGATCAATTCAATCAATCCGATCAATTCAATCAGTTGAATTGAATAAGAAGGGTTGAATAAGAAGGGTTGAATAAGAAGGGTTGAATTAGAAGGGTTGATGGCCGGTGTGTTCCCTGCCATACCAAAAAAGACAGTGTTGCAGGCTGTCACGTGATCCGAAAGATGCTGCATTCAATCAATCCGTCCATCAATCAATCAATCAATCAATTAATCAATTAATCAACCAATCAACCAATCAATCAATCAATCCAATCAATCAATCCAATCATTTCAATCCGATCAATTTAATTAGTTGAATTGAATAGGAAGGGTTAAATTAGAAGGGTTGATGGCTCTTACAATCCAAAAAAAAAGAGTTGCAGCTTGAAAAAGCAGGTCATGTGATCCAATGGATACTGCACCCAATCAAATCATCGTGTCAAAACCTTAAATCTTTTGCGTTGCACTAGCCTGAGAGCAGCCTCTGGGACCCATAATTCCAGCGATTCCAGCCAATCCCGACTTTCTTGCACGGGCTATTGACGTAAATAAATACGTATATTTTCTATTCCTATCAACTGTAATAGGTAGCTTAATCAGATCTTAATGGCCGCCGACGGATTTGAATGTCCCCAGGGCTTATAATAATATTAAACCTTCAATATTCCTTATTTGAAAGCTTAAGCACTTAATGAGACTTGAAGCTTAAGCACTTTTCCATACGTGTGGCTGCATTTGTGGCTCCCCACGTGGCTTGATAGTCTTGGCAAACCTTCCTCTTTTGCAAAGCCCAAAATTCCTCTAAGTCTTGAGGTGTGGCTGTATGTGTGGCTCCATACGTGGCTTGAGGATCTTGGCAAACCTTCCTCTTTTGCAAAGCCCAAAATTCCTCCCCTAGAGACCCACAAGCTTACGTGAGCAACCATTTGAAGTCTTGGCAAACCTTCCTCTTTTGCAAAGTCCAAAATTCCTCCCCTAGAGACCCACAAGCTTACGTGAACAACCATTTGAAGTCTTGGCAAACCTTCCTCTTTTGCAAAGTCCAAAATTCCTCCCCTAGAGACCCACAAGCTTACGTGAACAACATCCCCACCTTCCTAAAGTGGAAAAAGTTTCCTATTTGAGCCTAGCGCGTCTGCTTAGTAATCCAAATCCCCTTGAGAAAAAAACCGTACAGTAACCCTCGAAAACTCGGGCATACTGTCATAGTACAAGTACAGTCATACAGGCAATCGTGTAACAGAATCGACAATATCCCAATTCCCTGTTTCAATTTTACATAGCTGATGGTCTTTGTAATTGGTCAATTCATAGCTTAGGTAGGTAATTTACTTTACTTTACTTCACTTCACCACATCTTTGCTTGCTGCTCAACACCAAACCCAACCACCACCTTCATTGCTCTTATAAATAGAGGTTGTGCTCCGACTTGAACTTCGTCCGAGCCCTCCAAGTACCTCTCTACTTCCAATTCCTCATCATTCCCGTTCCCTTCTCTCTCCATCCTCTTTTAAATATGCATAAGGTAAACGTAGTCCCAAGATCAAAAAGGGCTACGCTTGTCGTTACTTTTCTTTTGCAGAAACGCCTGCCGTTCCATAACCCCATCATTATTACGCGACTGATGCTACCACCATCGCAGCCACATTCTCCTCTTCGCTGCGTACCATGATCTTGGTTGTCACACCAGACTTGGATGAGTATGCCATCCTGATGTTGGCCACAACCTTTCCACCATTGACTGTCTTGCCTAGAAGTTTGAGTTGATGTGTCGTCTGGCTGATCGGCACGTCTGTCCCTTCTAATGGCTGCAGTGAGAGCGCCTTGGCAAGTTGTTCCGTAGCATCTGATAAATAATTGTTAGCTTATTATAAATGTAATCGGGGAAAAGGGACAAAAAGGGGGAGAATATGAAAACACATACCAGCGATACTGTTTACTCCTGACAGTTGCAGCGTCTCTTCCGCTTCTTCTCCAGCCGCACCCACCTGCTCCCATACGTGGTTGAAGTTGCCAGCGAATGTGGGAATGACGTAATCGCTACCTGCAAGATCGAAGTCGGACACCTCGTACTCGTCCTCGTAGCCGCTGTCTTCCGGCTCATTTGTGGTCGGATCAATCTCCTTGCTCATGAATTTGAGTATATTAGAGAAAGAGGCAGTAGGCAAAGAAGCTTCGCCATTGGCTTTCTTGAAAGCCACGTAAATCTTCCCAGGCTCGTCCGTAGGAAGCTTCTCCGCCGGGATAATAAATACTTCCTCGAGCTCCTCATCGTCTGAGGGGGTTGCAACTACCGACACGTTCTCAAGCACCGTAGCGGGGAGAGTATTCTTCACTTCATACTGGAGAACAATGTGCTCCTTGAAGATATGCTTGACGACAGACACGACATATTCCGTCTCGGCCTCCGTCAACTCAACAACAGGAGACGATTTGAGGACACCGCCAAACTCCTTCATTTCCGGGATAGACATGAGCTCTTGGGCGTACTTTTGGGCAGCAGCCGCCGCTGAAGCTTGTGCCTCTGCGCCAGTTGGCGCTGCCTTCGTGGGTCCTGTCTTGGGTGGCTTGAGAGAGGGTGTGGAGGCCGTGAGCTTCTTTGTTCGGTCCTCAGCATCTGCTTGTTCGCGAGTAACCACTGGGATCTTGCTGATATCGAAGGGAGCGTTAAAGGTCGACTTGTCTTCTGAAGTGACATACATGACGAGCTGGTGCTCGAAGTAGGGGAGCGAGAACATGTTTTCTGTGCTTCTAATTAGCCATTGATACCATATAGTAGAAACGAAAAGTGTACTAACCGTTCTTGATGAAACGTTCGCCTAAGTCGTCATCCTCGTGCATTAACCGGAGATTTAACGCAGCGCGGTCACGAACTTCATCATCCACATCATCCAAGCATCGAGTCAGGAGAACATCAACACTACGCTTGACTTCAGGATCCTTCTGACCCACTCCAAACTTAGCTAAGGCAGTAACGGCAGCTGCTCTGACAATAGCATTCTCAAGAACGACTCGGTTGTAGATATATCGGATATACTTAGTTGGCTGAGAGGTCTTGGGTCCTTCGAGACCTAGCAAGTGTAGAATTCGAACAGCCAACTTGGTGAATTCGCAGTCCTCGATGAACTCGCATAGGTGGGCAAGGGCATCTTCCTTGGAATCTGGCACAAACTTGATCAGGTCAAACATGCTCTCAACAACGGCCCGCTTGAACTCGTAACCTCCCTCGTCGCGCAGAATTCCACTGAGGAAAGAAAGCATGCCGGCCTGCTTGCTTGGGAACTTGAGGCACAGGGTTCGGATAGCTTCGACAATGGTGATCTTGAACTCGTCGGTGATTTCGGACATGAATCCAGAGATTTGCTTCATTAGTCGGTCTACGCTTGCTTCGTTGCCTGTCTTTAGTAACGTAGTGATAGCGAAAGTAGCAATTGAACGATTACTGTTCGAAATCAGAATTTCAATGTCGGGGTTGCAAACATTGACAGCTTGCGGCTTGAAGGAAGCAAAGTTGTGTAGGATTCGGAGGGCGGCGAATTTGGTAACCGCACGAGGCGACGAAAGGAAGAGCTGCAGCACATGGACAGCCTGCGTCACTTCGGCGTCTGTGACATCCCTCATGTCGCAGATAGCCTTAGCAGCCTCGAAGTTGACCATCTCACTCTTATGTCTTAACCACCCGTCAAGCAATTGCATCATTGGTTTCCTGAGCGACTGATCTTCCTCGGCTAACTGCGCAGCCAACCTGACTAGCATTACTATGGCGGCGGGACTCTTGACAGCACCAGCCGCACCGAACTGCTGAACCATCTTGACGAGAGCCATTCGATCGTGGGATCGTATTTGGTACAGCAGGCCAATGGCATGGTACTGGGTCATGGTGGAATTGTTGACCGGGAGCGAGGCAGAAGACGAAGAGAAACCAAGAGAGAAGCCACCGGAGGACTTGGTTGAGGCAGCGGCCTCTTGAGTTTCAGACTGCCACCGTCGAACGACATCCTTGGCAATCGGTAGGAGATGGTAGGAAGATACGAGGGCAGCGGAGGATACTGAAGGGTTCTTATCGACAATTGCGGTCTTCATCACACGCTCGATGGATTGGACAGTGGTCGCCTGTAGGGCATTAGTACGGAGATACAAGTAGACAGGCCAGAGCATGGGCTAGGCTCACGTCAATGATGCGACACAGGGCTCTAATAGCATTTGGTCTATATATGGCATCAGTGCTACCACCGGTATCCTTCATTATGGTACTCGTAACCATAATAATGTCTTCGGCGGAGTGGGCAATCTCCTTAATGACCAAATGTACCATTTGTCGCAAGCTGGCATCTTTGTTCTGGAAGAGCTTCGAGATACCGAAGAAGAGGGTGGTAGCTTCATTGGTAGGGAATTTCTCGCCCGTGTAGAGGAGGAGGGCGATCTTGGTTAGGAGAATGCGACATCTTCGGGGTTGGATAGGTGAGCTATTGAATAGTCGAGCTTCGTCACGATTTAGCTTGTGAGTTCAAATGATCGAAAAAGGGACGAAGAGGACTTAAGGGGAATTGAGTTGTAGATAGTACCTTCTTGAAATACTTGAGTGCGATCAACCTTGACCAAGCCGAGGTCGGCATCTTCATCTTTCTTGCCGTAACTCATGGTGGGCGATGAGACGGCGATTGTTGAAAGAAGAAGGTTGAATAGGTTGTAGGTATCGTGGTCGTGGTTGTTAGTGTCGCTTTCGCTTTCTTGTTCATTTCAAGGTTCTAAGGTTGATTTTCGGGCCACCACATTCTTATCGGCCTAGTTTGTTTCTAAGGAGCGACGTTGCAATTGCTCTGTGCTTCGGTGTTGATCACGTGATGTTGAAGTGTTGCCAAGCCACTAATCGAAGCTTATGTATCTATGTATTGTACTTCCATTGATGATTGTACTAAGGTTAGGTACCTAGTACTAGGTACTATTTTCCACCACTCAACCCCTATTTCTCCAACCACACTCCTACTGAAAACTTGCCTACAAATAGGTAGTGTATCATCCACATCTACTTCTCAGCGTTTTATTTCATTGCAATAGACGAAATTGTCACCCGGTATTGGCCTTGATTAAGCTGTGTATTTTTATCTTGACATGCTAACATGTATTTTACAGCTATATGATATTTGATCAATGCCAGACATTCTGCTTGAGCTTTAGAGCAGTGAAACCCTTCTCTAGATCTCCTCAATAAATCTAGATAGCCATAGAAGTTTTTAATGCTTGTACTCTTTAAGTATGGCCCTCGGCTGATGGAAGACTAATCTTAGAAGCATCATGCTGCTGCCATGTAAACTGCTACACATTGGTAACTCGCCAATCTACAATAAGCATGCTACAACACTGCCTACCCACCTACCCAGGCAGACAACAGGCTTGAGAGTGGTTCATTAACTCGGAGCAGCAGTTCCTGAGGGTACCTTAGGGAGACTAAGTAGCAGTTATTACCCAAGGCATGGCAACTTTTGGTGAGAAATTTAAAGTCCATGAGTCATAA
Source organism: Hypoxylon fragiforme (assembly GCF_022984875.1). Taxonomy (NCBI): domain Eukaryota; kingdom Fungi; phylum Ascomycota; class Sordariomycetes; order Xylariales; family Hypoxylaceae; genus Hypoxylon; species Hypoxylon fragiforme. The sequence continues at coordinate 2,609,309 of NW_026054763.1, read as the reverse complement.
AGGGGTAGCTCCCATATTCCTCAGGTTTTATGCTAACCTAGGGGGAGAAATAGGTCTCCGCTGTACCGAACTCTTGTGATCATAAAGTTCAATGTTACCAGTATGGGGGTATCTACACAATAAGTATATGGGAACGAAATGATGGGCACATAAGGCAACAGGTATTTATATCGATTGTTTAACAAGATGAGAAATAAGCTGAACCATATATGCATCAATTACTGTATATGCCTTAGGTTTAAGGTATCAAGAGTTATATGTCACTGTGGTCACGTTACTTCATTCACGTCACGTATTCTCAAGTTGACGTTATAGGTCTGTGAACCAAAACTGCTTTGAGCTCTGCTATGCTTGGATTTGCATTGCCCATCACTGAAGACGCATATAACTAGAGTTTGCTCATCAGACTTATACAAAAATCCATTTCAGGGCTTCCTTTTGATCACATAACCCTCTCTCGGAAGTCTTAGGCCTGGGCTACTGCTCCACCATGAACATACCCCTGAGTGTCCAACTCGTTCAGTGATTCACTGGTGAATAAGAGCTTAGAGGACGTAAAAGACGCAGGCTTTAGCACTGACAGGAAACAACAATAGCTGCCTGAGGTAGGTACCGTAGTGCCGAGAAATGGTAATTACATCATGAGGGTAGTTAACGACCTTTTAACCCAAGTCGCCCTAAATATTCAGGCTACAAGCTCACTCACAGGCCCCCAAGGTTGAACTACAGACGACCTGACACCTGTAAGGTCATTGCAATCGAGTATTTACGAGGTATAAGACTGAAAACTATATAAACCCTCTGAAATCTTATCCCAAGTCCAACACTTCCCTTCATTCACGAAAGAAAAGAAGAAAATACAGCAAGAACGAAAGGCAAAAAAATACGCACCACAACCCTCTTATACCACACCCAATCTGACAATACATTGGCAATTGAGCCTTGTATTGTCAGGAAATATACAAATACACACACGAATACCACTTACTATCTTACAACACCACGAAAAACTCTCATTAATACCCATCAATACCCATCACATAGCCCTCTCTCACCGACACCAACGCCCATCATGTGTTGCCACAAGGCATACTTCTTCGAGGGCTGCAACGAGTACGGCAACGACGGGGTGATCCGCTGCAAGACCGCCAAGGGGCGCAAGAAGAACTGCGACCGCCACCTCTGGGGCTCCAAGCAGATGGGCACGAAGCCCGGCATGTGCCACGCACACCTGGCCCTCACCCCGCCGGACACCGACGTGTCGGGCGCGGACGACGACGAGCTCAGCGAAGGCGCGTTCACGGGGCCCCCGCCCGAGGGCCGCCCGCTGTTCGCGCCCACTAGGCACATTGCGTTCGACCCGTACAGCGCCAATGTCATCCACCAAGCCCCTACCCTCCCCCAGCAAGCGTTCACTGTCCCCCAGACAGCCGCTGCCATCCTTAAGCAATCCTCTGCTGGCCCTCAGCAAGCCTCTGCTGCCCCCGACGAGCAAGTCCCTGCTGCCCCCGACGAGCAAGTCCCTGCTGCCCCCGACGAGCAAGTCCCTGCTGCCCCCGACGAGCAAGTCCCTGCTGCCCCCGACGAGCAAGTCTCTGCTGCCTCCGACGACCAAATCTCTGCTGCCTCCGACGACCAAATCTCTGCTATTGTCCAGAAAGCCTATACTGTCGCCCAGTCAGACGAGGATGACGAGCTCGAGGAGGAGGAGGGCGACGCTGACGATGGCGGCGAGAGCGATGTCTCCGAGCACAACGAGCAAATCTCGACCGTCCCCCAGCTAAACGAGGAGGACGAGCTCAAGGAGGAGGACCACGGTTATGATGGCGGCGAGAGCGAGAGCGATGTCTCCGAGGAAGACGAGGACGTTGATATGGAGGACGAGGAAGACTCTGATGATTATGAGCTATGGGAGGGTGATGATGGTGACGGTGATGAAATGGACTTTGGTGAGGATGATGATGATGATGATGAGGAGGAGGAGGAGGAGGAGGACTCCGAAATGCAGGATGCTGGTATGGGGGGTGAGGGCGACGACGGAGACCCAGACTCCGAAATGGGGGATGCTAATGGGGATGACGAGGACGAGGATGACGATGACGAGGAGGATGAGGACGAAGAAATGGAGGACTCCAACATCCAGGATTCTCATGTCCAGGGCTCTAACTTCCAGGCGATTAACGGCGAGAACCATCACGTCCAGAACCCTCAAGTACAAGTTCCTACCGCCCAGGTTCCTACCTCACAGGCTCCCACCGTCCAGGGCTCTACCTTCCAGGGGACCAACTTCCAAGCGATTAACGTCCCGATGCCTACTGTCAGCCGCCCCACGAACCCTCTCCTCAGGTTGAGCAACCCCGACAGCCTCAACATGGAGCACTTCTCAGACGAGGAGGATCTAGATATGGCTGATTTCGACGAGGAGGAGGAGGAGGAGGAGGACGAGGACGAGGCTGGTGGCGAGAACGCTGGCACCGGCAACGTCGACGCTTAGAAGAAATGAGCCACCAATAATACCAGAACGACAGGACGGCAGAGGGCTATGGCTACGAGGTAATTTGACTACTTGATACATGCTCAAGGGAGACAAGAACGAAAGAAAATGGACATGGACAGACAACCTTCGCCGCTAAGAACCTTCAATACTCGGCACTTTGAGGAATATAATTGGCAGGGGAATCATGCTCATGGATGGGTAATACATTCCATTAGGTAACTGGTTAGGTAGTTCGTTTGGTAGCACTCAGATTGTCGAATACACTCCGCTTGATTCACCGTGAAAGATTCCCTACGTAAATTGATTAACCTACTGCTTGCTTTAGATGCCCTACGTATGTGTTGTGGTATATTAATGTGCTGTAGTACAGGTACGCGTGTAGATATTAGGTAGGTATATACCTAGTCGGCGCCTACCCAGTGCGTCGTCAAGCTGAGCATCCCCTTCTTGCAGACAGATCTAGGGAGTTTCCCAGAAGCTATCTTCGTGTTATTTTTCATTCACCTACGTTGTTTATATAGGTACCTACTTACCCAGGTAGTCGAGGAATTCCCCAGTAAAAGTAGGCGTTCTCTGCCTCCCTAGGAACTTAGTAGCTTATAAACAGCTCCATGATTTTATTTTAATCGAATTGAAGCAGTCTGAGGTAAATACCCAGGCACTCGCTGTTTCGAATCTAACGACATGGTGTTCGGGTTGAGATTCTCGACGATTGCTACCATGATATTTCCTTACACCGCAGATTTTCCCTTCCTACCTGACCTATGCCTACGAGACGCTTAACATTAGTATGTTTGACCTGTACAGTTTGCGCCTAAGTTCGTCTGTATAAAGAAGTAGTTCATGGATAATTAGCTATGAAGCCGCTATTGGATCGCCCAGTTACTTCGTGGGTTTTCTCGATATTTAAGGGCATCAGTACCTACCGCTCTGGACAACTTGATTCGGATTGTTCACACTTTACTACACGATGGAAGTTTACCTGCATTTATAATGATTGAAGAATAATTGATTGAACTTGTATTAACGAGCTAATGACTTCTAGGAGCGGTCATCGCTAACTTCATTACGTTATCTGCGTAGCCTTCTGTGCCGCCGTATTTGGCTATAAGCTCTTGTATGTTGATCGAGGAAGCAGAAGAACTTCGCTTCCTGCCGATTAGACCAACATTCCTAGTGCTTGGTATCCTCAGCATCTCCCTTTCCACCTCCCAGCCACAGTCTTTTGCAATGTTGGTAATCCACTCAACGAGTGACGAGTACGCCGAGGGCGATTTGTTTTGGCCCTTTGGTGCAGGCGCCCTGAATCTTGCTCCAGTAAGATCATGGCTGCAACATGGTATCATAATGAATGGGCATTCTGAAATGGTTGCAAGTATTGGTGTCCATGGTGTTAGCTCATCTGCATGATTGGAGATAATAAAAGTCCCCTTGGGAAATATACCATCGTGGATCATGTTAGTAACATCTACGCTTTCGGCAGTCTCATCACCTTTGCTTCCCATGTTCGAATGACGATCAACAACAGAGGGAAGCAAGACAAGTTGCTGCAAACTTTTATTAGGTCCGGAGTCTTGGTCGATTGTCTTGGAGTAGTTCTCCCATGATTTACGTTTTCGCGCGTCGAACCCCCAGCCTAAGTATCCTTCTTCAAGAAGTATATATACCAGAAGGCCGTTTCCGCAGCCAATATCAACAAATCCAGGGAACGGCGAATCTTGATACATCTCAGTCCATAGCTCAATGAGAAAGGCCGCAATACTCAAATCCTCAAATACGTGCTTTGAGGGGTCTGTGACCTCAGCCCAGGATTTTATGAGCTGTCGAGCATATTTCTGTTTTAGTCGAGTATATGTAGTTTGCACTGCAACTTGAGGAATAATAGTATCGTGGTGAACTCGCTTCACATATCCTGCCTTGGTTCCTTGCCCATGTTTATGGAGCGTGGTCAGAAGGTGAAGACCTGTCCTGACCAACTTTGGCGAACGTTCTTCAGTATCAAAGAAATGGTAGTGGATAGAAACAGAACCTTCGTTTTTCTCGGTATCCCATTCATGAAGAAATGCCATACCTTGGATTTTGGGATGATAGAATGGCATATTATCTGGAGATGAGACATGGGGCTTGTAAACTACCATATACCTTTCTACACCATTGGGTCCATTCCCGTGGTAGAAGGAACATGTTTGATCCATGGGCTCATCTCTCAGAGTATTCCTAGGAATAAGTTTTCGTACTAGGATTTTATCTAGGTGCATGTGTTGGAAGTGAAGGACTGTTGGCTCTATGGCCGAGGGTTCAGCTGCGGAATGGGTGTTGGGATCTTGTTCGAGTAAAATATCGGCCCGAAATAGCCAACTGGAATTGAGGTTGGGGTTTCGAATGAGATTCATCATGACCTTTAAGAATATCTCTGAATTGAATTCGCACGTTTTCCGAAAAAGAGGAATCCATTTCGAATCGGATACATCTTTAATCAGGCTCGGGGAACCATCGGGATACTCTTGTATCTCAGCAGCCATTGCGGAATGATGTGACAGGTGGCCTCAAATTCGCGCTGTATGCAAGAGAAGTGAAAATCGGGATGGATATTGGTCGATCGGATAGACTTGAAACTAACGCAACTGCGCAACTGCGTAAGTAGATCAAGTAGGTCTGGCCACTTATATTCAAAGGTTCGGTCAAGAATAAGTGAGTGAGACCAATGTTCTAGATGCTCGGTTTCTTAACAAGGCCACATGCAGATAAGCAAGGGGTCAGCTGCTAATAGAGGTAGGTACACAGGTATATCCTCGCATGTATAGTAAGGGAATATTGGATCAATCGATTGATATCTGCAGACGTGCATGTGTGCAGCAGGTATTAGGCACTAGGTATGGATTGATGGAGGTGGGCTGGTGGGTTGATGGAGTGGTGGGCTGGTTGAGGTTGGTTGGCTGGCTACATACCTAGTATGTATGTAGATTGAATGGAGTATGTACCTGACAGCCCGGAGTGACGTTGATTTCAATGTTGTATTCGATGGTTGTGTGAGTGATTTGTGAGTGACATGGAAATGTTCGAGATCAATGATTACCTAGGTATATAGGGTACTCAAATTGAATGAAAATTTGTGCGACAAGGAGGTCGGTAAGTGTCTTAATTTCAATGATGAATACCTACTTAGTAGTACTGCTACCGTGTGGCATGTGTTCGCCTTTCGACTTCCAAGTGACCCTAGAAAATTGAAACCTGCCTGCCCCGTGAGGCCGTGAGGGTGAGGATGAAGGAGGGTGAGGTTTGAGGTTGAGGGGCAAATAAGATACTTGGGTACTTTCGCCTACTCCGCGAAATACAAACCTTGAGTCGGTAGTAACTAGGTAGTAGGTACTAGTTAACTATCGTGCAAGTTCTAACCTGAAAATTACAACTGGAGCCAGTCTGGAGGTAGTTAATTCCTATCCAGACAATGGCATAGCCCTGGAGAAAGTGGGTGAATCTAAACCTTAGATTGGGGTGTAGTTGCCTGACAAGGCCGCCATTACATACTTGTGCTTACCTCCAGGTGTTTCGATAGGCTCATTAATACCCTAACCTAGGTAGAAGTTAACTAGAGGGACTATTTAAAACAAACTCGACCGCTTCCACCGGCCCTTATGTCAGTTTGCCAGCTGCCAGACATGAGTTGTCCCACTTCACCCCTTGCCGATTTGCAATAATGACCCACAATTATTGCCCCTCCATTTAGTTGCTGCCACTTGCCTATTTGCGGCCTTTCTCGTTCTTCCCTCTTTTTCTAACGTACAAATACAACAAATACAAATACGAATTGAACCCACCCACCACCTTAAACTACCAACATCCACATCATCAACACCAAACCCATTTTCTACTAAAAAGCATTCTTCACCTCACCTCACCACCAATCCAGTAATCACCACTTTTGTAGAAGTCCATATCGCTTAGCGAGACCACTCCATCAGTTGTCGGTCGCTTTATCCCGAGTTCATCTCTGCATACCCCTTTCCCCAAGTTACCCCGTAAACTCGAGTTTATGTCAATCGAAAATCTCAAGACCTATGGTAAGTCTTGATAAATACTCAAATCTGATGTTGAATTTTAGGCTGTTGAGGTATCGAAACATTTCGTCGATTGCTTCAATACCTTCAGCTGGTTACACCGACTTCCGAAACACCCTTATGACTCCTCCAGCCTCCACCCGAACCATTTACGTGTCTTTTATTTAGTAGCGCGTGCTAATCAAAAACCAAACAGACCCCTTCGCCGAAGCCGATGAGGATACAGGTGAATCCAAGCAGGCACAAAACTATATCCATATTCGCATTCAACGTACGTATAGCAAAACGCTCGACTCGGCTGTGGCCTTAAAGTGGCGCGATATGCTTTTGCTTTTAATCAACCATCGTGCTGACTTGGAACCATTTAGAGCGAAATGGCCGTAAGACCTTGACTACAGTCCAGGGTCTCCCGAAGAAATTCGACCAGAAGAAAATCCTGAAGGTCATCAAGAAGAAATTCGGTACGTCGCTATTCCAACCTGTCTTTCATGCTTTTGCTTTCTAGGCTGACTCTCTACCCCTACAAATAGCCTGCAATGGAACCATCGTGAATGACACCGAGATGGGTGAAGTCATTCAGCTGCAGGGTGACCAGCGCAAGGACGTGCAAGAGTTCCTCGTCGACAAAAAGGAGGGTTTAGAGCTTGATCCTAAGACTATCAAGGTCCACGGTTTCTAAGCTGGCCATGTCCGCTCACCTTTCGTAACTGCCCAACTATAACGATCACGAGACACGCAACTGGATGGTCAACCTTGCGCACGACTGCAGCGTCTAAACCCGCTTTGCAGCGACACTGCTAGGTACCTACTCATTACATCGTGCCAAGGGCTGCACTATCGATCGAGGCGTTACGGAATGGTTAGGACATGATACCCCCTTGTTGACTTCTAAGAGGCCTCTTGGCTTGCGGGAACGATTGGACGAAGCTGATGCTAGCCCATGGAACCGGTTTATTCGCTGCATTTTTTACTAGGAGACGTGGTATTACAGATGGCCTGGATTTTCAAGGCACTCTCGTTTTTGGTTCTTGGCTCTGATATCAAATCTAGTAATCAGAACAGTCTCCGAAATTGTTGTCTTGCACCTGGATGTGAATGATGCTTTTTAGTGAAATGAACCTAGTAAATGCGCTTGCAGTTATTACTCAAGTTAAGTTAATGCTACTACTACGTACCCAGGTATATAATGATTTGGACAGACTACTTGAATATGTTGCTTTTTCCTGTAATATTTAACATATTGTAGCCAAAATTTCCGAGGTTTCAAGATTGGTTATAAAATTGATGACCTATTTTACTACAACGTAGATATTTATAGGTGGGTTCGCGGCAATGGCCCGTCTTTCCCTTTACTACGGATAACCTACCTAAACAACCCTAGGGTTCCTTGTCTACCTACTTACATGCTTTTTAAGTCACCCCCCTTCCCCCTTTCATATGTATATGTGAATACGAAACAGGATATTCCGTGAGGAGAAGAAAAACAAACAATAAAAAAAATGAAGGGCGCAACAGTCCCCCTTCCAACACCGCCGCAGTCTTTCACGCAGAAGAAGGCGCGCATCCTGCAGTCACTGGCGGTGCCTGATGCCGAGTACACGGATGCGTCGCCCAAGGGGTCCGTGGACGAGGGGATACGCGAGCTGATTGGGTTGGTTAATGGGGTGGAGGGGCTCGTGACGACGAGTAGTTGTGCCGGGAGGGTGAGTGTTTTTCGGGAGGGGAGTAAGAAGGGTTCTGGTGTTGTTGAGGTGGGTGAGGGAGAGGGAGAGGAAGAGGTGAGGAAACTTGCCGGGGTCGGCGGCAAGGGAGGAGGTGGGAGTTGGTTGTTTGTGTCGCATGGCCCGGTTCCGCTTGTGGACGGCGATGCCGGTGACGTGGAGGTGCTTCTGGGGCTGAAGAAAAGAAGCGCCGGAGAGGAAGACAAGCCAGCACAAGGGGAGCGGGGCGATGGCGATGTGCGGGATGTTGCCGCTGCGAGGCTCGTTCACTTCAAATTTGAACCGATGGTGAGTATCGAGGCGGAGATACCCCCTATATTCTACGGGGCAATAGTGCGCAGACTTGGCTAATACCGCGGGCCTATTAGATCCTCCATGTCCTGACGGCTTCGCCAGAACATGCCCAGCTGATCCTGAGATGCGGCCTACAGGCCGGGTTTCGGGAGAGCGGTGCCGTCAGCCTGACGGCAGCGTCGGAAGAACAACCTGCGACCCCGATCGTGGCTATCCGGTCCATGGGGCTCGCTTTCGAGTCCTTGATCGGCTACCAATCTGGCAACAACAACGACGACGCAACAATAGAGTGTACCGTGTCGCCGGGTTACCTGCGGACGCTTATCCGGATCGCTAATGACAGGTTTAAAGAGAATAGTAAGCGCATCCAGAGGTTCCAGGCAGCTCTTGCGGAAGCGACTAAGCCGTCTGATAAGAGTGAAGATGGGTGGGAAGATGCGCAGGCTCGGCGAGAGAGGAAGAGGGCCGAGGGGTTGAGGAGGCGGGCGGAATTACAAGGCCAGAAGAACGGTGATGGTGATGGTGGTGGTGGTGAGGTAGCTACGGAAGACGAGGGTTTGTATAATATGCCTACCCTGAATGCAAACCTCACGTAAAATCCGGAATCTTCTTCTTCATCATGCATGCACATCGTCTTGAACTTGGCTCGTAGATATGGTTAGGTAGTTGTCGTCTGTTTCTCGATACGGTTCTTTCGCCCGAGTGATTCCCTTCTATGCTATGCCGTAGTAGTGTCGAGTATTATTACAACAGAGTATGCGCCTGCCTCCATCTTCTGCTTCTCTCTCTTTCTCTCTCTTAGAAGCTTCTCTCATGGATCTATATTTTTCGTCCCCGGTCTCCTTCTACGTCTCTTTTGGCTATCTCTTTCTGTCTCTGTCTCTCCTTCTCTATCTTCGCACAAGAAAATAAGAGCGTCTACGAAACAACCTTATCCACCCAACTCTTCTCCAGCCTCCTGACCTCCTCCTTGAACGCCTCCACCTCCTTCCAGCAGTCTAGCGGGCGCCGGTCGTGCTCCATCAGACACCGCACCACCTCGCCCCGCGCCGCCTCCACGCTGTCGGGAACCGGCCGCAGCTGCTTCCGCTTGTCCAGTCGCGCGCGCAGTGCCTCTACTTCCTTCGACACCGCCTGTCGGCTGCTCGCCCGCCCCGACTCGTCCGAGGCCGCTTGCTCCGAGAGCAGGGCGGACGCTTTCTCTTCGGCGGCTTTTAGGGCGGCGTTTTCGTGGGCTTCAAGCTTGCGTAGTTCGGAGGCGACGCGCGCTTGTACGGCGAGCTCGAGGGTTTGGGCGCGCGAGGAGTCGGTCTGTTTTGAAGGGAGTGTGAGTAGGCAGAATACTTATCTTTGGAGGGGAGGGGCAATATATTTTATTTCTGGGTCTCTTGTTCCTTTGGCTGATGGTGCTGGTGGTAGCGGAGCAGAAGGAGGACACAGATGCTTGGATCTAGGGAGGGAGGGAAAAAGAAAGCGGAAGCTCACCTCGCTGTTGGACTGGAGGGATTCGACGACATCGTGCGATATTCCTATAGGCGAGGACCTGGCAGCTGTGTGTTAATAAATATATCTAGGCAAATATTAAAGCGCAAAAGAAAAACTTACGCCTTCCAGACATGTGAGGATTGGCCCGCCTCTGGCTTGGACGAGCTAGAGCCCATGATTTGTCGGCTTCGTTGGGATCGCTAGCTGGGGGGGAGAGAGGGGAGGGGAGTGGTGGCTCTTGATTCTTCTTTTCACTTTTCTGCGGCCCGTAGGAAATAATCGATGAAGCTTGTGGTTGAGAAATGATGCAAAATGTCTACGGTGTGAATTGGGTAGTTGAATGTGACTTGTACTGTGATAATATACAGTCTGGAAAATGATCAAATTACGGTGCAAGTATACTGTGTCTTTGCCAGCTGACTCATCACATGCATCACGTGATAGCCCGCAGCAGCACCATCAAACTTGGTAGGTAGTTACTACTAGGTATGTACCTATCATGTTTTAAATGTTTATCTACTAGGTACTAGGTTAGGTACTTCACTGTTGTATTATAACTTTTAGTCCTCAAATAAAATATACTCAATAAGATTTCTCTGTAATATTTCCGATGCCGCCACCCATCTACAATACAATATTTTTTCAAATTTCACGATACTCGACAGGAGCTCCGCGATGCCAAATGGGAGATATCAAGTCAAGGACTGCATCATCAAAAGTTCCGTTTTGTGAGTTACTATGCAGATGATGAGAAAGCTAGAATTGAGTGATGTACCCAGTGAACATATCTGAAATTAGATGACTTCCCCGAATCGATATTAAGTCGTGCAGCTTCAGTTACAGTCTCCCCTAAAACAAGACACCATATGACCCTTAATTTGTCCTTGACTTCACCCTTACTTGAAACCCAACAGGCCTCAGGTTGAACCACCCATCTTGCTCCAACTTGTAACTCGGATCAGCCATCTCAAAGTCAACATCCCGAAGCAGCTTCACCAGCGTCGTCATGCTCCACTGCCACGCCCAGTGTATGCCGATACACTGTCTCTTGCCGTTGCCAAACCACTTCTTAGCCCCCTGCGGCAGGTCGTCAAACGCCTGCCCCATCATGCGCTCCGGCTTGAAGGCAAGGGGCTCGTCGAACACCGCGGGATCTCGGTTCACGCCCGCCAGCACGATGATCATCGCCTGATTATGCGCGATCTGGTACTTGCCCCCGGCAAGCTGCACAGGCGCTTTGCTGTCGCTGGGTATCGGCTCGATGTTGAAGCCCGGCGCGGCGAACGAGAGGCGGAGGGATTCGCGCACGATAGCTTCGATATACTTCAGCTGCGACAGGTGTTCGAAGGTGAACGCTTCCCCGGCGCCAATGACGGTATCTAGTTCCTCGCGTGCTTTGGCGATCACGCTCGGGTTCTTTAGCAGGAAGTAGATGGCGGTGGCGATTAGCGCCGGCGCGGTACTGCTGCCTATTGGCATGGTCACGATCTCATCGATGACCTGCGAGTCCTTCAGGGCTTCGCCGGTCTTGGGATCCTTGGCGCTCATCATCGCCGCAAGCATATCTTGCCGGTCTGTTGGGTTCGCCTTGCGGTAGTCGATCAGGTCTTGCGCATACGCCCGCATCGTTGTGGTAGCTGAGCTAAACTTACGACCGTACCACAGCTTGTTGAGGAGGCCGGGGCGTGTCGGCCGCTTCATGGCTTCCGAGGTCGAGTCCTCCATGGCCTGTAGCATGGGGAGTCCGGGCCCATACAGGCCATTCAGCTTCTTCCCGAAAAGAGTGAGCGTTGTCGCCTCGAGATTCAGCTTGTTGAGCTCCCCTACGGCCGAAACTTCGTTGTCGTTCCCTAGGCCCTTCCACTTCTCGATGAGCTCGTCGGCAAGGTCCCGCATCTCGACGAAGTGGTCCTTGAGGGCTTGCTGCGACAGCTTGGGCGCCAAGATCCGATGTGCTATCCCCCAGCTCTCTTCGTTGTCGTAGGCCGTGAAAAGTGCGTCGTGTACGGCGTACCGGATCTCCACTATCGGACCACCCACATACTTCCGAAACCGCTTCTCGTCGCACAGCTCCTCGGCGATGGCCGCACCGGTCACAAAAACGATAGTTTGCCCCAGCACCTTGATCTGGAAGATCTCGCCATACTTCTCCGACAGCTTCCGCAGCGATTCCCACGTGTTGTTGGGGTCGACGTCGAAGAGGTTGCCCAAAAGGGGCACACCGCTGGGCTGCGGGATCGGGACGGACATTGTATACCTAGGTAGATACTAGTTTTGGGTGAGTAATGGTAGAATATGGAGATTTCAGGGTTACGGAAGAACTACATACATACATATCGATCATCCGTCCATCTGGCGGCAGCTTGTTATTAATGCAAACCTCGATCGCGCAACGGGTATGTAGGTAGGTCATGTCATGTTACACCGCAAGTGCCGTTATACGCCCTCTACGTCACAGTGTTCTATGTGCGACTTCGTCTTGAGGCCGGACAACTCATCTTGCAGGGCCTAGGTACGTTGAGCAACGGCACACGGTATTTCTCGTTGCTCTCCATGGCGTAACCCCAGCCCTCCTTGTTTCTTCTCGTTCGACCCCCGACCTCCTCTTCGTTCAGCTTCAGAATGTTTAAGTTTGATTGAGGTACTTACCTTACCTGAAGCAATTTTAGCAAGGTATACAAACTTGTTACGGACTCAACAGTTACTTGAACTTTCTTCTTTTCTTCTTCCATCAGCTTTAGTTTTCCTTTTTTTTTCCGAGGGGGCGGGGAAGGTTTCTAATATTGAATTAAATCAGACTCGGGAAGACAATATGCGCTGTGGCTTGCGCAAGGGTGTCGATCGTGAGGGGACTATCGAACCGCTAAGATACATTGTGTCTGTGAGCTGTTCTACGAGCCTATCACGACATGGCTTTGATAAATCACACGGGTAGCTATCATGTACGCCTTGGAGGTTGGATGTGCTGCGTGAATAGGTATGTCACTTTTGCATATCAATATCATTATTGTGATATATTATGTAGGCCAACGTTTTTCGTAGTGGCTGTGAATTTTCGTACGCATTACCTACAGTAATCACTAATGCAGGCCTTAATATTGAACTTTGAGGACTTTGATCATTTCACTGTAAGGCTTGTAAAGGTACTCATGTATCTTTAGTCATTGTGCGTAACATCCACATCTCAGGGGTAAGTCTAGGTGCGGATATATTTAAATATCTCAGCCAACCTCTTCCGTTGGCCCTCGATGAGTCTCATTTACTTCCACGAGGCCATCATGCCGTATCCTACGTTGACGTTTCTAGGGGCGCCGTCTAGGTACGTACGTGACTATTCGCTTGGACACTATACTTATATGGAAGGAACGCTTTGCCTCTTGCTCGCCCAAGTAATCTGCATGCTAAATACTAAGCAGCCCATAGATATTTGGTATTGATTGACCTTCGCTTTATGCTTACTCTATACCCGGTCTTTAGGTAGGCTTTCAGGGGCATCGAGTTCGTGTCAGATATAAAATCCACCCGACCTACCTAGTACCTAACTACCTAGGTTAGAATAGACATGATTTGATTACCTACTTGTTTGAGAGGTGATTCCTGGGATAGATAAGTACCTAGGTATACACATTGTATTAGTAAAAGGATCGATGGCTTCAAGTGTATGTGAACTGCTTTGCTGTAGGTAAGTACTAGGCATTCCTACGGTAAGGCCTGTCAAGGGTCTACCTGGGACCACATGGGAGTTCACATGTAACAAAGACAACTTACGTGTATATGTAGCTTTCGTATTCTCCGAGAGATGTTAGCAACAACGATGTTGCTCTGCGTCTTCTAGGCTCCGCCTCGTGACAAGGCCTGGCCATGCCGTTTCTCTCGTTTGGGCTCTATATCTACGAAGAGGCCTCCTTCGTCTCATTGCTGGGATACACGCGTGTCCATAGACTATAGGGCTGCAGCGATGGCCCCGATGCTTTCTTTTTGTTCCTACCATACCTGATCCAATATGTCACAAGCCGGAACGTAGAAGACGCAGAGTAATATCGCATTTGAGCGGGGATCTTTAGCATCTATTCAGAGACTATGGAGGCTACTTGGGTGTAGATCTAGGGAGATGTCTTTGCTCTAACTATCGCCCCCTTATAATCTACACTACCTTGGATAACCCTCGGGCAGACACTTGACACAACAGGTTCTGATATTGAGCCTTTGCAATGGAGCGGACCTAGAAATACCCGTACTTGGCCTTTACGAGAATTAGATATCAACCAGTCTCCGCATGCTGAATGATGGATATGTTGGTGCAAGCATATTCACCGTTCTTCGGGATAAAGGCGAGGAAGAGAGTTTCTACGACGGAGGACTTAATTGTGTGCTTTGATTTTATTTCACTTTAGGAGACACGAACGGAACGTTGATAATATCATAACAACGTTGGACACATTGGAAACATTATAATGTGGGACGAAAGAGTGTTAGGAGAATCACAACTTCAAGGTTAATATCCTATCATCTATCTAAGATTAGGTAGCTCTAGAACACTACTGTTGTACCTATCCATGGATATTTCGAAATCGATTTCATCTTTCTATTTGATCAATATTGCTATCATACTCTTATGGTGACCTTGGAAAGACGTCTCAATGAAGAATGAAGAAGATACTGCTGTGACTCTCCCCCTTTCGTCTCTAACTAAGAGCGTAAGACTTACGCATCATAACATGGACTTTCATATAAGTGTATTTAAAGCTCTGCTTGATATGATACTTAATTCAATTTGAAGAGTAACATGTTCCCAGTTCCTCGACACTCCACCAAACCACCCTCTCCTGATAGTCACGTTTAGATCTAATAGAAGCCGTCTAATATCCAGGTAGTCGTATTATAGGAGATCTAGAACTATGTAAATGTTGTCCTTAATTAGGTATCTACCTAGTAGGTAGAATAACAGGAACGCTCGGTATCTACATCAATGAGGTGAAACGTTGAAGGCTCTGCCTCTGTGGATGCAGCAACCAAGGAAACCTCACTAACACGCGCCATTGCCACTTCATGTTCTCAATGAGTGTAGACACAGATGATTAGTAGCTAAATATAATAGGTAGTAATGGCCGTTAATTTTAACTGGGTACTGGATCTGGCCGCTCCTCTCCGCACGATGACGCGGCTTTCCGCTGGCCGCCGCTATCATGAAGGAACAATATCATCCCTCGGCACTACAGGCCTATAAGGCGCTATAACCTACGAAGCCGCGCTGATGCGGGTGCGGTTTCAGAAACTTCCACTTGCAGATTGCTACAATCTATATCTCAGATATCAAACATCGGATATAGTACGGCTTCAATTCTAGAAGCTGTCTTACGTAGGTACTGAAACCATACCCCCTATTAGTACCTACCGAGGCATACTAACTAGTGGTGGATCACCATCTTCTGCGCTGAACTGCGCCGCAGCCGCGCGCTAGATGATTCTGCCCGACTACATCGTCATCAGTAGTCCTGTCGCATGACTCAGTCGTATGTCGTCGTTTGACATCGGCACCTTTTCTCCGAGAATCAACGTAACCCTGCAAAGCTCACGACATCCAAAGCTCACGACATCCACAACAAACTTTGGCTGGCGGGAATTCCCACTCGAATCTAGCTTTGATCGCGAAAGGGCCTACGCGCGCCAGGAGCCATTCTCAATGTGCCAAGCCGCTCTCTGCTGAAGCCAAACTACTTGCTATTTTTCACTCCCAGAAATATACGGCTCGGATGCCGGAACCTAGCGGTCAGCGAATTTCGATTCGGTGAACGGACATCTGGTCTAACTGTGTATAGCCCTCCTATTCTGATCCTCTTCATGAGCGACGGCAACGGAGAGCCGAGCCGAGCCGAGCGGTGCGCTGTGATATGAACACCAGCGACGCGCAATCTGGCGGTCATCATTCTCGACGCCCTTGCCGCCTGATAGTACGAAGACAGCCAGCCAGCCCAGCTACACACTGGGAGGCCTGCGAGGCTAGAGACACCGAATCTTACTCAGATCTGACAATCGCTCTTGGAAGTCTTCTCGACTTCTCTTGGGCGTCAGTCCGTGCCGCATTTATACTCCTATTTGTGCGCGGCCTAGTGCCGAATAGCCGTACGTTTCTTCACCTGACGCCCGAACCAAGCTGAAGTATAGGGTCATCGCCAAAAGCCAAGATGCTTAGCAAAGGGGCTCGTTCCCGAACCAGTACAGTCAGGCATTGGCATCGCAGGATGTTAGAAAAAGAATATTGCTGACTGGTATTGTACTACTCCTGTTCATGGACCATGGCACAGTATGTCCCAGCTGCGCTACTATCTAGATGAAAGGATCATATGACTTCGCATTAGCAGGCCACCTATGTACATACATACTAATATGTAATGAGTAAGCATCCTTGTCCCCTCTCCCCTGAAATCACTACGTGCAGGTAGGTTACGTTCCGTGAGAGGGTGACTTGCACCTCCGTGATTCGACTGCGCCGTATGCTACTACGTATAGCAAATATCTACGGATACGGAACTGCATCGCCGATAACCGAAAACTTCCATGCTCCGAGGGTCTTTTCAGCTGCTAAGGCAGGTACCTACCTAGTTACCCAGGGAGGCAGGCTAAATTGATCGTGGTAGAGAACCTTGAAGTTTTTATAATGCCAAGTCTATCGTCACGGTGTTCCTGAGCCTCCCACCGCTCTCTGGTTAAGTGATATTCATCGATTTCGCCTGACTTGTATATAAGAAGCGCGGTAGGTAAAAAAAAAAAATTGCAGTCCAATTACAGTCCGTGTATGCAAGGTAATGTGAAGGAGCCACTTTCTAAGGAGAGAAGAGTATGCGACCCTAAGACCTGGCCTAGGAATATCAAGATAATAAGATAAAAAGATGAACATTTCAACGTCATCGTATTTCCTCACACTATGTAACTGTATGCACATATTATTTACTACTTTCCGAGTATCCCTACATGTATGCACATCTATTATGTGAAATTTCGTCAAATCAAGTCAAGTGTATTAAAGGGGGACGATGCTAAGGGAGGGAGAGGGAGTTGGCATAAACCATGCAAAGTAGTTATGTGTAAATAACTAACTTAAGTAATAAGTTTCTATGATCAACTTCGTTGTTTAATTCCCATTTATTCTCTTTATTAATTATGACGACAATTACCTTTTTAGGGGCGCGATCCCGGCTCTGATTCGGTACTACATAATTTCTGATTTGGTTAATTAACTTGTTTATCCCCTGAATTGGACATTACTATAGTCGGCGAGGTGGGTCTTTGGCAATGCAGATGTTGCGATAATCACTTTCGATGTTGCAATTTGTAAAAAACTGACAAACAACAACTTTGCACTTTAGACTCTGCTGACTCTTTGAGTCTTTTGACCCTGTTGACTCCGTTGACTCCGTGGACTTTGTTAACTCTCGTAACTCGTATATAGTATTAGTATTTACGTGAAAGTAATGTACCAAGCCAAAAAGCTGCTACTACTGGAATATATCTTAACCACGTTGATAACGAACCTGGTTGGTTAAAACATCACATCACATCTCAGATTAATGTTCTACATACCGAACCTACCCGCTTACTCGTGTACAATACCTAGTTTCGATATCCCGTTCTACGGTTTCATTGGGTTTGGGTGCACTAAGTGAAAATCAGAATATCATCATCCCGCATGCCCACATGTACTGGGATGGGCATGGATTAATCATGGTACGCGTCAGCAGCCGGAGGTTCAGAATCGGAATGAATGGTTAATAGGTACAGATTGGAATTGAACAAACGCCGCGAACGGCACAGCAGTTTGATTAACCAGTTCGAAGTATCAGCGGTTTCGTGGGTCGCTACAAGACCAAATAGCTTTTTTTTTCTCCCTTTCCAAACTAGCCTACTATTGTTGATCGCCAACTCAGCACCAGAAAAGTGGTTAAGTGGCGGGCACTAGATGATGTTACTAACGGACCTAGTATGGCCATTACCTGGAACGGATGCAAAAAAGGAAGAAAAAAAAGAACGATAGGTACCTAAACATAAATCTTTTATGGATATCCCATCATCACCGAAGTGAAACATAAGACGGGCGCCAACTCGTTTTAAGCTACTTGACTCTATGTAAGTGACGATAAATGACTAGTATCTGAAATGAACGAGATGAAATGATCTGTCAAGCACGGTTGACGCGTCCACTGTAAATGGCTTCAAAGAATTGAGGGTCCTTTTTTTCTTCTGATCTCATCAAAACGGCCATGTAGTGGATGTAGGTATGTAGTTACATACACTATGCACATTAGGTCGTTTCGTTCAACGCAGCCCTGTCTTACTTACCTTCACCCTGTCTTCACAGTTTCGTCATCCAATGACCACGATATTATCCATGCAGCTATTTATACACACAGACACAGTAGACCACAACCAAAGCTGCCGCGTAATAGTGGTTCAGGTGGGGGTTTCAGACTACTTACATACCTACACTACACACTACACACTACACACCTATGTAAGGTAGGTATGCTAGGTAGGTATGTATTAGTGGTGATGAAAAAAAGACGGGGAGTTTCTCCAGGACCGGCTTCCGGGTTCTTTTGGTCCAGATTAGTTCGGCTTTAACGTCCCAGATGTCCTCAAATCGGAGGAAGCCAACGTCGCGGGTGCGTGCATTGTAGATGCCGCAACCAAACGGGCCTTTGATTAAACTTATGAAAGGCCCCCCCCTTGAGTCTTCGCCTTATGTATTCGCGTTAGGATACGTAAGTGACCGTCCTTTACATATGCACTAGGTACGCTGGTACGCTGGTAGGCAAGGGAGTTGGGATCTAATACTGGACTAAAGTAAAGGAGACGATGAAGAAAAAGGGGATCTATGCCTAGGTATGTGTAGTACCTAGGCCAAGTGACGATCCATATGTACATATCGGAGGAGGGACATTGAACTTTCTATGTATCCTAGATTGGCATTAAAGTACCGTTTTGTTTCTAGAAGTTTGTTCTAACTCTCATCACTTGTTCTCATCCCACAACTTCCAGGTCATTACCTAGCATTGCATTCCCATTTTCTGCTGTACCGCTCGTTTAGACTTTTTGTGCTTCCTATAGAACTTTATACCCCCAGAGCGCATTGCCATTACTTTGCTTTATACCGAGTTATCCATTGGGATTCCAACTATACCAAACTTGAACATATCCACAAAGACTTCCAACACACAAGAAGCACACAATGGCGTACGCTGCAAAGTATACTCCAAAGCCCATCACCGATGTCTTCACCAGTGACACAGACTTCGACCGGCGGCAAAATACCCGAACCGTTCCCATGAAGGTTCTCCTATTAGGATGTGGGCGAACAGGAACAACATGTGAGTATTATTCCCCCCCCCCTCTCTTCATAGGCTATGCGGCCGTTTAAGCACATGGAAAGAGATATACCAAGAGAAAAACAAGATTACTGATTACGTGGGACCCCCCATCACACAGCCATGAGAGCAGCGATGAAGCAACTGGGCTATGTAGACACCTATCACATGATGAACTGCTCGATCGAGAACCCGCCAGACGCACTGCTGTGGATGGACGCGCTGCGCGCCAAGTACGACGGCGTCGGCGAGCCGTTCACGCGCAAGGACTGGGACAAGCTGCTGGGCAACGCGCAGGCCGTGTGCGACTGGCCCGCCTGCGCCTTCGCCAAGGAGCTCATCGAGGCCTACCCCGAGGCCAAGGTCGTCCTCACGGGCCGCGACGTCGACTCCTGGCACAAGTCCACCATGAGCACCGTCTACTGGCGCGTCACCGACCCCGAGCTGCGCGCCCTGTCGTACGTCAACTGGGCCGCGGGGATGTACTACCCCATGCTCAAGAAGTTCTTCGACACCTTCTTCGAGGGCGACTTCCCCAACCGCGGCAAGGAGGTGTTCGTAAGACACTACGAGGAGGTCAAGGCGATGGTGCCCAAGGAGAAGCTGCTCGAGTACCGCGTCACGGATGGCTGGGCGCCGCTGTGCGAGTTCCTCGGCGAGCCGGTGCCGAAGGAGTCGCCGTTCCCGAATGTCAATGATAACAAGAACTTTGTCGCCCGCTCAAAGCGGAGGAACAGGAACCAGATGCTGAATGTGGTGGCTGGCTGGCTGGAGATGGCGCTGCTGGCCAGCATAGCGATTTACTTGGTGTTTTACGTGCAGTGGTATTACTTTAACAAATAGATGATGGGCAGTCGTGGTTTTGGGGGTGTTTTATTCATGTTTATTTTTATTTTATTGGCTTAGAGGGGTTTGGGAAAATGTTATATAGGTTACCTAGGTAGGTAGGTATAGGAGGATAGGAGGAAGGGAAGGAGGGCATTCTGGTAAATGTGTGATTATAATCCATTGCTTGAGATTTGGAGGTTTACTTCGAATGGTTACGATACCAGGTAGCTATGTTTTTAGATTTTCTAACGGGGTAGAAAATACATAATTTTGAAGATATTTACAACTTGATTTGGTATCTGTAGTTAAACCTAAGGTTGCCAGTCTCAAACCCCCATCAGCCCCCTTTCCAGGGTTCTTTTGACGAACGTTCACTTCCAAATCGACCATTCGTCTTTTTCTTCAATTTTTTTTCTTCTTGTTTCATTTAGCTATTTCTATTGCTAACATGTATCTCCAATAAAGAAAATATTAATAATTAATGCTCCAAAATAGTTCAATTATTTACTTGGCCCGGTTGGTAAACGCCAATAGACGGTCGGCCGGTTGTTCCACGCTACATACCCTATTCGGAATAATACGACCAGACCCAGTATACCGCCGATCCCCATCACTACCTGGACGGTCCACACTTCGTCGTCCATCAAGATAAAGCCCCCGGAGTATGAGATCTAGTATTATGGATGGCGTGTTAGTACCTTAAGTAGAAAAGGGAAAAAAAAGGGGGGGGCTAGGGCAAGATCGACGCGCCCAATCTCTAGCTTACCTCGCTCACCACGGTCCGCACGTCCAGAGGCGCGCTGAACCCCAGCATGTGCCCCCCAGAATGCACCGCTACCGCCCGCAGGAAATGGGGATACGATTTGCGCAGCTTGAACGCGGTCTCGAACCCGGTCCTCTTCGCCTTGCTCAGCTCTTTCCACTCCTCCTCGGTCGCGTTCGGGCTCCCAGATCCCTGCAGCACCCACTTCGACACCTCGGTCGCCCCGTTCCAGCTCACGTACAGGTTCCAGTCGCGCTCGCTGTCGCGCCGTATAGCAGACGACGGCGTCGTCGTCGGCCACCCGTGCCACTCGTACTTGTACACGCGGTACGACTGCACCTCCGCCGTGCCGAACCGGCTCTCGGGCCCAAAGTGCGTGTCGCACAGCACCTTGCCGTCGCCCGTGTACTCGGTAAACGCCGCCGAGTTGCCGTAGCCCAGCAAAACGTTGCCGTTGGGCAGCTCCTGGAACGACCCTTGCGAGACGCCGTGGATCTTGTGCGGGTTGAAGTACTCGGCGACGACGGAGACGGTCATGCGCGCCTCGTCGACGTGCAGCTTGAGCCCGCGCGTGTCGGCGATGTCGCGGTGCGCGTCGTCGACGCCGTTGTCGAAGACGGTGATGGTGTCGTTTCCCGACCACCGCGCGTCGTGCTGGTACGCGAAGTTGGTCGCCGTCCCGTTCGACAGGTCCCGGAACATGTTCCGCTTGCCCCCCAGGATCCAGATCACCTCCCCGGATGTCCCGTTGATGTACGTCAGGCTGTGCGTGTACCGCCCCGACGTCAGGTAGTTGCCCCGCGCGTCCTTGTCCACGCTGTTCATGTGGAAGAAGTCGTACGCGTGGTTGTGTTCCCCGTCCCCGCCGATGTCCCGGTAGCTGTCGATTAGGTTCCAGTGGTCTAGTGCCCGCCACTGGAACACGGCGAGCCCGGTCTCGAGGTCGATTTCTTGGATCAAACAGTCCCAGACGGGCCCCGTGTGCTGTTTGCCCACCTCGGCGAGATCTCGATGCACAATCTCGTATACCGTGATCAAAGCAGTTCCGGCGGGCGTAATTCGGAAGTCGTGCAAGTCTGCCATCAGGCCATTGGCTGCTTTGATTTCCCGGAATAATAAGTAGGATTTATCCAGCTGTTTTTTGGTGTTAGTATAATAGGGGACGGATGGCGGCTCGTAACTGTAGCGCATTGGCGATGCGTCTTACCATCATGATAGTCCCGGCGCCATGTCCGCCGACCGTATCGTCTCCGGCCCAAAATGTCAAGTAATTCTCGCCCTTGTACTCCTGCACCATTAAGTTATATAATTGCTGTTTACGCCATCCGGACGACCATATTAAATCTCCATTCGTGTCAAGAATCGTAGCCTGCGGCTGCCGTGTTGCGCCGCCTCGAGGTGTTAGTAAGGTGTATAGCGATGATTCACATGCCTCGTTCGTCTGCAGTACGTTGATCTTAGGTACTTCGAGCCCGGGGGCCGACTTAAAAACGGTTAAAGGGTGCGGCCCGTAAGCCTCATGCTCGAAACCAAAATCATATGAACTAGAAGGCGTGCCGTTGGCAGCGCCGAGGACGACGGGAAGAACAACAGCCCACGAAAGTCGCATCGTTGTGAGTTTTTTTTTTTTTTTTTCCTGTGCTAGACTTCAACTAAGACGTCGATAGAATAGACAGGGTCTCAAAGAGGGAGGGTGTAATAATAAACTGAGCATCGAAAGTCTGGGACATCCCACCATAGAAGGTCCATAGGTACCTAATTTACATTCTAGAATCCATCCCGGGCTTGTCATTGCACGCACGCACTACATGTAAGTACTCATTACACCAATAAATACGTACCTACCTACCTACGTATGTAGGTGCTCCCTATGTATGTACAATACAACATATTCATCGGGCCTAGGCTCATCTTGTGCGGGATCGGGTTGGGGGAGTGGGATGACCGGTACAGGGCATAGCTTTGGGTGGCTTGCATTGCCCGTTTGCATAGTGATAGTTAGTCGTCAGGGGTGTTTCGAAACATTACGGTGCTGACGATTTACATTATGGGGTTTCGGAGCCGCAGTGGCCTTTGTTAATACTAGTCATAGTGCAGTCTTAAGATGATTTATGCTCCACTGCGCTGACACGCGGCCTGCTAAGATCTTTGCCAACCTTGGCTGACCCTTTCCGCCCACTCTTTTCCAGCACTCATCCCGGTAAGCCCGGTCGATCCATTGCTTCACAGGCCCTTGACGCCGCACTCGACGACTGGTTGATAAAGCCCGCGCCTACTATTATGCCCTAAACCCCCTAATCCGTAGGTACCTACTATTCACCTCGCAGTTAATATATCGTAAAACATGCTGTATTGTACTTACGTGGTGGAGGGAGAGATGCCACGCGGTCGGTTATATCGGCGAGGTACCACTCAGGAGACTTGCGAACCACTAGACACTAGGTAAGAACAATTTTAACGATTTTCCCTTTTGCTAAATAGATAGGTATGTAGGCTACCTGGGTAGTAACAAAATTCATTATTTTATACCAAAATATCTTCTTACGTAGTCCAAGCATCTGGCTGAGCCACTTGTATTCGTTTAATAGTCAACGTCACTTGGCTTCCTATTCCAACCATCTACTTTCACGTTCCGGTTCCCAAACCGAGCTCTTCATTCATTAATCGTTTATAATTAATTATAATGTAATACAGTTGTCAACTCTCTGTACAACTTACATTGGTTCTCTTCATACGTTCACTAGATTTTCCTATTTAATCTTGTTTTCTTTATAAACAGCAGTAACCTCACGCCCACCCAGCCACCCCCCTCCCCCCTGGCCTTGTCATGGACAAACGTTCGGTGCGAGCACCCCATGCTAGGACGACATCGATAAGCTTGCAACAGCCGGGCAAGAGGGCCACCGACCGGCTGCCAACTACTGACGAGTTTGACAATGAGGACGAGAGTAGCGACGCCGAGTCCCTGAAGTCGAAGGGTGGCGACTCCGACAACCCGACATGGATGTCGCTACCCCGGAAGGACCAGCTGGCGATCCTTTTTCTAAGCCGCCTAGTTGACTTCCTGCAAGTCGCTTCGCTGCAGGCGTACGTGTTCTATCAGCTGAAAAGCCTCGATGGCACGCTGTCCGACGCCCAGGTCTCAAGCCAGGCCGGCATCTTACAGGGCGCCTTCACTGGTGCGCAGGTCTTGACGGCGTTTTTATGGGGCAAAGCTGCCGATGCTAGCTGGTGCGGACGAAAACGCGTGCTACTCATCGGGCTCCTTGGAACCGCCATATCGTGTCTGGGCTATGGGTTTGCGACTAGCTTTGCCTGGGCGGTATTTTGGCGTGCAGCTGGTGGTGGCATCAACGGCACCGTTGGAATCATGTAAGCTAAGCCGGGCTTTTCCTGCTACGCCGCAAACTTTGATGATCCCCCTGATTAATATGATATCCAGACGGACCATGATAGCCGAGATCACCGTAGAAAGAAAGTATCAATCCAGAGCGTTCTTGATATTGCCGATCAGCTTCAGCGTGGCAAATACACTAGGACCTTGTAAGTCTTTACGTTCCACACCACGCAATGCGGACACTCTTCTTCTAACATGACCTCTAGTAATGGGTGGCTTGCTGGCAGATCCGGTATCGACGCTTCCTCAATACTTTGGCGAAGATGCCGTCTTCGGCTTTGACTGGATTGAAAAGTACCCCTATGCCCTCCCTAGCGTTCTGAATGCCGTCACCTTAACCATCACGACTTTGATCGTGTTCTTTGCTCTCGAGGAGGTAAGTTATATCTGGAACCTCACCTTCCTATTCTTCAGCTAGGAAACTAACATACTTAGACATCGAGCAAGAGAAAGGGCAAGGAAGACGTCGGATTGCGCCTCGCAGCCCAGATCAAGGCCAAGTTATTCGGCAAACCCGCTGTCCAGGATGGTGGCTATTACAAGCTGCAGACACTGGATAGCCTCGACACTCTATTAGGGAGTGGCAAGGAAAGCGACGAGTTCTCCCCTCCCGTAGTCCACGCACCGAAGAAACGGCAATCGTTACCGTTCCGCCACGTGTGGACGCGAAACGTCATATTCACTCTCATCACCGAAGCGTTTTACGACTTCCAGCTCGGCGCCTTCACCAACTTATGGACGCTCTTCCTCTCCTCGCCGCGCTCTTCGCCCATCGAGGCCGCGTCTCGTTCACTCCCGTGGGTGTTCACGGGGGGGCTGGGTATGCCCGCGTCGACCGTCGGCGTTGCCACGTCTATCCTAGGCATACTGGGCATGGCGCTGCAGATCTTCCTGTATCCCCCGGTGCACGCGCGCCTCGGGACCCTGCGCGGCTTCCGGTGGTTCCTGCCGCTCTTCCCCGTCTCGTACTTCCTCGCGCCCTACCTCGCCATCCTCCCCTCGACATCCGAACCACCGGCGCCTGCGTCGGGCCCCGCGATCTGGATCTACATGACGCTGGTCCAGTTCCTGCAGGTCACGGCGCGCACGATCACGCTACCCGCTAGCATCATCCTGCTGAACAACTGCAGCCCGCACCCGAGCGTCCTGGGTCTCGTCCACGGCCTCGGGCAAAGCGTGTCGGCGGGCTTCCGGACGGTAGGCCCGGTCGTCGGCGGGTGGTGGTATGGCGCGGGCTTGGAAGCCGGGATGGTGGGCGCGAGCTGGTGGGCCGTCGCGCTTGTGGCGGCTATGGGCTGCATGTCCGCCATGCTTGTTTACGAGGGAAGCGGCCATGAAATCCTGCTTGACGGCGAGGCGGATGAAGATATCCAGGAATAGACAGACATATGGAATCGATTATTCCAGGGGTTATATTATGATTTGGTTTGGGGATTCTAGCATCTACTGAGAATGAGGGGGAGACGGCCATTGCGAATTTGGCCAAATGAGCCTACGGCGTATAAACAGCGTACATATTATTGCATTACGAAATTTAAATAAATATTCACTCTAGTTCACAACATCGGATGACATCTCCATCTCGGCGTGCTCGTATTCCTACCCTCCGTCGCGTGTTAGACGGGCTTCGCTAGCGGATCACGCCAGGAGCTGATTTCCGGATTGGGATTTCGCGATGGAGCGGATTGGAGCGGATCTGGGGGATAGCAAGGTTCTCCGCAAAACGTGCTCGTATATGCCGAACTGACGAGACAAGATCCAAAATTATTGCGCTTCAAAGCCAGTTTACCGTACCATCATCGCCAATGCTGTCGGTGTGCTACTTCTAATTCCCCGCCTATCGTAGAATAGGGGGGCCGTATTAGCTTCACTCTCCCATTCGCTTATAATGCGAGGAGTGGCCGCTCGTTTTACTCATACTTCTTTATCTTATCGAACACACTCATTCAGAATTGGATTAAAGATCTCGGACTTATATCACCTGGCAGAATGCGTGCGATCTCTTTCTTACTTACGACGGCATTAGCTGCCGTCACAGCTGCTAGTCCCGTTGCACCGCGAC
The DNA here is from genome assembly GCF_022984875.1 of Hypoxylon fragiforme. NCBI lineage: Eukaryota > Fungi > Ascomycota > Sordariomycetes > Xylariales > Hypoxylaceae > Hypoxylon > Hypoxylon fragiforme. Next base: position 2,582,842 of record NW_026054763.1, on the reverse strand, counting down.
AGGATTCTGATTATGTCGGTTACCTGATCTCAACCTTCTCCGATGCAAACCCAAAGATCCAATTCCATCTTTCAGACGGAAACAGTGCAACGAACTTCAAGTTTCTAAATGGAGGCAACCCAGTCCTCGCTTCGACTGTGGGTACTAAGGCCGTAAGAGATATCTTCCTGACCATGAACTCCGCTCGGTCTGAGTACTACTTGCTTGCTACGGGTAAGTTTAAATACCATATAAAACTGAGATTTACTTTTCCTTTTCTGACTATTACATTCATAGATCTCGATGTCACTGCATCAGGCTTTTCATGGGACTGGGCTACCAGGAAGGGAAGCCGCGGAATTGTCGTTTGGAAGTCTACTGATCTAGTAAATTGGTCGGGGCCAACTCTACAGACGTATGCGTATCTCCCCTAAGCAATATTACTCACATCCTAATGACTATCCATGATCTAGTGTGGAGGCCGATACAGCCGGTATGGTGTGGGCACCATCCGCCGTCTGGGACGAGGAAACATCTCAGTACTACCTATTCTGGGCATCGCGACAGTACAGCGCCTCAGACACTGAGCACACGGGTGCAGCAACAACACTCGACACAATCCGCTACACAACAACCAAGGACTTCGTCACCTTCGGCGAGCCCGCCGACTACCTCTCGCTCCCGGACACGGCCATCATCGACCAAGAGTTCCAGTACCTCGGGACGCCGGGCGCCTTCGCGCGCTTCTACAAGGACGAGACGAACGGCAAGATCGTCCAGGAGATGACGACCGACGGCCTCTTCGGCACCTGGACCCGCCTCGACGGCTACGTCACCACCGATAACCAGCGCGAGGGCCCCGCGTGCTTCAGGGATAACGTCACGCCGGACCTCTACCACCTCTTTCTGGATGATTATACGCAGTATATCCCGTACCAGACGTCGGATATCTATTCGCCTGGCTGGAGCAGGTCGAGCACGACGGGGTTCCCGTCGGGTTTGAAGCATGGCTCTGTCACGCCGGTGACGCAGAAGGAGTACGATGCTTTGGCTGCGGCATTTCCGGCATAGGGGATTCAGAGGGGACGTATGAGGAGCTAGTGTGTATATGTACCTAGAGAATTGTCATTGTATTGGATATGACATCAAATATCAAAGTCAATATCTTTTCATTTAGTCCCTGCAAATACTCCTATTTCCGTGGTAAAAGATATTGGTCCAGATGCATATATCAGACGCCCATAGTAGAATTGTACCATCGAGCCTCATAGATTTGTAAGGATTATATATCCGAATCTGATAGGGGTGAGCGATATCAGATATGTAACACTCAAAGATCTGCTGACTGCTCGAGGCTGCGATGCCATCCTATAATGGTTGAATACTTACCTAGTATATACTATTATCACAGTAGATGACAGAACAGGCTATTTCAACTGAGGCTTCTAAAAATAGACGTAGTGGTACATATAAGAGACTTTCAAGCATTTACCCAGCTGTCATTTCTACCGGCTATTCTGCCCGGGTCAATAATAGATTGTCGAACCAGAATGTTTTTCAAAGTTTAAGCACCCCCACCATCGTGTAATTGTATATTTCGAGATAATCAGACCGCGACTTTGTTAGCTGTAAGAAGCTCGATATATGAACTCCGGTGAGGCAGGTGGATGACGGTTCCTCTGTCATCGGGCCCGGAGTGATGTTCAATGGGATTGGGCCACACAACGCGAGTTAACCACTGGGCGTGAGGCACATGCTTCTTCTTCGTTAGAGGAAGATGTGGCGACTGATGAAATCTTCAGAACTATTTCCACATATGACGGGTCAGCGGCATGCCTAAGTATACATTGAGCTAAATATTGCCGTCAGCGTATTCTCTTGTCAAAACACGGAGAACGGCAAAATAGATTCCCAACTCGGACGAGTGTTGCTTCATATTTGGAATTTGGGTATGTATGCCAAGTGTGACCGGCAGTTCCCCAGATTCTCTCATCCAGTCAGTGAATTAGATCTCTCCTCGCCAAGGCCTAGCAAATATACGAGTATTATCTAGGTAATGAACACAATGTCACTGTCACTCTCGCTTTACCATATCTCTACGCGCAAACACGATTGCCGAGCGAGGATCCAGACTATGCGCGGCTAGAATGTGAAAACCTGATCTCTGGGCCATGTGTGTGTTCCCCAGAAAAATATAGACGGCAAGGATAAGCATAAAAGGCTTCGCTATCCCCTAGTTCGATGGAACGTACCCCAGACTCCTCGGTTATCGTTCTCTTCAAGGTCCTCTTCAAGATTCATACTACTCGTCAACATGGTTAGATCATTCACTCTCGCAGCGGCGGCAGCTCTGCTGTCTGCTCCCCTTGTGAGCTCTCACTACATTCTCAACATTCGTAAGTTTACCCCCATACATTAATTGTATACCTAGTACCCAGTAGGGAGATATCATCGCTAAATAGCGTCACAGTCATGCACAACGGCAAGCAAGTCGGTGGCGAGTACACCTACGTCCGAAAGAACTCCAACACCTACATGCCGTCCTTCATGGAGATTGTCGACTCGTGGGTGTTACCTTCACTCTTCACTGTTAGATTAACCCCTTAAAGACTCCTAACACGAGAACAGCAACGACTTGAGGTGCAACAAGGGCGCCACCAGCGCCGGAACCAAGACCTACATGGACGTTAAGGCCGGCGACAAGATCGGCCTCAAGCTGTTTAACAACGAGTTCATCGAGCACCCTGGTCCCGGATTCTTCTACATGTCCAAGGCCCCCGGCAACGTGAGCGACTACGACGGCTCTGGTGACTGGTTCAAGGTGTAAGCAACATCAAAGCCTTGTAAACGTGACGAGTGTGAGAGACTAAAGAACTCCTTAGTTGGGAATCTGGCCCGACCGGAAGCCCCACCAGCACTGGCGGCTGGCCCACCTACGGCAAGTACACCATGGAGTTCACGCTGCCCACGACTCTTGAAGACGGCGAGTATCTCCTCCGAGGAGAGCACATCGGTATCCACGAGAACCGTAAGTCTTCCCTTTATACCTGTTTTACCCGAAGAGACATTCACTAACTCGGGATAATCAGACGTTGGAAAGCCACAGGTAGATGCTTAACCATCACGCCCCCCCCCCCCCCCCCCCCCCCCTATTCTCTATGTCGCGGTTTACTACTTCTCACAGGTTACTAACTCATATTACTTTAAAACAGCTATGTAAGTTATTGCGAGTTCTAACGAACTGTCTAAGGGCTAGTGCTAACAAGCGTACCAACTCAGACATGGAGTGCGCGCAAATCCGCATCACGGGCGGCACCGGCACAGCCAAGCCGTCCCCGCTCGTCAAGATCCCCGGAATCTACAGCAAGTCGGACCCCGGCCTAACCTTCAACTTCTGGGGCGGCCAGGGCGCGTACGTCATGCCCGGCCCGGCTGTGGCGACTCTGTAGATGATTTCAGAGGATGGACGTCGAGTGGTGGTGAGGGGGTGGCCAGTCTGGAGAAGTCGGTGTATGAGCTTGTATAGTGGATTGGTTGATTTGGGTGGCTTGGACTAGGTACCTAGGTTAGGTGCTTAGAAAAGCCTGGATGAAGCACTTATTCATGCTATGCTGTCATCTGCTGTAGTCTCCTTATGAATTACTCCAATAAGTGATTTCGAGTTTGAATAATTACCTCGCATACCAACCAACTTATTGCGCTGCCTTTATAGCGAATTAATATCCACCGTTATACGGCACCATTGTTAGACCGCATTATCCGTAGTTTGAAGTCCATACGCACTAGAAGAATATTTCATTTCAGATCTGGGGGATAGGTTAGTCCGAAGAGACAGAAGGGAGACTGTATATTATTAACCCCTTTTTCTTTAGTCACCTAAGGCTACAGGTGTAGCGCTTGCTCTGGCGCAGATGACCTCGACACAGCTAAAAAGGATATGGCGTGAGAAGCTGGCAGCTGCGATATAATAAAAACCCAAAGAGGATAATAGAGTTTGAAGATACACATTCATACCTACCTAGGTAGGTATTCTTTAATCACTGGATAAGTGCGGCGTTGATGATCTATCTTTTACATCACGTGATACCCCTTACAGCCACATCTACGCACCTTAGGTACCTTGTTTGTGATGCCCGACATAAAATCTTTTAGTTAAGGAGACTTCTCCCGTGATCAATCTCGACGCTTTACTTGCTTTTTAAAGTAATAGAACGGAGCTTGAAATAACTACCTAGGATGCACCCAATGCAGTGGTTTGCTTCCACAATTATTCTATACAATTCAATATCTTCTATGAAATTCAATGAAACTTCCACCCTAGCTATATTAGTATCTCACAACACACAACTGTAACCTGCCTGTCGCCAATAAGTCTCCCTTCTATAATTTTGCAGCCCTCGGGTTAGGCTTATACACAGAGACCTCGAATCCCTCAACTCCACTTTGTTTTATTATCCGTCTCAATATCTTCCCGCTTGGCGACTTAGGAATCGCCTTAACGAACACCAGTCCGCCTTTTAGCCACTTGTACTTCGCCGTCTGCTTCTCCACGACATCTCGCAGCTGGAACGCTAGCGCCGTAAGCTCCTTTTCCGTTTTATCCCCTGCGGCAACTACGTATGCGCGTGGCCACTCCGTCGCCTGGTCCTCGTCGTAGATACCGACGACTCCGGCGTCTACCACGGCAGGGGAACTGCAAAGGATCGCCTCGAGCTCCGCGGGCGCGACCTGGTATGCGCGGACCTTGATGAGCTCCTTGATGCGGTCGATGAGGCGCAGGCTACCGGCCGGGTTAATAATCCCCACGTCGCCCGTGCGAAACCATCCGTCGGGCGTAAGCGCGTCCGCGCTCAAGCTCATGTCGGGGGCTGTCTGCGTGGCATAACCTCCGGTGGGCAGATAACCTAGCATTAGGCCAGGCGAGCGTATCAGTACCTCACCAGCGTCGCCAGCCTTCGCGGCCTTGGAAGATGCGACCGAAGAGTCCTCCGCGACGATTTTCACTTCCACCCCCCAATGCGGCCCGCCGGTGTCATCGCTCTGAGAGCGCATCTCTTCTGCGCTGATTCCGCTTTGCACCGTCACGCTGCCCGCCTCGGTTAATCCGTACCCAAGCCGGATGCGGAAGCCACACCGGTCGTACACCTGCAGCACCACCGCGTGCCCGAGGGGCGCGCCTCCCGTAACCGCAGCCGCGACGCTTGCGAAATCCTTGCGACGCGCGTACGGCTCCACGAGGGGAGACTTCGCCAGCATGATCGCGATCGGCGGCGCCATGTGGAGGTAGGTGATCTGCCGTTTCGGGATGGCAGCGAGCATGGCGTCGAGCTTGAACGCCGACATGCTGTACACGGTCGACCGGGTCGGTATGGCGAGGAGGAGGACGTTCAGGAGGCCGAAGATGTGGTAGAAGGGGACGTACCCGAGCCAGCGCTGCGGACGGCCGAGGTAGAAGTCGGCGTTGTGCCAGAGGGAGGCGAGCGAGAAGCAGAGCGCGTGGTGGGAGAGCATCACGCCCTTGGATTTGCCTGATGTGCCGGATGACCACAGGATCAGGGCCGTGCGCGACTTGGGATCGAAAGTCGTGGGCTTGATGAGTTTGTGACCTGTTGGAGATGCGAGGAGTTGTCTCCAGTCGTTTTGCGATGTAGTAGTAGGCGCTGCAGGGTATTTGTCACCACCCACGTCAACGGTGTAGACCGGTATGTTTTCAAACGCTGCCTTGTCATCCTGCTTAGAGATGGCCTCTTTCATCGCACCTAGACAAGCGGTGGCGGTAATGATGACTTTTGGTCGCGCATTTTGCAGAACCCAAGCAAGCTCGTGGCTCGTCAATGCTGGCGACACCAGCGTTGCGGTAAGTCCTGCCGCGATAGTCCCCAGAAATGCAGTTGCAAAGGGCAAGCAATTGGGGACTTGGATCAGAACCAGGGGTGCAATTTCTGGTTTCTTGCAAGTTGGCGTCGGTGGGAGAGCGACAACTTCATTTGGGTTCAAGCCGTGGATGGCTTGCAATCCTGCGGCGAGAATGAGCGCATCTTTGTGGAGTTGAGATGAGCTCAGACTGTTATCTGATAAATCGTGAGTCTTGGCATCTTCAATTGTTTTTTGGAGGAAATTGTACTTACCAGTTGCCTCGTCGATTAAAAGCTTTTCTTCATTGCTCCCTCTTGGCACCCGCTGCTGCGCAGTTGTGAAGTCGCTCTCATTCTCAAACGGGTTGCTGAAAAGCCACTCGAAGAGATTAGCAGATTGGAAGCCTACGGGCGAGCTCGAATTTGGGTGAGACATATGGACCGACGATCAGGTTTGTTATGTAACTTGAAGTATTTAAACCTAACTAAATACTAAAGATTATTAAGCAGGCGTTTTTAGGTAGGTACTTTAAGAATGTGACGAGTTTCTAATTGGGATGGATGCGGTGTGATTTAAGAATTTAAAAAGGGGGCTCGTCCTAGATAAAGGTGCATGCTGTAACTAACTACCGGGTAAAATGAACTAGACATTGAAGGGGATCAATGCCGACCCCGTTGGCCATGAGCTCGTCCTGCCCTGCCGTCTACCCCTCCCACCCCAACCCCCACATAACTTCACGTCTCTTGGCTCTCGTTGGCCTTTTTTCCCTCTGGGTTTAGTGCCGACCAGGATTAGAGAAATCGAATCTGTTATACTGCGTAGTAGATGTGAGAATACCATTATCATCTTGATGTTGTGGATATTGTTAAGGATGCTTCAAGCTAGCCGTTTGATGTGCAATGTAGGTACAGCAGGCGTTCGGCACTCGAAAGGTCCCTAAATCTTCTTAGCTAAGAGAGCAGATCAATCCTCGAAGAAATAGTATGTACCTATTCATAGGTACATCTATGACAGAACTGAGATGATCAGAGAGCTGATACCTAGTCAATGAGTAGCGACCCATATTTATAATTAACATGGAGATCTTGCTTGATCGGAATTAATAATTTTTCACTTTTCCAGTTAACCTGCTACAGGATGAAGGTATACTCAAATGTGTGAGCAACCTCATAACAATGAAAACACCTGGACACAAAGGGTCTTAGACTCTTAGGTTAGTACAGTACATACCCCTGATGAATGAACCAATCAAACTTGGACAAAGGCTTGAATACTTACTCTTTCTGGTATGTACATTGAATCTAGGCCAATTAAATATTACGAGTTATTTGCTGATTATTATGGACTTAGTATGTGTACATTTTATTTCCCATATATGCCCCGCTTCTTTTCACCGAACTGCCGAGGCTCCGGATGTAACGGTATACCTAACCGGTACCTAGAATCGAGAATCGAGATAGCCCTGGAGGCTAGAGCCCTAGGAGCTAACTGCTTAGGTACCTCCAGGGCTATCTCTACGTATTAATTTAGGCACCTAACAACTTTATCACCACTTTCAACTACTCACGATATTTCTAGTCGTAGCTGATACATAGCACCCACTATCTAGCACGTATACCATTGCAGCCAGACGCGTAGATATGAAATCTCTCCACGCTCTGAACTTCAGACGGCCAAATTACCGACGCGGGATATGAACGTGGACCAGTCCCTTCCGCGTCGCGTTCATCAATGTCAAACATGTGGCGGCGTATTTGCTCGCGCAGAACACCTTCGACGCCATTGTCTATCGCGTACGGCGTCACACTAGAAAATGTGGTCATTATCAACGGGTGGTCAAGGGTGGCCATACCATAGTAGACTCGGGATCAGAAAATAGTGGCCAACATGAATCTCCCGCTGCGTGCAATGCGTACGACGGAGAAGAGGCCTCGAAGTAAGTTCTTGATAGCCTGCCCGCTCTTATAGTCCAACCTGTTATGCTAAGTAAAGCGGCCAGTTCAACTATCACCGGGACACCATATTGCTCCCAGAATCTGGAGTCAAGAGTAGACAATCCACAAATAGGTAGCGGCAATTCTCCTTCTGAAAGTTCAACTTGCGTTGCTCCAGACTCAACTCTTATGGCCCCGCCGATGATTGCTGTAGTTCCTGAGACGTCAGCAGCCTTTCCTATGTCAAGCGCCATGCTGGACACCGACGACTTTGATGACCTAGGATTTGTAGAGGACTTTCTCCTACCGGATACTACCATGATACCCGGGTATACTAATTCAATGACCTGTGAAAACGAGAGTACACTGGTGCCTTCGAGCGATGGTGGTGGGGTGGGACATTTCCCAAGTCACTCGTCTATGTCGGCTTTACCAGCCATGACGACTTCGAATATTCAGGAAGAACCAAGTGAGCCTAGTTACCTCCAAGTCCTCTCGACCAGTAATTGCGATATCGAAGAGTTCCGGAACGTATTGTATTGAATTTGCCCTCATAGCCTTCTTGAGTCATTTCGGTTTCCTACTCGATCCCGCATTGTGCGTTGTATCTTGGCATATTTTGACCACTGCGATCCGCACACACCTATCATCCAACATGCCAAGTTTAGTCTTTACGGATCACACCCAGCTTTGGTCTTGATAATATTGGCTATTGGAGCCATGTATCTTTCCGAGCATGACTTTTCAATCTCAGCGTATGAGGTGGCCTGCAGTTTACTGGATGGACACCCTATGGACCAGCGAAAGCAAACCCTAGCTGAGTATGATTTTGGGCCTCTTCAGGCCATGATACTCTGTGTACAACATGGTGTCTGCACTGCAAGAGTGACTGCCGTACAACAATCTGAGAAATATTTCGCTTCTCTTTCCAAAGTGCTAAAAGATGACATAGCTCTTTTGGAGGCCGAAAGAGCGATGCTTGACCAAAACTGGGATCACTGGTCTCTTATCGAGACCTTCTCGCGTTTAGCGACTTGGACCTGTACCATCGGTGCCATGTTGCTAACTAAGGACCCAACTTCTACCTACATGGCTCCGTATCAGTTACGCGAAGTGCCGCTTCCTCTCGGTGAAGACCTTTGGCGAGCTCGATCCGCGACTCAGTGGGCGGCTATATCTAGTTGCACCAAGCTTCATTACGATACGAATTTGTCCCCAGTGGCTGAGGCCCTCCTTCAAGGCAAACCTATACCGGATAATCTAAGCTCATTTGCTCTTATATCACTCGTAGGCTGGGCACTGACATACATCTGCACCCAAGAAAGGGTGACAATGCCAATTGGTCCCGGTGATTGCTTCCACGGTGATTTCCGGGCCAAAATGGAACGCGTTCTTCGTGGCTGGGAAATACATACCCGCCGACGTCTCAAGACTGACCGTGCCATATATCGTCTCAACGATTCACTGTTTACTGACTGTTTTTCACTTCTGGCGTCATCGTACTATCACCTTTACTTAGGCAACGAATTACGAGCCTTGAAGGAGAAGGCAGCTAGAGAAGACCCACTACTATCAGGTACCAACGTCAGTAAAGACCTTCCAGCTTTTCCGTGTATTCCTTCAGCACACAAGGCAATATTATATGCCGCCAATTCATGGCTAGTACGTGCCAAACAAGGAATGGGACACTTAAACGACACCGGATCTATCAATTATGGTGGCCATTATCTCATGACAGCCTACGAGAGCGGTATGTTTTATAGCAATGGAGGCACACCATGCGAAGCGTGCACATGTCCAACTTCTCACCATCTCCCAGCCGACATGAAGGGTTCGCAATTGCTAATGAGCCTCCTTAGCATTAATCCTGTCATGGTGGATAACAATAAGTGACGGTCCAGACCCGCAGCATTATGGGGGAGAGTACGCCACTGCTGTTAAATCAATTAGCGAAATTTTATCTGAAGCATTCATTGAAGTTGGGGATCAGGGGATTGAGTGTGGAAATACAACAGCCCGAGCTCTTAGTCCGCTCCTGTTCACTCAGCAGTGCATGTCCAATTCCGTCTATCCATGTAAGTCATCCATAAACCCATCCATAGCATTTCGGGCCAGTCTAAACGTGGTTACCTAGTTTGTCGGATACTGGAGCATCGAATTGGTTGTTTTTCCAAGTACATCAAGCTCCATAACTCGGGTTGGAAACCATGAATATGAGAATGGGTTGAACAGCTTATTTATCGACGTTTCTCATATTATTCCACATTAACCAACACCATTAACACTACGCAACCCATCTAAGCGCAATGTCAACCCCCGGAGCTAGCCAAGGTCCAGTTCTACGGCCAGCCACACTCGCCCACGTCTTCTTGCGCACCAACAAATTTCCCGAGATGGTGGCATGGTACAAAGCCGTTCTCGGCGCCGAAGCGCGTTTAGAGTCTGACCGCATCTCATTCCTCTGCTTCGACGCCGAGCACCACCGCGTCGCCATATGCGCACTCCCCGACACAGGGGATAAGATCAAGACCGGCGCTGGGCTGGAGCACATGGCGTTCGGGTTCGCTTCCCTCGACGACCTGGCGCTCGCCTACCAGCAGCGCAAGGCGCGGGGGATTACGCCGTCCTGGTGCGTCAATCATGGTATTACGATGCCCATTTATTATAGTGACGCCGATGGCAATATGGTCGAGACGCAGGCCGACTCGTTCGATAGCAATGAGGAGGCAACCGCGTACATGCTGTCGGAGGAGTTCAAAGAGAACCCGGTCGGCACGGAGGTTGACCCCGAGGAGTTGGTTAGGCGGTTACAGGCTGGTGAGGATCGCGCGGAGATTAGGAAGCGCGATGGGCCGTGTGCTGGAGCGCCGAAGGGTTGAGCTGCTTCTGCTGTGAATACTGAGTGTTTGATGTGATTGGGTTGTTGTTAGCATGAGACTCAACATTCTTTAAATAGTAAATGTCTACAATATGGCACATTGTGATAATGTTTTCTTGGATTATGTTGAATACCTAAGGCATCTATTGGAATATGGTACCTAGGTCGTTATGGCGCCTATTTATACACATCTCGACTCTACGGCATTGCGGCCTCAAACTAGGAGCCTTAGGTACCTAGATAGATACGCGGACTTTCACGTTGCCAAATTCTAGCTTATGCCTTCGAAGCTCCATAATATATCTCGATAGGTATCTCGGTACGCAATTATATTAGCCATATCTACACCACCCAAGCTACCATCGCACCAAACAACATCCTCAGCCCTAACAATATCCCCCGTTCTCGCGTGAAACTGGCGAGCTACAGCTAACCCAAGATCCTGCGCGAACTTCGCTTGCCCTATTGTCCCCCCATGGCGCAGAATTCCCCTTATATGCCAAAGCGCCTGCTCAGGGGAGTAGTTACATATAAGCAGGGCCGTGATGCACATCTCCGTATCGATGTCCGACCGAATGGCATCTTCGCTTATCCACAGCTCGTAGTTTGTCTTGATGTTAAGGAGGTCTACATGCATATGCTAGTAGTGCGCGCAAGTCAATTACTCAAAGCAATCAAGACAATCAACGCCGACCTTATGGCAGGTTAGTTACTGGCAGTAATCCGGATAATTCTTCGCCAGCCTCTCCCGCACCTGCTGCGCGGCCTCGGCACCACCCCACAATACACCAATGTACCGCGCCGCCTTCTCAGCTCTCTCGCGCTCGCAATCACGGGACTCCGCTTTCTCGGTTCTCGGGGAGTACACATCGCCCTCGTCCTCCGGAATTGCCCGAAGCAGAGGACCCTGAGCCTGGGCGGCACGTGGGACGCCGACCAGGATGGAGTCTTTCAGGATCGCCTCCTTTATCCTCCTTTGGACGATTTTCCTACTCTCTAAGGGGAGGTCTGCGGTGACTAGGCGGTATAGGTTGGCTACCTCGTCACCGGCGCACGCTGTGGTCAGAGCATATGCCTTTTGAAAGTCAGAGCTAGTTAGGGGGGCTTTTATTCGCAATTAAAGGGAAATGTAGGTACATACCGCGACAATATACCAGATGGCCTTGCGGACATCATCCTGCCCCTCATGCGCCTGAAACTCCGATAAAAAAAATCCAGCGTTGCCATGGAGGACACTCTAGGGTAAACGGGTAATAGGTAAAGGGTCGTACCAAAGTTCTCTCGGCAATACGGCTTCAGCTAGCATTTTCAGGGTGGTCAAGCTCTGGGGGCTCCTACTAAATACGGATATTGTGACGGGGTGTGTTCCAAAGTTCGGTTCGGCAGTGAGAGATGGATGTGGGGGGGTTTGGAGGAGGATTGGACTAGAGTACGGTACGCGTGCTCATCCCACATCCCCGCGTCAATACGTTCTACGTGGACTGGGAACCGGTGTACTAGGTAAATACCACAGCGTGAGGAGTAGGTAAAAATCTGGCGCCTGTATACCTACCTGCCATTGTATACCTACCTAACCGGAAGAACCATGATAGTAGCTGAATAGTAAAAGAAGTAGATTTTTCACCGCATTTTCAAGCAGATCACCCATACTTTCGCCATGGACACTAATAATTGGTCTCTCGCAAAACTACCGTATGGCCTCCCCGAGGCCACGGTCCCCGACTTCGTCGACTTGAAGCCACTTGCAGAGTACTTCCGAATCGCACTGGACAACCTGCAAGAGGACCACTTCACCAAAGGCGCAATCTGGCGGGACCTGTTTGCCCTGACCGGATCGTCGCGAACCTTCTACACGGCTCAATCCATCGCAGCAGCATGGCAGGCGACGTCGCAGACGCACTCGCCGTCAAGATTTGTCCTCGAAGGCGAGCCCCGGGTTATCCGGATGGGGACCGTGGGCTGGGTGGAAATCAGCTTCTCCTTTGAGACCTTCGGGACGCCTGCTACGATTGACTACGGGTTCGTATCTGTTGTCCCGGAGCCGGATGGCAAGTGGAGGATCTGGTTGCTAAGGACTATTCTGGAGCAGCTCAAGTCGCAGCCGAGTGTGGATTTTCTCGAGCCGGCTTCTAGTGGTGCGGTGGCTACTACTACTACTAATGGAACTCGTGGGAATGGGCTTGTTACCACGAACGGGCATGACCAGCCGCTCCAGAACGGTCAAACGAATGGCCATAAAGAGTCCTCTAATCCGGAAGACATCTTTGAGTGCGTGATCATTGGTGGCGGGCAGGCGGGCCTAAGTGTAGCTGGGCGACTCAAAGCTTTGGGTGTATCGTACGTGATACTAGAAAAGCACGCGAATGTTGGGGATAACTGGAAGACGAGATATGATTCTACCAAACGTGTGTTTTCCTTCCCCTTTTCCATTGAAAACCTAGAACTCCCGAGCTGACAGACTAAGTGCACACGATCCGGGAATTTGGTAAAGCATTACTCCGCCAAGACCTTTTTTCTTTTTTCTCGATCAACGGCTGACTTCTTATAGCTCATCTACCCTTTGAACGGACCTTCCCTGAGACTTACCCAGAGTGGCTTACGAAGGATCATCTGGCCGAGGGATATATCAAATGGGCAAAGACATATGATATAGTAAGTGCCTACCTGTCTGTATATCCCCCCTCACCCATGCCAGTAATTGACTTCGCGGACAGCGTATCCGGCTATCTACCACCGTGACCTCCGGGTCATGGGACGCAGAAGACAGCACTTGGACCCTGGAGACGCTCTGTAACGGCGAGAAGTCGACCGTGCGCGCTTCTTATGTCGTGTTTGCCGTGGGGGGCAACTCTCAGTTCCCTGTCGCGCCGACGTATGATAATCAGGTAAGAAACTCTCCGTTTTTAACGGCGCGGGATAGAGATCTAACTCGATGGTGCACGTAGGAGGCTTTTAGTGGCATCGTTATGCACTCGGGAGACTATAAATCCGCCAATGCGTGGAAGGGGAAGCATGGAGTTGTGGTTGGGACGGCGAATACCGGTACGCTTATTTACCTCAATTGTTACCCTAGGTGCCCACCTAAGGGTATTATGTGCTCAGTTGGTAATGATGTTAACGTTAATAGCACACGATGTCGCCGAGGATATGCTCCAAGCTGGGCTAGCATCCGTAACCATGATCCAACGATCCAAGACATGTCAGTCCCATTCTCTTAGAACGGGAAGTGACTATAGCTAACCGCACTCATGAGAAAAGTCGTAGTACCATCAGAGCATTACCGAGAAACGCAAGATAGTAAAGTTCACCAAATCCTTGCCTACCTATTTGATCGTTCAAAGAAGGTTATCTGCTAACAAACCACAGGGGTTTACAACAACTCAATGCCTATGCCAATAGCCGACCGGATATTCTTCTCTGGCCCATCCGTCCTCGGACGTATCTTGGGAACACGTGCATTGCGCGCCAAAGCCGCACTGGAGCCCGAGAGATTCGATGCGCTGGAGAGGGCCGGGTTCCTGCTCGATCGCGACGGGGAAGTCAGCTATTACCTCTTTGAGCGATTCGGGGGGCATTACATGGATGTGGGGACGTCTGCGAAGATTGCGAATGGACAGGTACTACTTATCTATTCTAACATTTCTTTCCCGCCATTGCCTAGCAGCTAATAACTATTTCTCTAATCTAGATCAAGGTAAAATCAGATTCCCTCCCAGTGTCCTACACCAAAGACGGACTCCTCTGCGCAAACGGCGACCACATCCGCGCCGACGTCGTCGTCTTCTGCACCGGGTTCGTCGGGAACCTGCGCGTGCTCGTCAAAGAGCTATTCGGACCCATTGTCGGCTCCCAGGTCGACGACTTCTGGGGGCTCGACGAGGAGGGCGAGGTTAAAGGCGCCTTTAAGCCTAGCGGACGTGAGTTTTACCCCGGTCTTTGGAATACCTACTACTATTATTCTAGGCGGGTGGACACTCGTTGCTAATGTGTTTGTCGCAGATCCGGCGTTCTGGTATATTGGCGGCGCGGTCGGCCAGGCGCGGTATATGTCCCGCTTCATTGCGCTACAGATCAAGGCGAAGACGCTCGGGACGCCGCTGCCGCTTTATACGCTGACACCACCCCGGAATCCGAGTGAGAAGAAGGTGTGAGGCGATTGGATGCGTGGTGGAAATAGCACGATACATTTTTTGCACAGCGGAAATATACTTCAATATATGCCTGAATATTATCTGACAATTGTTCTCATGTTATTTTCTCTTCTATTCCCGTGCCGAGGAAGCTGCTGAAGTGAATTGAAAAACGTGATAGTGTGTACGTTTATCGCAAGTTAGATACAACACCGACAAAATAATTTACTAAATCCGGGGAAATATGCTGGCTGTATCCAAAGTCGAGCAGTTCACGCCGAGGTGAAAGATGATCTTGAAATCTGTTCCCATTCCCCCTGACTACCTAGGTACAATACACTAACCAACCCACATCCCCATAAAGCGGGGGCGGGGGGCTTGCCAATTCGGGTCTGAAGAACGAGCTATACCCAGATACCGAGGCATCTATGGAGACTTACGATCTGCCGTCCAGCAATTCCAAGCTAACAACCCCTGTACTTATCACCCAGCTGGCGTCCACATATAGATGCCTGCCGGGATAACTAAACAATATCAAGACACTCCTCCCCTCTCCAATTCTCCAAAATAGCTTCGTGATTGTACATCTTTTTTACCTAGACATTCAACAATATGGCTTCTCCACGTAAATCAACCCCCCACTCCGATTTGTACTTGCTAGTACGTTCATAGGCTAATTCGATGTAATGTAGAGAAAATACGGACCCCGATAACCGATCTTTTCAAGATCCCCCACCCGGTGCTCCTGGCGGGCATGAACGTTGCCGCCGGGCCAAAACTAGCAGCAGCCGTGAGCAATGCGGGCGGCCTAGGCGTACTGGGTGGCATCAGCTACACGCCCCAAATGCTGCGTGAGCAGATCGACGAGCTGAAGTCCTCTTTAATCGACAAGAACGCTCCTTTTGGCGTAGATTTGTTGATCCCACAGGTCGGCGGTAATGCGCGGAAAACAAAGTGAGCGGCCATTGACCACCCAGGCCAAACCCCCCCAAGTTTGTTTCTATGGGAACTCAGAAGACTAACCATACTCCATAGCTACGATTACACGAAGGGAAAGCTACCAGAGCTCGTGGACATCATCATCGAGTCAGGCGCGAAACTGTTCGTTTCCGCCGTTGGCGTCCCGCCGAAGGCCGTCGTCGAGAAGCTCCACAAGGCAGGCGTGCTGTACATGAACATGGTCGGGCACCCCAAGCACGTCAAGCGGTGTCTTGATCTCGGGTGCGACATAATCTGCGCGCAGGGCGGCGAGGGCGGCGGACACACGGGCGACGTGCCCACGACCGTGCTCATCCCCGCCGTCGTGCAGATATGCAAGGGCCACACCTCCCCGCTGACCGGGAAGCCCGTGCCCGTGATCGCCGCGGGCGGCATCTCCAGCGGCAACCTGCTCGCCGCCGCGCTGATGATGGGCGCGAGCGGCGTGTGGGTCGGGACGCGGTTCATCCTCACCGCCGAGGCCGGCGCCTCCGAGGCGCACAAGCAGGCAGTCCAGACCGCCGGGTTCGACGACAACATCCGCACGATCATCTTCACGGGCCGCCCGCTGCGCGTGCGCACCAACGCCTACATCGAGAACTGGGAGAACGAGCGCCAGCAGGAGATCCGCGAGCTGACGTCGCAGGGCATCATCCCGCACGAGTCCGACCTGGACAAAGCGACCGAGGCGGAGAACTCGCCCGAGAAGGCGAGGAAGGAGGGCCAGTATGATGTCGAGACGCTGTTGGATCTGGGACAGCCGTTCCTGATGGGTAAGTGTGCGGCGCTGGTTACGGAGAACAAGACGGCGAGGGAGGTGGTGGATGAGTTTGTCGATGATGCGGTGACGGAGATTAGGAGGGGTGGGAGTTTCTTGGTCGGTAAGCTGTAGGTGTGAGCGAGACAGATGTTTTGTATGAGGTTGCGGAGGCTAGACGCGCATATATACCTCTTTTTTTCTTGCATCGATATCCTTGTAGATATAAGGTCAGTTTACAACTATGTGTGGGGACATTAATACATATGAAATATTTGCGATATCTCTTATCTTTAGAGGGTGTCAATTTTCCACTGGCTTTCGTTTTTCTTTTCCAGACCGAAATGTATACTCATCCCTTCATGTTAAGATTTTCACTCAGCGACTCTTCACCTAAACGTGAAGGTTTCATTGTATGATTCCAACAGACATCACAATACAGTATGCCCGGAAGATCTTGCATTATACTAGGTTAGGTATTTTAACTGACATCATACCGGTACTATATATCCCAATATTATCCTCCTAGTCCGCATTAATCGTCTCTATCCCAACCTGTTTAATAAGCTCAGCATGCGCTGGACTGCGCACTTTGATCTTCACCCCAAACAGCGGTTTCTCCACCGAGTCCCAGTCCGAGTTCATCCTATCAATCGGACTATCCTTGGTTCGCTCAATGTCAGTCATGCTAGTTCCAAGTTCTCAACACGTGAGAGAGAGAGAGACAGTAGACCTAACCTATCCTCCTCGAACCCAAAGCAATACAGCAAACACGCAGCCGCGATCCAGACATTATTAAAGCCAACATCATACCCGACGCAAACTCGACGTCCTAAAACCAAGCGATGATGTTACCTAGCATTCATAGCCCCCGTCTCCACCACCACCTAATACACCCGGGACCCCCTATGTACCTGTACCAAACGACCAATGCCCCTTAAGCGGATTCCTCGAATCGCCATTCGAAAACCTCTCGGGCACAAACCTCGCCGCGTCCTCATAATCCTCCTCATTCAACGCCAGCGCGTACGCATTCCACGTGAACAGCGTGCCCGCCGGGAACCTACACCCTTCATACGCATCGTCCTGTATACGTTCTGCCGACACGCCCATCTGGATGAAGGGGCGCCAGCGCAGCGCCTCCTTCACGAACCGCCGTGATGTACGGGAGGCGGTCGCGGTCGGCGAAGCAGGAGAGGCGCGCGGTGCGTGCGTGTACATTCGGGGCACGCGGCTGCGCCGGCGATTAGTTGTGTGATGGCGGTGCGCGAGGTGTCGCTCCCGGCTTCGAGGAGCATGCTGTAGATCATTAGTTTCTCTGTTTCTGCGAGCTGGAACTCTTTCTTCGATGAGCCTTCGATGAGCGCGGCTGCGAAGCATGGCTTGGCGGTGTTCTTGCTCGTCCTGTCTAGGAGGTTGTCGACCTCGCGTTGATAGATACTGGTATGAGAGCGTTGGCATGTTTTTTAAGGGGTGATAGATCGATCGCAGAACATACGCTAGAGCGCGCCTCAGAAAGTCTTCGCCGTAAGGCCGCCACCACTGCAGCGGCTTCGGCAGACGCGCCAGCCAGGGGAACAAATTGCATTGCTTTTTCGTCGCGCTGAAAAGGAGCTCGGCAAACTCCTTGACGATATTGAGCATTTTCGTGAGCTGCTCGTCCCCCAGCTGTGCCCTTCGTCCAAAGATTACACTCATGATCACCGAGTCAGGGAAACGCTGGTTCGCCGTGTAGAACTGGTCTGGCGTGTGGAGGTAATCCCACAGCAGGTGCTTCGCCTCGAGCTCCTGGAACGGGATGAACTTGGTCTCGGCCTGCTGGCCGTTCAGGATCGAGTGCATGATCTTGCGCTGGCTGCGCCACTGGTCGGTGTAGCCAATCAGCAGCATGCGGGAGCCGTCTGAGGCGATGTCCTGGGCTATTGGTTTGTAGGGATGTGAGGAGTAGACGCTCGCTCGCTTCCCGAGGAGATCCGTCACCACGCGAGCTGAGTTTAGATAAATTATGCTTTTCCCACCAAGACGACATGTGAACCTGCAGCAGCCGTTCAGTATTGAAAAATATGGAAATCCGTGGCATTGTGTTTAAAAGCAGTTTTCATTCACATACATCTCGCCGTACTTCTTCGCCATCTCATGGCCCCACACCCCAGCTGGGAACGGCACACCCAGCGTGTTGCCAATGATAGGCCATCCCGGAATCGCCGGCGGCAGCTTGTACTTTGCCTTGTATTGTCGGCGCGATAGCAATGTCTTCACAATAATGGCGATTACCACTACCAGGACCGCAATGGAGGAAGGAGAAAGGCCCGTCATCGTTTGTGATACCTACTCGAAACCGGACGAAACGGGCGAAGCGAGAAGGATTGTGGTGATTATCAAATGTTTCGTAATAGGAGTATGCCAGCTTACAGACCACGCCTTAATAATGCTTATAAGTCTTTAGTCATCGCTGTTCATTGTACTGTCGTTGGTCAGCTACACGGCGGTCCACCCCCACATACCTAGCAACATACCTAGCAACATACCTAACATTGTGGGGGCGGCGCATGTGGAGGTAGGCAGTCAGCCCGCAATAGGGGCTACCGTTAGGTATCCATTTGACGTACACAGGCAGGTATTTGTATTGTAGGATTGAACGAGGTATTCCTTATACCCAGATACCTTTCATGATAGATTACCTCCTCATCTCTAAATTATTCTAGATTAACGATCGGAAACGGACTAGCGATGGAAGACCCTGTTGACGTACAAGTGGCCATTGTCGGGGGCGGCTGTAAGTGATTGTCGTTCTCAGCTTGCCACCTACTACCTACCTACGTAGAATCAACTAACCAACTCTACCTAGCTTGCGGGCTCAGCTTGTCTATATTCCTCTCGAACCTGGGTGTTGATCACGTCTTGTACGAGCGACACCCTGGAACCTCTATTTTCCCCAAAGCGCACATTATCAGTCAGCGCACGTTGGAAATCTTCAGACAGCATGGTTTCGTGGACGATATTATCGCCAAGGGCACGCCTCCGTGGCAGATGAATCAGATCATATGGCAGACTTCGCTGGGGGGTGATGGTCCGCTCGATAGAAAGGTGCTGGGGTCCATCGCCAGTTGGGGGTGCGAGGAAGGGAGCGAGCGGAGAAAGGTTTATGAGTGAGGGCCTGCTTATTGGAAACTTGCCCGCTTTGAAGAGACCTCTGCTAATATGAACGGTGACGTAGGAAGTCTGCCCCTCATCTGCCAACCAATCTCCCCTTACTCCGACTGGAGCCTGTTCTCCGGGCGACAGCGGAGAAGAGAAACCCAGGGAAGGTACTCTTCAGCCACACCGTAACAGGCTTTGAAGACACTGGTAGCCATGTCCTTGTTAATGTGACAGATGGCAAAGGTTCTCAAAAAACATGTCGAGCCCGCTACCTCGTCGGCTGCGACGGCGGCAAGATCGTAGGGTCGAAACTAGGCATCAAGATGGAGGGGCCCACCGGACTGCGCAAGATCGTCTCCGCCCACTTCAAGGCCGATCTGTCGCCGTACTGGGACGACCGCGCCAGCATCCTCCACTTCGCGAATCCGGAGTACGGTCTCGGACTTCGGAGCGGCTCCTTGCTTCCCGTGGGCCCGACCTGGGGACGGTTCTCGGAGGAGTGGCAGATGCACTTCAGCACCGGAGTCGACGGGCCCCCGTTCCCGCGGGACAGTGCGGAGGACCGCATACGCAAACTACTAAAACTACCGAGCCTTCAGATCGAGATCCTGAGCTTCAGTAACTGGGATTTGGAACGGGTATTGGCTGATAAGTACCAGTCCGGTCGCATATTTGTTGGCGGAGACTCGGCGCATCGCCATCCACCCACAACTGGGATGGGTCTCAACGCAGCGGTGCAGGATGCGCACAATCTAGCCTGGAAGCTCGCCTATGTCCTACGAGGCAAAGCACCCGAAGCTCTTCTCGATTCGTACGAGGCCGAGAGACGACACATCGGGCGACGAGTCTGCGACTGGGCTCTCTTCACGTCCAAAACCCACAAACTGATCTCGACCGCAATTGGCCTCGAGGAAGGGAAAGAAGAAGCGAACCGGGCCCGCCTGGCCCATCTCCTAGACGAGGATGACGAGATGGGAGTGGCGGCTCGGGCACAACTACAGCATACTATCGATGGCCAGTCGATCGAGTTCGGGGCGCACGAAATGGACCTCGGTATCAGGTACCCGTCAGGGGGAGCTTTTCTGCCGGATGGAACTCCGGCACTCGCGTACCACCCGCGACATCAAATTTACACCCCTACCACGCGCCCGGGGCACCGCTTACCGCATGCTTGGGTGGAGCGCGGTGGCAATCTCGTATCAACTCACGACTTGGTCGGAAGTGGTGGCGATTTTCTTCTCATCACGGGCCGCGGAGGATCGGGGTGGGCCCAGGAGGCACGGAGGACGGCCGAGTCTAGATCAATCGGCTTGCGATTCGCTCAGATCGTCGGCCCGTTGGAGAGGACACGAGAAGAGGACTTCTGCGACGTGTTCACGCAGTGGAAACAAGTAAAGGAGATAGAGGACGGGGGCGCCATTCTGGTCCGCCCTGATAATGTTGTTCTGTGGAGGTCGATCAGCCCAAATGTGACGGACTTGTCCGTGGTGCTTGGGAAGATCTTGGATAAGCCGTAGAATTGCCTGTATCTTGTTCTTGTATAAGAGGATTATGTCTCCATTGTATATAAGTAAAAGGTCCACGCTTCTCAAAATTTGTACCTATCAATGTAAGTGCCTACTAGGTACCTGAAATCGACATAGCGCCGTGGTTCAACTTTGTGACCTTCGACATATTCGGGGACCCCGGGTTTGGGGAGTCTGCGAAATGCGCGGTACCACCCGTTGATCGCGCTGCTATTCTACAGCGTCAGGGCGGCATCTTTTGTCGCAGCCACAAGGTTCTATCTGCTGGTGGCGTTTGCGCGGATGAAGTGCATACCGGCGACGCTGCGGGAGCATTTCCAGCAGATCGTGGAGAAAGCGCGGCGGCGGCTGAATTTACGAGCAGGAAAGGCCGGATATTATGTCTTGTGTTGCGGTGGGAGATGGGGAAAAGGGGCTCTGGATTGGTGGAACGAACGTGACGTTTATGGTGCTGTCGACTGCGGGGAGCGAGACGACTGCTACGGCTTTAGGGGGGATACTGAATTACCTCGTGAGCCACCCTCGATAACTGGATATTCTAATACAAGAGATACGAAGTCAGTTTAAGACAAATGAAGATATAACACTAGATGCATTACGGAACCTTCATTATCTAAACGCCACGGTTAATGAGAGGTTGAGAATATGCCCCCCTATACCCTGGGCCCTCCCGAGACAGGTACCTACGGGCGGTGATACAGTGTGTGGTAGATGGTTACATGGCAGAGTGAGTACTGGGCATATGAATTGTTTACGAGTTCAATCTATTCTGATATTTCACTCTCATTAGAATTCTCTCTCGATACAAGCCTACACTGTTAACCGCGACCCATCGTAGTTCCACCAAGCCACGTCTTTTCATCCCGAGCGTTGGCTCCCCGAGGCTAATAAAGACCTCAAGTCCCCTTCTTCTATGATTAGCGACAAACAATCCAGCCGTTCAGTATGGGGCCGTGGTCATGCATGGGGCAGCATCTCGCGTAGGCGGAAATGAGACTGATCCTCTCCAAACTACTGTAGAGGTTTGATTTCGAGGCAGTGGAAGGGGAACTTCTAGAGTGGGAAGAGTTGAAAACGTTTCTGCTTGTTGAGAAGAAGCCCATTGTAATGAAAATCAAACTGCGGGACCGGCTGGCGCATCTACATTCTCTGTATTTAATGAATTCTCCGTTTGTTCATACTTCTCTTCTCTGATAAAATTCCTTGGTCTCGGGGGACGCCACTGATAAGCACAAGAGGTACGTACAGGTATACTCGAAAGCTCGTCATGGGATAGGGCTGCCAGGTAAGTCAGTACATCGATATCCGAGTTAGGTAAATGGTTGTATCTTGAAGATAAAGAACTTACGGATGGGCTCCCCTTTGCGTCTAGCCTTGATTGTGAATCCTTCGTCTTTGGCAGTCCATTTCTTGTCTAATTCTTTTTCCGGGTCTTCAACACGGATAGTGACTTTCTCATGTGCATAAAGCGTGGCGCGCATGATGAGAAGTTGGCGGTTATCGAGCGAGACCAAACGTCGGTTGGTGACATCCATAGACGCATCACCATGGCGCCGAATAGGAACTACCCTCATTTGATCGAACCGCTCGCGAAAGTGGGCTTTCCGATTCTCGAGGCTCATTTGGAGCAACTCTTGAACGGTATTGTAGACACCATACTCATCCCAGGCACCTCCAATCAGCTTTCCGACGCTGTCCTGTGAAAAGACAATGTCACCTAGGTCTACTTCGACTTTGGACCCTGGAATCAGGTCATCGAAGCCGACAGTCGTGAAGAAAGGGTGGTCTACAGAAATGAGCGTATGAACGACGACGGTGAACGTTGAGGAGGGACACATACCGGCAGTAACCAACCGGCTATTCAAAAGGTACCACATCTTATATGACCGTGGGAAAGGTCCTCCCAGAAGTCCTGACCAAGACTGATAGTGTAATATTGAGCTGTCAACGTTTTGCCAAGGTAATCAGGACTAGACAGCAAACCAACAATTCTTTTCATATTCCCAGCAGAGGTAAAGATAGTCACCTTTTCTGCCGCGATTTAAATCATCTGTGCGCCCATCGCCCTCGGTCGTGTCTTCAATTCTGCTGAGCCAGACACGGACAACAGCTCCGAGACCGCCATATGTGTAGAAGGCGTGGAGATACCTGTAAAACGTCTTGCCATCTCCTTTTGATATGTCGGCAGCGTGGAAGTCATTAATCCTCGTAATCTCTACACCAAATGCAGATGCTGCCTCTGAGCGCCTGTAGTTGTATTCCTCTACGATGTACGAGTACTCGCCTGGGAAGATTTGTAAGTAACCTTGGCCTTGGTTGAGACTACCAGACGTTGAACTAACCGCCCATTCCTTTGTTGATGTCATCTAATGTAGTCGGACGCCGGTCTCCATATTCAATGGAAACAGTCTTGATGTATTGAGTCATGATAAGCCTTGAGACGCAATTGCTATTCGTAAAAATACGATGTGGAAAGATGATCAGCCTCTGTGTAAGAATAACTCCTGAGCCCTTTAATATTGCTCCTAGATGGCCTATGTATTGTGACAAGGGCTTGTAATCAGGAATTCAATTATATTATAACCTTGGGATTCTCTAAGCGTCTCGCAGCCCATAGTCCTCCCTCCCGCTATCGCGGGTGTATACGACTGGTGCCCTATTTATGCCCATTTCCTAGGTTGCATTCCTATTTGTACCATCTATGGCATTGGGCCTTCTTGCAGATGGGACCGAATCCCCTGGCATCACACGCTGATTACCTAGTGTCAAATAAGCGTTTCTCATATATATGGTGCATATGCTATAAGATGTGCGCTTGAGAGTCACCGCTCGGAATTTCGCATATACCTACCAACCTTGGAGCCTAGTAGGCTGATTGGTACTAAGTACGTATGCTTCTATCAACCCCTCGACACCAGTGGTCGTGTGAAATATCTCTACCTAGGTAGGTATACTTGCTTCAGAGAGCAACGTCCAAAATGTTGCCATGGTCCCCAAGAAGAGTCTGTAGGCGGGGAATACGAGAAAATAACTCATCAGGCCGTCACTATTCGACAGCCTCGTCGTTCTAACAACCGACTTAGGTAACCAGTCCAGTCAATATATTTTCAAATGCCACCGCATGCAGCTGCCACCGTTGCAACCGAGGGACCTGTGTGAAGATGATTGGACAGGGGATGGGTACAGTTCTACCCCTTATCGTCCTGAGCGACCATCCACTAAAAGGTTCGAATAGACGATATTGATTGAACCCTTCTGTATGGTGATCATTGTCATTGATATGCTGTACCGTCCCGTAAACAATGTCTGTAAACCGGTATCATAGTGGCGGTGGGGTGCTGCTCTCAGTTAGTAGTAAGAGCCGCTAAGTTGGTTAAGGTGAAGCTTTCTCTGGACAGTTCAAAGATTTCGTGAGGCGTTAGAACCCAACATCACGTGGTTTTAAGCTACCCTAGATATGTACCGGAGTAGCAAAGATTAAGTAATGACGTCACTCACAGTTGTGTAACAGCATGACATCATTAGGGACTCTTCAATAACATTCAACACTTTTTCTCACATTTAAGTTTTATAAACCTCCTAACCTACTTACCAGCTACTCATAAAACTTAGAAAGAAGTTATTATTAAGAAACCTCAAAGTCTTCGGATTCCACTACGATTATACCACATCTCCAGAATATCCCAGTTGTTACCCAATCCCTAAAATACTATCCACAATGGCTTCCACCGGAAACCCCACCAGCGGCCTTGGCCGCGAAGAGCAACTCCAATCCGCCGCCGCATCCGGCATCGGGAAGAGCACCGTCACCGCCGACGGGTCCGTGGTGACCTCCACCGACCCGACCACCAACCCGACCGCCCCCGCCGGACAGAAGCTCAAGGGCGACGTCAGCGGCGCCGTTAGCGGCAGCATCGGCAGCATGCAGGCGGCCACGGGCGCACTGCTCCGGAACAAGGAGATGGAGGAGAAGGGCCGCACCAAGATGCAAGAAGAGGACGAGCGGCTGGGCGCGAAGCGAGGGGTCATGCCTGTGGGCTCGGGGCAGAGACATACCACGGCTGACACGACGTCGAATGTTTAAGTTGAGATGGCTAAAATGGGCTATGGAGTTTACACGGTCAAAAAGGAAAAGCGCAAAAGTCGAGATGGGCAATCGAAAAATTGGATTTTCACCTAAACGAAAGGTCACGAATGAATAGAATGTGCAATTATGTTTAATGCTAAGACTAGTCCTACTATCACAGTCATGGACAGCCACCATGATGCTATGATGTATGGAAATGTCTCAACGAAGAGCAACCTAACGGGCTTTACTTTTTTCAATCCCTAGTATGGATAGCAGCTGCCTGTCATCTTACCATTATCATATCAATTGATGCTTTATACCAGTGGTTACTTAGATAGCCAATTAGCTCTCCATAATGATGCAACTCATGTAGGACGACTGATTGGGGATTTGTCGAGGAATATGCATTTCGTCATGACTTCTGCGCCTTTGACTTTCCAGATCATTTAATACCTACCTAGGCACTGTACAGGTTACAAGAATCATTGGTTCCCACCTACATATACTCAAGCTTCCACCCATAATGCATCGTTACACTTTGATCGAAACACCACGACGTCATGATATCACCAGTTATCCGAGCCGTCTCTCACCATAAGAGGCCGTTATCCACCAACGCCCTCAAAGCAACTACGTTACTTTCTCGTTCATCATTGCTTTGCTCAACACCACCTACACATCCACAGCGCAAATCCTACAGAATAATACAACCTGTCCAGTCTACTAGAATGGCGTCTAGCAACCGCAATGAGTCCTTCACCCGTGACAAGCTCTTCGACCTAAAAGGGCACGTGGCCCTCGTCACAGGCGGCGGCTCAGGCATCGGACTGATGGCCACGCAAGCCTTGGTCACCAACGGTGCCAAAGTGTATATCACAGGGCGCACAAAGTCCAAGCTAGACCGCGTGGTAGAGCTGTACTCCCACGGCAACGATTCCATCATCCCGCTGCAGTGCGACGTATCCGACAAGAGCCAGATCGCGGACCTCGTCAAAGAGGTGTCATCCCGCGAGAAATGCCTGTGCATCCTCGTCAACAACGCAGGCATCAGCGGCGCGACGCTACACACGGAGTCCGGGTCGGCCTCGGAGATGAACCAGAACCTGTTCGAGGCCGAGAAGTCGACGTTCGACGACTGGACGGACGTCTACCGCACCAACGTCGCGCAGATCTTCTTCACCACCACGGCGTTCCTGCCCTTGCTCCAGAAATCGGGGGACATGTTCCCCGGCTGGTCGGGGACGGTGGTCAACATCACGTCGATCAGCGGGCTGGTGAAGACGGCGCAGCATCACTTTGGGTACAACGCGTCGAAGGCGGCGGCGATCCATTTGACGAGGATGTTGGCTGCGGAGATTGCGGCGAATGAGTTGAAGGTGCGGGTTAACTCGATCGCCCCGGGAGTGTTTCCCAGTGAAAGTAAGTAAAGCCAGTGTCGTTTTTTCCTGCCTTGAGTGTAATTATGGACATTTCCAATATGTCCGATTTGCCATATCGAGTACTAGATACTGACCGAGCATGCTATAGTGACGACGGAGGGCAGCAACGAGAGCCAGAAGAGCCACATCGATCGCGAGAAGTACGCAAAAAAGGTACCCGCAGGTCGACCTGGCAAGGACGAAGACATGGCGCAGTCGGTGCTATTTTTTGCTGTAAACCAGTATCTAAATGGCCAGACATTAGCTGTTGACGGGGGATATACGTTGGCGGCTGGGGAGTAATGTAATGCCAAACATCCACGATTGAGAACAGTTATTTTTAATGCCAGCTTTTGTAAGCCTCTAGATAGTTGATACTCGTTCGCGAACTATGTGCTTTTTGACCCGCAGTCTCTTTCAATCAGTTGCGTCGTCTTTGAAGTAACATGAGCGAAGATAGAGTAACATACTGATCTTCAACTATCAATGCAAAGAGTGACGTATAAGAGAAGAAAGAATAGCGGTAATGCTCGACGGGTAACTTGAAGGGACCAATATAACTTATAGATTCGAATGAGCTCTGTCTGCTTTCGGAATGATCGAGATGGGCAGGGCCACTCATTCTCCAGCTAAACGAAGTCGTACGATAGCGTTCCACGACGTCTCCTTTGCAGTTGAATTATTAATCCTAGAGGTTAATATAGTAAGAATCTCCACAGCCACGGATGAGACAGGATCGTTTCAAGCAGTTGTCCATGTCAATCAACTGCGAATGCGAACAGTGGCGTCAGCAAATCGGTGCACGAGTATTTTTAATCATTCTTCCATAAGCCGTATGCAGGATTCATGGAGATAGGGAATAGGGGTTAGGCTTTGTGGCGTTTATCGTCTATGTGTTTTCGTTGACTTGAGTTGCCATATACCACGCCTCTGGATTAAGGGGTGGGAAGTGTCCTCCTATGAGATTGGGGTATCGATACTGCTTGGATACCTACTAGAAAACAGTTATACGGCAGGTAAACACCTATCTTCACTTACTGCACGTAAACAACTATTTAGATACCTAAGAGAGTGCACATTAACTTAATAGAGCTTCATTGTGCTATATCTATCTAGTATAGGTACATACAACTCTCCACATAGTCCATTCACAGCAATATTAATCAGATCCTTCATATACAAACACTAAGAGACCAATATCTTCAAACCACTAACATCATCATGCTCGCTCCTCACTCAATCGTCGCCATTCTCGGCCTAGCCGCCCTCACCACGGCATAGTCCTCCTGCGGCGGCGGGGGATCGTTCAAAGTTGCGGATATCAAGTACGTCCCCTTTGTCACCATATATCCTTTCACCCTTTCTTCTGTTCCCCCTCCCTTCCACCATCCCACAAATTCCATTCCCCATCTTCTACATCCCCCCCCCCCCCCTCTTAAAAAAAACACTAACCCTCCCATAGGACCACCCCGAGACCCTCCCCCCGCGCACAGCACGTACCACCGGGTAAGGCAGCGGACAAATCTGCATCGTGAACCGCGCGCCCTCCACCACGGTCACAATCGACGCGAACATGGTTGAGCTTCGCCATCAGCGGCGTGAAGCGCGACTGCTGCACCAACGCGCCCCCGGGCACGCACCCCGGCGGGAAGCCGAACCAGGGCAGCTGCTTGGGGGGGTGGCAGGCGAAGATCACGGCAGCGACGGGGAATGTATTTGATCTGTCGGTGCAGGCGTTGGGGCAGGACTGTAGCGCTTAGGTTGGGAAGTCGGTGTACGTATTGCTACAGCACTCATTTAGTTTTGCTTTATATCTCCTTCATCTTATTTATTTTAGAAATAATTATATTCATCACCGGTCACCACACTTTCAGGAAACTTCAGTGAGTGATAAAGATACCGCGATCATTATTTTTGTAGGTTCCTTAGGCGCCAGAGCTCCACCAGGCCGGGTCTACCTTGGATATTGGCGCTGCGCCATTGTAGTTGGGAATAAACCAAGCATTATTCCTCTCATACTTCTCTCTTTCGATTGTAGCATACCTGCAACATTATATCGTGCTGATGAGATATATAGTTACAGGCAAATCGAAGCAAACTGGTGGTTCAGCTGGCACCAGGGTTAGGGTTAGGCACCTATTAACTCGATTTCTTCCCCGATTACCCCCCCCCCCCCCAATCGTCTCTCGATATGCCTAGTCCCGCCCACCAAAGCCAATCAATTCATAATCTTTGTCTTCATTACCCCAGCAACATAGCCATAAGCTTATTCTATTCACTCACATTCTGCTGTTAACGAGCGAGCTTACTTTGTCCTCCGGCAGGAATAGAGGGAATATAGTTACATCTTAACCTTGTTCCTAAGCCACGAAGGATTTCAGTTTTACTAATTCACGCATTAATCAGCACTATCAGCACTATCATAGATAAACACTTCCTACCTCATCTTCCCTAAAGAAAATAAAATAAAATCAACCGGAACGAAATTAAATCCACGTGTAAA
The DNA here is from genome assembly GCF_022984875.1 of Hypoxylon fragiforme. NCBI lineage: Eukaryota > Fungi > Ascomycota > Sordariomycetes > Xylariales > Hypoxylaceae > Hypoxylon > Hypoxylon fragiforme. Next base: position 2,553,673 of record NW_026054763.1, on the reverse strand, counting down.
AAGTCTTCGTGGCGTCGCATCTAACTCCCAAAACCCAGCGACCAAAAAAAAAAAAAAAAGTTCAATCCTACGACATGTGCTGTAAGCATTCTCGACCAATAGTTAGGTACCTAGTTAATAGATCGCGAACCGAAACAACCGAGCCAATCCATGTCCATTAGCCCCCAGCAAGCAAGGCCCCAGCCAGTCAGCCAGCGCAAGCTACAGTACACTAGCAGCGATGCGACGGCGGGCGACTGCGGGCCCCGCCCGCGGCGGAAATTCTCCATCCATCTAGATTCCAGCCATGCATGTGTACCTAGTAACTACCTAGCTATACCTAGTAAAATTCTCGGTAGTTAGTTACATGACTACTAGGTATTATGGGTGGATTCCCCAGATCGACGGGTTCCCATCGATCCACCTACCGCCATCTACGGCACCTACCGTAATTACTGCACATACTGTAACTACATCAACATGTGACAAATTACCTTACCTTACCTACCTACCTACCTACTTTCAATGTTCCCTCAATGGCATAAGCGTACCTAACGTACCTGGGTACCTACCTACCTACCTAGGCAAGCATCCACGTTATATAATTTGACACCATGTAACTAAATAAATAATAAGCAATAGATGCAACTCTCTACATAGTTACCTTTACTACTAAATTCCCACCTCTTAACAACTCAATAATCCGCAACCGCGGAAAGTTTTGACGAGGAATACGACGTGCGTATAAATATCACCTAAAATGAATCTAACTTACCCATTGAAGGGTTGCCGTAGCAAACAAAATAGCGAAATAATTAGTAGCTGGCTACCCAGGGTATTGAATATGCACAGCTAAAGAGATTAGAGTGGGATGACATCATAGGCTAAAAGATCTAATCAAAGGAGATACCCTTAAAAAATCCCACATCGCCCGCTGCTGATCCGGCCGTCGGTACGCCAACGACGCTAAGGCAAGGGACGGGAATGGCGGCGTCGTAGCGTGTACCGTGGGGTTGGGTAGATTAGGTAGATTTGACTTCACCATTGTTGTTGTAAGCGTACATTAGTTGACTAGTACAACTTCCTAGCATGTCTCTATCGATGCATATGTCGACTTTAATGAAGAATGACGTCGAGCTTCAAACATTCACGTAAGAGGTTATCTTCTAAGGAAAAATGTACGCTGATGTGATTGTGCAACAACCAAAATTGGCGTGCATGTGACACTACCTATACATCAAGATCCTGAAAATCGTACGCCACGATCAAATTATGGCGGCGCATCTACTGATTCTCAAGAACATCTGCAGGTTGAGAGGAATATACGAATCATGAAAACATGTAGTTCTCCTGCTTCTTCTCTGTTGACAAATCCAAAAACCAACCCAATCCAAAGCCCGTTTCACTCTGCTGGGCCAATAAACGCCATGCATATGCAGAGGTATCCGTGACGGGGTGAAGCCCCAATCTGACTGAAGCCGAACCAAACCAAACTTGACCAACCGACCGGCCAACCAATAAACCAATAAACCAATAAACCAAAAAATAAACCAAAAAAGACCAAAACCAATGAACCAATAAGCCGACCGAGCTCGTGGGGCTGAAAATGAGATTTGTGGAGTAGAGTAACCATAAAGATAGGAATCTGCTCACTCCGGGTATCATTGTAATTCCGTCATGCTGTGAGTTGGGGGAAGACAAAGTCCCCCGGTGTATCTTCAAAGTGGTGTCGTAAAAGAAACCAAAAACCCCGCTGACAAAGGAAAATGAAATGTATCGTCGAGACTGAATTCGAATCGTGGTCGTTTAAACCAAAAACCTGAGATGAAAGCCATTATGCAAAAATAACAGAATACCTCAATCTATAAACCCCTTATGCTGGTAGGTAGGAGTTTGTACCGCTCATGGGACAGCCTATGCCTGGCTGATAGTCCAAGAATGCGGGAAATAGGAAGGTCTTTTACATATGGGGATTCATCCAAACCTTGTCGAGCCAACCAACTTTGTCGAAAGCTGTCCAAAGCTTTGAGGCCTTGTTGACATCGATTTTGCAGGCCTGCTGCGCATCCGTCTTGCGGAACTCTTTTCCTACGCCAAGACATTCTAGGCGTCTGATGAACATCCTCCTCTTGCTAGTGAGATAGGTAGCACAATCAAGTCGAAGGTTGGCCGCAAGCGCAATCTCGTCGGGATGTAGGAGGTGACGATGTGGATCGCAGCTTAGGTCAATTGGGGTTCCCTTCCAATCCACCTTGAGACTGTTCGCTTTGCGCGGGAGCGAGTCGGTGGGTGGGCAGTAGTTTGGAAGAGATTCAAAGTCCTTGTCTTCACGATTCGGAGCGACTGCGCGGCGTGGGGAGGGGTCAGGGCTCGTTGCACTGGATAGGCGATTGGGCTGAGACGCGGCAGTGGGCGGGTAGGATCGAATCGGACGCGGGGCTGTAGCATGGGATTGCGAGGCCTTCACAACCTTGGCGGGTTTCGCAACCTTGGCACGTTGTGTCTCCTTTCGAATTTGTTGCGGCTTGGCAGGAAGAATAGGCTGAAGTTTAAGGGGGTTCCTTCGTGCTCGATCCCGTCGGTCCGCTAGCAAGAACTCACGCTCTCGTTTCAGCCACGCCTTTGGATCTTTGCAATATTGCTTCATGACCTCCGAATGGAAATACAGGAACAACTCATAATCCTCCCGCTTTGGTGGAGTTGCCTCTCTGAAGAAATCTGCTGGTCGGGTATTGACGTGTTCATCCACAAGTCGGCGGACTTCAATCGAGTCGTCTTGACTAAATAATGGTCGCTGTTGAGGCGAGTTGGTAGCATCTTGGGTGGGATACAGAATAGGATCCTTGATAGGGGTGACTGTCGACGGGGCATCGGCAGGGTGGTCATCAGCTTTAGTAGCAGGCGAGATAGGGGGAGATAGAGGTGGGATTGGACGCAATCGTCGAACGTCGGAAACAGCTGGACCCATCGAGTTCGAATCGCGTCTTTGAGAGAATGAATCAAATCGAGGAGGTTCAGGTGGTGACATCAAATTACTGATGTCTAGAGCTTTCTTGACTCCCGACTGGACTGATGGGGCGAAAGGCGCCATGGCAGTCTTGTCCACGTTGCGTGTAAAAGTTGAAAACTTAGAAGGCGAGGAAAAAGAATTGATACCAGTTGGCGATGTTGGTTTGTCAGCCATCGTTGTGATTCCAATGGCTGTGGGTCGACGCGAAAGCGAAGTGGCAAAATCAGGCAGAAGCCCAATTGCGTATAAGATGAATCAATTCAATTCAGTGGAATGGAATAGAGGTCCCGCAGAAATGTGGTCAATGCGACAATTCTTGCGACCGTGGCGGGCGATTATTCTACTGATTAAATTGATGAGTTTCAGGAAACGAAATAATTGTAGAATGGTAAAATAGGGTTGAGAGGAAGAGAATTGGATCGAGAAGAAGAGGATGAAGGGGAAGAATAAGAAGGAATTGGATGGTTTAAGTACCTACCTAGTAAGATCAATCCGGTTGATAAGGTTGGTGGTGTATTTGATGATGAGGTGAGGTTGATGTTAAATAGATATATGCGAGGTACGGAAATACCTAAATACTTCCAAATGTTGTTGCTGGATCTTCAATGTTGGAAGATGGGAGAATGGCGCAGAGAATGGTTTCGGAGATAACGTAGTAGAAACAGAATTCCCTTGTTGTTATTCTTGTTGTTACTTTGCGATTGTCCAAATGGTGAGAGTTTATTCTTCTTTAGTGCCCTGGGTAGTAAGGAGCAACAAACAATAAACACCTCGTGTTGTGGTTGTTGTTGTTGCTGTATCGTAATTCTCGTACTACTGTCTTTGGACCAGAATTGCGAATTGCTGATGAGTAGAAATCGAAATCCACCATTGGTAGAGATTTGTTTGATCAAGAGCGCAATTATGAAATGGTCTAAATGCCAAGTCTAAAATTACGCAACAATAAATCGGGTTGCTAGCTTAACTCTATAATGACGAGTGGCAATGCTAATGAAATTCTGCCAACAATTCAACAAGTGTAGAACTGAGGAGCAGATTGAAGAAATAAAAGTAGAGGAGAGGAAGGTTCAATGTTAGTTAGGCTAGTCGGCGTGGTGGAAGTGGATAAAGGTTGGTAGAAGTAAGAAAAGGGAAATTGTAGAAGAGAAGAGGCAGGACAACCTAAAGTAAACCTAAGCCTTAACGCTGGTGACTTTCATAACAAGTCCAGCTGTTTGGGGTCCGTACCTCGTCGGATATAGACGTGGATGCATTTTGGTGGTGGTGTTGTCGAGGAGTCACACTCCCTCCTCCAATAGTCATCGATGTCAGTCATAAGGCAATCCGGACAGGGCAGAACGCGGCGTGGCGGGCACAGGGGTGTGCAACCTTGGCGTTGGCTTATTTTTGGGACCTGTCCTGCGTGAAAACCATGTTCCCAGACCACGTACCGCTAAGTACCGCAGACAAAAAGGTACATTGGTTATCGGAGCAGGGACTCCGTCTAAGCTGGCTTCTATCGGCCAACAACGGGGCTTTTTTTCTCACTTATCAGTTTTTTCAGTTTCCAGCTTCAAAACCCAAAACTCAACTCTCACTTCACTAATTCACTTTGTACATATATGTATTTATATGTAGATATTCAATGTTCACCATACAAGAGCATAGATCAATCACTCAAGTGCCTTACCTATGTACCTAGGTAGCTAATGTTTTTGAGCAGTTCAAAGTTCGAAACTATTTGAACTATGTGGCGAACTGATGAAAATGGTAGGTACGTAGGAAATAAAACACATAATTGACAAGTCTCCAAGTCAATTGTGCTTCACAAGCAACGCAATTGGGGAGGACAAAGCTTGGTAATCTTGCAACGTGATCAGGCTTCAATGGAGAACAACTTGGATCTGTGAACGTGAAAAACGCCGTTGGGGGTGGGGGGTCGCAAAACAAGAGGGGAAGAGGGGGAGGGGAGGGGTGTGTGTCCAGGCACAGCACAGCACAGCACAGGCACACTCTTTACTCTTTTTCTCTTCAATGAACTAGCCGGAGTTGGCATATGGTAATATGCAAAATAGAAAAGAGCAATACACGTACCTCAGGTCTCTATGAATATGTATTGATTCATTCATATAATTCCAGGTTTTTCCAGATAGAAGCCCAACTACCTAGTAGGAAACTGTTAATACTTGGTATTTGTCACACCAATGGCCCTGCCAACGCGGGGTCCAATGACACGGACGAATTGGATTGCTCAAGTTGCCTGGTTCGCAGAAAGGGAACAGTCTGTGCAAAAGATAAAAGGTTGCAGCACTGGCAAGCATTAGATGTTGACGTCGACAATGTTAATAGTAGGTCTAGGCGCACGAGATTTGCGCGAGATTAGGCACCGCTACTAGTCGCGAATGTGTCTTTTCCCCGTTTACGGAACATCCTCTACAGCGAATTGAGTTTTCTGTTCCTAGAGGGTCCTGATGCCCAAGCTTTGGTTCTCCTGAGTGAGTGGACCGAAGAATTTGAATACGGCGAAATTGCGACAATGGCAGCAGAAAGTGGAATTGCCTCGTGTCACGCAGCGTCTGGCTACTGTGTTTCGATGAATAATGTTTATGGCATTTGTGAACACCAGGTGTTCTGAAACGGTTGGCCAATTGCTAAACGTATGAGGTGGGCAATGCCAGCTACCAACCAAGGTAGCAAAGACATACATATGTACTGACGGATATGTAGTTTGCGAGCTTCATAGTATCTGGCCTAGATCTGACATGTCATCATCCCGTTAGCTAGTAACTCCGCCAAGCTATATACGCGGCAAGATGGTCGAGGTATGGCAAATTTCAATGTTGAAGTGATAGGTCCGAGGTATGTTGTTAGAGATCAAGACTGGTTGGGGTTTTTGAGGATGGCTGCATGGACCGATAGGTACAAACTGATAGGTACAAAGGATGAGGCTTTTTTGGAAGATCAGGGTTAAACAACCAGACAATTACATAAAGGAGATACCAGCAAGTTATAATTGTGCCAGCGAATGTTGTGTTATGCAATGAATAGGTTGATTATACACATAACAAGACGTATAAAAACTTGAGAACATTGAAGCTTGTGACAGAGAATACTTATTGATTTGTTTATAGATGCTTCCCGTTTAACAACTGCCGACTATGATTTTTATTTTCCGATATGACTTGTGATGGATGAAGGATGCCTCCTATATTGCCTAGGCAGGTACCCTAGATATTAGAACTGACGCGACCGTGTTTTCGATGGCGCAGATACAACTGTCGTCATCTCTGGGGGTGGCCTGGCACGGAAACCACAAACGTAATGCAATTCCTCGCATTGATAGACTCCATAGCGGGACTGAGCGGATAGAGCGGCTATTCAATGCGGAAACCAACGCGATTGAGCAAAGCAATTGACCAACAGCTACACGGCAAACGAGAGGAGTTTTTTTTTTTTTTTAAAAAGTGCAGATTGCCACTTCAGTCATCCGAGTTAGACTCAACCGAGCAAGAAAAGCAATTGTGAGCTACGATGTTCGAATTGGCCAATCAAAACATCAATTGATTTATAAGAGAAGCCATAATTGGGTCAATTCCATCGAGCTGAAAAAAATTGCAAGCTATTGCGTGGGTATGTTGAAGGACAACTCGAGTGAGTCATAATGCAGGCAAGGACAGCGAGGCAAAGAAGACGAAAGAATTAGGAATATGGGAACTTAGAAGAAACTGGAATTAGATATTGGGGAAAATTGACAGTGAACAGCCTTCAATGTTAACTTTAAGTGAGGGGAATAGACAATACCCTAGTATTAGATAAATGGTTGGCTAACGAGAGACTATTCGTAAACTCATCCTTTTTACAAGACGGTGATTGGACGGGCTGAACTTATCTTGAGTTTTACTTCCTTTCTAAGCTTAGTTCTCCATTATCAATTGATCTAAAATTCCCATTTTACAGTCTTAAATCTTTGACAAGCCAACAAGAACATAGCTCAATGCTAATTGCAATAAGGCATTGGCTGAACAAGTACCTGCCTCGATCCTCGACGTACCGCTACAAGCCCCCACAGTGAATGGTACATTGAGATAGCAACGACCCATCGCGTTATGTCATATGCCAAAGTCTAAAGTCACAAGCCACCTAGGACAGGCGTGCATGGTACCTCACGTACCTCATTAACGGGGCGTAGCTGCAGGTCTTAGAAGTTAGGAGGGCTAAGGCAGTCGACAGATCGGATTTGCTCACAAATTCAATCTGATGGACATGGAGCCCTGAAACTTCCATGTCTCTCCCTTAAGATCTCCTACTACATGTATATCATTACGTATTACTATATCAATGTTGTACTGCAGTTTAATGCTTGTCTTGTTAGCCAGTTACATGTATGTACCTCCTAAGTCTGCCCAGTGCCTACACCTTATGCACCTAACCTTCAACCAGGTTGTCATTCGTGCTTTTTCGTCAAGTGTAAAAAAAGTGAGTCTGTCGGTGATAACCTATCAACACCAAGCTAGCGTATCGCAATCGCAATGCTGACGATACACCCTCTGTTGCCTAGCCTACCTATTGCCTAGTCATGAAGAACTTACAGGTCATTATAGATTATTATCGATCACTTACTACACAATGTACTTCTCAACGCCGGCGACATCAACTACGAGACTTGTCCTAGGTAATAGGATTAGCATGATTTGTCAAAGCCTCGCTCGGACTTTGACGGACTTAGGTATTACTGGCGACGGACTTCACATCCACGTATGCATTTGCCTTCGCCGTCGATGGAATGAATACACACTTGAACTACTTAGCAGTAAGTAATGTTTCCCCGACGGATCCGGAACGGGTTAATTCAAGTCATCAACCCCCCCTGGTTGATCAAGTCAAGTCCATTCTTTTCCCACTCCGCCTCAGTCTGTTCAACGTTTTCCTCAATGTTATAACAGCTTCTCCAAGGACGAAGTTCGGGATGGATCCGAAAGCGCCCGATCCACAGGTAAGTATCTCGAGGGTCTGCGGGCGAGCCGCTTTCAAAGCTAAACTCTTGAACCCTGGCCCAGCTAAGCCGTTTTCTTTTTTTCGGTACCTACCTTACCTACCTTATGTTGGACTACGCCCAACAAGAAGACAATGCTGTTCGTAATACTCGAATTACAAAAAGCAACCAGAAGATTGCAACCAACCCTCGCGTCTTCATCCAACAGTCCTTGGAGTAACCAACCAACCAAGCAGCATTGCCATCTGTTTGGACAAGATTTATGTTTGGGTCCTTTGAAAACTTAACAATGCCCGTATGTCGATTCGAACTCAATTGATAGGACAATCGATCGTCTAAGCCATGAGAACTTGATCCCTACACGTCCCCGCCGAGGTAAATATTCAAGGTTCAATTGGTCCCTAGAAGTTAATTCGATTGTCAATTGAAACCCAATCGCCGACCTGGTGACTTCGTCTCAGTATGGCACGGAATGTAATGGAGTAAATAGGTACTTACCTCGCCCAGGATAAAGCAACATTGAAGCAATTGGTACCGGTGTTTGCAATTCATGTACCGAGGCACATCGCCTCCAGCCGGATGTGAAAACAGGTGCCTAAGAAAGAAATTGCCTAACAGCCTCATCAATTACGAATATGCAACCTAGACGATTCGAAATGACTGATATCAGCTAATTTGTATCTGTGTGGCTGATAGCATTCACACTTACGAATAACCATGATACCAATCCCATCTCGAACAGGCTACACTTACATACTTTCAGGCAACCTATCCGACCATCCACATGATCTTGCCTACCAGATAGGAGATAGCGCGAACCTTTGGTCGTGGATCAGTTTGCCTAGATCCGCCCTAGCCGTCTCTCGGGATGTGTGGGATGTGTTGTGTAGGTACGATATAATGCCTCTGTCCTACATGCCTACACTTGATACTACCATTTATGTAGCCAGGTATATATGTACATATGTAGGTATCGACGCACGGTAGGTACGGTAACATTGGCCGCTACATTGGCATGGACGCTTATACCTTACACCTGCATACATAAGAAATGCCCAGAAATACTAGGCAATACTAGGTAGTGATACTAGGTAAGGATACTATTTATGGTCGTCTTCATCTTATCGTCTTCACGTTATCTTTCGTTATTGTCTAAGACACCCCACCACCAGAAGGGTGATCACGCTTCGGGGTTAAAGCCGTCACTTGACCCCTCCCCCCTTTTTTTTTTCTTTTTCTTTAATTTCGGAAACCGAGACATGGTAGTGAGCACGGTAGTTAACATGATAGTGAATGCTATGGTGATATTGAAGATAGTCAGGCGCTGTGAGTATACATTATCTCTATATTTCTTTTTACATATGTGTAGCAGGGTAGTGTGTGGTGTGGGTGTATGTGAATCCACTTTCACATGTGGTGAGATTGGATGTCACAGATTCACAGATTGGGCTTTTTTGTCTTTGACCCCGCCATTCTCAATGCTCTCATGCCATGCCATGCCTCCATGCACATACCCCGCCTTGCCTGTGCCCAACTGCAAGATAACATAATTGCGCATTATCGATAGGAGGGAAGAACAATGACAGCCACGATTGAATACCACGATGCTACATATTCAGCTCCTCAATGACCCTCTTTTTCAATACTACTAACCTAGATCTATACCGATGTTGATCTAGAACCGTGAAGTTGTTCTCGTTAAATCCCAAACTCGGACATATAGCTGCTCTCTTAATGCTTTGTCATCCACTAAAGCCTCACTTTTGACATTTTGCATACCTACATACCTCTACATACTTATATTGTACCACCGCATCCGTCAGCTTGCATTCATTATAAATTACATATAACATTATTTAAATGTATCTATTTCCCTGCGCTCACGTAATCCCCCGCACCAACGCACAAGCCAGTCCCATTGACTCGGGACTATCCCGCGCTTTTGTATCGTCAAAGACGAGGTCTTACGTGTCAACTCAGTCAGCCATTCTTGCTACCCAGTCCGACACGACTTGGGAGTTCTGGCCCGTACTAGTCTACCTCATCGTCGTCGACGGAACTAGCCAGGTACCCGAGCAGCTGTCCAATTCGTCGTGGCGGTGCATCCAACCCACCTTTACTTGGAGGCTCAACCACAGGTTGTGATCGGACGGAGGTTAGTGAGTAACAGACATGGCAGGTTACGGACCAACCAATTTGGAGAGCGCCAACGCTTTGTTACAAGGACTTCGCAGTTGGCAAGTATCCGTCGTTGGGCCTCTCCCCACTTGATCTACTGGGAAGAGAGAGGGATATCCCGCGCAATGTTAAAATAGCGAGGAGGGGTTTCCACGTTAAATGCAGAGGTCGTTAGGGCGGCGCTCCGGAAGTTCCCCGGAGGCTCCCCGGGACCAGCCTTCTTCTTCCCTTCCGTTCAGGGGTGGCAAGTTAGTTCAGCATAGCCAGGAGCCCCAGATGTGAGTTCCCGTTTCTTTAAACAACCAACCCCTATTTCCAACAACTCGTGTTTTGTTTTCCTTCAACTACATCCCCTTATCCTTGGTCAGTAGGCCGCATGTTTTGGGCAGTCTCGGGGCTTTATTTAACGGACGTGGTATTTTTGACTTTGTTAGATCTCAACTTGGAGCATATGTGTCACAGTCCTTCATATCGGTACTACAATACGAGCTACAAAGGGCACTCAACGTGGCAATGCTAGTGTGTGAGTAACACACAAAAGAGAGCTACCAGTGTTGGCATCTTATATGTATTCCTCCATGCCCCTCTAATATAGGTACTTACCAAGTCCACAACCCATTTCGAGCAATAAAGGTGGGCAGACTTCTCATCAACTAACATAACTCGTAGACGAAATCGTGTAGAGTTTGGCTCTCGAGGGTGTTTTCCACATAAAGATGCCAGCTAAGATGTAGTTAGGTGCTTATACGAGGGTGCACGTGAAAGCCTCGCCCCGTCTAAGTTGGAAGTAGGTAGGTATGTAGTTCATCCAAATCTACGTAACGAAGAACATACATGTACACAGTAACATACATGGTGCAACTGAGGGTAATACCAGACAGAGTGAGGTGAGACACGGAGTCACGTGCGAAAAGCTCATCTTTTATTGATGGATAACGCGGCTATGAGATATGTTCAAAGTATGTGTGGTGTGATGTGATGTGTGTTTCCAGATCCCTACCATTCCACCACAAACCCGACTCTTTTCAGCCTCCTCCTTCCTCCCCCCCCTGTCATCCCTCTATCTTATCTCTCAGCCGAAACAAAAGCAACATGGCAGCCTCACAGTGGAAAAGCACGCTGTACGCCTCGGACCAATTCGTCGAAGCCTGCGGGGCCGTCGTCTTCGACACTTCCACCTCTCCCTCTCCCTCCCCCTCCTCCCCCGCCCAAGAACAACCCCCTCGGAAAGTCCTCCTCCTCCACTACACCCCCCTCAACGAATGGCTCCTCCCCAAGGGCCGCCGCAACTGCTCCGAGCCCCGCCCCGTCACCGCCGTGCGCGAGGTCCTCGAGGAGTCCGGGTACGCCGTGCGGCTGTGCCCGCTGACCATGGCCACCCGCGCGCCGTCCGCCCTCGAGCCCGCCGACGTGAGGGATGTGCCGCGCACGTACGAGGCGCTGACGGAGCCGTTTGTCTTGGACTTCAGGGAGCTGGGCGGGGGGGACGGGGTTAAGCTTGTGTGGTGGTACATCGCGGAGTTGGAAGGGGTGGAGGGGGGGGTGGGAAAGGGGGAGGAGGGGTTCGAGGCGAGGTGGTTCCCGTGTGCGGAGGCGGTCGAGAGGCTGACGTTTAGGCAGGATAGGGAGGTTTTGGAGAGGGCGTTGGGGATTGTGGGGGTTGCGGCTACGGGGAGGGAGGGCTGAGTCGGGTTTGCTGTGGAAGACATGATACGGGATTGCTTTGCTGAGATTTTTATTCTTTTAATATTGGGATTTTCTTTTGTTGACTAGGTACGAAATCTGGTTCCATTCGAGCTACAAGTTTCTTACACTTGGCAGTAGATTGATATTTCGGAACCTAGGTTAGGGCGCTAGGTACCTGCCTTGCTTTGTAGCTTACTTTGATACGAATTAATGAGTAACTTCCTTCCAGAGCAACTTCTTCCCCTTCTCTAGCCCTCTCCGATTTGCTTACGTGAATAGCCTCAAAGTGCCTACCTACCTAGTACTACTCAGTACCACCTTCGCAATTGTTGAATATTTCGTGTCACAATCCCAACCTCTTCTTGGAAGGTTCTTAATAGGTTATTCATCGAGTGCACCTCGGCGCCGTCATGTGATCTTTACTCATGCAACTAGACAGTTAACCGCCCCAATCCCGCGGCATGTCCTCCCATTGGAAGACCGAGTTTTCTTTTTTATGCTACGGTACCGTACCGCGACGCGGGCCGCAAGTGTGTGTGCGTGTCCCAGCCAAACTAGCGTCATGGCTAAGATTTCCTCTCTCCGCATCTTGGCCCTAGAGTCGTGTCTAGACTAACTAGGCATGTGGGGAGGGGGGTGGAGATAGGGGTTGGTAAGTTACTTTGCTTGGTTTGTAACGACCGACGACGAAGGAAAGGGGAAAAAAGGGGGGGAGGGGTTGCTTTATCCTCCAGCCTACCTACCGAGTAGGCTAGATAGAATGGCCAGGAAAAACGTGTCAACCTGACAGGTTGGGCCTGCGTGCATACGGCACGTACAGGTACCTACTACACTACTTTAGATATATATGTACGACTTACTTTAGCGTGCTAGTTGTTAAGGGAACTAGGTCATGATAAACCCTGTTATAGAATGTTGATTGAATGATCTAGATTGTTTCGGCGATGTGCTCGTTATTACCTACTTACTTACTTACTTGCTTCCTCCTCGTTGGGCTTCATATTGGGTAGCATCGTGAGATTGGGTTGATGTTCAAAAAGGAGGGGACGGTACAGAATGGAACGGGAAGAGTGGAGCTGAAAAAGCGTTGCTGAAAAGATTTATCGAGTGCGGCGCTCTACAGTTGTACTTCTGCTATCCTCACAGGTATCGAGTTGAAGCTGTACAACGCAGTGAATGAGAGCCTCATGGATGTAAAGCTTGTTGCAATTGTTCCTTGGGGGCGAGACAGGGAATGTTTTGTTGATACTCGTTCTAATAGCCACCACGTATGAATTTTCTCACGTTAGCTCCTGGTCGATACGGCCCGACTAAGGACTAGAACACATGTTGTTTTGCGTATCAATCTTCATGCTCAAATGAATAGAATATAGAGGAATTGAATGGAATAGTACCTAGTAGTCTTTCAGGGTCAATTGATTGTGCAAGCATTTGAGAAGTCCTGGTTAGCTTAAGATGGTATTTTTGATACATCGATACAGAAGCAAATATTCCATTGAACAGAAACGTATGAGCTGAATATATTCGATTCTGCCAATCACCATTCTACGTCATGTATTATACTCACAGTCGCCCTTGAAGTGCCCCTAATCTCGCCACAATAGTTAGGCACACATGGTAGACGATAGCATTACGGAATAGCCAAAGACCATTGCTCCCTCGCTTCTTCTATGCATATCGTGCTATTGTTAGTGCGCTATCGTGACTAGTTAGACCATAAGCTCATTGCAGAAACTCCTGTTCTTATTCTCATGTAGAGAGACCTGGGATCTTTACTTCGTATCTTTCAGCTACAGAGGTATATGAAACAATGCCTTCAAAATAACTTCATTACTACAATAACGATGAGCAGATTAGTCCAGCTATGCCCCCATCTCTGCGATCCAGAAACAACCCTAACCGATTACCCCATCGAAAGATGCTCATTACCTACCTAGTACCTAGTACCTACAACAGCTCCTCGACCGGTCCCTTCTCCCCCTTTTCGCCATCACCATTACCATCCACCTCCGGACCAGCAGCCTTACTCTCAACCCTAACCCTAACCCTGAGCCCCCTACCCCTCGGAAACGCCGCGAACCACTCATGATACGGCTTCCAATCCTCATCGACCGTGTCCCCCAAGTGCTGCATCGCAAACCCCGCCCGCGGACCAAAGAGGCGCGAGACGGCGAGGTACGCGTCGATGGTGGCGAGCTCCATGCCGAGGCACAGCCGCGTGCCGCGCCCCCACGGCTGCAGGTACCGGCCTAGTCGTCGGCGTTCTTCTGGATCTGCCCACCGCTCGGGGAGGAAGGCGCGCGGGGTGGTGAAGATGGAGGCGTCGTGGTGGGTGTCTTGCGTTGTGGTGGAGATGGTGGTCTGGTGGGCCCCCCTGACTCTCCTCGGGCGAGGGAGGGAGTTGGGGGGTGGCTGGTTAGCTGGGTAAGGACTTAGGTAGTAATCAAGCAATGTAGAGTACGATAAGATGCTATATACGTACGCCCCGCGGGATAACCCATCCCTTATACCCCAAGTCCTGGTCCTCGCAGACGCGCGGCAGCCGACTCGGCGTCGGGTTTGCGAGGCGGAGCCCTTCGTTAATAACGCCCGTAATATACGGCAGCTCCCTTAGATCCGCGTAGCTCAACGAGCCATCACCGTCAACCCCACCATTAGCACGCTTGGCCTCCTCAGCGTCATGCAGCTCGCGCCGCAGCTTCTCCAACTTAGAGGCGTCGCTGAGGAGGTAGCTCGTGATGCAGACGAGGGTGGTAGCGGTGGTCTCGGTGCCGGCCATGATAACGGACCGGCTCTCGGAGAAGAGCCGCGGGAAGGTCTTTTCTTCCTCTGGCAGGCTCGACGCCATCAGCGTCTGCACCATGTCGGGCGGGCTGCCCGGCGCAGGCTCCGGCTTGTTCATTGAGCGGCGGACGCAGCTCGTCATTGTCTACGGTGCAACGAGGAGTATCAGTCAGATTAAGTAGTAGGTAAGCAAACTCCTTACTTTACGTAGCCGGTACACCTCCCCAGAATCAAAATATAGGCGGGTTTCGGGTACGGCAACTTACGTCCTTCATCCACTTGAGCCGCCCAAAAGCCGGGTTCATCTTCTTCGCCACGCTCTCGGGGAGACTGTGCAGCAGCGGCAGCAGCAAACCAAAGGTATGGCGGCTCCACGTGCCAGCACGGACGACCGTCCTCACGCTGAGATTGAACTCGCGGTCGAAGGTGGGCTCGTCGAGGTGGCCGAACGGCGTACCGAACGCGAAACCGGTCGCGACGTCGGTCGCGA
Source organism: Hypoxylon fragiforme (assembly GCF_022984875.1). Classification (NCBI taxonomy): domain Eukaryota; kingdom Fungi; phylum Ascomycota; class Sordariomycetes; order Xylariales; family Hypoxylaceae; genus Hypoxylon; species Hypoxylon fragiforme. The sequence continues at coordinate 2,538,574 of NW_026054763.1, read as the reverse complement.
GGCAGCGGAACGCGTCGCTTAGGCTCACGACATCACTGCTGTGGTTGTTAACAGCGACGGCGCGCAGGCGAGCGCACAGCTTGTCGACCTGCGCCACGATCGTGGGCATGTACCGCTGGATGTTGGACGAGGCGAAGTAGACCTGCAGGGGAGCGCGACGAAGCTGGTGCAGGGCGTGCGACTCGGCGACGTTGGTGCTGGGGAACTTGCCGAAGAAGCGGAAGTAGAACCAGCGTGGCTTTGACGCCTTGGCCGAGTACTTGTACACGGCGTTCCAGTCTGGGTCTGCGATGTGCACCTCCCAGGGGTTTATGCGGACGATTGGGCCTGTGGGTTTGGTGAGTGGGATGTATTACTTTTGTGATAGGTGGTAATGGGTAAGAGGTTATGATGACGGTACCGTAATGTTGGTGCATCTTCTCAATCTCAACCCAGTATCGCCCACCGCCATCTTTGATGCATTGATAGTACGCTTCATAGAGTCCGGTAGAAGCGGCCAGTCTAGGCCCAGGGAAGCGAGCAAGTGGGTGGAAGGTAAGTCGGTAGATGACCAATGATGAAATTAAGACGGTTGTGACAAAAAGAAACCACACGAATAGGGGCAGGTCACTCAAGCCATACGGCCAAAAGAGATTCATTTTTGATAATACCAATATCATTTATACGCCTATACGTTTTGGATTATTCTCGGAAGTCAAGTAAGGAGGATAAGTGAGCCTGCACTTGGATTATATCCCATATCACCCTCACCATTCCACCCTATGAATGGCACGACGATCGCACGGAGAGTCAGTACCTACCTCACGCATACGACATACATTCTGCGATGTGACGACCTCAGCTCCAGCGTCTTGGATGAAACGTGCTATAAAACTGTAGATGACTACCACATACGAGTTCTTTACGAACTTCTCAGTGGATCGTCTGACCTCGAAGAATTCCTGTGGTCCGAATGGTATTTAAGTCTCTCATATTAGGCCATCCGTACATCGGACTTATAGGATTAGCTTCCAATAGATGGGCCGAATCTTGCATACAGTTTTCAACGCCAGCATTTTGAAACCTAGAATGGCCAGTCCATCCTAAAACATTCCTAGATTAGAGGAATTTTCAGAGGCATTAGTCAGTATGAAAGTTAGTTTGCCAACAACCACTCATTTTTGACCGAGTTTCAGAGAGCGCATTGAAGAGTGAAGGAGGAAAAGAATTCCCGAAACAGATGGTTGAATCTTTCTCTTTGCCATTCGGCTAGTAGAACGGTCCCGACGGCTACCCAGACCACATTTTATCAAACCCCAACCTGGAGAAAACAACAATAAAACCGGCTGACCGAACAGATTCAATTACCACACCATCGCCGGGACACGGTGGCTTTGTGTGGCGCGGCACGATCTAGTGGCGCTGTACATACATCTATGCGCAGCGCAGGCGATGAAGCGGGCGAGTCGCGTTGAGCAAGCCCTCGCATGAACACTAGACGGGAGCAAGTAGCCGACCTAATCTTGACACTCATCAAATAATTCCCTACTTATGGTACCAAGGTATGTAAGGCTCCAGTGGGGTTCTCGAGCCCGAAAAGTCCCGATGATAGGTGGGTGTCCGAATATTGTATACTACCTAACCTAGTACTTACGGTAGTGAGATGAGCGGACACGGGTTAATGTTGCAGGCCAAACTGCAACCAAAAGAAAAGAAGACGGATGGCAGAGAGCTTGCTTTATTCCTGACTATGTTGGCGCTGTGCCAATATCTAGGACAAGCCTAGTCGAGCCATGGCACACCTAAGGAACCTGCAACATTTAAGCACCCGGAAACGCTGCTGCATGGCTAGAAACAGAGAGCTCAGGCTAGGTGTTTACTCGGGCAGGCTATCCTGCACCTAGGACAGAAAGCTTTCCCATAGATCACCAACCAGGGGCCTTCTCTTGTCAGTTCCAACTTTTGTTCTTTTCTTTTTTCTTTTTTCTTCCAAACATACAGCGCTACTTCCCTCGTACTGATATCTCCTCAGTTCAATTCCGCCAGATACCGTGACAGCTCCAGCGCCTGCGAGGCCGAGTCGAGCTCCGCGCTACCGTGCGTCGACTCCTAGACCGGTGTGGCATCATTATCAAGCGCCGTAGCTAGTTCAAAGCCCAGGACAGCTCTGAGGCCTCCTGTTGACATAACGGCCCATCGGTAGAGCTTCTCTGCGCGGCGGCACCGGTTCCGTGGACCTGGAGGCCTTCTTCCGCCTCGGCCCGGGGTAGCCAGCGAATGCGGTACCTATTGTTGAAGCCCCTAAGCGCATCCACTAACTGCATTCTATCGCGGATAGCTGAAGAGCGAGTGGTTTGGGTACCGAGGTATGCAAGGAAATCCTATCTGCCTCTTATGTATGCTCATTCTGGTGTCCGCTGAGTGTCTTAACACGGACAGGCACTTGAGCCATCCCAGCTATTTCTAATCCGAGGTCTTTTTCTTTGCCTTACTTCCTTCCATGTTTCCAAGCTGAAAGTTTCCCAGGCCCGTCCTGTGTTGTTCTCACTGGGTTGCCTCAGTACAGTACGCAGCAGCTGTCTCAGACCAGAGTTCGTTGAACGGCATGTACATGCGGATCCATGACGTGCACGGGGTACGCAGTCTGGCGAAATGGGCATCGCAGCTGAGCTGAGCATGCTGAGATAAGAAAAAAAAAGGAATAAACTTCCGAGGTTGGGAGAAAAAAAGAAAGATGATCTTGTGGCTTTATACTATTATGTAAAGACTCGGGTCTGGATAGGGAGCTAACTGAGCATCGCGGCGGTGGTGATCCCTCCAGGTTTCACTCATTTTAGACTGCGATGAAGTTCACGACCAACCCTTACGGATTGTTATCCCAGGTATCATGCCTGGTGCTTATAATATATAGGTAGGCATTAGTTAAAAAGATGAAAGCTCATTTCTTCTAATAACCTTAACTACCTGTGTCCCTACATCCTTTAGCCCAAGTTAATATTCCTACTTGGTATTATGAACTGGGAAGTCCGCAACAGTTACACGAAAACCCCTGAAGCCATTGGAGTCAAAAACTTATGGGCCGCTGAGACATGTCTCATCCAAAAAAAAAAAAAAAAAACAACGAAAAAATAGTGCGATGAATTTTCATCGTCGTGACTAAAAGAAAATATTTATAATTTCTTTACAAAAAGTAAGTAAATCAAGCCTGGCCTCACTCTAAACCCTTACCTTACTTACCATACCTGATCATAGTCGCAAGGTTGCTTCGAATTAATTTCATCGTTGGTTGATTATTCTGAGCCACCTGATTGGGCCAGGGGCTTCTAGCGGGCGATCACGCAACTTCATCATCGAGCACGTCAGCGCCACACCGCGTAATCTGGTGTAGGGAAGATAGGTATAGGTAGCACAGCACAAAAGGATGCATTGAATGCATTAAAAAAAATGAACTGGAGCCCGCTCCCAGCAAGTCTCGGAGCTCATGCTCGTTAATCGGCCTTCTTTTTACCTGATTGGCTGTTGTGGCTGGTGATAGCGTAGCTCATAATTGATGGCTTTGCGATGCTTTCTTTAAATGTGCAATGCTGTCTTATATTTGAATCCAAACATTTGCAGTTCCTCCTCTTATATTTGGGGTTTCTTGTCTTGTCTCAAGTACCCTTAATTCAATCCAAGTCGCATGATGGCGGCGGAGAAATCTCTCGAACCCGCTTACAAGGCCACTCAAAGCGATGAGGAGGCTTCTCCTGTCAATGTTGACGAATCCATAGCGGTAGATTGGACGGAAGCGGAGGAACATGCTGTGAAGCGGAAGTAAGTCAACACTCCTAAGTAAGATTCAGGATGGCAATGGAAGTCGTTGAAAATGAAACCTCTAACTACTTATCCTTAGGATTGACTTCATTCTGTTGCCCATCTTATGCCTTGCATTCTTTGCTTTGCAGATGGACCGAGGGAACATCTCAAATGCCCTGACAAGCACCATCACTCAAGACCTTGGCATTGATACAAATCAGATCAATGTCGGGAGTAGTTTGCTCTCGGCTGGTATCGTGCTTTTGGAGATACCCTCCAACGTCTTGCTCCAGCGCGTGGGACCTCAGAAATGGTTATCTGGACAGATTATCGCTTGGGGTCTGGTTGCGACCTTTCAGAACTTTATCACCAACTATGGCGGCTATCTTGCTACCCGTATACTTCTTGGTTTGGTACGCGAGATGAACTCATGGCCTATTTTCGGTGCCACAAAGAAAGCTGACGTTGTTTCCTACTACGTAGTGTGAAGCAGGTTTCATTCCTGGTGCGTTGTACACCATGTCAACCTGGTATAAGAAGTCCGAGACCAGTCTAAGAGTCTCCATCTTCTTCCTTGGTAATCTCATTGCCGCGGCCACCACCTCACTCATTGGTGCTGGAATTTTGAGCATGGGAGACCGGGACGGCATCTCTGGCTGGAGATGGCTCTTCATTGGTACGTAATGCCCCTTAAGTTAATCATTGAGTTTTGCTGTTGTGGCCTAACACAAGTCATTCCCTTTGCAGTCGAGGGGGCCATTACCATTGGAATCGGTATCATCTTTATCCTCTTCCTCCCCCCATCGGTTAGAGATACTTCCCCGCTTATCAGTTTCGGGCGGTGGTCGTACCTGAACCGACGCGAATCGTACATTCTCGTACGCCGTGTGATACTTGATGATCCAGCCAAGTCTACAAATCATCTGCGTATCTCTGGCAGCGACGTATGGGCAACGGTTAAAAATCCTAGGATTCTCGTACATGTTGTTATCTCGATGACGGCTACGATCCCCGTAACCGCTATTAACACATACGGACCCAGTGTCATCAAAAGTCTAGGATACGGTGCGGTGAGAGCTAACGCCATCGCAAGCTCCGGCTCTTTCATCGCTGCAATTATGACCGTGTTCTTGGGTTGGATATGTGACACGACGAAAAGAAGAGGACCGGCGCTGCTTCTCGCTGGGATCTGGAGCTTAATTGCGTTCACATGTCTGAGAGAGTCGTGGAGGTGGAGCGCAGATAGAAAGTGTGTTGCTGTAATATTTTCCATGGCCATGAACTCAACGATCCACATTCTCAATGTTGGCTGGTTATCGGTCAATTGTCAAAGCCCGCAACAGCGTAGTGTTGCCATGGCGTAAGTTTGTTTTTTGTTTTTGTGCATTCCTTTTTGTGCCTGAACTGCCATGCTGATATAAGCTCTAGGATGATCATCATGAGCGCTAATGCTGGCGGAATTGCCGGAAGCCAAGTCTTCCGAACCCAAGATGCCCCTCTCTATCTTACAGCGATCACCGCTTGCCTAGGGCTTGCCGTAGCATCTATTGTAGAAGTCATCGGGCAAAGCACATGGTACATACTGAGTAACCGGAAGTTGGAGAAGAAAAACGACGGTCCTGTTGTGGTAGGAAAAGTGGAACAGACACCGGATGGACGGGGAGTTGAGCTGGTAAGAAAATGGAGGTGGACATTGTGAATAAAGTTGCAGCCATCTGCTTGTAAGAACGTAGGCGGATGAAGCAGAATGAGAAGGGGAAGGATATATTGTTGGTATGGTCCAACATGAAGCGAGTGCTAGACGTCGCTCGCTTCTATATGAATCTAGATGTTTAGACCACATACACATACGTATCAAGGTAGCTGCATATCATAGAATAACCGAACTGTTTGTAGCACGTATTCGGGTTCATGTATATTCTGGTGTAGTTATGTACGCAACCATGTCAGGCTCAGAGTGTAATGTGATACCTTTTCAATACTTAGTTGATTAAGTATTTACTATTATAATGTCGTAGTATCAAGAACAGAAATTCGTATTCGGGTTGGCGGACTGAAAATGATTGATTGGTTCATATGTTAATTAGCAAAATCAAGACCAAACAAGTTCGAAGTTAATGACTTGGAGCTTGAACTGGGCATTGCAATGGTCAAGCCACATTAGCATCTAGTTAGATTTGCCTGCGGCAGTGGGATTGATCAATTATTCTGTGGCTTTGTGGCTGGTTATTCTCGTATTCGGGTTCAGGACTGCTGCAATGTTTTGTCGGTATAGAAGGCACGGATTAAGCTACCCCTGTCCCCGCGTGCGTCTAATGCAGGTTCGGAGCAATCCAATAAATATGGTTGGTCCAGACAATTTTAAGCTTGGACCAGTAGTGGAAGGAAATTGGCCAGGAAATTGAAAAGGTAGTATCAAAAGGGTCCCTGGGGTTTAAAGTGGGAACTAACTTAATCAGAGTTCAATTGTCGATAACAAAAAAATAAATAAAATGTTGGCGACATTCCCCTTTCCATTCTTATCGCTTCTCCTGACATTCACAACGCCATCTTCAATTGTCCCTTCACCTTCACCTTTTTTATTTTAGTCGTTCCCTCCAAGGTGTCTAGACTTTCTATCTTTCAATTGTTGTATTAATTGGTCTTCCTATCTTTCGCTATCATCATTCAACATGGCGCCTTCAAAGACTGAACTCGAGCAACAGGACAAGGCGCGTGATGCTGCCTTCAACAAGGCCCTTCACGGAAATACTGCTCAGGCAGCTGGCGGTTTCCGCGCCATGATCGGCAAAGGCTCTGATGCACAAAAGGCCGCCGTCGATGAGTACTTCAAGCATTGGGATAACAAAGATGCCAAGGACGAGACGGCTGAGGACCGTGCAAAGCGCACAGCTGAATACGCTACTCTAACAAGACAGTACGTCAGCACTGATCAAGTCCCCTTTCTGTTATGCTTTCTTTTTTGCTAATATTTCTTGTCAATAGCTACTATAACTTGGCCACGGACCTGTATGAGTACGGGTGGGGCCAGTCGTTCCACTTCTGCCGATACTCTATTGGCGAGAACTTTTACCAAGCCATTGCCCGACATGAACATTACCTTGCATACCAAATCGGCATCAAGGACGGCATGAAGGTGCTGGACGTTGGTTGCGGTGTCGGCGGCCCTGCCCGCGAAATTGCTAAATTCACTGGCTGCCACGTTACGGGCCTTAACAACAACGATTATCAGATCCAACGTGCCACGTACTACGGCGCGAAGGAGGGTATGTCGGACCAATTGGCGTTCGTGAAGGGTGATTTCATGGTAAGTCATTATACCACCCATTATTAGCTGGTTGTGTTAGAAGCTAACTTGAATCTTAACAGCAAATGGACTTCCCCGACAACAGCTTCGACGCCGTCTATGCTATCGAGGCCACAGTTCACGCACCTAAACTCGCTGGCGTCTACAGTGAGATCTTCCGCGTATTGAAGCCAGGCGGAGTCTTCGGTGTGTACGAATGGCTCATGACCGACGAATACGACAATGATAACCTCGAGCATCGTGAAATCCGTCTCGGTATCGAGGTAGGTGATGGTATTTCCAACATGGTCAAAATCTCCGACGGCCTCGAGGCTATGAAGATTGCTGGCTTCGAAATGCTTCACCATGAAGATCTTGCCGAGCGTCCCGACTCCATTCCGTGGTACTGGCCGCTTGCTGGCAGGTGGAAATACATGCAGTCGGTGTTCGACACATTTACTATTGCGCGGATGACATGGTGGGGCCGTGGATTGGCCCACAACTTTGCGGGCGCTTTAGAAATGATTGGAATAGCACCAGCGGGCACTAAGAAGACAGCAAACAGTCTCGCCCGCGCTGCGGATGCTTTGGTGGCCGGTGGTGAGAAGCATCTTTTCACACCGATGTACCTGATGGTCGGCAAGAAACCTGAGCAATGACCGACATCAGAGAACTGATTCAGTGCTCTTATTATATCAAGGGCAATGAGGATGGTGCTTATATGCACAAAGTAATGAGTAAAGAAGCAACGTCAACTCGAACCTATTAATCATAATACAACCTGGACTACAGGTACCTCCTAGGAAAGGACTAAGCTGACACGCAAGTCCTGGATGGATGGTGTCGTCTCGGGCTTTTTCCTGTACATATCATAACAAAGCCTATCATGCTGAGTTATAGTATCCAGCCCTTCGTCGCATAAATAGAAGCATCATCAGTATAGAATAGAATATATCGAGCAGCTTGTTTCGAGTAAAACAACTTAAAAAAGGGCCTCTCAGCTTTGAAGGGAAAATATTTAAATACCTCCCCTAGATATGTATGTAAGCCCGTTCCCAACGGAGGAATTCCCCAATCGACATCCGTTCAAAGGATTATTCCTAAGTAGGTAGGTACCCGATCACATACAATTTCAGTGCTATCAATCCCAATCTCTCCTTATCTATACATATTACTACAAATATGAGGGATTACCTAAGGCCCTTTTTAAGGGATGGAGATTCGAAAGGTCCGATAAATCGGAAAAGTAACACAAACCTTCCCCGATATGGCTTAGCGGATTACCTCACCCTCAACAAGCTGCTCCTATTATATCCGAGAAAAAAAGTTGGGAGAAAGAAATCGCGAATTGGCAGCAGCAAAAAATCTCCCCCCAAAAAATTAAGGCTGACGGAGAAAATCGCTCTCTTTTCACCTGCCCGCCATAAACCGTCCACCATTTAAAATCAATTTCCAAAAAATACCAAAACAACAAACCACGCCAACTTTGAGTTAGTCGGCTGTGAGTTTGGTCTGAATTCAATTCAATTCCCTTGTACCTTTTTTCAATTCCCCCGTACCGCTTCGCCGTCTTGTCCCGTCCACATCAGTCAACATGTCCCGTTATCTACGTCCGGCAGCTCGACTAGCTGCCTCTGCCCGCACTGCGGCAGCTCCCCGAGCCCTTCCCCGTTTCGCCCCTGCCTCGTTCGCCATCTCACAACGAAGAACGTTCGCCGATGTCAAGGGAACTAAGGATTACACTGTCCGTGATGCCCTTAACGAAGCTATGGCCGAAGAGCTAGAGGCAAACGAAAAAGTCTTTGTGATGGGTGAAGAAGTTGCTCAGTACAACGGCGCATACAAGGTCACAAAAGGGCTGCTAGATCGATTTGGAGACAAGAGAGTTATTGATACCCCAATTACGGAGAGTGGTTTCTGTGGTTTGGCCGTTGGTGCTGCGCTGAGCGGTTTGGCTCCTATAGTGAGTATACCCGCCAACAAAAGCTCCCTTGGTTATCCGGTGGGGAGATGGATGATAAGAGCAAGAGACTGATTAGGTGTACCATCAATAGTGCGAGTTCATGACGTTCAACTTCGCCATGCAAGCTATCGACCAGATCGTCAACAGTGCCGCCAAAACACTATACATGTCCGGTGGTATTCAACCCTGCAACATCACCTTCCGCGGTCCCAACGGTTTCGCCTCCGGCGTCGGCGCGCAGCACTCTCAAGATTACAGCGCATGGTACGGTTCTATTCCCGGTCTCAAGGTCGTTTCTCCCTATTCCGCCGAAGACGCCAAGGGCCTCCTGAAGGCTGCTATCCGCGATCCCAACCCCGTCGTTTTCCTCGAGAACGAGCTGATGTATGGTGTCTCTTTCCCCATGTCCGAGGCAGCGCAGAAGGACGACTTCGTCATCCCGTTCGGCAAGGCCAAGATCGAGCGCCAGGGCAAGGATCTAACTATCGTCTCTCTCTCTCGCACCGTCGGTCAGTGCTTGGTCGCGGCGGAGGCCCTGAAGAAGAACTACGGTGTTGAGGCTGAGGTTATCAACTTGCGATCGGTAAAGCCTCTTGATGTAGAGACTATTATCAAGTCGGTTAAGAAGACCCACCGCCTTATCTCAGTCGAGTCCGGATTCCCCTTCGCTGGTATGGGTGCTGAGATTCTGGCCACCACCATGGAATACGGCTTCGACTACCTAGATGCCCCGGCCCAACGCATCACCGGCGCCGAGGTCCCTACGCCGTACGCCCAGGGTCTCGAGCAGATGAGCTTCCCGACCGAGCAACTGATTGAGAAATTCGCCGCGAAGCTCCTTCGTGTATAAAGAAAGGAAATGGGAAAATATACATAGAAGGTGGGGGGGAGGGGTAAGGGGGATGGATGGATTATTCGAATGACATGAGCATGCATGAGCAATGTACAATATTAATCATTTACTACCCGGTACCTGGACCCATTGTCATCTGGACTGGATTAGGTGTCTCGAAGATGGCGGAGTCATCATTGCCATAGCAAAAAAAGGGATACATTGATTTTAGAAAACTCTTGTCTGGTATTTGGTCTGGCATCTGCCCCGTATACCCAACCCAGGAGTCTCGTGTCCCTTTCAAATGCTGATCATAGACCTGCTTGCCTGCCGACGTACATGTATCTATCTACATACCTGCCCACCTCTTTAAGTACTTAATTGCATCGGTTTGTGCTTATACGATGCGTATAGAGTAGAGTTTTCTCCGGTGGATATATCTCGACGGCTAGTTCCGTGGTCATGTCGGTGCATGTGACCTACTTACATACACTATGGTATCTACCTACACTAGGTAGTTATGTGGTCATTATGCACGGATATAGCTATAACTACCTAGGTATGCACATCAACGTCGCACCATGGAAATAGCATCCGATGATCTCGAGGTAATTACCTGCATTTAGTATGGTTGTACATACGTGTGAATACCTGCCTGCCTGCCTGCATGCATGGGCTTGGTACTTCATATTGATGTATGTATGTGCACGCACACGTACTAGGTAGGTAGGTAGGTAGGTAGGTAAATATACACACGTGAGGTAGTTACCTAACATATGTAACCTAGCTAGGCTAGCAGTATTGTTCTAGAAGCACCTGGGCATGCTTAAGCTTTTGCATAAATCTTGGGTGTGGTGCTCGGTAGGCGTGTAGTTATGTATGTATGTATGTATGTACGGGCCCGTTCGGCGCCGGGGACCGGATACGGGAGCGTCCCGCACCTGCAGCCCTAGGTACATGTACCTACCCAGGGATATATATACCCAGGGAAAAGCTTGGGAGACGATGGGGGAGCTTGAACGTAGTTAATCGGAAGAGAAGAAAAGATATGGAAGGAAGGAAGAACATGGGTTATTATCTATGATATGGGTTAAGATGGATGGGGTGGGGAGGGGGGGGGGAGGGTTTGCGTGATCTTGATACCAGCTAACTAGGTTAGATGTAGATATTCCATCTATTACCTACCTAGGCGTAGCTGGAGATATAATTGTTACGAGAAGAGGATTATTATTGGGTACTCTGATGTCGAAATGTTCAATTCTGGCTTCTGATAGGAGTAGACGGAGGTTAAAATCAAATAGTTAATTAATATACGAAAGGCGACTCCGGAGTATTCTCCATGTTACAACCCCTGTTAGCAACATTGGTATTGTACCCTTGTCGGCGGGTTCAATCAAGTTGTAGTTAGTAGGATACCGAGGTTAGTGGTTAGTGGTTAGTGGTTAGGGGTGTTGGAGTTGGAGTTGGAGTTTGACAAAGCTGGCCAGTGACAGGTATGACGGGCCATAAAAAAAAGAAGAAAGCACATGCATGAGGTTGCGTTCCCGTATTCCAACCTTAGTTGATGATTGACAGTTTTATCATTGAAGTTCGTATGAGGATGGGATTCAATGTTGGGAGGAGGGAGGAGGGAGGAGGGGTTCTTTGATATACATGTATGTAGTAACTATGTACATACGCGTATTAAGGATTATTCAAGGGTTTGGACAGGATATCCATGTTTCAATGTTAAATGACTTCAATGGTTACCAGGTAATTATTGGTTTTTGGTTGTTAACTAAGCAGGCAATGGCCAGGCAGAACTGGAACTATGTAAATGGAGAAACAGAGAAATGGAGAACTTCTGGAAGTACTTTCCCGAACCTATCGTTTATTTTATGATGTCAAAAGGCTTCTTTTGACTTTGAACTATCCTAGGTATATCATGCAATAACATGCATCATACATCATGCTTAACACAATACATATTACATATTACATATTACATATTACATACTAAATACTATTTGTAGTTGATTGTATTATTAATTCAAGTTATAACTTGAATGCTATTAACTATATTAATAAGTTGATCAATAACTACTTCACAACTTGAACAACAAATTGAAATGTTTTAATGTTTCCCTTTTCATCTAGTTAGTACAAAACTTGAATTACTACTAGAATTACTACTAGCAGTACTTGAATAGCTCCACGTTTTTTCGCCCCCCCCCCTTGCCCTTCTTCCACTTCTTCCACATGGTCCTCTTGTCCACATCGAGACTCTCTGATCCCCATCTAGACCGGATCGCCGCCATTCTTTCAGTATTGGTATCTTTAGTCTATTAAGTATATTCGCACGGATGCAACATTAGTTCCTACACATTCTCTTTTTGATCTGACCGCTCCACGGCAGAGCCAACAACATTTTCCATATATCCCGCGCTACCGCGGGTGAGCTGCATTGGCAGCCTTCCTCTTTCTCTTTCGAGGAATATCTACACCCACTAAAAGGAAGGCTAAAGTCTTGTTACGTTGCACCCTTCTGCATTCTGCATGCCCATTGAAGCTATTCCCAACGAGGCTGCATGATATTCCAACATACATGTATTTATAGGTACTATATTATACCTGCATACCTGCCTGGGTGTCTATGTAGTATCTAGTATTCTATTTGTTTCAGTACTTTCGTACCCCGCCGCAGCTGAATCTTTTTTCTTTTCTTTCTATAATAATACTGCTTTCCCTTCCCTCCGGTTCGAGACTGTCGAGGTCCTCTTTCAACTCTTCTTTTTTTGGAGGGGTATAACTTCGCCATTGGTTGTGTTTGTGATTATATCAAGGTAAGCTTAGACATCCTCCTTTCATTGAACCATGTTTCTATTTAGGGGTCTTTTAATTGTCTATTTAAATTCCCGACCCTTTTTTTCCGATTTGTGATATGTGACCATAATAAATCATTCGAAATCTGAGCTTGGACTATTAAACTAAAACGAATCACAGCCCAGCCCGAAAGAAATAAACACAATCATATGGCGGATGAGCCCACAACTACAGCGGTTAGTGCCGCCGCTGCCACCGGCAGTAATCCTCCAGTTACACACCATTACGGCGAACCACAAGCCGCGCTCGTAGCAGCGCCCGATTCAGAGGGAGACGAGGTACGCTTCCCTATGGATCTGGGTATGATAGGTGATGACTAGTCGGTTGACTGACTATTCGCGACATTGATGGCGCCTCCTTTTGTATACCATCAAAGGCTACTGACTAATCATTACGTGTGAACTTACAGGATGAAGATGCAGATGCCGATTCAGCTTTAGGCTCAGATGCGTCAGTAGCCACGTTCTAGTTCACTAATAAGTCCCTTTTGAATCACCTGATGTACCTGTCGGGGCGGTGGAGAGAACACAATTATCATTCGATTTTCATTGTGCGCGGCGTATATATTGACTGTTCTTATAGCGCGAGCAGCACCAATTCGATCACGGCCAGCATATTAGAATATCGGACAATACAGGGGCGAACGTTCCATAGCGAGAAGCACAACTCCAAATATTTCACGCCCAATGACGAGCAACAATTGCAGTCAGTGGACATCACGTAAGTACTCCTATTAACCGGAATGCCTAGGTACTTTGCATATCTAATATGTCATATGCGCGACTTAGTCACCACTACCTTACTATGCTCATAGGAGACAAACTCCATCTTGCGCCAATCTCAGACGACGTACAGGTTCGTTTTAAGCCCCTTTACCATGATTACATAATCCCTGTGTAAGTTGAAGAGCATGTTGCTAATACACCTTCATTAGAAAGTATTAGATATTGGAACTGGATCCGGTGAGTGGCAATTCTCATCCACTGTGTTAGCAACTAAATCTTGATTTCCTAACGCCTCATTTAGGAATATGGGCTATGTAAGTAAATGATGGCATGGTAATTTTCTCATCAATTTGCAACGTTTTCTCATTCCAAGCGAACGTACAGCGACTTTGCGGACCAGTATACAAACGCGGAGGTCGTCGGGACCGACCTGTCACCGACACAGCCGCTCTGGGTACCGCCAAACGTCAAATTCGAGATTGACGACTGCACACAACCGTGGACGTGGGCACCTAACACCTTTGATTTCGTACACATGCGATACCTGTTCGGGGCCATCGCAGATTGGGACGAGCTCTTGCGGCAGGCATTTCGAGTGACGACACCGGGGGGCTGGGTGCAGAGCTGCGAAGCTGATGTGGACATTCTGAGCGACGACGGAACCATCCCCCCCGACAGCGCATACGAGCGCTTCTGGAACCATCTATATCGCAATGCCAGCCGCAAGATCGGCGCATCCTTCCAGCCCATAGAGCAGAACGTCCAGATCAAAGCCTTCGAGAGAGCTGGGTTCGAGGATATCCACGAACAGAGCTACAAGTTTCCTGTTGGCGGTTGGCCCGCTGATAAGAAGCTGGCGGAGGTTGGCCAGTACGTTCAGTTGACTATGCTGAACGATGTTGAGGGTAAGTGATGGAAAAGCTTTCGGACTTTAGGCAATCCATAATTATTATTTGAAGCTGCCAAATCGTAGCTCAATTGCTAATGTTTGGCTTAGGTTACACACTCTTCCTGTGGAACCAAATCATGGGCGAGAACGCACCCGGATACCAGGAGTACCTAGCAGTCATGCGGGCCGAGCTCAAGAATAGGAGAATGCACGGCTACATGAGGTGTAGGTACGTGTGGGGGCGGAAGCCCGCAAGCGCGACCTCAGAGTAACCGTTTTCTGCTGATCTGCCTAACCTACTTACTTCACTGCACGGATTGGGTATAGGCGTGCATGTGAAAGGGGGAGCTGTATTTGAATGGAAATTATTTGGATTGGATTGGATATAAAGCCGTTGTAAATGCAATAAGAATAAAGGAGGCGAGGCGAGGCGAGGCGGGGGTGGGTAGGAAAGGAAGAACACTACTACTAACCTAGTAACAGAAGATATCATAACATGTTCCTTCGTTTTTGGTCCCTCGCTTTTTCCGTCCGGGGTGGTACATGTTCTGGTTAGGTACTGATAGCTAGGTAGCTACTAATCCGTCAGATCCGCTCTCTGGGATAATTAATAAGTATCTCATCAAGCATGTTAGCAAGGTCTTTATATCGTTAGCTTGTGGTGGGTGGGTGATGTGGTTGTGTGGTGTTGTTGTTGTTGTGAGTTTGATCAAAGATGCGAATGATGAGTGCCTGATTGAAGTTGATGGGCCAGTCTGATGAGCGGACTTGGTGGAGTCGGGTGAGATATACACTGAGGGGTTAACCTTAGGTAGGTAGGCATGCGGAGGCAGATGGAGATGTAGAGTGTGTTTACGTGAAAACTAGCTGCTAGGTACCTCGAGCAAGTGTGCGCGCTCTTGAGTTGCCCAACCGTTTCTTCCTCTCTGAGGTCGGGTGATGAATGGGTTGCTGTGTGGCGTTCGCATGCTGGCAGTGATGCCGCGCGTTTCAATGGGGTTTGGTGGGGGGTTAATGGGAGATGGAGGAGTGAGAGGAATGTTCAAGTGCTAGGTACCAGGTAGGCAGGTTTTGTTGTCAAGTATATTATTCTCCCACTCTCTCACTCTGTCGGTGCTTACCCAGACTTGCTTGCTATAACCACATGCATAACTCGCTCGAAGAGAGGAACGGTTAGTACTGGTTTGGGTACCGTGGTAGATGTGTAGGTGGATTTGATTACCGCGTAGAACAGCATCGTTGTTGCGCGGGGATCTCCAACATCTCCCCGAAGACTATAGAAGCTACATATCCTATCCAGGTGGGCTGTCTTTGCTCTATCCGACCCCCTGTATACCTAGTCCCGACCTAGTCAGACCCTTAACAGCGCTTACGGTTCAGCGAACGAGTTATCTAGGTATTGCCATAGGTTGTGGTCTAGTTAGTGCACACGCTTTGGAGGTTGCAGTAGGCTTTCAGGCCTTCCACGCCCCATTCAACGCCAATCCCGCTCTGTTTTGTGTTCTTCAAAGGTAGTGCTAGCCTGGATCTTGATCCAGACATTCCCGGTCTGGGTGTTCCGTCAGCCAGGGACAGATCCTTATCTCCGCCCAGTGCCTGGAAGACGCCCGGCGGAAAGAAGCGCGAGCCAAGTTCAGCCAGCTTGAGGCAGCAGTAAGGGGCGGAAGGGGACGCTCTCAGGATGAAGACATTCCCAGTTAGCAACGCGGGTCCGACTTTCGCATAAGCTGGAAAAATAGGATAGTTGTAGGGCACGGTCCCAACCGTAACACCGATAGGTGTGTGGTGCGTCGTGACGGTTCGTTCTGGGCGTCTTCGATCGTCTCCCTAGGAAGAGACAGCTCGCAAACGCCGCGAAGGAAGCGCACGCCGGTGGCAACTTCATCTCTTGCCCAGAAAGGCTGACATCCTGATTCAAATATCTTAGACCCTATACATACCCTACTGCGTAGTCATTGGCTTGATCACGCGATACGGTGGAGGTTGACATGTTCTCTCGTCACTGATATACGTATGCTCCAGATTGTTAGTGTGCTCTCCTTTCACATAAACCTATTAGTACTTAGGACAAAGCTCTATCTACGAAGGGTTCCTAACATTGATACAGTTGAATATTGTCGACGAAAGCCTCCATCCCTGCATTCTAGGCCTGTTGAAATTTAGTATCTTAAGTCTATATCGCCGGATATTCTCATCCAGTCGCTGGTTCTATATACTCACATGGATTGTCACTGCTCTGCTCGTCGAACTGGCTCTTCAGGTGGTGATTTCGACAAACCTCCAATGCTCTCCCATTGCGTATGCCTGGGATCAATCTATTAAGGGTTCTTGTATCGACTATGGCGCTGAAGCGCTTTCAGCCTATGTCATTAACATCACTACCGATCCTATGATTCTTATCGTGCCTATTCCTCTTGTTCTAAAGCTTGGGATATCAGAGCAAAAAAAGGGGGGGGGACTACTTACGGTATTCGCTGTGGGTGGCAGGTAGGTTTTGATAACCCCCCCCCTTCTTGTTACACGACTGATGACTGATGCCCAGCTGTCAGTGCCTGTATAGTTAGTCTCGTTCAGCTTCATTACATTTTGAAGTTAGGTAGTACTGCAGACCCGAGCTGTCAGTACTCTTGTACTATACCTGCCTTCCTTCCCAGTATTTCAGTCCATGATGTAGATACTACTACTAGTAGTGTCAGAATATAGTCATGTGATTTCTAATTTGTCACGTGATAGCCCATTGGGCCATCATTGACGAAAAAGCCGAGCACCAGTCTGGCGATGGTCACGTGTACCTATCTTGATCCATGTGACCATATCATAAGTCACATGGCTGTGCTCTGATTGTTTTTTAAAGTTTCGTCAATCTTCATTACCGTACCCTAGGGTTACAGGGTAATCCTGAAAGTTAGTACTACATAGAAACTAAACCAATTAGCCAATTAGCCAATCAATCAGTTCCATTCATACCCCCAAATCACACACCAGGAACCAGGGACGAGGGATCAGATGACGTCTATTCGACTTACAGTTCAAACTGTATGTATGTACCTACCCTAGGTTAAGTAAGTACCAAAATGGTATCAGATCATCTTACCTAGTATGCTTTCTACATCTTACTTCTTTAAAATTATGGCCTAAACTAAACTTGCAATAATAGGATTATCTGATTGCCATGGCTCCCAATATCATACCTACACCACTTAATTCCCTACGTGTCTCTCGCTACCTAATCCCGGCACACAATCTCATACCCAACACAAGTATCTTGAATAAGCCACTCTTACATTATCATGGAGCTTTCCCTGCTGCGACTTTGACTGCATCGTCTATAGAGCTGTACCTCACAACTATTGGCGTTGTGGAACCGCAGTGGCGTTATACCATGTACAGTCAAACTCACTTTCACTCTACTACTCACGAGGTGTTGTGCATCAGCCGAGGAACAGCAAAGTTATGCTTTGGCGGCGAGGACAATCCGGGGAAAGTGGAAAAGAAGGTTGAGCCCGGTGATGTGTTAATCTTACCTGCTGGCGTCGGGCATAAGCTTCTGGAAGACCTAACAGACGATTTTGAGATGGTAGGGTGCTATCCTAAGGGCTATAGTTGGGATATGTGCTACGGAAAGAAGGGCGAGGAGACTAAGGTTCAAGGCATTGCGAAGATTCCTTGGTTTATCAGAGACCCGATTTATGGCGATGAAGGCCCTATTCTTGAAAATTGATATTTGACGCATCATAGGGTACGACGCATCGATAATGGGACGATACAAATGCGATTTGTCTTCTCTTTGTTCAGAGGATCGGAGGTACGCGAACAAGCCAAGCGGCACAGACTACCCGGTCTCCTTCCATGTTCCATTTTCAACGACAGAGCTACACAAATTCATGCTTCTTTATACCAAGGCTTGGATCAAACTTTACACTACAAACAAACCACTTTCTGAGTTAACTTTATGTATCGGAGCGCCTCGACACCACATTCAACTCGAACGATGGTGCCATGTCATCCTAGACAAGAGAGAGAGCATTGAGGCCCAGGCTAATGCTTTGGTACTAACCTCTGTCAAAGTGTAACAACCGATGCACATAACTATTCTTGACCTAACCACACGACCTTAGCAATATCCAGAGTACGAAATCAATAACTGCTATGACCTTTACAAGTCAGTGTCTTTCCAAAAAGACTAACTAGTCACGTTAGTGAGATCAAAGGAACGTGTCATTTCGGTCATATTTATCTAGAAAGGAATTTGAGATTCGAATCCTCCACGCTCGATTTATATAAGGCCTTATAGCTTGACCAAAAAACAACCTGGTAGACCTTTTACTCGCAAAAGCTCAAAAGTCTGGAGTTCACTTCCTTATATAATCTGGCAACACGATTCTCGAAACATCGACTTTATTGCACTCCCCCCCACAAATCCAGCAGCATCGCTAAGAACAAATATCAAATCTCTCACTTCACTTCAACAAAAGGATTCTGTCATCATCAAACGACCATTCAACACAACTGACAAACAACCAAGTTGAGCCTCTATCTACAAGCTTATCGAAATGTGCACCATCATTATCACGTATCGTTGCGGCTGTAAGCCTTACGAGAACAGTCTGCCTTGTAAGAAAGCAAACTGCACAACAATTAAGGAGATGATCCGAGAATCAGCCTGCAGGCTGTGCCAACAATGGCTCGATGAGGCCGAACTCCTCTTTGCCGCCCTTTGATATCTCGACATATTATTCGAAAGTTTATAATCACGAAATCCATTGAGTGGGACTCAGAGTAGGCACAACAAAATGGAGATCCTATGGGAGCAGGAAGTGGCTTATCGTCAGAAACATCATCAAAACCTTGCACCACTTGAAGCTATTTTCCCGTACAGATTAACGTCTAACCGGGATGACTATTCCTTCGTTTTGTGGAGCGAAAGGTCTTGGCTGGTTTGGAGTTGTTTGTTAAGTTTACGAGATATTCATCTGTGGTTGAGATTGTCAACTTGGAAGATGAACTGGGTAGGAGTCATGTTTTTCTCGTCAAGGCTGTGTCACTGAAATATATTTTCAAGTTTTGATGTTTGATCAATCTACTAGAATCCAATCTCACCATTTTATGCCACTAGTGACACCTATGACGGGACTGGAGCGAACTCACCGCGACGCATTGGAAATTTTCTCGGCGATTTCGCGTTACGACAAGTAGTGGTAGTCGGTAGCCAAAGACGTGGTCGTGAAAAGGGGGCCAGTAGCAAACAAGAGGTTGAGTCAGTATATGTTCGATGCCCTTCATTAATCCTGACCTATAACTAAGTCATCCTAAGCTACCTAGATTAGGAAGTCGTTGACAGGGTCAAATTAACGTTATATGTCCTGATTCGTCCAGCCGTATTGGCGATTCGGCGCTGTGATTGGTCAGGTTTGTGATATCCACGTCCACCACTGCCGGTCTATCACGCTGCGCAGATCATGTCTGTCACGTCACATGTACTCCGAGCCTGTCAGGGCAGCAGTCAAACGTCTTGAATGGGGGAACCAACCACAGATAATTGAGTATATAAAGCGTGTCTTCGTTGCTTTGTGGGAACTGTGGGAACTTAGGTTTATTGGTCTCAGCGGCGCAACAACTGACAATATCAACGAACCAGGTACCTACGAACCAAGCGGTACTAGGCTACTATTTAGTAGCGATCGCGAGCATCTAAACCAAACCTTTCGACGGCAATTCCACTTCTTAGAATAATAGCAAGCGGCTGCATCGCAATAGCCCCCCCAACGAGGATATTCACAAAATGCATCACTCAATCATCCTCCTCCCGGCGCTGCTCGCCCTATGCCAAGCCATCCCGGCCTCTCTCGACCAAGAGCCGCAGAACAGTTTCTGCGCAGGCGACAAGTCGGTCGCGGGGTTCTGCACGGCGCTGACCTACACGGACAAGACGGACTCGGCGTCGCCCACGACGAGCAACTGCGAGGACACCTGCCGCGGCATCCTCTCGGACGCCGGCGACTGGGGCGTCGACTTCGCGGGCCGCCCCGCCGGCTGGCGCGACAACATGTACATCGGCGCGTGCGAGTTCAGCGTCTCGCGCGAGAAGGACGGCGACGCGTCGGCCTTTGCGTTCTCGATGAAGAATCAGGATATACTGGATCTCGTGGACGAGAGCATCGACCGCTTTGCGGGGAAGCATGGGAATAAGGTCAAGGCGGAAGGCACGATGAATTGTCAGGGGCATGTGGTGAGGTGGTATGTTGGGTAGATGGTTGAGATGCTCGCTACACCTGGTATCTTACCTAGCCTAGCGAGGACCTCGGGTGGGTAGGGAGGGTATGGGGAAAAATTATAGGTAGAGGACGCATGGCCGCTAGGCCCGGGGTGGGTGTTGGGGAATTCGGAAAGGATGGATGGATGGAAAAGGAAGAGAAGGAAAATGGTATTAGTGATTTATATATTGATTTCTAACGACCAACCTACCTTCTTAATACCTCATTTCTTTCTTTCCTCACTTTGCAAAAGCTGTTTTTGGTGTTTGGTTCCGAGGGTTTGACAGGTGGTGTTACACTATATACACTACCTACTTAGGTAGGTAGCTATCAGTGGAGATACTCTTTCTACCTGCCCAGGTAATGTGCGAATACGTTGCCTTACTGTCGCTTGGGGGATGGGAGAGGTGTGCATCGCGATCTTGATGATGTTAGTTTTTGTGCGTCGGATTGCGAAACTGAATAGGGGTATATTACTAGAACCAGGGATCGAGGGGGTGGTTCGTACGAACAGATTTAATTTGCCACGCAGAGGCTGAATTACTTAGATATACTTGGTTCCTAATGAATATTTATTTATAAACTACGCCTACCTAGTAGGTATGCAAATATTCCGCGTACGTTGCTATCAGCGTATGGGCTTGGAACGGGTTAACCTCACTGTCGCAAATATTGTCTGGTTGAAGGTTTTCATCGCTGGAGATTTGATGTGAGTCTTAGGCCTCCGGACCTCCAGACAATTGTCAATATGATCGTTTTTGAAAGCATGTAATATTTGAAGAATATTTGGCGAGGTGGGAAACCAGATCCTTGGGTATCATCGGAGAAAGACATGTCTCTGGAACGATGAACGGCGAACATATTTTTCAACCTAACGAAAGGGGGATATGCACTCAGGGGTTCAAATGACATCAAGGGACAATCGTGTCTGTACTTTTGTAAGTGATGATCTCGGAACTTAGATAAACTCCAGACTCTCCAGATAGCACACAAGTACCTCAGTCTTCTACCTTGTATGCCACGGAATAGCTTCCATCTCAAGTTAGATATAAAAAGCAACTACCTACCTAGTAGGCACACAGCTCTGAAGTAGTGATTGATTCATCCGCACTGTATTATCGCACGGCTATTTAACAGGCTGGAGACCTCAATCGAAGCGCCCGAGAAGAAGCAATTGACTCAGACTTGAACGCTGATCTGGGCCAATGTCTCACTGTCCTGATTTTAGGATGACTCGCTGAATTTTGAGAGCTAATATTATATATACAAACAAAATTCTAGATGACTCGAGGTTAGCCCGTGGAAACATCAATTCCAGTTCCTGCGCTATGAAAGCCACATTGAGATCAGTCGCATCACTATCGAAAACTCAGGGCTGACTTAGAGACATAATCTAGAATCAGTATGGCATGCCAGATGATGCAATTCGTTCTATCAGTGACCGAAGGGACTTAATATATGTACATCCCTTGCCTTCATCAGGCGCGGGACGCAAAAAGCAGGACCCCCGCTACCTACAGTAAATCATAATTCTCACTTCAAAACGAGATCCTCTTATGGCTCGACATCTGGACTACACTCCACTACGTTGTCGTTGAAGAAAAGCCATGGCGGCGCAAGAAACAGCATCGGGCGAAGGCCTAATCATCATCCACGCAGCGCTCTACCGGATGGCCACTCGGTCTCTGGCCGAAGCGTACAGGATCCTCGGCTACAAAGCCCACCACGCCCACGACGGCGACGTCCTCGAGCAGCGCTGGGACATCATCGAGCAGGCGGCCGAAGCCACCTGGCCGTTCATTCCCGGAGCGCAGCCCCGTCCTCTGTTCAAACGCGAAGACTGGGAGAAGCTCTGGGACCCACAGGTAAAGCCCCCTCCCCCCAAGATTCAAGGACTGAATGGGAAGGCTGACAATACAATCCCCTCAAGTACGAGATCGTAACGGACATCGCGTCGCCCTTCGCCGACCAGCTCGTCGCCATCTACCCGCACGCCAAGGTCATCGTCGTGCAGCGCGACTTCGAGTCCTGGTGGCCGAGCTACAAGTCCGAGTGCGTCGACTCCGTCTTCGACCCCCTGCGGCGCGCCCTCCTCTTCCTGCTCTGCCACGTCCTCGGCAACCGCGCCGGCCCCGCCATTCGGAAGGTGCACATGGGGTTTTTCCGCGCCGGCAGTCCGGCTGAGATAGAGAGGAATGCGCGGGACGGGTACGAGAGGTAGGTGCACTCACTCACTCACTATTTATTCCCCCCCCCCCTCTCCTTGTGCCGTTCCCTTTATTACTAGGTTGGTAAAGTAGGTGTTTTGGGGCTTACTTGGTTGAGCAGATACTTCCGAAGGATACGCGAGCTCGTGCCGCCGGAGCGCAGGCTCGAGTACAAGATCGGCGACGGGTGGGGGCCGCTGTGCGCGTTTCTCGGCAAGGAGGTGCCGGATGTGCCGTTTCCGCGGCTGAATGATCGGAAGGCGCATCATGAGAGCTCGGCGCGGAGGAAGTATAACATTGTGGCGAGCTCGGCGAAGAGGATGGCGCCGTGGCTTCTGGCGGCGAGCGTGCTGAGGGCTGCGGTGTGGTATTCTGGGCATTAGGACTGGGTGGGTGATGGCTGGGGAAAAAAATTGTAGGGGGCTGTGGGCATATAAGTAGGCCATAGGTTAGTAAACTAAGGACTGCATATATTCCAGATTTTAAGTATTAGCTGTCCAAGGGATGAGGGCATTTGGTCGGTGGCATCTTCATAGTATACTAGCCTACTAGGTAGGAAAGCCAGGGGGGTAGCCATTGATTTTGCGGCACGACGACACTAAAGGCTGGCCATTTTTAGCTGTACGTATGTAATAATAGATTGCTCTATGCATCTATTCTATTAAAGTGCATATTTAAAAAAAAAAAAAAAAGAAAAGAAAAGCGTCGGTGAGGTTTTGTAGGTTAAGTGCCTATGATAATTAAGTCCTTTTCAAGAGTGGACTCCAAGCGTCAAAGGTACAACATACCGAATGTAAATGAAGACAGTTCATATAAATAGGCTGTTCTACCTCGACACATCTATAAGTTATTTAAACGATTGGATGTGGTAGATGCATTATAGAAATTCATTCAAGTTACTAACGAAGACCCTAATAAATAAATATTTATTAAATTTTATGTGTAAAGGACGATGATCCTCTCACTACCACTGCTTGCTAAAGCAGTACTGGCAGGTTCAATCCTCCTTAACCGAGGCCAGGAGCTGGCCCCATTCAACAAGCCGAGCGACGATAACAAGGTTACTGATCGATATCTAGTTTTCTTAAAGGATGGCTACACACTCGAGAAGCACTTTGCCC
This sequence comes from Hypoxylon fragiforme, assembly GCF_022984875.1. Lineage (NCBI taxonomy): Eukaryota > Fungi > Ascomycota > Sordariomycetes > Xylariales > Hypoxylaceae > Hypoxylon > Hypoxylon fragiforme. The sequence goes on along the minus strand of NW_026054763.1, from coordinate 2,514,661 downwards.
AGATCCGAGTAAACCTGACGAAAGAGGGGGGCAATTTCAAGTTTCAAGCAGGAGGGAACTCTTACGGCGTTACGTTGACTGATCAGAAGATTATTGACGAGAAGGTTCGCCGCGACCCAGGCGTAGAGGCCGTCCAAGGTAGGTATGGGGTCTGACATGAAAGGAAAATAATCATTACTTACTTTTTCTCAAGTGGACTCATATGCTAAATTCGACATCGACTCGTCGGCAGGCTCCGTAGACTTGGATTCCGAAGAAGAAAAGAAACCGAGCAAGAAAAGATGGACAAAGTTCTTGGCGGATAACATGGGATCATGGTGGATAGCCCAGCTAACGAGGGGAAAGAAAGTGCCAACCTGGAAAAGCTACGGCCCCTGGGACTTCTGGGCCTTCAACAACCCGCTCCCGGGGACCGGTGTCGATATCTACATCGTTGACACGGGTGTGCGACATAACCATGCGCAGTTCTTCCAGTATAAATGGACGTTCTCGTCAAGGGTCCGGAACTTTAAGGATGTTAAGGACGATGAGAAGTCACCATATTCGGAAGGCAAAATGGTAATACCTAAAGACCCCTCCAAGTTGGCCAGCTTCCGTTTCTAACAAGAGGTTATTCTAGGGTGATATAGCGCTAGGCCACGGCACTGCGATGGCAAGCTGTGCGGCATCGTGGTTTGATGCGCCAGCAATAAATGCCACTATTGTGAACGTTAAGGTGGCGTATCGCGACAGTTCTCCAATAGAAGTAGTTGTTCAAGGTTTGTGGACCAGATATTATGTTGATTCGTGGGGAGAGGCCATGCTAAAGACACACTCAGCTCTTAATGATATTATTGACGAGCATGAACGAAAGAAAAAGGAAAAGGTACGTACTTTGGATCCATACTAGAGACCTATTCACACACAACAATTCGCCAGTGTGCTGTGACTTGAATAAGACTAACATGTGTTCGACACATGTAGCCAACGGGCTGGAAAGGGTCCGTAATAAACATGAGTTTCGGCACAGATCACCATGTAGGATTGGAGAAGGCTTGCGCCCGGGCAGCGAAAGCGGGAATACCTATAGCAGCAGCAGCAGGGCAATCCTCCAAAGAAGCTTTCCAGGCCCCATGCATGTGAGTCGTATTTACGATTTTCTTCCGAAAAGAATTCAAGTCTAACTCCACATCCAGATACGACAGCACAATCTGTGTCTCTGGAATCGACAGGGGCTATAAGAAGCCAGACGAGGCGAATTATGGCAAGCATGTAGATGTTTTTGCACCTGGCTATGATGTCAAGGTGGCTAGCCACGAGGGCTCTGTTACGGATCGGCATGGTGAGAGTGGCACAAGTGGTAAGTACCCAACTTTTCACTACTTACCCACTTCTGGAGAAGGGCATACTTTCTAATAACCACGGTAGCGGCCGCGGCATACGTCGCCGGCATCATGGCCGGGTACATCAGCTACGAGGGCTTCGCGATCAACGGCGACGCCACCCTAGTCTACGACCGTCTGAAAGCCAACATGCTGGACGACCTCATCTGGAACCTCCCAAGCAAGTGGCTCTTCTGGCCCAGCACGAGCAACAAGCTAGCCACGACGGGCATAAACCACCCCAACCGGCACCCATGGGACCCCTACGCGGGGATCCCGCGAAAGGACTTCAAGAACACGTGCAAGATGGAGGTGACCCAGATCTGGACCTGCGAGGACCCAAGCGCGAACCTCTACGCGCGGCTGAAGGTCACGGGGTCCGACGGGAAGGTGTTGTACGTGACGCCTCAGTCGACGCGGACGCCGGGGGTCCCGATCAATGCGGCGCGACCGGCGGTGATAGAAGAGAAGGGGATGAGCAGGAGCCTGACGGTGGTAGGGCAGCACACGGACGATTACATCCAGTTTACGTATGGGGATGACCTGTGGTTTACCGCCGGAGCGAGAATGCTGGGGACGAACAGCGGCGATGGGAGGTGTGGTTTGAAGGGGAGTAAGAATTGGGACACAAAGGGGCCGCAATGTCCAGGGAAATCGATCGTAAGCATTGCTCTTCAACTACATGTACAATTTGAGAATCTTTACTAATGGGTGATAACATCAGACTCGGGATTTTAACTGTGAATATCTGTGTTAGACGTACCTGGTATATCGTCTTAGTCACCTCCTATTTTGTTCGATCTTTGTACTAGCGCATATATCCTCCTTATTGCATACTCTTTATATATAGGTAGACCTATTAGATTCATATACATCTTTCTCGGGGATTTCTTGTCTATTGAAAAAGGGAAAGATGATAAGATAAAAAAAACACCTGGAAACTGATGTCATGTACAGCTCTTATCACATCCATCGAGAATGCCAATTGGCCAATCAAGTTTCAAGTCCTAGCGCAATTTGGAAGGGGAATTACAGACATGATGTCATTGGTATACATGCAGAGGGCCAATCAACAGGAATCGAACTTGTGACTTCTCGATTTTGAAGCAGCCACAACCGTAATTTGCAACATTGAATGTATGTACTAGGGTAAGTACCTACATCATAATGGGACTACAGTTGGGACTGGAATTAATTACGCTGCAAACTCAAACTATCAACTTCTTCCACCTTCATCATCTTTCCGTAGCATCTAACGTATAACGTGTATTCGTACGGCCTCCTTACACGTTCGTTATATAAGTAGCGGATGTATATTCCCGCTCTCGATATGTTGTATGAAATTATAGGATTTCGACTATTCTCTTATCTTTCCGATCAAGTTTCATGCTCTTATTGTATCTCCCTAGATTAGAGATTCATTTTCTATTCCTAGTTCCAGCTCGTAAGTGAACGTGCCAACTCCCCTCCTCTCGGCTCGATCTCTTCCCGGTTCTGCATTCATCCCGATACATAGGTATATAGACGGTGCTATAAGACCGGCATACCCTTAATCATGTCTTCCCAGCCCACTCCATCCAACCCCATCCCAACATCGTCCTGGAAAGAATGGTGCTCAGGATGGTGGCCGGGGGACTGGCCGAAGAAGACGACTATCCTCGTCTTCTCGAGTCTTGCGATTGCGCTTTATGGGTATGACCAAGGTATGATGTCCTTGGTCAACACAAACCGGTCTTACCTGCGCACCATGGGCCTGCCCGAGGAATCGGACCTCGTGGGCATCATCGTCTCTATCTACTACCTCGGGTGCGGCTGCGGCGCCTTCTTAGCTTCCGGAATCGCCGACAGGGTAGGCCGCAAGTATGCGATTGCGGCATGTCTGATCACAAGCGTGGTTGGAGACCTGATGATGTTTGCTCCTGGAATATACCCCATAGGATCGGACAATTCGTGGGGTGGCGGCTCCCTTGGACTCATGATGGCCGGACGCGTTGTACTGGGATTTGGTGTTGGAGGAATCGATGCTGTCATTCCCGTCTACAGCTCGGAGCTCTCTAAGGACGAAACCCGCGGTAGCGCTAGTGAGTACTCCAACTGCCCCTTCACTATTTTGGATACAGATACATCTTAAGTCCTGTCCAATGCCGCCAGTTTGTGACATGAATCCGCGTCATGCCATAACTGAGGAAATACTAAGAAACCATTACTGATACCCGATACTTACAGTGGCCAAGGAGTTCCAGGCAAACATTTTTGGGCTCTTTCTCGCATTCTTTCTCAATTTTATGTTTACTTACCTCTTAGGCAAGGACAGCCAGTGGGCCTGGAGGATCCCTATCATTTGCATGATTTTCTTCCCTATCTTGCTCCTTCTTATAGTAAAGAGTTTACCAGAATCACCGCGGTGGTTAGTCAGTCAAGGAAACTCCGATGCTGCCATGGTGTCATTGGTAAACGTCCACGGAGAAGCCAAGGCAGAAAATATGCTTACTGAGCTCGAGGCCGCCCAGGAAGAAGAAAATGGCACGGAAGTTGGATATTTCGCCATGTTATTCTCGCCAAGCTGCTCACAGTTTCATCCCACTATGATCACTGTCATGGGCCAGATCAACCAAGCTTTGACGGGTTATGGCGCTGTCTCAGTTTACGGCCCACAAATCTTTGAACTCCTTGGACTGAGAGTGTGGCTCGCAGAGTGCACCACTCTCGCCAACTACTTCTGGTACTTATGCATGATGAGAGTAGCCGTGTGGACGATCGACGTTCTTGGTCGCAGGAAGTTGATGATATGGGGTTCTGCGGGATTAGCAATCTGCTACATCCTCTTGACTATTATGGGTGGCATTGCTACGGATGTTTTCCACGAACCTCAGCTCGGAGTAGAGATTGTTGGATCAGCCATTCTCTTCCTCTCAACCGCTGTTTTTGGAATATGCTGGTTGACAACTGTTTGGTTGATTCCAACCGAGATCTATCCCAACGCCGCGCGCGCCAAAGGCAGTTGTATTAGCGTTGGAGTATGGGGTCTTGTCAACTTCGCCGTCACATTGGCTACTCCTTGGGGCTTCAACCACTTAAAATATTGGCTATTCTTTGTCTTTGCCATCACCAACACGATCGCTGGCCTGTTCACATGGCTCTTCTCACCCGAGACGGGCGGCCGAAGCTTCGAGGAGAACCAGGCTTTCTTCACATCAGCCCGCGAAGATAAAAGCTGCCTCGTAATGAGAGTCGGCGGCGGCAGGTACCTACGTCTGCTACCGAACAGTGAAGACGACTCCGAGTACGCCGAAGGTGATGCGGGAAACGCTAAGGGCGAAAACGAGGGGGACCAACAGGCGGGAAACGGAGACGGCGCGAGCTGGATTACCGTTATAGAGGCTCCGGTGAATCGGGACACCGATGGTGGAGACGAAGGCAGAGGAGATACTAGGAGTGGTGAGAACGCGGATGAGCCCTCGGAGACGACGCCTCTTCTGGGTACAAGTAATGCACCTAATTAGTTAGAGTTTTGTGGTTATTTTCGAGAATTAGGGATAGCGATAGCGGGCATAGACGGGCTTTATGATTATATGATATGGAGGCTATAGCGATTAGGATCAAATACCTACATACCTAGAATGAAAGCGTTTGATTTAGATACTTCGATTCTCTCAATTCTCGTGAGGTTCAATAATCGGTGTGTCTGGAAGCGGGTAGCAGGCACGTACGATTTTATACTATATCTACTGGAATAGTGATGCTGAATGTACCTAGTATCTCTGAAGCTATATACTACCTAGGTAGGTACCAAGTCCATGACAAGTGATCATATGGTAGGCACTACGAATCAAGATTAAAAGCAAATTTTCATACTCCTGGAAAAGTGTGTTCATTTGTGGTATATTCATGGAATCATTGTTTCATCTCATCCGGGATATCGTGGTCTACATGCGCAAATTCTGTGATGCAAAAAAAGAAAAAAACCTTGCCCCTTTATTTTTAATACCCATGAACCTATGCCCCTATCTCCGAACCCAATCCACTAATACTCGATCTCCCAATAGATAGACCCCTTACCTATCCTGAAAGCATGGAAACCTTCTCTCTCTATTTATAGGGGTCGGTTCGAGAGATTCGCCGATTTCCATCCCATTACTTCGCCTTGTTCACCGACGCGGTTACCTCGTCTAAACATCCAGCAGCGGCGGCGAAGAAACCGAGGAATACCTTGGAAGGCGATAATACTCGACTGAGGTATTCTGGGTGGAACTGGACACCCACAAACCAAGGGTGGTCTGGCAGCTCAATAATCTCCATGCGCTCTCCCTTAACATCTTTTCCAATGAATGGGAGGCCAGCCTTCTCGAGCTGGTCGATCATAGAAGGGTTGACTTCATAACGGTGACGGTGGCGCTCCTCGATTTGAGACGCCGACCCGTTCAATGCGCGCAGCTTCGACCACTCGGATCCTGGTTGGAAGATGCAGGGGTGCTTTCCTAGGCGCATGGTACCACCGAGTTTGGTTTTATCGACCTGAAGATAGATTTGCGTGTGAGAGAGGAACCACATATATGTGAAGGTATGTTATAGGACAGGAGTTGGTTACTTACCTCGGGCATGTAGACGATGGCGTGGTTTTTGGCCTGTGGGTGAAGCTCTTCGCTTCCGGCGTCTTCAATTCCGGCGATATTGCGGGCATACTCGATGACGGCGAGTTGCATGCCGAGGCAGATGCCTAGGAACGGTACCCCCTTGGTACGTGCCCAGGTAATTGCCTTGATCATTCCTTCTATCGCTCGAGAGCCGAAGCCGCCAGGGACCAATACTAGAAGTAACTTGTTAGCCAAATTTTGAAGATATAATATGGGGACGTAGTCGGTTCTTACTAGCATTGGCAGTGCAGACCGTGTGCCAAGCTTTGTGGAACTCGGCTGGCGAGTTCTCCAAGGTCTCGTCCTCTAGGTGCGAGGCATCAACCCAGACGAGCTCAAGCTTCCTTCGGCAGTACATGGCTGCATGCTCTAGTGACTTCGATATGCTTATGTACGAATCGTGCAACGTGGTGTATTTACCCACAAGCGCAATCGTTACTGTTCCGAGAGCGTGATCCTGGCCTCGGGCAAGGCCGACCCATTGGTCCCACATCTGAGAGCCGAGATCAATTCGTGCGGTTGGCCTGCTGATACTCTTTAGATCCAGAAGTTCGTCAAGAGAATCTAGGAGCTTCTGGTTATTCAGAAGCATCGGTACATGGTAAGTAGTTGAGACGTTGTGTACAGCAACTACTTGCTTCTGTTCGACCTGGCACATATTGGCGATTTTTTGAATAGTCCCTTCATTAAGGGGCTGCTCGCATCGGCAAGCGATCTATATCAATTCTTAGTACGAACAACTTCGTATAAAGGCGTTGAATAACATACCAGGTCGGGGTTAAGGCCCGCACTACGAGTGTCACTAACAGCTCGTTGGGTAGGCTTCGTCTTCTGCTCCCCAACAAGGGGAACATATGATACGAAAATCTGGGCAAAATTGTTCCTGCCCGCTCTCTTGTGCAGTTGGCTTAGAGCGTGAATAAATGGTGCACACTCTATATCACCAACAGTGCCGCCTATTCTATCGTCAGCAGATCATTTCTACGGGGGGTCTTCACCATTAACAACTTACCGAGCTCGATGACGCATACATCCGGTTCGGCTCCAGATTCATCGACTGGGATCTTGGCAACCCGTTCAATCCAGTCCTGAATGGCACCGGTAACATGAGGTACCCTGTTCAAGATTAGACTGATATCTGTCGAAATAGGGGTGCCTAGTAGAGATCCGGCAATACTTACACTTGGACCGTCTTGCCGAGGTAATCACCGCGTCGCTCTTTTTCGATAACTTGCTGATAGACCTTGCCCGTCGTGATGTTGTGGTCTCGGGTAAGGGTGGTAAGTAGGTACCGTTCATAATTTCCTATGTCTAGGTCCATCTCACCACCATCATCCGTCACGTAAACCTCACCGTGTCTAAAAGATCTCAATTAGCATATGAGAGGGTACGTAAAGAAGTGGCAAAGCATACTCTGTCGGTGCCATTGTTCCGGCATCGATATTGATGTAACCATCAATCTTGATGGTGGTGACGGTAAGGCCTATAGTCTTCAGTAGTAGGCCAGTACTAGAGGCAATAATGCCTTTGCCTACTCCAGAGATCACGCCTAATTCACAGCCTCGTCAGTTTCTTGCTAGAAAGTCATGAAAACAACTGCGACATAACAACAGGGAATATGAAAGAAAGGAGAGGGTTTGGATGTGACTGACCTCCGGATACCAGGACGAACTTCATTTTGACCTAGGGTGATCTTTGAAGTTGTGGTGATTGAATCCTACCAAGTAGGATAGATAACCCCGGAAAAGGGAAGAAGAATATGAGATTTCGGATTTAGTATTCCGACCGTGAACTTCAGGGTTGGTGAAGTAGAAGCTTTGGATGAGAGTCGAAAGTAAATATGTTACCCGGTTGTGAGATAGTTCCAAGGTATTCTCAAGTCCACCTTGTTTAGTAACAAGTATGAGATTGCTAGGCTTGGGTAGGTAGGTATGGAAGGGGATATTAAATAATAATCGTAGAAGTATTGTGGTTGCAAAAGCCTTGCAAGATACTGTACTGAAGGCCTTAATTAATTTTTTTATGTAGTGGGATGCCTTTTTTTTTCTCAGCTTGAACTGCGTTTAAGAAAAGATTTATCAGAATTAGTGCAGTTTTGGTACTGTGTGATCCCCCACTATACTTAGGTACAAGCTGTACTGTACACTTACCTAAGCCGATATGGATCTCCCTCTTATCCAATGAGGAGCCAGATATGGAGAATTGTCAAACTCAATTCTGGAAACTAGCAGGGGTACCCCAGTGATGAGTCAGGACGGCAAGGCGGTAATACAGTGGGACGGGAAAGAGCAAGAAGAAAAAACGCGCTAACATCTGAATGTCTCAATTTTTCGCGTCATCATCTAACCTCCTTAAACAATCTGGTAACAATTGACACCGTTCTTTCCATTTGAAATTTGCACCAATCGCACGGTGGTATGAATGAAGCCTCCCAGAAAACAGAGCTGCTGTAACGAGTAGTTTTGGCAAGTGTGAGGTGCCTAAAAAGTAAGTATCGCTGAGGTAGAATGACATCATACCCAGTTTGCATTATCCTTTGATCATTGATATCTATATACCTTGATATCCTACCTAAGGTAGGTACAGCTATCATAACGTGTATTTTCTAGTCCAAGCTAAGTTTGCTCAATGCTGCCTTTCATGCCTAACCCTCGCTTATCCGCATCCACCATTCTGGACTTAAAGAGGCAGATAATGTCTGATATCAAATTTGACTCGAATTTCTTCACCCGCTGCCAGAATATGCCCGGACTCACGTACTTATCTCTGGGTAATTGAGACCACCGAAGCATTCTGCGTCGTACAGGCCGCGATCTTTGATTCAACTTCGAGTAGGGTGAAGATTACTTCGTCTTCGAGGATTTGATCTATTCGGTAGATAGCGCCGAATGTGGGACCACTATCTTATAACGAAAGCTGATTCTTAACAAGATGGGGCCTTCGCCAGAAATCCCCCTCATTTTTTGGGTCTTGATAAGGCCTTCTCCCTCACATACCAGCCAAAAGAAAAGGCGGCCCCAGGTCCACCAGCAAATGCGATAATAGGAAGAAGTGCAATCTGGAAGAGTGTATCGCTTCCCAGCAGACCAGCAAATCCAAGGTCGAGGAATGAATAAATCAACCACAGAAAAGAGCTGCTAAAAAGGGACACCTCGTCTGTCTGCAGTGCTTCACGGCAATGTTCGACGCCCACTGGCTTTTCTTCGTTCGACGGTAGGAACACCGTGGACAGGGGATACGGGGAATAAAGTAGCACATAGCCCCACACACCAGCGGAGATCGCGCCCAGCAATGCTACTAGAAGTCTAGGTGACGTGAGGACATTGCTGTTGGAAAGAAGCCGTTTGGTGACTATAGAAATCAAGACGTTGGCCATCCCGATCCAAAGAGGGGTAAACTGCCAGGCCCAAGTCCAGTAATGTCGCGTCTCATTCTCGGGGGAGACATACATGGCGAAGGCTTCAAATGTATGGAATAAGAGGACGATTAAAACAAGGAGCCCGGTATCCTTATTCCTGATTGTTCGATCTTCTGTTGATAACCGAGCCAGATCGGATGCAGTTGGGCCAAAGGCAAGACTTAAGAAGTAGTAGACGGGCGCTACTGAACCAAGCCCAACATATTGCCCTGCGAGGGTAAAGAATGTTGGGCTAAAGGGGAGAATTTGTCAGTTTGCTTATAGATATGCATACCCTTAAGAGAGACTCACAAATACACCGGCCCATAGGCACTCCCAGCACGGTAAGATTCCAGGATCCATATTGCATAGACCGGCCCTAAATCGATCAGGAAAGAGAACACCTGCCACCAAGAGACGCTGTCGAATGCTAAAGTAGAGGGGGCGAAAGTAGCCGTTACACCACGCCACATCTCGTTGAGATAATCCACTCCGAAAAAGTCGTCGAGTATCTTAACTGATCCCCCATCCCATTCAATCACGCCGGCCTTAACGACCAGATCTTGGTATTCTACCACCTTAGGAATATCCATTTGACGAAAGCACCACGCTGCGATGAACAGAAACGGCACCGACGCAATGGCGCGCCGTGCCCTAGCCCCGAATGATGCCATATTTGGTGGAGAGATGGATGGTGAGGAGAAGTTTGAGAAAGGAAAAAGGGAATAAACAGTTCCGAAGTGTGGATGGACAGCTTTATGCATCGGGTGCATCGGGTGCATCGGCTTAATGCTCCTTTTAAGGAGGAATGGTACTTTGTTTGGTGGGGCTCTGTCGTGCGTCGTTGGTACGACGGCTATCCATGGTTTGATAACCATACATTTGTGGCTCTCTCGTCCCACCATTCATTACCAACAAGCATATCCACCGGTGATCTGGTGGGTTTATGGGGTACGCTTTCAGCCTTGCAGCTGTCTGATACTAGGTGTGCGTAGGTGAAAGCCTAGAGTAAGGGTCAATGAGAGGCCGAGGATACGGCGGTGCGGCGCAGACGGATGGATCCTGGTCTATCAAGATTTGCATGCTTGGTAAGTTGTTGCCTACACCTCTATCTACAATATAACTACCGCTATGAATGGATGCTTTTACGATAGGGCTTGAACTGTACCCAGTTTGCCATCAACCCTTATTTCGACCTCCTCAGCGCCAAGAAGTTGTCGAATATGGAATATTCGTATTCTGGATGCCTTCACTCAACTTTGGTATGTCTTTCATATCGTATGAACGTGAATTAAAGACAACCGAAGCATAAAATAAGGTGATAAAAGAGTGGGTAATGCTTGGTTTTGATTGTATCATGAATATATGAGGACATCGTCGAACAATAGGGGTTCACCTTGATGACTAACCTTTCCTACTTCGTAGATGCCTGCTCATGATATGGACACCCTTCTTCCAAAGAGAAAAAAAAAGATTATGGAGTACATAACTGTTAAGAGTTGTGTATGTCGAGGAAGGAAGGTAACTCCCTATCTCCGGCCCGCTCCAATCAGGCCCCGAAGGGATATAGGACTTAACGAAAACGCGGTTTAGACGTTGGTACAATTATAATCGTACGACTTGAATCAGTAATTATGCCTATTAACTAAGTATATATGAAGTTCTTATGGAGCTTTGGAGGTAGGTATCCAGGTACAACAATTAAGTAGGTACCTAGGCACCCATTTTCATGTAATAGGTGCCGTTATATCGGAATGAACTTACATTGTATACTCAGATAGCAGCTTGGACTTAACCTGCAAGTCACTAACTATAAAAATAGCAATAAAAATCAACTAGAAGCTTGGCTAAGAGGTAGGAATCCCTACAGATGGACGAAGAATTGTAACCTAGATGAGGATGTCTTTACGTACCACTCAAGTAGACATATACTATGCAAATAGCTGCGTTCACTATTACTTCCTATTACCCTCGAACGGCTACTCGAGACTCACAATGGTGTTAGCTTCCAGGTTATGGCGTTTAGATTGCTAGATTCTAGGTAACAATCGTTTTCATACAAAGTCCGCCGTAATCTCCGTGGTCAAAATGGCCTAGCACATCCCACGATGCGAACAAATTATCTCCGACTCAGTTAGGCACCTATTTAACAGTAGATGAAGGCCTCATTTGTATAGAAATTTAGATGCTTCATCACCGTATAAAATTGACCACTATTAGTAGAGAATATACTCACCCCATCTTAATTTCACGATGTCTATCAACCGCTCCGTATGGCAAGACAAGCCAGGTGTGCCAGGCACCATCCGCGAGAGTCCAATCCCCACGAAACTCGAAGATTCCACAGTCCTGATCAAGGTCCGTGCTTGGGCTATAAACCCAGCCGATGCCATTCTTCAGGATAGGTCCCTGCCTTTCGTCAAATATCCAGTTATACTAGGCCAAGACGTCGCCGGCACCGTCGAAGCCGTCGGGTCCATCGCCAGCTCCAAGTTTAAGGTGGGAGATCGCATCTTCGGCTTCACCGTGAACAACGGCTTCCAGGACTACGTTGTGCTGGACCACGCCCTCGCTGCGAAGATCCCAGCCTCGATGTCCTTCGCCGAGGTTTCGGTCTTCCCCCTCTGCATCACCTCCGCCTCCTTTGGGCTTTTTGGCGGGCAGTATCTCGGTCTATCCCTCCCGACCGTCAATCCCACCACCAGCAACGGTAAATCCGTATTGATCTGGGGCGGCAGTTCAGCCGTCGGCAGCAATGCGATCCAGCTGGCCAAAGCCGCCGGGTACGACGTGATAGCCACGTGCTCCGCTCGCAATTTCGCGTACGTCACAGGCCTCGGGGCGAGCAAGGTCTTCGACTACGGCAGCCCCTCCGCGACCGACGACATCTCCGCGGAGCTCGATGACCAGGGCCAGTGCGCCGGGATATTCCTAGCCATGGGGAACGTGGCGGATGCGTGCCAGGTGGCGCACAAGTCGAAGCAGAAATTATTCGTCGCGTCGACCAACCCTGTCAAGCCGGGCGATGCGCTGGAGGGGGTCGAGGTGAAGATGGTATTTGGCGTCGGCGGCGTGGACGTCTTCACGGAGATCCTTCCTGCGACGTTCGGTGGGTTCTTGCCGGAAGCGCTGGAGAAGGGGGTTTATCAGGTGGCTCCGCCGCCAGAGGTTGTGGCGACGAGAGGTCTTGAGGGCGTGCAGGTCGCGTTGGATACTTTGAAGAAGGGAGTATCGGCGAAAAAACTGGTCGTGGTAGCAGAGTAGAGCCAGTGTAGGAATACACTGGCCGAGTACCCTAACTTCAGGGGTTTAGTCTTACACACATAGTTACTGCCTAGCTGCCCAGGTGTGTATCCACCTAGCCCATAAAGATTGACACCGTGTTTTCCCAACTTTGGTATGCAAAGGCACCGGGCACAGAACGATAGCTTGTTGGTGCCGCACGGCCGGCCGCAAGTGATATGATATTCTGGATACCTACCCTGATAGGTATGGAAGAGCGATGCATCCGGTCAGTCGGTATGGGCTTGGCAATCTAAGGTTATTGGATAACAGCAGAATGCATGCCCATTAATAGATGAACCAACGGCCCTATGCTATATAATACGACCTCGATTAGCTATGCCGTGCCTCTCTGCTGCTTCTACTAAATATGAGCCACATTCTGACAATTACATGATTATGTTACCTCGAAGCTTAGGCTACAGCCCATATTCTGTGTTGTTAATTGCTCATATTGAAACATTCTTTGGAATCAAGTGGAGGACACCTAGCTAATGGTTCCTTAATTTCTTATAGACTTGGTCATTACAATAATCAAAGCCAAGACATGTCTACCAACCTAGGAAGTGAATTTGGTCGTTCATACTAACCTTTACCTAATGATACTCTCTCTTCGATACTTCGGTCTGTCACCATACGCAAGACATGACGTTACAGTAGGATGGTTAACAGAACAGGGATGGTAGCCGACTCTACTCCGTATGGAGTCTGTTAACGGTGGGATATCGGAGCGGCACAGAGACTATGCATCGTCAGAGAGTAAGATTGAGTCACTTGTAGATATCGGATGGTGGGATAGCCTACCTGCCTTGCCAGTGTTATTATAAGTTGGCCGTGCACATCCAACACACATCGAACATCGAACAATTCTCTCTTCACTCACACCCTCTTTCCTACCAACATCAAATAGTCCGCATAGCATTGCGACCCCCCGACTACCTACGCATTGCAACTCTCAGCCAACAACCAGAGCACATCAAAGACACCCTCATACCCTACTAAGTAGGGACCTTCCAAGATGCCCACCACCGCCCCCTCTTCCAAGTCCCCCACGGGCATACCCTCAAGCGAAACCAACGACCAAAACTTCTTCCCGCACCTCCCCCCCTACTCAGACCCAACTTCCGGCTTCCTCTCCCACATCCCACGCTCCTGGATCCCATACGCACAGCTCATGCGCCTCGAGAAGCCGGCCGGCCTATACGGGGTGTACTTCCCGCACCTCATCAGCCTTCTCTACGCCTCCTGCCTCCCTTCGCACTCCGCACCCCCCTCCCCCCTCTCCCTCCTAAAACTCGCCGCCGCCCTCCTCCCCTTCAACATCCTCCTACGCGGCGCGTCCTGCACCTGGAACGACACGGCGGACCAGGCCTTCGACCGGCGCGTGGCGCGCACCCGGCACCGGCCCGTCGCCCGGGGGGCCGTAAGCACGACGCGCGCGAACGTGTTCACGGCGGCGCAGCTCGCGCTGCTGTTCGCGTACCACCAGCACTCGGGGCTGCTTCCCGCGGCCGAGACGGCGACGTTCGCGGTGTTCGTGACGGCGCTGTTCCTCGCGTACGCGCTGATGAAGCGGGTGACGGATTACCCGCAGGTGGTTCTCGGCGTGGGGATCGGGGCGGCGGTGTTCTTCGCGACGGCGGCGCTGGGGGTGGATCTGGACAGCAGGGTGGGGGGATTGGGATTGGGGTTGGGGTTGGGGGGAGGAGAAGTAAGTGTGCGGGCCCCGACGCTGGCGCTCTTCGGCGCGATCATGGCCTGGACGATCACGTACGACACGATCTACGCGCACCAGGACGTGGTGGACGACCTGCGGGCCGGGGTCAAGAGCATGGCGCTGCGGTTCCGGGAGAGCACCAAGGCGCTCGCGGGCGTGCTGTCGGCGGTGCAGGTGCTGCTGCTGGCGCTGTGCGGGTACTGGGCTGGGCTGGGGCCGGTCTATTTCGTCGGCACGGTGGGGGGTGTTGCGGTTGCGATGGCTTATTATCTGTATGATGTTGATTTGAAGAACCCCGAGAGCTGTGGGATGTGGTTTCATCGGCAGTTCTGGATCGTGGGCGCGGCGTTCATGGCGGGGTTCGCGGGGGAATATGCACTGAGACTGGCGGGCAGTGAGAGCTAGAGTTATGTAGTACTGCCAATCATATGAGTACGCCCAGGTAGCTACCTACCTACATAAACAACCTTCAGTCTACATAGGTAAAATAAATTATCACGAGATTTCACAGGACATACAAATATATGGTGCCAGTAACTTGAGCTTTGCTATATCTCAAGAATAACCTACTTAGGTACCTACCTAGTAGCCATCTTATCGAACTCGAATAGTCTTGAATCAACTTCGAATTTACGACAATGAATTAATATTACGCATCCTGCCAGAGAAGATAGGTACTCCAAAGCTGACTATGAATACCCCTAACCCTGATCTTAGCAATACCTAGTTTTCGAAGGATCGTGGTGTGGGGCAAAGAAGACAGCGGTCTTACTCGCTACGCCGTAAAATGCATAGCCAAAAGACCAAAAAAACCGGATCCAGCTTCCTTCGCGGTTGCCCAGCACGAACTTGGGCTCGGTATGGTGTAGATAGATCCTGCGATTGCGTTAATGCCTCTTTTTTTTTTTTTCTTCTTCTGTTTAGCAACTGGCCAAACTTGGTTCCCAGCATCTCACCATACTGCCCTCCGGCCGCCCAAAATGCTCGCCGAGCTCCTAAACAGCTACAACATCTACCCTCCGCTCTCCGCGCGCTCCCCGCTGCCCGCACTATACCTGCCCCTCGGATACTCCGTGCTGATCCTCGGGTATGTCCTCGGGCCCGGCTCGATCCGCGGGTTTGCGATCAGCTCCGCCCTGCTACTCCTCGCGCTGCAGCGGCCCCGCTTCACCGCCGGCGATGTCGTCCAGGACTACTGCCTCTCCGGCGTCAGCATCGTGTTCCTGCTGAACTACCTTGACCACGGCACCGCGGGCGGCGGCCCTCGCTATTTCGGCCGAGCCGACCACCCGCTGCCCCGCCCCGTCGGCCGCGAGGACAACAGGACGTGGGCGCAGAAGCTCAAGTGGTCGCTCAGCCTCACGGCGACGGTGCGCGGCATCGGCTGGGGCTGGCAGGTAAAGGGGGTGCCGGCGCACCCGAACGCGGAACAATCCCGTTTTCGCTTTGTCGTGGGGAAGGCCGTCGAAGTCGTCTGGCGCACCGCTCTCAAGGGCGCCGCGGTCTACGTCCTCGGCTTCTGCCGCGTGGTGGCACAGGCGTCAGGGACGGCTCCGCTGACAGGCTGGCTCTTGGACTCGGTTGCGTGCTGGTGCGTTGTCGTTTGGAGCTTCAACACCATTGGCGCTGCGAACGCGGCGGGCGCCGCGGTTACGGTGTTGCTAGGCGTTTGTGAGCCGTGGGCGTGGCCGCCGGTGTTTGGGGACCTGGGCACAGCTTGGAGTGTTAGGCAAGCGTGGGGGTAAGATGGCCTGTTCCGTTCGGTTTGCACTATATGAGAAACCTTCACTAACATTTCCATACAGCACGACGTACCATCAGCAGATGCGAAGGGTAAGTACTTTCTGGAGTGTGGAGCCAGCAAGCTGAGGTTTATTTATCTCGTGGAAAAGAAATAACATATTAACCTAATTAACCTCCTACCGCAGACCTTCCAACAGCCCGGCATCCGACTCGCGCGTCTCCTCGGCTTCAAGAAAGGCTCCTTCTCCTCGCGCTACCTGCAGCTCTACTCCGCATTTTTCATCAGCTTTGCCACGCACTGGTTCCAGTCATACACGGTCTCGCGGAGCGACCAAGGCGAGTTTGCCTTTTTCATGGCGCAGCCAGTGGTCATCAGCATCGAGGACTTTGTTGCGTGGGTGTGGAAAAGGTCGGTGGCTCCCAAGCAGAGGAGGAGGAGAAGTCTCGCCTGGCTTGAGCTGTATGCGGGATATGTGTGGACGATTGCGGCGTTCACGATAACTGTGCGCCCGATCATGAGGGGCTGGACGGATACGGGGATGGTTGGGAGTGGAGGCCCCGATGAGGTTGTGGCTCTGAGGCTAGGAAGCAAGCATGGCGCCACATACTTTGGGGGTTGATGCTGTGTTTGTTACTCGGTCGATGGTGATACGAGACGAGTACGAAGTGATCACTTGTACCTGATTAGATCTAGATAGAGTATCCTTACCTAAATCTCACACACAGTAATCAAATTGAATCCACTTACTAAAGCTGTGAGAGACATATTACTTACGCTTGTTTATATGGGTGCCTAAGGTATATAGATATATTCGTATTGATAACCTTGGAAACAGGCTACGGGCAGCAACGTCAACGAAAGGAATTGGGACTAGGTAGCAACTTGTCTCTTCCCTATACTGCTCATTCACAAATTCACATCCACCTCCCTATTCCCCCCACCCATCCACTACGTCCTACACAGCCTCCCATCCCCCCTCTCCTCCCACCTCTCACTCCCCACCGCCGTCCTAGCCCAAAACAACTCCCCCCCATCCCACCTCCTCTTAACCTCCACCAGCCTCGCATAATGCTCTCCGTAAAACGCCCCCCGCCAATCCGGCTCCTGGAAATCCGCCTCGTTCAAGTACGCCGCGCCGCCCGGCGTGATCGCCCTCACCCTCGGCAGCAACTCATTCGTGATCCTGTCCTGCGCGCGCCTGTTGGCGCCCCAGTCCGTGTAGTTGACCGGCACGCCGACCGACAGATTCATCAGCGCCCTGCGGAAGTACGGGTTCGCCGCGACCTCGTCGGGCGCGGACACCGAGCGCGACACGTTGACGGCGACGCCGACGGCGAAGGCCTGCGCGCCGATGGCGCGGACGGCGGCGACGAGCGAGGCGGTGCTGGCCTCGTCGGCGACGAGGGAGCGCGGGATCAGGCGCCCGCCGGCGTGGTAGTCGGAGGCGTTGAAGAAGCCGGGGATCGCGCGGTAGGCGGAGAGGAAGTCCGGGTTCTCGGTCGAGGCGTACGTGTACGCAAGGCCGAGGTCGTCCATCTTGGACAGCGTGGGCTGGAACAGCGCGTCGAGCTCCGACGGGTGCAGGCCCGCGGCCATGGCGGGCATGACCATGAACCCGAACGGCGCCGCGACCCAGACGACCCACGCGCCGGCGTCGACGAGGCTGGGGAGGGACTGGAAGAAGGTGCTGATGGCCGAGTAGATGGCGTCGGTGTTGGTGCCGTCGTTGGGCAGCGTGAGGTGCGCGCTCGAGAAGAAGGTGTCCGGGAACGCCTTGACGGTCATCGAGACGACGATGCCGAACGTGCCGCCGCCGCCGCCCCGCAGCGCCCAGAATAAGTCTGCGTTCTCCGTTGGATCCGCAGTGACTAGCTCGCCAGCGGCAGTTACCACCTCCCACGAAAGCACCTGGTCGGCGGCGAGGCCGAACTTGGACGAGAGGATGGAAATGCCGCCGCCTTGGGTGAACCCTCCAGTTATGCCTACGTTAGGGCAATTCCCGCCGACGACCATCAGCCCGTGGGAGTTCGCGAACGTGTAAGCCTCGAGCCCCTCGACGCCAGCGCCGAGCTTGATAGCGGGACCCTGGTAGGACGAGCCCGGGTGATGGTACTCGGGAATGAGGCTCATATCCTTCATGTGCAGAGTCCACACGGCCAGCGAATGCGCTCCGGTCGATTTGCCGAGATAATCGTGGCCCGTGTTGCGGATTACTAGGCGGATGTTGTGGCGCTGGGCAAAGTTAACGGCTGCCTGGAGATCGGCAGGGGTCGTGGCGTTGACGGTGTACACGGGGAGGTAACCCAGTCCGCAGGGCGCGTCCGGGTCTAGAAACGGGTTGCAGCTGTCGTTGGTGAACTGGTACGCCATTGCCGATGATGCCGAGGCCAGATGGGTCTTGGGCCAGAACCATTCGCTGCGCAGAGCATCGCACGCCTCTTGGTCGAAGGTAGAGTGTTCTCCGATGCCGTCTGTAGAGACAGAATGATGGCAGACGGCCGCGATGGGTATAGTTGCCACGAGCTTCCCATCAACTGTCTGATTTAGAAGACGCCAATCTTCTCGAGTCGACCAGGCTTCATCGCCTGGGATATTGCGACATTGCGTTGCGGCACGGTTGTCGATGCCGAGTTTAACAGCGAATGCAACAACAAGGATTGAGACCAGGGCAATGACCGAACGGGCGGTCACCCCTATGCCTGAAGAGTCGGGGGCCTTCTTGGGAGAAGACATTGTTCTTACTGCTAACCTTGTATACTTTGAAGAGAAGTTGAATAACTTGATCCTGTTTCATCTGGACATCCAGAGGCGTTACTTATATCTTCCTTTGTAATAGGGAGCCATACCCTTGCACCGCATCGTACCCACAGAGTAAGACAGCCATTCATTGATCCACTGATTTTAAGCTGTTAGTTGTGTTAATAAGTATAGTATCCGTTTCTTCTTACAAGTGCTTACTTACTTCCCTTCTATTCAGCTATTTGACCTAGTTTAATAGCTGAAGTGTTGGCTGTTTTCTCCACTCAGTTGTCCAATGGCGAGTTACGGGCAACTTGGAACGACTTCATGGGTTCTTTGGAAACTCGGTACGGAGACTTCAATGTGCGGAACAAACGGCTTATCTCGTATATTTGGCCTTTTTGAGAATAGTTCATATCTTACCGGAAAACACGTGATTCTGTATACGTTGGAGGTGCATATTCTTGTGGCTTGCAGGAACCAAACAATCCTTTCGGAGTATTCCATCTCACCCCTGAAGTCAGTTTCAACTTTTCTCTTGATTAAGGTAATTAAGAGGTAGGTATCTAACAGTTGTAAACTAATACCAAGCACAATACCAGCCTAATTAAGGTATCCGTATAATACCTTCAAGCTGTTATAATGTCTAGGTAGCTAGATATACCCATTGCCTTCCTCAATCCTCCCCCTCCCCCTCCCCCTCCTTGCCATCCCCATCCCTCATCTCCCACTTCTTATACAAATCCCCCGGCAGCAACCTCCCCCCCTTCGCCTTCGTGATACTCAACCTATCCGTCACCACATCATACTTTAGCACCGCACCTCCCCCCTGCTCCTTCACTGCCGCCACCATCTTCTTGAGGAGCAGAGCCAGTTCCCTCAGATGAGTCTGGTGGTCCCGTTCCCACGCCCTGATCTGCGGCATCACGTCCTCGACCTGCGGCTTCTCGAACACGCCGCGGCGATGGTAGGCGCGCACGAGCTTGGGCGTCTGCGAAGCCCACAGCTGCGTCGTGATTTCGGAAAACACGAGCGGCTTGTGCGCGACCCGCGTCTTGATCTCTAGTGTCGACTGCAGCGGAACCGCGTGGCCCTCCTTGCGGATGGTCAGCTTTGATCCGGCGGGTTTGATTGTTTTGGGCGGGCTTTTGCTGTTAGTGGTGTTGGCGGGCCCGGAAAGAGACAGGGACCCCAGAAGGCTGGAGAGGCTGTCGGCTTCTTGTCCTTTGCTGCGGCTGCTCGAAGCTGACCCGGCTAGGCCCTTCACGTATCCGTCTACTTCGTGGCGGACGAGGAACTTCAGGCCGCCGAAGCGGTAGGACACGATGCGGTGGTGGCCGGTGCTGTCGCCGATCTCGCACTTGGTGTACGCCTTTTCGAACTCATGGCCAAAGCCCCGGAACTCCTGGGGTCCAATGATCTCATACGTCTTTGTTTCGGTCCGGTTGAGTATCATGGTGTTCCCCACGACCTCGACGTTGATCGTGAATGGCTCTAGCCCGTTTCGGCTAGAATCGGGGTCGATGAAGGACAGCAGCTTGCGGATGTTGTTTCGATCGGACACGACGTCGACCGAGCGTAAGTCGAAGGTGGGGTCTTCGATTTCCAGTGCACGGAATAGCGGCTCCATGGGACTGGTTGGGTGTCGGGCTGCGTTTTGGGCGATGTAGATCATGCCCGAGTCCTTAGGAAGCTGACGAGAAGTTGCAGGAGGGGACCATTGTGGTGGCACGCCGGGCACAGCTATGGTAGGGTTACTTGCCTCCACCCAGCTGTAAGATGCAACAGGTTTGACATCAGTAATGGTCGCGGATGCAGAAGGATCGGGCCGGAGGCTCTGGCGAGAAATCGTTATCGTGCTTGTCATTTTGAATAGGGTATGATAGTGGACGATATGCTTCGGGGCATAGAAAAGCTAGAGTGTCAAAAGATCATAACACTCCCCAGGCTTTCGTTAAATACCCAGTTGGAGTTACTGCCCACCCCCAGATCCTCCTCGTTCCAAAGTACCTCTCGTGGTAGCACAACTAGCTCCCGCCATACAAACGACAGCTGGACGCCTACATGCATGAAAATAAACCGGTGGCTGAAAAGGCTTCCAAGCAAGTGGAAGAAGCCTTGAAAGCAAATATATTGCGCCGTTGTGTGATGTGATGGTTTATAGCCCATTGGCCAAAGCGTACCTGGCTACAGTCATCTGCCGTCGGCCTACAGCTTCTCGTTACCAGCCGGTTCCCCTATTAGTGTAACTCTACTTTCTTTCAATGACCTATCGGGAAGAGCTTTATTCCCATGGACCAGTCTATTCGTTGCCAAGGTTACATAAAATGAAGGGGGGGTGCAGGCTACTTCCTGATATCTTATGACAGGTAAGCTACCCGTCACGTCGATATCAAATAGCGACAGCAAGCAAAACAAGTTGTTTGATCTGATAATCTAGAATATGTGTGATGTCAAGCGACAATGAGGATTGAGTTTGTAAAATCTCAATTGAATCAACCGCGACTATTTATCACTACGTATATCAAAGCTAAAGAAAGAAGGAAAGGAAAGAGCATAATCTTATGGATTATCGATCCTTTATATACCTACCTAGGTAGATATCAAATAGTGGATACGCATCTTGAAGCCTTAGGCTTCACACGTATCCACTATGACAATATGGTAAACATTTACGCTCGGCGTGTACCTACATCCAGTGCTGTGGCTATGGCCAGTACTGTCTACCTACCAGGTACTCAAGGTTTGCACTGGCGACAAGCTCGGCTTCGGGCGGGTGCCTACTCGTGTATGCCATTACCAAGCTACATACCATGGAACGCTGTAAGGCAGGCAGGTATGTACAATTATTTCGAAAACCATAACCACCTACTGCCAAACCTATTTACAGCAGCACCACACACACCACCCCTTCCTCCCATCTCTCAACCCACCCATCCGCCGACAAATACCTCCCCCCCCCCTCCCCCTCAGCCCCTCATCCCCGCTCTTCAGCGCAATAAGCCCATGCATCGCGAGCCCCGCCTCGTGCATCCAGTACGCGAGGTGCGGCGGGCTGGTATGTACACCCGCCTTAACATCTCCCAACCCACCGGCGTCTGCAAAGATCTGGGGTAGGGATGGGATCCAGATTGGGGTTTGGCGCACGAGGCTGGGCGATGTGCGAGGTGGAGGCTGAGGTGGGTGCTTTCGATGCGCAGGGAGATATCGAGGAGAAGTCTTCCCTTCCCATTGGAGGTGGCGGCCGTTTGGCTCTTTCATTGCAAAACCACGGTTAGGCTTGGTCTCTATGCCATATACCTACCTACCTACCTTACCTACTCACATACTGAAAGACAAAAAGGGGTCAACACACTTTAACAGCCTAACGAGCTTCTCCACCACGCCCGGGACCTCCTCCCCATCGAGCAAGACGAAGGCAAAAGAACCGGACATGAACTATGTCAAACGTCCCCACAAGGTCGTCGGGGACAGGATCTCTCACATTCCAGTTGCGTAGTGTGATGATATTCGACGGGAGGATCTGCGGCGGCGGTGCCGCGTCTCAAGGGAGATGTCCCAGGCCGACCAGCTGGGTGGACCTGGGGGACTCGGCCGCCTACGTCGGCGAGCCAGATTCTTTGGTATCCAACGATATTGTATCAATTACCGGTTTGTGCAGTAAAACACGCACAGCTAGGTATAGGATGGAATTGTATGGACATGAATGAAGAAATAGCGTTTATCACCCTGTCCCCGTCCCCCCATCCACCATTCTCAGATCAGCGTTGTCGATGGGGATGTCGGGATGAATCACATATCCGAAGCTGCTCGACCAGAGATAGGTAGTGCATCAGGTTGATGCTATAGTTGTTACCTACGGCGAGTGAGTCACGCCTGACAGTTAGCTTGTCCTGAGCAAGTACTGTGTCACCGGCGAGGATTACGATCAGCAAAGGAGAAAAGGATGCCTAAGCAAAGAGGACGAACCGCGTGTTATCGAATATGTTCCGGGGGAAGACATAATCAGGGGCTTTCGAAGACACGATTGGTAGGTAGGTCGTCAACTTCAAGGGTTCGTGTGAATAAATTTAATGTAGGTAAAATAACTTGCTCTTTCACGATACCTGAAAGTATCGGATGTTATCGTTATCCCCTACACGCACGTAGGAGTTAGGTATTGCAAGAGATCGGTCAAAGGAGAAAGCAGGTCCTTTTGCGGTATCCATTGATTATCAGATTACCTCTAAGTAAGTAATGCATACATGGATGCCTGGCTGTTGAGCTGTTGCCTAGCACCACCACCATTCGGTTGTCGTTGTTTATTGCCATACACGCATACGTCCCTATGCATGAAGATCACCCATATGTGGAGGTGAAATCTTGCTATTTTCTTACATCTTGCTCGAGTACGAAGTATTATGTAAATACTTACTTAAGTACATGGGCAAATCAGAACTTTGAGGAATGCATATCTGATCTCGTTGGGTCTCACCATAGTTTATAACTTTGCCCAAAGTATCTGGGGGCCTGGGGTACTGCCTATATCCAGCAACGTATGTGATGCCACCAACTTGAATAGGGATTCAGGATGTTATACACCATAGCCCATATTATATAACCCATGAATCAGGCGTTCCTAACTACCGTTAGCTCGCCGTCGGATCCACCCGAGGAACAGTTGACTGGCACTCAACTAACCAGGTAGTCAAGACTCTTAGCTTCACCATCTCGGCAACCCATTGGCCTAATATCACGGCATACTTAACCTAGTATATACTAGGCTAGTGTTCCTGGTCTGATACCTATTTCATGCAACCGCTCGCCGAGTACCGAGGTTGTTGATGGTTTTTCGTTTCATCTTTGGAATCTTGGTCCGGCCGTGTAGTGTTTATGTCTATGTCCGCCGGGGCGGCTAAAAAGTCTTGATGATAAATCAATGCCATGCAACATGGGTGAAAATTTCCACCATGGATGATGATAAATCCAACTAGCTAAGTCGCCCCGTCCCGTCGCGACAGTTCGTAGAAACGACGCCAGTAGGTGGATCGACATGAAGAAAATGCGTTATAAAAAAGAAATCCTGCCCCTCCATCATTAGGCAAATGTGATTTTCTCGTACACCAAAACTCATCTTCATTACATAAAAGTGAGACCCCCGCCAAAAAATCGCATATAGACATAGACATAGGCATAGACGCCTAAATCCTCACAACTCTCACAATGGCACCCATACGTTTCGAAAGTGAAGGGGTGGTAGACCCCGCGCCTCTGGCCCAGCCCCTGCCATTCGAGTTCAGCGGCTGCACAGCGAAGAACCGGTTCCTAAAGGGCGCGATGTCGGAGCGCCTGGCCACCTGGGACGGGAAGGATCTACCGAAGCGCGGCATACCGACCCCGGAGCTGCTGAACGTATACCGACGGTGGGGCGAGGGCGGGTACGGCGTAATCCTAACCAGCAACACGATGCTGGCGTACGACCAGCTGGAGGGTGCCGGCAACCTGATCATCCCGCGGGATGCGACCTTCGAGGGAGAGAGGTTTGAGAAGTTCCAGGAGCTGGCCTCTCTGGCAAAGGCGCAGGGCAGCCTTATCGCCTGTCAATTATCCCACCCCGGCCGGCAGGTCCCTGCCCACATCCAGCCGAACCCCATCTCGGCGAGCGATGTGCAACTACTGAAAAGCGACACGAGCATGGCATTCGCGAAGCCGCGGCCCATGACCCAGGACGACATCAACTCTGTAGTTGATGGTTTTGCGCACGCGGCGGAGTTTTGCTATAGAGCCGGATTCGATGGAATCCAGCTACACGGCGCACAGTAAGTTGACATCAGAAACAATCGTGATGCTAAACATATACTCACCACCACCCCAGCGGCTACCTCCTCGCGCAATTCCTCGCACCCCGCACAAACCAGCGCACCGACTCCTACGGCGGCTCTCTCACGAACCGCGCCCGCATAATCTTCGAGATCGCCTCCGCCATCCGCTCGCGCATCAACGACCCACGCTTCATCGTGGGGATCAAAGTCAACAGCGTCGAGTTCCAAGACAGCGGGTTCACGCCCACGGACTGCGCATCCCTGTGCTCGCAGCTCGAGGCGCACGGCTTCGACTTCGTCGAGCTGTCGGGGGGCACGTACGAGAAGCTGGCCTTCTGCCACACGCAGGAGTCGACCAAGCGGCGGGAGGCGTTCTTCCTCGACTTCGCCGAGATGATCGCGCCGCACCTGAGCAAGACGCGGGCTTATCTTACTGGTGGATTTAGGACGACGGGCGCGATGGTGAATGCGCTGAAGACGGTGCCGGGGATCGGGATCGGGCGGCCGGCGTGTCACGAGTTCGACTTCGCAAAGAAGATTTTGGAGGGGACGATACAGGGGGCGATTAAGGAGCTTGATGAAAGTCAAGCTTCGCTGTCCACCATGTTGGGAGGAACCCAGTAAGTGATTGATGCAAACACATTTTCTCCCCCCTTTCACCCATTCCTTTCTCGTTTTACCTAGCGTAAATAGACCATTTCTTACTCCCGGACCTAATTGCTAACACATCAACCCCCAGAATAAAACTAGTCGGCCACAACAAAGAGCCCCTCGACATGAGTTCGGACGAGAACAAGGCGATCTTCATGAAGTCGGTGCAGAAGTGGCTGGAGATACAAAAGAACAACGCGGACGGCTCCGCGTACGGGTTTCCCGACATTGTGGGTGTGGAATTACAGCCGTACGGAACTCCTTATGTGTCTTGAACATAACGCAACAGACGACTAATGAAATTGTTGGAGCAGATATGGTGGAAACATAGAGCAGAAGTCAAAGATCTAGGTATAAATATAGATACCTGATGCGAGGGATAAGCTTGTAAGTAAGCTGTCGTCATACTTATCTAATACATACACCGCGCGACACAGATTTACATACATACAGTAGTAAGCATACATAGAATTCAAGATTTAGCGAGATTATTTATCTTCCATTTTTTCCAAGGTATTTATGTATTCTGTGATATCAAAGCCTATTAATATATGCCCCTATGTACCTCGCGAAGAGACCAAGTGACATAGAACTCAGTTCGTGTCCAATGGTCAAATATTACCTATGAAAGTACATATATGTTCATTCTTCTTTGACTGCAGTCTTAGACGCATATCACCAGGTACCTGACGAAGAAGAAAAATCATTATTTACAGATAAGAAGTTGGTGGCTAGGTACGCAGGTAGATACCCATCACGTAGACCACACCTCTTTCCTCAACTTTGCAGGGAATATCCGGGACACTCGCGATCTCCAGCTATCCCTCGCACTTGAGCTATACTCTTCCAGTTCCGCCGGGTTCTCCTTTGTACCTAACGGGCCAGCCGGACCTAGTTCTGGAATGGGACCGTCGGTGCCTAGCTCGGCATCTGCATATTTGCGTGGTCTATGTAGTGTAGGGCGATGTGAAGATATCGAGTTGCTCCACTTATCCAACATTTTACGGCCCCAAGCAGTAACGCGGAGAGGGAAAAAGGTGCTGACTTCTCCGGCGCGGTACCGGCGATATCGACGTATGGATGCGATAACAAATGACCCGAGTATCAGCAGTATCAGAATCCCAGATAACGCCATAGCCGCCGTGGTAGTGCTTGAAACAGCTTTGGATTCACCGACATTCGTAGCATTGGTGTCATTGGCACCCGACGTCTCCTCGGGCCTAATTGAAGTTGGTGATTCCAGTGGGTTAGACGATGACGATGTCTGTGGGCTTGTTGATAACCTCGTAACGTCCGTAAATGGTTTGCGTGTCTGAACTAGAGTTGAAGTAGTCGAGACCGAAGAGCTGATTGAAGGCGATGGAAAGATAGGTATAAACGGATCAATGCCGAGAGTATCAGTATTGGCTGTGCTAGTCACGCTTGCAGTGCTTAAGGTGCTTAAAGTGCTTGAAGAACCTAACGCGTTGCTAACTACGGACTGGGCCTGAGTTAGACCTCCATTGGGCACTTTTGCACCAGTTAGGGGATCCGTAGCAAGAAGGGCGAGATCCTCTTGCTTCCAACGAATTTGTATCGCTGGCCCAACCGTAACAGATGCCCCAGGAGTTGTCGCCGTGCGAGTGAACCCCCAAACACCACCGCGAAAATCGGTAGTGTCTGATGTACAAGTAAAGCCACTGGGCGGAATTAGCTAAGTGTTGGAAAGAAGAAGAATAGAAGAATAGAATGAAAAAGGGAATGCAACTCCATCTTACCTTGGGACACAGTATGCCGCCGTCTCTCCAGCCGCTATGGTAGGAAACCCTTCGCTAGTCCTCTCGTCGTTCACGGTGCAGGCCGGAGAGAAGTTCTCGGGGCAGATAGCCGGGGAATAATAGGCAAAGCCTTTTTGCGAAATATTATCCGCCCACGAGGGAGGATCACACGAGACAGGTCCCGCAGTAGGAAATGCTGGGAACTGTGATGGCACTTTGGTGGTAGTTAGCAGCCAGGTAGTCGGGCAGGGCGGTACGAAGACAGTCGTGAGATCGGAAAGCCGGTCGCCAAGTCCAGCACGTTGCTTTGTACTTATTCCGTTCGACGCCATTGGCAAAGATTGATGTTCTCAATGCGGAAGAAGGAACACCATCTAGGTGCTAATGAAGCGAATGAGGCCGAGGACTGACTACCGGCGTCCGTCGTCTGCGCTACATGAAGCTGTCAAATTGATGATTGACAACCTTGGAAGTGAATTTGCAAGATGAACAAATATCTGCATGTTGGGTGTTGTACCGTAGATCACTCATATCTTGTCTACTATACCAGGTAGGTACTGGGCAGGTATGGTATGTATGTATGATGTTCCGGGTTGTTGGTTGCCTTTCACATCGTTGCGGCTGACGCCCCCCTCATCGCTAGATCTGTCACACGCGTGCTAGCCGGTACTTGACATCGTGATATCCATAATTGATGGTTCAGCAAGGTCGGGGTCTGTCAGTAATGTTTTTCTATTGGCTCGGTGCGAGAAAAAAGTTGGTCGCCGAGAGTGTTGTCGCCCATATCAGGGTTACTTTAAAACATGATCAAAACGTCTTGCTGTCGCTTGGTGTCCCTTGCTGTCCCCGCTTCACACAT
Source organism: Hypoxylon fragiforme (assembly GCF_022984875.1). Lineage (NCBI taxonomy): Eukaryota > Fungi > Ascomycota > Sordariomycetes > Xylariales > Hypoxylaceae > Hypoxylon > Hypoxylon fragiforme. The sequence continues at coordinate 2,486,719 of NW_026054763.1, read as the reverse complement.
CTGGAACTTCCCCTGCATCTTCACTGAATCTTTAGTGGCAGGGATTGGCCCCCCTTTCGAGAAGCTATTCTCCTGGCCCCCAGCTTTCGCTTCACACGTGCCGTGATCTTCAACTTGAATAGGCATGTCGGGAGGATAAGAGATAGATAAGAGATAGAAGAAGCTGCCTTGCAGTATGCCTTGCTACCATAAAGCTCAATGCAGGGTTTTGGATCTGCCAGCTTCTCAAGTTCAACGTTACCCGCAGCTCCGATGCTAGGGTAGCAATTGGAATTTCTCAAACAAGAAGAAGATGTGAATCATGACTCAATCTATTACCGCATCACCTTCAAATACTGCGGATATGTCCGATGTCAGTTGAGCTGAGTTATGACATCAATGCTGCTAATTGTGTTGTTGTGTTGTTAATTGTAAAACATGAAAGGAATAATCGAGAATGTGAGTTCAATGTTTCCAAGTTCCTTCTACGAGGTATTACTAAGTACTAATTGGTACTTCTAGTTGGTACTTCTAGCAAAAGTGGGACACTTCACAGCGTGATCACGTGTGACAAATGTCACGGTCCACTTCTAACGAACAACTTACACACACCTAGAGAAACATCCTCCTAACATACCTACATAACCTAGGTAGGTATGTAGGTATGGATGGATGTCTACCTGCTTCTACAAAGTACTAGCATTCAACTCACCACTACAAATCACGTAAAGGTAGGCAGGTATTATACCTATCCACCAACTTAATCCGTAAAAGTCACAGTAAAAACGTACTGCAGAGGGCACATCATTGTATTCTTCAAGGTCCTATTCCTTCAACACTAATCCACAAGACCAACCATCAATCAAATTCCCTGAGCAACAGATGAGATCTGGCCATGTACGAAGTATAGACCTTCCGATTTTACCACCTCAAGGAAACGAGAAACAAAGCAAAGAAGCAGGTGAGCAATCACTCGCTGGTCGCCAACCTTACGTAGGTAGGTAGCTTGGCTCCCAGCAGATTCTCCTCCTCGGCCTCTTCATTATTATTTCTCAAACCTCCTCTTCTACTCTCCCCGACCCTCGTGCTGTCCCTCGTGCTGTCCCTCGTTCTGTCCCTCTTGCTGCTCCTCTTGCTGCTCCTCGCGCTGTCCACGCAGCTCTCTCTGCGGTCCTCGTCCAAGCCGAAAGACTCTTCGCATCACCCGTGGGTGGTGGCGGCGGCGGCGTCGGACGCGCGGACGCTGCTCGCGGGATCGAACACGAGCATCCAGCTCTCGGACACGGTTCTCTAGTTCGGTGACATGCTCATTGTTGTTGTTGTTGAGCGCCTGGGGATTGCGGGCTGCTATATGCAGTGCCGCAGATCTTACTAGGAGGGCTAGAGCGAGTGGAACGGCTTGAGCGACTGGGATGGCTGGCCCGGCTTGGGCGGCTGGGATGGCTGGCCCGGCTTGGGCGGCTGGGATGGCTGGCCCGGCTTGGGCGACTGGGGCGACTGGGGCGACTGGTACTGCCGCCGCCGCCGCTGGCTGATGGTCTTGGTCATGGGCATCATCATCATCCTCATCATCATTATCATCATTCTCATGGGTATGATTATGATCATGGGTATGAAAATGATGATGATGGTGGTGGTGCATATGGTTATGCTCATGCTGCAGAAGCAACTGAGGCAACTGAGGCAACTGGCCCTGCTGGGCCTGCTGGTTATTCTGATGAAGGTCGGCGGGGGCCTGCTGATCCCGATCTCCAATCCGGGCATCATACTGAACCCGGAACCCGTTCCTCGAAGCTGCCATACCGGGCAACTGTATCTGTAGTCGATGCTGCTGAGCAGCAGGAGCAGCTGGAGCAGCAGCTGGAGCAGCAGCTGGAGCAGGAGCAGCAGCAGCAGCAGCAGCAGCTTGGCGCACAGCGTTAGCATTGTGTCGATGCTGGCCTGCTACCTGCTGGTACCCTCCCTGTGCGGGCTCCTATTATCGATTAGCATCGTGTTTCGATTTTTTTACACGTGATTATAAAGAAAGAAAGAAACGAGAACGTAAGAATGAAAGAGAAAAGAATTGAAAGATGAACGTAACTAATTGAATTCAGAAACTTACATTCATTGGGTACGCGGGAGGCGGACCGTAGTTCACGTTTGGCATGGCGGGATTGCCGATGGCAGCGTTGATTGGAACATTGCCGCCTCCATGCTGTCGGTAAGGTTGCTGAGCCATCGTGCTTTGATGCTGTCGACTCTTCTTGGTTACAACGTGCAAGGGCGTTGCTCTAGACAATGTTGAGCACTGGCTAACGTTGCCTCAGTGCTGGCAGATCTTTTATTGCGGTTGTTGTAAGGAAAGAAACGAAAGGATGTGACAGGAGCAGGAGACAGTTTAAATATTGTCCGCCATGGTGGGTGAAGGTGGAAGGGTGCCTTAGGGTATCGTCTGATGTTCTTCAGAAGAAAATTTTCAACCCCATACCTTGACTGGGAACTAAGTGCCAAGTGCCTGAATACTAGAACTATAGGCACATACTATGTACGTATGTAACTCGCTCGGTGGGAACCTAAGATTTCAGGCATGATAGGAGCCAGTTACCGAGCGGATTCCTCGTGGACGCCATCAAAGATGGGGAGACAGTGGCAGGAACTATGGTGAATATGCGGATAGGTGCCTGAGCATATACTGTGTATACTCGCTCGCATCTACTCGCTCGCATCCATATCTAGAAATGCCTACATCATACCTTAGGAATGCTTGTATATTTATATAACTACATATATGTAGCACGACACACTGTTGATAGTCGTCAACTTGACTTTCGTGTAAGTAGCGCCTAATACAGGGCTTAAATCTCAGACTTGGGGTCAGGCTCTTCACTACTCGAAACTGGTGACAACACATAGTTTACTCCCAATAGACAAGCTTTCCTACAACTAATATTAGGGCATGACTTACTTGCTTACGCATATGTTTATAGTGGATGAATGCTACCAACTCTTACCTTCCCTCTTACCACTGTCCGCATGAATTGCCCCTATTTGTGATCTGTCGTTTATAATCATTTAAGGCCAAAGTGCTGGCAAGCCCATGTTCGCCCTTTACAATTTTGAAATCATAAAATATACTCGGGAAGACAGTTTTTATATTATGAGTACCTCTCTTCGACCTCAAATGGTCTCATCACATAATTATGCTAACATCATGAGAATAGTGTAGTTCTATACCCCAATGCCACCTAGAGAGGACTAAAAAACATCATTTGTATGGGATTTATCTAGCCGTGACCCAAAATGCAATAACCTGCTTCCGCCCCAACCATGATCTAGAGCCGATGAGGCCCTGACGACTTTGAGATTCGGCCGTTCCAGCACGTAATTTTATTATTTCTTTTCAGCGTTAGGTAGCTTGGCTATACGTAGCCCGTCCCGTGAAAGCTTGGATGTAAAATTTTATCAACATGGCCGCACTATTGCAGCTCAAGTCGATTGAGTTTACGAGACGTCCTCAGAATTCTTCTCTGCGGCTCCGTTTGCCCCTCCGCGCCAGAGACCATAAAAGCCCTCACAATTTTTCCACATTTTTATGGTTCCGTCTTCAGAACCGGTGGCATATAATTTGCCGTCAGGCGAGAAAGCCACAGACCACACTGGTCCATGGTGCCCTTTGTGAATGTCTGCTCGAAATGATTAGCATCATATGAAGGCATTTGACAAAGAATTCAACTAACCTATCTCTGTATCGTCGTCCCATCGATACACTCTAGCCCATGTAGCCGGGATGTCCTCACCGACAATAATCTTTCTACCCTTAGGATCAACGGCGACACTAGCTACTTTGTAGCTCATTTTTGTGCGCTTCAACTCGTCCATGGCACGAAGACCACCCCAGAAGTATATGGACTTCCCAGCAGCCACCGCCAAAACTGGGAGCCCTCCGCCGACATCTCCCTTGGAAGTATGTTCCTGAGCGAGGGCACAAAATTCGCAGGATCCAATCTCTCCGTCCAGAACTTCCTGCTTCACAACACTTTTTGTGGGCACGTCGAACCAACGTAGAGTGTTGTCCGAGGCGGTGATCAAGATTCTTGGATCCTTAGTCCAAACTACGAACTTGATAGAAGCAGTGTGAACGCCGGCTCCAATCTCAAAGCCCGACGAGGCAGGTATCGTGCTTGGAACAATGACAGACTCGGCATTATTTCCATTTGTAGTAGACTCGGCGTTTGATTTAGGCTTCATTTCGGCAAGATCGAATATGCGGAGTTTCTTTTCCATTCCACCGGTGGCAATAAGGTCGGAGTTGTCTGGCGCATACACTACAGCGCGAACTATATGATCGTGCTGGAGAGTGAATAGAAGCTCTCCGGAATGCGTGTCCCAGATTTTACTGTCTTCCAATATTAGTCGTTGCCCAAAACTTATGGTCAAAATCATGTTAAAACTCGAAAAGACAGGACTCACGCGGTGAAGTCTGCGGACGCAGTAGCAGCGGTAGATGCATCTGGGCTGAGTCTGGCCTGCCAGACAGCGCCTTTGTGGCCTATGAAGGTGCCGATCCAATCTCCAGTCTGGCCATCACGAAGCATAGGATTTCCATCTATAATGCCATTGAAGTTTAGCACGTGTCGCAAACAGACAAATTCAGTTTATATGAGAGTGTATACGCACCCTTGCAGGCTGATATCAAATAATAAGACCCATCTTTCTCCAGGGGGGAGAAGCTAATGTGTGGAACGGGACGGGAATGGCCGTGGCAGGTTAGGGGGACATATTGTCGCGGAACTTCGGCGGTAGCCATGTCAAGAGCTGCAAAGAGGAGTATGTATGTAGTTGTAAGGTATTTGGTGAAATTCGAGTCGTGAGTTGGACACGGAAGCTTTTAGAGGATGATAGGTCAAGTAGACCTTATCACAAATGTACTACCGCACCAGCTCGTGGGCGTTTTGTGTGAGGAATGGAATGGGTTGTCGAAGACGCGAAGCAGGAAATATTATTGCTATCGGTGGAAAAGTGTCGGAGACTAAGGTTGGCAAAACGTAGCGGACAAAAATACGAGCGCAGAAGTGAGGAACAAGCAGTCCAGTCTATTTAGTTGAAGAGGTAGAGGTCAAAGAAGGAGTGAGACAGATAGTCGCGTCAAGTCGTAAAAGCGTCGTGAGTTTTGGAATCGCAAAAGGGAGGCGTTTGAAGAATCGTCTTCATTAATAATCAGCGCAAGACAAAAGGGTTCGTTAGGCGCCAAGTGGTGATACGTCGTTAATACGTTGGAGGTTGCAACAATGTCCAAAGTGAAAATGAGATAGGTAGGCAAGGTAGGTAGGTAGGTATATTACATGTAGAGTCCAAGGAACAAGCGCGACGACGTGACAGGTCCCAATTGAAGAATGAGAGACAATGGATAAGAGACGAGATGAGACGAGATGAGAGACGAGAGAGGAAGAGTAAAAGAAGAAAAAAGGGGGTTACAAGGTTGAGAAGTCAAGGAGGAAGAGGAATGGGGAATGGGAAAAAAGGTTGTGCGTAAATGTAAGTTCTTTCAAAGTTCTAAAGTTTCTAGGATCCTTCATACATGTGAGAGAACATTGAATCAATTAATTAATTATTCAATTCAAAGCCTTATCGATGCGACGAGTCACTGGACATAGTACGGACACTGTACGTATCCACTGTTAGCCTATTACCCAGCAGCCTAGCAGCTGTCAGGGTTGCTTCAGGACAGGTAAGGTTAGGTAAGCTCAGCTCGGCTCAGCCCCGCACCTTTCCCTTCATTAATAAAAGAGAAGAAACATTTGAACTCCCCCACCTTCAATTGCCATTGGAGCTGCGACGGGAAGGTACAAGTACCGATTGAACCTAAACTTGGAAGTTTGGAAGTACATACCTGCCTACTACATACAGTATGTACTATATGTACATGTACGTAGGACAAATATTAAATACATGTAAGTTCAACGTTGAATTTGTTAGGTGGTTACGACTATGTAGATACCCCAGGTACACATTGATTATCAATACACATACTGTATATACATGTAATATTCACTATGCTTCTGTTTCTTTCCATACATAACACTCAGTGAGATCAGAAAAAAAAACAAGCAGCCTGAGGTAAAAGAGTCAAGGTACACGTTAGTACTTACTATCTTTGTAGCACGTACTACTACCTACCCAGTACTATGTACGTAGACAATAGTTAACTACCTGGTACCTACAAGACACCTGCAGTTTTGGCAAATCCGCTTCGACGTTATTGATCCTTTTTTTAACCATCATTGAACATCCCACCATCCCACCAAAAAGAAAATCATACCTGCTATTTATTTAGTAGCTACCTCAGCTTGCACATATTCACCTAGTAGTTACAATATGGCCGACTTCAAGCTGTCTGCACAGCTTGACGGTCATACTGCCGATGTATGCCCTATTGCCTAATGCCTTTTCGCTTTCTCACACTAATCTGACCGGTTTCCTTTAGGTTCGACATGTCTGCTATCCTTCTCCAGATATAATCTTCTCCGCCGCCCGAGACTGCACCGTTCGCACATGGAAACGAATCTCGTCCTCTCCTCCAGCTTTTGAATCTTCTGTCGCTACCCAGGGATCCGAGTTCTACAATAGTCTAACCTATCTCCCACCCTCTTCCGAATACCCAGATGGCCTAGTCGTCTCAGCTGGCTCGGACACTATTATCGATGTCAGGAACGCTAGCGCAACGCCATCAGACAATGCCGAACGCCTATTAATCGGTCATGCCCGAAACGTTTGCGCCTTGGCCGTTGTCCCCGGCGGCCAGTATATCGTATCCGCCAGTTGGGATAAGACTGCGAGAGTATGGAGTTTACGCAAATGGGAGACGGAAGCTATTCTCACTGGCAACGATGAGGCAGTATGGGATGTTCTCCCACTAGACGCTACAACCATCGTGACCGCTTCTGCCGACAAAAACATCCGCATCTACGATCTCCGAACAGTCACCGCCGCCCAGGTCGCACCTCGATCTACCATATATACCTCTGACGTCATACGCGCTCTATGTCAAGTTCCGAAGGGTCACCCGAGCGGCGCTGACTTTGCCAGCGCCAGCAACGACGGGGTCATCCGTCTCTGGAAGCTAAGTGGCCAACAGGTTGGTGAGCTCCACGGCCACGAGAGCTTCATTTATTCTCTTGCAACACTGCCGTCGGGGGAGCTTGTAAGTTCCGGAGAAGATCGAACGGTGCGCGTATGGAGAGACTTTGAATGCGTTCAGACAATCACTCACCCTGCCATATCTGTTTGGTCCGTATCTGCGTGTCCTGAAAATGGGGATATTGTAACGGGAGCGAGCGACGGTATTGTTCGTATTTTCTCTCGCAGTCCGGAGCGTCTAGCTAGCCCGGATACCCTTGCACACTTCAACGAATCTGTGAAGTCGTCTGCAATACCACAGCAACAAGTCGGCGGAGTCAACAAAGAGAAGCTTCCAGGGCCCGACTTTCTGAAGAATAAGTCTGGCACCAAGGAGGGCCAGGTACAAATGATAAGAGAGGAGAACGGCTCTGTCACGGCCCACCAATGGTCGATGGGTCAACAGCAGTGGATCAACGTTGGCACCGTTGTCGATGCGGTTGGTAGCAGCGGGCGCAAGGTAGAGTACAACGGAGAATCATATGACTATGTCTTCGACGTTGCCATCGAAGAGGGACAACCTTCGCTTAAGTTACCCTTTAACCTATCAGAAAATCCTTACGCAAGAGCCCAGAAATTTATCGACGACAATGAGCTTTCACAGAACTTCCTAGATCAGGTTGCACAATTTATCGTAACCAATACCCAAGGCGCTACTATTGGGCAGACTTCTGGGGATTCTGGGGCCCCTGACCCCTATGGCACTGAATCGCGATATCGACCAGGGGATGGTAATGACTCTTCTAAGGCTAAAACTATACCGCAACGCGAGTATCTTGAGATTACAGCTGCCAAATACGAACGTAAGTTGTCATCCGAATGTTTTCGTCGTAACCTCGGCGCTTCATGTCTAACTCCCTGATGAACTAGCTGTCTTCAAAAAGATACTCAGTGTCAATTCTGCCCTTGTAGCAGCGGGACGCAAAGACCATTCCCTAAACCCACCCGCTCAAGAAGTATTAGCCGTTGTGCGACAGCGATTAGAAGCAGGCCAGCCGATTATTGACGAAAGCGCTATCAAACTGATTTCCATGATGTGTACACAGTGGGATTACTCAGACCGGCTAGCACCTCTTGACGTACTGCGGTGCGTTGCGCCATCGCCCATTGCCGCCAAGTTTAAGTCGCCAGACTGGGGTAGTCCAGTGCAGATAGCTGTCTCTGCCGCGCTCGACGATATCCCAGCCGGTGCCCAGCCTAACGAGAATTGTGCTATGATGGCTGCCCGTACGATCGCGAACCTTTTCAAATCAAGCGAGGGTCGAAAGCTACTTGCCCAACATTTGGAAGGACAACGGGCAGTGGCATTTTTCGAGCGAGTGTTAGGAATTGGTGGTCAAACTGCAATTGGCCCCTTTAACCGCAACTTATTAATTGCCGTGACAACAGCCATGGTGAACCTCGCGGTTTTGGCATCGAGAGAGCCCGGGAGCATATCATCTAGCGTACAGGTTCGGCTACTGACGGCGCTTGCCCGGATTTTACAGAAACAGACGGAGGCAGAGGTTGTGTTCAGGGCTCTTGTCGCAGCGGGGACTCTCATCACCGTGATTGGAAAAACAGCCCCCGAGGCACGAAGCCTGTCTTCGCCCATATCCCTGAGCAAAGATCGCGCCACGGATGCGCGAGTGAAGGATATCGCTGATGAATGTTTGGCATTGCTGGGTTGATCACCCGTTGATAGTCCGTTGCGTTAGTTTAAGGCTGCGCATGGGCTTAGCCATACAGTACATCATTCCTCCCTCGAAAGGCATTCGTGCCGCAACCATAGAATATAGTAGCCCAATATTAGGCCGACAGTTCCTTGGCGGGTAGTTTTATTCAACGAGGGAGAAACGCATAACAAAAGAAAGATACTACCTACTCCACGATATGATATGGCAGGCGGATTGACTTGTTCTGTGTATATGATATGAATACTAGAGAAATGCATGCTGTAAATACATAGATAGGCTAGGTAGTTGATCTTCCTATATCCCAATGCTCTATCGTAGAATATCTACTGTATCTGTCCCGTGTATCATGTTGGCTAGAATTGCATCATATCACATCGAATTGTGTGAAGTATTTGCCTACCTACCTACCTACCCTCTTCACCAATATATGTAACTACCCTTACCTACCTAGGTAACCATGATATTTTCTTTCTCCCTTCCATACATCATACCCCAGCCGGGTCGGATCCCGTCATATATCCGTTTCTTCAGTAGGTACCTAACTTACCTACCTACCTACCTACCCAGCTCTAGATACCCCCCAAACCACAGACCGAAACCGACCGAAGCGAAGTAGGTAATCGGGGATAGCTAGACATAGGTACCACATAGGTAGATAGATAGATAGATGATGACACTTCGGCACGGCAAGGCAAGGCATGGCAAAGCAAGACTTGCCATCGGGCGTCTGCTCTTACGCGATGCGTTACCAGAGACTTACCTACATAGGTAACCTAGGCAGGTAAGAGGTAAGAGAAAAAAAAGGAAAAGGGGGAGCGGGGGGTGGGGGGTGGTCCACTGGCGCTTGCTCGGGTGGCTCGGCAGAGGTATGTATGGTAGGTACATATGTAGGTATGTATACTTGGTTGGCCACGTACCTACCTAGATAGGGGGTCGTGGAAGTAGGGAGGTAGGTAGGTGGGTAGGTATGTATGTTGAAGTTCTGAGGACTGGAGAAATACCTAAATGGGTTTGTCGGCTTGCGTTGTGATGGTACAATACATACTAGGTATTGGGAGATTAGCCTAGGTCACACTCACTGTATGTTGTATGACTACTAGGTATTATATCGGTGTCTTTCACATAAACCCGATTCAGTCTGTATCACGCCTGGATACCTACGCACTAGAAAAAAACACAGCAAATGCATAGATGGTATCAAATCAATTCATAGGCACCCCGTGTAGGTATCTAGACAGCTGTATCCTGCTAAAGCGGTCCTGGTCTCGACTCGATTTCCATCACTTATTCATTTCCTTCCTCTCTTCCATTCATCCTCTTTCCTCTCATCATCTCATTCTCTTTCCACTCTTTTCACGAAAAAAAAAACGTAGAGTAAGTAGCTTAGCTAACAAAGAAAAAAAACCCAATCATCCATACCACCGCCCGTCCGCCCGTCCCTATACGCCAGCCCGCGATGCCAAAATTTGGTATATGGATAGATAGATAGATAGATAGGTTCAGCAGGTATATATAAAGATACAGTAAAAAGGGGGCGTGGGGTGTCTATTAAAATAAAAATAATAAAATAAAAGGGGGGGTTTCTTTCGCTTCGTTCCTAGTCTTCGAGTCTTCGTCCATCCCTATCATCGTCGTCGTCGTGAGTAGGTGAGTAGGAGAGACGGGAAAATCCATCAAATCGAGTGAGCTCATATCGAGAACCACAACGAGCAGGCGATGACGGGCAGATAGCCGAGCCAGCTCCAGGCAGACCATAAGGTGGCGGCGCTGGTGGGTATGTTGGCGGCGTCGCCGATTTCCTTGGTGGTGACGGTGTAGATCTCGGCGAATCCGATGTCGGTGCTGTTGAAGCAGTTGGACTCGTTGACTTTGGCGATTCTCTCGTCGCCGGGCTCAGCGAAGGTTATGTCGGCGCACTGGATAGGAGTAATTGGTCAGTTTCTTTGCTTCTTGGTTTGTAAGAAGGCTGAACTCACCGAGAATAAGGCTGCGCCATGTTGTGCGATCTCAACGACTTGTATCGTCGCGTTATCGCCGGCGTTGAAGCTCATGTTTGACGGCAGGGGCACCTGTGGCAGGCACATCGTCCCTGGGTACGGTCCCTTCGAGGGGCCGAGGATCTGGAACGGCGCAATCATGGGGAAGGACATGTTTTCAGGGCCTCCGTCCGGCCCTGTGGTACCGAAGCCAAGATTAATGTAGAGGAACGCCGTTTGGTGTCCCTGGAACCAACCTGGCTGGAATGCGACAGCGCCACCAGTGGTCGGCCAGTACGACCTGTTTGTTGTTAATTGTATGCCGCCGCCTACGATGTCGGTGTCAGTCAGTCCAGTCTATAATGGATTGGATTGCGATGATGATGTGGATTGAAGAAGTTGTGAACGAGTAATAATTAAGCAAGCAAAATTTACTCACATGGATAAGTCCATTGCATGCCGTACGGCCATGTGCTGTTTGTGATGAGATTGTCTCCTCGCCATCCTGGATATGTGATGATTGTATGGGCTGCTGCTAGTGTCGAAGTGATGACGGCTAGTAATATTGAGGATAACATCGTGATGTTGTCGGGTTTGCTCGATATAAGCCACTTTGTAGAGGATTGTATGCAGAATTCTCTTGTCGCACAGCGACTAATACTTCAGATTACAGGTCCAGAGCCTTTTAGCAGCCCCGGCTGCATGCAAGTATACGCAAGACAAGATAAAACTTGTGATAGTAATCGTCCAAATTGTTCTGTCGATATATGCCGCTCACTTCTATGCCACTGCTAGTATTTACCGTTCGTGGGCACAAACTCGCTCAGCCTTAACTTTGGTGTCGATGTGTGTACGATACGATACTATCAACAGCTGTTCGATGCTGTCTTACTATAATATCGTGTATGGTATATCGTTTACCCGTATAATTGTATTTTTTGATGATCGAAGAGGTTGAGGAGAGAATAAAAAGATTGAAAAATAGGTATAGAGCAGAAGGATTCAATTATCAGTGACAGAGGAGAGTAATAAACGGCCAGACCTACCTGTCAACCTTCTCCCTCGACGCACCCGCATGGCACGACCAATACATCTGGCTCCCCGCCTTAAGAGGTCAAGGGTAATTAAGAGATGGGCGCCATTTTAGGACGAGGCGGGCCAGTAAGAATGGCGGGAAGATGTGCACGACGTGCAGCCGACGAACATGTCCCTGGTTAACCGATCGGACAGAACCAATGGGAGACGGTTGAGGGCACGCAGCGAGTCGCTCATCCCAATGCAAGGTCCGAATATGATTTGTCGGAGAGCAACCAATGGCATCGATCGACAGCAGGGGATGAAGGGTTGCGGGAGTACAAGGGCATGGGGGCTAGGTGACCCTCCGAAGAGCGCGGTTGGTGACAAGAAACTGCGCCGGCACTGGGCAAGACAGGGGTCAAGCAGGGTCATTGACAGAGAATAGCCAGTAATAATGGCTGGTATAAGCGCCCGAGAAAAAGCCCCCATTTCAATATCTCCTAAGGCAAGAGGCCAGTTAATTATTACTGTTGATACATAGGACTTGTATCTGACATCCGGATACCTACTATCTGCTTGCATGTACTACCAACATTGAAGCTGGTAAGCACTGCCAGCATGAATGTAGTAGAGGGCATTTTGGGATAGTGGCGCATGTAGTGGTGTGACTGGAAACCCTCAAGGCTCTCAACACGCTGTTAGTTACTGTACCTTGGAAATCCTATATTCCAATAACAACAGCCTAGACCGACCTTTACATGTTTTATCATTCCCCAGCCTTATTACAAGGTGAAAATAATAAATGATGACAGCGCACCCAGTTGAAGGGGAGTGTCGGCACTTTCGGGCATTTTCCAATGGGTTATTTCATTCAATTCCAAATCCAACCACATTACCCTTGAAACCGCATGGCGTGACGGGATCGGGATTATGTGGTCGGAAAAGACATCATGTATTATCGCTATCCCATGCAGATGGGATTGCGCCGGGCGGCTAGAGTAGCATCAAGGCGCACCGACAAAAAGACACGAAGAGAATTGAAATGGAGAAGAGAGAACATTGAACTTGAGGGATGCATTTACAGAGGATGACTACCCACCTACTACAGTAAACCTTGGCCATAACGATTCGGTAGACAACGATATTTTTGTATAACGATATAATTTTGGGAACATTGCAATTTTGTATGGGAAATAACGATATTTTAACCTTAGCGATATATCGTTAATTTTTTGACCGCCACCACCAAGATCGTTATGGACCATGTGTAAAAAACCGTTTATTTTGATAAAATTTTGGTGGAATAAGTGGAATTTTGCGTTTGGTAGCCAATTGGACTGCCCTTTTTTCAGGTAAATCTAATCACCGCCACGATATCTAATCGCCGAAAAATTGGCTTACTGCATAATATCTATTGTACAATATTTTTCATAAAATAGTAAGTACCTTTTCCAATAAAATGGCAGTAAAGGTACAACGGCATTACACGGACCATGACAGTGGGTCCATTTCTACATAACGATATCTCTCTATAACGAATTAAGGGTGGTGTTTTTTCCATATCGTTATGGCCAAGGTTTACTGTACTAGTAGTAACTAAGCACTTAAGGTAAATATGTAACTAACGATCAACTCTACGTCACGTGTAAATCACTATTATTATGTAAGTGATACAGTGTCAAAGCATCCTCCTTCTTTCTAAAACTGTACAATCCCTTAAGTGCCTACATACTAACTACTACATAGTAGTACATCTCTCTCTTCACATCACCGCACCGTGCATAAAGCCATCCAATAGTATTATTCCCGCCGACAAGCCCCCAGGCTTTGCCTTTACCTATTCTCTTTTATAAGTCAGTTATGGCCTCAACAACCGAGAAGAGAGAAGAATGGATAACAGTCCCCCGTAAAGGACGCCGCAATCCAAAGACCGCCATATCTTATTCCTCCCATGACAACTTCTCAAGACCAAATCCCCCATCATCATCATCCCTATCAGCCTCCGATATTGAGAAAGAGCACCAGCGCATAGCAGCTCAGTGGGAGGCGTCTTCCAGCTGTCGCCAGCTGCAGGAAATCGTTGCGTCTCGTGCATCATCCCGGTGTAGTATCTCCAATGCCATCTGCTTGGGCCTAGGGTCCTTTGATCCTGAAAACGACTCCTGGGACAGTAAACGAAAATCACACGTACAACTCGCCGCATTCCTCTGCATGGTCGAGCAACTGCAACGCAGTAGTCCCCACAAAATCCCCTGTCTCTTCCAGGAGCCCGTCTTCAACTCATCAGACAAGAGCTTTATCCAGAGCTTGGGTCACGAAGTTGTCGAGTCACCGGAAGCTTTCGACCGGGTGACTCCGTCGACTCTTGTCTTTGGAGTCCACCTGTATAAAAGTATATATGTGCAGGCCATCGCCAAACACCTACCCGCCGTGTTCGTAGGCACTCCTCTTGATGTCTGGGAAGAGTAAGTACAGAAGTTCCGTCGCGATGAGACTCTCTGGCTAGAAGCGCGCATCCTAGCTGACGTGGGGAATAGATTCCACCACGACTTTTCCAAGGATTGGGCCGCTATGACAGAGCTCGATAAGCAGAGTGATAAAGTTACGTTTCCAGAGGACACGGGCTACAGCACATTCTCCAGCACAGTGATTTATTGGGGGCGACAAGACGAGCCATGAGCGATTCTAAAGTATTACAATATATGGGACCGTGTTGGTAGGCGATAGTCGACATCGTATCTACAACCCCCCCCCACGGGCTTAAGCCGCCATGAACAGCTACGAATTTGTTATCAAACACCAAGGGGCTCTTAACCAGTGTCTTGATACTTCAGCCTCGATTCCAGAAGTATACTTACTGCTCGAGCCTAGACATGCGCAGCGCAACTAGAGTGTTTCTCTGAACGCTTGGGTTACTATGAGATATACGGGGATATTACCGGTATGGAAGTATATCTATCTTTTGAGTCCCCTATAATATGTTGCCTTGCGAAGTACAGGCATTGATTGCGAAACTTCAGCCGCGAAGTCGCACATTTATGCCTATATTTCAACTAGAAAGCCTCCTCTTTGGAAATCAATCATGTCTGCGAAACTCTTCAGGCCCGTATTGGGCAATGGGTAGACCTTTGGATAGTCGCCAACATAGACAAAACCATATCAAGTGTTGCAGGGTGAACTGCAACCAAAAGGAAGGAAGAAGCATGGAAGAAAGCTTGGTTTATTCCAGACTACTATGGCGCTGTGCCAATATCTAGGGCAGGCCTAGTGGAGTTAATGGCACCTGCAACATCACCTGGACAAGCTATAGACCTGGTACTCGTTTCTCGAGGAAGATACTAGGACATAGAGATACCTCTGGAAAACCAAATGATCTTCGTCTTGAGACTACCTAGGCACCAAGATAATTGCCTACTAGGTAGATGCCTAACAGTTAGTAAGATATGCCATGTCTCATTTCAGCGTCCCCAGGACTTGAACGATTATCATCCCTCATCCCCTACTAGGCAGGTACGCATCAGCTTCTCTAATATTCGAGATCAGCCACAGTTGCTTTGTCCACGGAAAAAGAACTAAGCATCGCATATTAAAGTCGAAACAGTCGATATTCCACGAGAGTCGATTGCCTATGGCGCTTGCTGAGATATTTGACTTGGAACGGTACAGGCCAGCGTGTGTCCTGTGAGTATCACCACGCGCCTTTCTTATGGGACAACAAGATTCGAGCAGCCTAAACGACACGTACAATGGCATGTTTGATGATGATCAGGCAATCATTCTCTCCTTTGTAGAGACCACTCTCTATATTGGCCAAGCTATGCGTATATAGTTGCTAGCTCAATATGTTGGAATATTCAACCACATATGTACCTCCGCAAAACCAACTATTCGGAACGTACAATATTTCGTAACGAAAGAAGCTTGGCACATATCGCAAAATTGTTGCCTCATAGTCATTGTTATTCGGTTGTAAACACCAGGAAGCATGTCGGATCATGTGACTGGGAAGATCCTTTGCGCGCCTAAGCACGGGACAGAAGATGATGCATGCCGTTTTGTGCATCTGGATTCATATCAAGGGCCGACCGATCAGGATTTGCCCAATATCAGAGGGCTGACCAACCTACAACTTCGCCACAACGAGTTGTTGAGCGGCGATGTTATTGAAAGGGCCCTGGCAGGCTACCACCGTGGACTCCCAGAAAAGGTTCAGCAGAGGGTTCACCTAGGAAGTACTTCTATCGCAGGACTATTCACAACCCATGAGAGCGATAATTACAGAAGCGCACTTGCTGCCAGTTATAAATCCTTCTTTGCAGCCTTTAGTAATAACGAAATCTCTTTATGGCCAATCAATTGGGAAGACAGACATTGGATATTGTTAGTCATACTAAAGAGGGACGTAAATCCCGGTGGTCAGATAGAGTCTCCGGCGAGTAGGATACAGCGGAGAAATAGAAAATGGACCAGCATCGTTCAAGTTGGCCTGTGCGACTCTTATAGTCTTCAGCCTGATGCAAGTCAGAGCTCTGGTATAATCTTTGCCAGGTTGGAGAGAATATTCGAGGTGTACGGCTTTGTGTTTGCACAAAATTATCGACGTAAGATATGGGTGCCCTATCAAACCGACAGTTGGAGTTGCGGCCTTCGGGTGTACTCGGCAGCGAAACAGATGATGGACCGACTCGTAAATGTGGTGGCGAGGACCCCCGATGCTGGGGCCAATTTTTGGCGACCGACGCTTGGGTGGTTTAACCCAGACTCTGTGCGGTCAGAGATGATCAACTTGAACATTTCTGAGGCTATTTTGGAACTGAATTACCAGGCACGACATTCGATTGAGCTAATCAATACTGTTAAAGATGACAATGGCATCCAGGTCGACGCGGGAGTGCTTATGCGACCGCCTAGAGACACCAAGTATGAGGTAGATTTTCCTCCAGCTAGAGAAGAAAATCCCCAGGATGAGCAGGACGCCCAAACGACCGACGAACTTGTTGACGTGTCTTGTAGAAACCCCCAAAAATTGCAAGCAGCTCGTGAAAACCCCGTGGGAGATACCAGCGGAGTACGGCGACGAGATCAGACTGGTAACAAACGAAGACGCCCTCATGATGCTCAGGCGGCTCTGAAAGATAACGGTGAGAAGATTCCCCAGGACACAGACGAGAAGCCAAACAAGAGAAAAAAGATCGACGGTGAAGAAACCTCCGCAAATAAGCCGGAAGTACAGCCAATACCGGTTTCCCGGGATCCTCCTTCTTCTTCAACGCCCGGAAATACAGTCGCACAACGAATGGAACAACGAATGGAGAGATTACGACGACTGATGAGTGAGGTGCAAAGTTCGGATTCTTCAGCAACTTCACGCGTAACGGGCACTTCTTCGTCTGCGGCCGAAACTACAACTAATAAACGAACACCAGGGTGGCGAAAAGATCACTTCAGAAACAAGATTTTGGCAGCGTCGGGACCGCCAGCAAGTGTGCCGGATCCTCCTTCTTCACCTACGCCTAGAAAACCTTTGCTAGTGCCCGGAGATCCAACTTTTCAGCGCCCACCAGTAAGGCCAAGTGCGCAAAATACATCTTCACCGGCGCCCGCAGGTGAAGGATCAAGGCAGAGAGGACCAAGGCGGCCAACTGCTCTTGGCCCACCATTCAGGCCAAGTGCGCGAAATGCCTTTTCTACGCCTGCGCCTGCGCCTGTAAGCTTTCCACCGAGACCAAGCCGGCCAAGCAGGGACGGAACTACAAGCGCTCCCAAACCTCAGAGACCAAGCCAGCTAAACAGGGACGGAACTACAAGCGCTCCCAAACCTCAGAGACCAAGCCAGCTAAACAGGGACGGAGCTATAAGCAATCCTAAACCTTGAAGTACGCCAGGCATGCCCACGCTCCTTAGGAGTAATCCACGATCGGCGGAATGGTGGAAAACGTGAGTCCAGCGAGACAATTCGTGGCCAGAAAACCCATCAGTTTGGGGCCCAGCTTCTTTGCCGTTGCCTGAACCTCCTTCCTCGTCGCCAGGCACGTAAGGGCTGAGGTAGGTTGAGGTAGATGTGAACGTCGCTAGGAAGGGTACGAATGTCAAAAGTGCTATGTAGGATCTACAAGATGAGGCCTTCTGCAGGTTATCTTGTGTTTTATGGTTGTCATAGTTTTCATAGTTGTCATGGTTGTCATGGTTGTTTATGCTAGTGCTTAGCAATACTATTATCTTTGCCAATATGCAGTTATTCGACAGTAGGAGGTGTGGTTCGGAGATCAATCAAAGCTTCAAGTATTAAAAGAATGAAAGGTGTTATGATATAGGTACCTCGAGTAGTTACTGACATTTGGTGTAGGTAGTAGTACTAGTACGAGGTGGACATGTAGTTGAAGGTGTGAAGCTACTAGGTTAGGTATTACCCCGGTAGTCCGTGCTAAACTATTGTAGTTCCACAGACTGGAAGCTTAACCTTACGTAATATACTTCGTCCAATGCTCTACAAACTTCAATATTATTCCGTTCTTTTTAGTTACTTCAATGTTTCTTACATTTTCCCATATACTTTTGTCTCGCCGACCACCCCATTTCGTATGGCCACTTTGCATCCCCTTCTTCATTGGTTTCCTCTCTGCATATCACTTCGAATCCCAATATTATTATTGTCTCTTTCCCTTTTCCAGAATTAAAATTAGAAAAAAGGGAAAGTAACGGCATTGGTAAAATAACAAGATGGATGACTTTGATAGAGACTCGAATGCAAGCTCTGATAATGATCGTGATGATGATATCATGATTCAGGATGGTGACGGTGACGGCGATGGCGATGGCGATGTAGAGGGCGATGACGACAATGAGAACGAAAACAACGACCACGACGAAGACGACAATGACAATGACAATGAGAACGAGGACGAGGAAGATGACGAACAAGACCAAGATCACGACGACGATGATGATCCCCCAGATCATCGGCAGTCCAATGGTGTTTCTAACCCCACCGTTACTCGAACCTCGGCTACTCCAGGTCCTCTTGCAACTCCCAAGTGGAAGCCAAGGATCCGTCCCGAAGTCCTCACTGCCTCGACATACGATATCGTTCCGACCATGGCAGCTCCCATGGCTACCAGCGTCAACGCCATTGCCATCACTCCCGATCTACGCTATTGGATGACCGGCGGAAGTGATGGATACATCAGGAAATACGACGGTCCCGCCACCATCAATGGCAAGACTCTTTTAACAGTGGCACAAAGGCACCCCTTCGTTGACTCGGTTACCAAGGCAGGCGTACTGATGTCGTATTGGGAGAATGCTGAACCCCAACCCGCTGTACGCCAAGAGGACTTGGTTCTTAGCCCTGTCTACAGTCTCGCCGTCCACTCCCAGGCCCTATGGCTGCTATCCGGTCTCGAGAGTGGAGGTATCAACCTCCAAAGTGTGCGCCACGACGAGGGCAAGCGTATTACATGCTTAAAGAAGCATAACAATGCTGTTAGCGTGCTAACCCTTTCCCCCGATGAGAAGAGTGTGCTCAGCGGGAGCTGGGACAAGAATATTTTCGACTGGGATCTAAACACGGGGCAGGTCTCGCGCCAGTTTGACGGAGCCGGGGGACAGGTATCAGCTATTGAGATACGGCCGATGGGAGGGGTGCCGGTCCCTCCAGAAGCCAGTGAGGAGGAAATTCTAAGCGACACATTCTTCAGCAATAATGCCCATCCAGGATTGGGCGACGACTTCAAACTTGAAGCTGACGACGGGTTTGATACAGGTCCAAGTAATGGCATCAACGGGGTGGGAATCAATGGGGTATCAGGACAGGCAGCTGGAGGGAGAGATGGTATGGCTGATGGCCAAGGAAGCCCCACACATGATAGTCTCTTTGGTGGTAGTCCCACCGGCGGATCGGATCTGTTTGGTGATGGTGACGGAATGGGGGCCTTTGGAGGGGATGATGACAACGAATTTTCTCGAGCTATGATGCAAGACTCGGCCCAGGATACCGACATAACCATGGGGGACTATGGTATGTCCAGTTCGAGCTTTGTTCCCGAGTCTGGCCAGGCGCCACCTCCTGTCCAACATCTTCCAGATTCAATTCCAGCTGATTCCACCCTTTTTGGCGGCGATAATGCTATAAGCTCCTTTGACAACGACCCTAACCACGACCCCTCATCTCTTCCTCTGCCTGACTTTTCGATCCCAACTACGGCTGACACCTCGTTTCAAACTCAACCGGAAGGCCTTTCGCAATCGGTAGCGCAGGGATTTTCGGGAGGTGCACCCCAGTCTCCATCAATGCTTTTTGGTGCGGTGCCACCAACACATCATGACTTGGCGCAAACTTCGGATAGCACTTTTCTCTCGGCTTCTATCGATGGGACTCTACGAATTTGGGATCGGAGGGTGCCGAATCCTGTGGCGCGTATTGGAAGTAGGCCTGGTGTTCCTCCTTGGTGCATGGGTGTATGCTGGAGCCCGGACGGTAATTGGATCTATGCTGGACGAAGAAACGGCACGGTGGAAGAATTTAGCGTACAGAAAGCTAGGGGGGGACGCGTAGGTTGGCACCCAGAACGAGTTTTCAAGTTCCCGGGTGGCAGTGGCCCAGTAAGCTGCGTTCGGCCCATGGCCAATGGAAGACACTTGGTTTGTGCATCCTACGACATTCTTCGACTCTACGATACTCGGTCTGTCCACAATACTAAGCATACACCACCTCCTTTTCTAATCATCCCCGGTCCACCACGTGCCGGCGTCATCTCGAGCCTGTATATCGACCCCTCTAGCCGCTTCATGTTGTCCGCAGCGGGGAATCGAGGCTGGGAAGGGACAACTACGGAGGTGCTTATCGGGTACGAGATCAACGTGCCCCCATCTTAAATTCACCCTTGCACGATTTATAGCTTGTGGGTGTGGTAAGACTACCTACCTAAGCACCCACGGTAGTTCTCACTAGCGCTGTGTCGATCCCTATTGTCGACTTACATATTTACCAACAATTCTTTTTTTTTTCTCTCCTTTTCTTTTATATACCGGCTGGTTCATGGGGGGGCGCATTTGGAAAAAGGAAGATACCCTGTTTCCTTATTTTTTATTTTTTTTTCACTTGCCATGGTTTGCGCTTGGCTTTGGCTTTGGGGTCGTGGTTGGATTTAGCATGTAGTGGTCGTGACGAATAACATTGGTTCAAGGAAGAAGAGTTGGGAGTTGGTGGTCTGGTCGGCTCAGTACCTGCCTACATACCTGATAGGTAGGTGGGTGTTGATGAGTGGGAGATGGATATTACCCACTACATTGAGTACCTAGCTACTACCTAAGTAGCGCTTTATTCGTTGTTGGTACTACATGCCTACCATTGATGTCTCCCTTTTTTTGCTACATACATGATACGTGCTTTGTACTTGATTCCCGTGATTGTGTAGTGGGGATTGCGTGGTATAGGTATGTTGGTAGGTAGATACTCATGTGCCTGGTGTGTAACTTAATTGCATATTTTGCAGTAGGTTAGGTACATTTTGAAAGGATGGGACAAAAATACCTATCACAAACATTGTGTATGACATTGAGGTGCGTACGTAGGTAGGTATGTATGTACAGCATATAGCGTACTACATAGGTAGATACATGGGTGTGCCAGGTCTAGAAAGGGTATCTACCTACCTACCTACCTAATATGACATAGGTATATATAGGTATCTAAATAGCTACATAGGTGCATACATAGTAGATACCTAGGGTAGACGAACTTTTTCATACGTTTATACCTAACCTACCTAGATATGTATCTAAGTAATCTGCCTCACACCACATCATATCATACACAGTCCACGTTTCGAGTAGCAAATAGATAATATATCCGTAGGTACCCAAAAACATCAACATCCACACCCCTATCCATGCCCATATCCATATCCATGGATACCTAGGTATATATGTGATACGGTACATCAACATCCCATACTACCCCTACCTCCCTAGCTTAAGTAACTGACCACCTCAGCAACAAGGAAGCAGCAGCAGGTCCCCAAACCCCCCATTCCCTCTTTAACCAGCTTGGTAAATAGCCAGCGCATTAACATGCGGGTTAATAAGCGAGAGATTAAACGGCGTAACAAAGAGATCCGTGTCCGTGATCGCGAGGAAAATCGTGCCGTTGATAGCGGGGTCGCCGGCGTAGGTGGAGATGTTGGGCTGGATGGCGATGGCGGTGTTGCCGCGGATGTTGCGGAGGGGCGCGTAAGTGACGTTGAGCTGGGAGACGAAGGCGGCGAAGCGGGGGGTCCCCGCCGACGTGGTGGTCACGTAGCTGTTGTTGGGCCCCGTGCGGCCGCCGGGGTTGTCCCACTGCAGGAAGACCTGGCGCCCGGGGTACGAGAGCGGGTTGGTGCGGTTCTGGGTGATGGCGGGGGCGCAGTCCTCGGCGCCGTCGATGCCGTTGACGGCGTAGAGGCACGCGTCGGCGTTGGTGATGTTGCTGCTCTCGAGAGAGTTCGCGTACGCGCTCGTCGTCTCGTTCCAAACTTGGGAGCCGTTGATGCGGGCTGGGTTCGGTTGGTTGAGGATGCGTAGGGGAGGAAAGTTCTGCCAGATCAGACGAGTCTGGTTTGCGCGGCAGGATGAGATGTAGGGCGCGAGGAGAGTCCAGGCCCAGGATTGCGGGATACCGATCTCGAACCACACGGGCATGGGGAAAAGCCCGTCGAACTGGCGGAAGATCATCTGCTGTCGAGCTTCGGTGGTGATGGACTGCAGGAGTATCTGGGCCGTCTCACGAGAATCCAAGTGGTTTAGGAAACCGAGAACACCGGATTCTCCCCATCGAGTCAACTTCTGGTTGAAGTCGATGAACTCCCGCACGGTCGAAACCGGGTAGTTATAAGTGCACTGGACTGGTGCCTGGGGACCAAGCATGTTGGTCAAGGCCGTAGCATGACCAATCTCTTGATCTGCCATAAACTGAAGAAGGAATCGGTCTTCGGCATGTAACCCGGCAGCGTCGAATTCATCAACAGAGAAGTGAGAGAGTCCCCATTGGAAAAGGTCAAGTTCAATCCATTCCTGATAAAGGGCCAGCGCCACAGATTGATAGTCAAAATCGCTAATTACACGATAGACCGGTTCCGATCCGTTAGTCCCTAAGCCGCCACCTGGGGTGTACGGCGCAGGTTGCGGCTGATGAAGCCTGCCATCCGCTTGATACCTTAGCTTGAATGGCTCGGGAGGCTTTGCCGCAATAGAAGCGGCCGTGACAGTAGTCGATAGCGCGCCTATGGTAGTGGGAAAGGGGCCGGTAAAGCGGCCGTGTGAAGTAACATTCGTGTGGGAAACCACTGGGACCGTCGTCGAGGCGGCCGATGTAATAGTGGTTGTGGCGTCGGAAACAAATGGAACAGCAAGAGAATGAGGCACGATGAGTGCCAGAACGCTGGCGCTTATCAGAATTGTCGAAGAAGCCATAATTGCTACTTCCCTGGTTCACAATCTCACGGTTTCACTGTTGTAAGCTTGGCTATAAGATTTAAAGACAACTCCAGAGGTGTGAGAAAGAAATGAGGAGATTATATAGGAAGTTCGCAAACACCCTAAACTCCACGTACCTTAACGAGCAATGACGAGTTTAAGGCACTTTCAACTCCACGAACAACCCCTTCACCTTCTCGGCAGCGTCATTTTTGGACCCTGAGTCACGCAACGCGGAGCTCGAGGAGAAGCTTTTCGTAGGGGACTTGATCAGCCAGGAATAGGATTGTAGCGGAGGAAAGCCATAACATGTGGTGATGGCTGCGTTACGCAATCTAAGCGTAGTCGAATTTTTACATCACGAATAGTGACATTGTCTTTTTGCTTCTTCTTTGGCGCCATCTGCCACCATAGAAGAGGAGGGAAATCCTGCAATAGTTCGCTCACCGTTCGTCTTTTGGTCGAGAGGGTGGAAGAGTATTCCCAGACTTGCATGACATATTCGTCATGAAGAGAATAAACTGCGAGGCAGTACAGCATATTGGCTGACGCAGCCCACTTAAAGCTGCATATGCGAGAAAGGGGTACCCAGCTCAGCGCTAATATGAACAGAACCTAATTTTCATCAACACTCCTGGAGAATGAGGTTGAGAACTTCACATGTGGTAGGGTTAGACAGCGAGGTGAGGGCCCATATATGCCGTCGTAGCTCGAAAGACATTGCAATAAATCGTCAGTGACTAGCATTGCCAAACTTGGGGTCTTTCACATGGATAGGATTTGCTAGATATCCATGTCTGTCAACGGTGCATATTCTCTTTTGACACCTCGAGATGCATGCTCGGCATAGTGGTCAAAGTCTGAGTTGGGATCTACCCCCTCGTCTCCCTTTGCTATTGCATGACTAGAGAGATCCGATATTCTGTTTCATCTCCGTGTTTTGGTAGATAGTGTAGAAAATGGTGACGTTGTCCAGCTGCATGCAGCCAGTGAGATGCTTCAATGGGCCGAGGCAGGTGGCTGCAGTATATGCACCGGGGCCGTGCCGGTAACGTTGAGCCAATGACAAAATACTACATGCTAATATGCTCATTTTCTAATAGAGCAAGTGGCGCAACAACATGTGACAGTGTCGTAGGGCCATACGTAGGTGCCTTTATCCCGACTTAGAATTTAGGTACAGCTTCAATTGCTCGGGGGATGCAAGGGCAATGTTGAAGGTGAGTTCCACGAAATGGTCAATAATTAGGTAGGCATGATTAGTAGATTGTGATCGGAATGGGTGTGTGAGATGTCATCCTTGTGCGAAGGATGAACAGTTAAGGATGAACAGTTGAGGATGAACAATTGACTACAATTAAGGATGAACGATTAAGAATCACGGGTGGAGATCTATGTAGTTACTGCGATGTCCAATTGAATTGAAGTAAACAACAGCAGGGGTACCCACTTCTTAGTCATCCATGGATGTGACACGGCGGCAGTCTCCTGCCATGCACATATGTACATTCCACCTGAAAATCATGCAACTAAAACAATCTACCCTACATACCTATGTAGCCTAATGTAGGGATCATGTATGTACTCATCAATTACCCTTCTTCAATGTTGTCTCCGTTACTGCGTTCATATGGAGGGCCGTCTGGTATTGAGCATTGAACTCATGATATCTCCAGGTCTACCTAGGTATAATTCCTACCCATCCTGAGAAGAGGCAAACGGGAGAGCAACTGCTTAACTACCTAGGTAACTTGAATATTGTAACAACATTCAGTGGCTGCTATCTGCATATCACCTAAGTATGTAAGTAGGTAGGTGCTATCATTGGTAATGATCTACCAGCCATGTACTACATATGTATGTAGAAGGAGTTCCCAGGCCTTCACTGTTGAGACCAAGACGGAATGCTACTTTCGAGTACGTGCCGTACTAGGATTCTCCGCAGATTAGGAAGATCAACAAACCAACAAAGCAAAGCATCTGATCTAGGGGTTTGTTCGATATGGACCTCTCCTCCTTTAGGAAGGTCGCAAGCCATTGATTGTATTGATTTCGACCTGAACCCTCGAATTGTCCTCTTCTTCTTCCGGTATCTTTCACCAACATTTGTCGCCAGTTTCCTCTACATATGTAGGTAGGTAAGTTGAGAGACAGTAAGATGACGCGCCGACTGTTCCCCTGGACAACCCCGCAGCAGATTCTCCTCATTCCCCTCATCCTCCCTACCTTAATCCTGTGCGCCGACATCCTCCAGTTCGTTGATCCACTCATTGGCAGTACGAATGGAGGAAATGTATTCGCAGGGGCTACAAGTAAGTTGCTCTCACCTTGAATAAAGTATGTACCTATTTAGAAATATGTAACGCCTAAACAATGTATCATAGAACCTTATGCTCTAGCGAAGCCTGTCGCAGATGTAGATGGCCAGAATACGGGGGGCTTTTCAACTGACGGTTCGAGGGTCACCGGCTTTTCGCCAACACATGATAGCGGCACAGGCGGCAATCCAAGTCTGGGAAACTTCCCCTTGTTTCCGCAACTCTGTCCTGGAGATGAGGTAAACAATTGCAAGTTCTTGATTAGCGACAGAGCTACCCACTATGTCGAAGAGTCCGTCGTCGCCCGCCCAGGCTTCTTTGGGATAGATTTGGAGTCCGGAGTGAAGGCGACAATGACCTCGAGCGAGCATGCGGCTCTATATAGGTTCGAATTTCCAGCCGGAGACGATCAGCATCCCTTGGTACTGCTGGATCTCACAGACCTATGGAAAAGCCGGCAAAATGCCAGCGTCAGCGTAGATCCTAGCAGCGGGAGGCTTAAAGGGAACGGCACGTTCCTCCCAAGTTTTGGAGCCGGATCTTATGTGATGCACTTTTGCGTAGACTTTTTCGGCGGCGAAATCTTCGATAATGGTGTCTGGGTCAATAATCGAGGAGGCACGGAGCCAAAGGAATTGTTCGTCACCCGCGGTTTCAACCTCTTTTACTTAGAGGCTGGCGCATGGGTCAGGTTTAGCGGATTGGCGAACAACACCGTGTCCGCCAGAGTGGCAATCAGCTACATCAGTGAAGACCAGGCGTGCCGACGGGCAGAAGAGGAGATACCTGAGCCTCTCACAGACTTTGACAGACTCGTGGCCGAGACTGAGGACGCGTGGCGGGAAAAACTGAGCCCGGTCTCTATCGATGCTGGCGGTGCGAGCGAAGAGTTCCAGACCAGCTTTTGGAGCGGGCTGTACCGCACGATGATATCTCCCCAGAATTACACGGATGAGAACCCGTACTGGGATAGTGGGATCCCTTACTTTGATTCTTTTTATTGCATTTGGGACTCGTTCCGCGTTCAACATCCGCTCCTTACCATCCTAGATCCGAGCGCCCAGGTTCAAATGGTCAACTCACTCTTGGATATTTATAAGCACGAGGGCTGGCTACCCGACTGTCATATGTAAGGAATTTCGTTATATGTAACAAGGCTCACGGGCTAACCTATAACTAGGTCAATGAGCAATGGCTGGACTCAGGTAAGGACTTGGATATTATTACCTTGGCCCACTCTTGCGATACAAGCTCAATACCACAGAGGTCTCATGGAATGCTGACCCAGTTATCAGGGAGGTTCTAATGCAGATGTCGTTATCGTTGATGCTTACATCAAGAACCTCACAGGAATTGACTGGGACCTGGCGCTAGAGGCAATTATACAAGATGCCGAAGTCGAACCACTAGAGTGGGCGTTTCACGGTCGAGGTGGTTTGCAGAGCTGGAAGGACCTTTCATATATCCCGTATCTGGACTTCGACCCTGTCGGGTTCGGAACGAACTCGCGTAGCATTTCGAGGACCCTGGAATATGCCTATAACGACTACTGCCTTGCTACATTAGCACAGGGGCTGGGGCGAGACGATTTGTACGAGACGTATGTCACGAGGAGCGCTAATTGGCGAAACTTATGGAAATCGGATCAGAACTCGATCATTAACGGCAATGATACATCGTTTTTGGGATTCTTTCAGCCAAAATATCAGAATGGGTCATGGGGATACCAGGACCCTATCGCGTGCTCGGTACTTGCGAGCTTTTGTTCACTTACCACCAATCCTAGCGAAACATTTGAAGCTAGGTTAGTCTCTTGCCCCCCCTTTTTGACGTTGAGTCAATGCTACATAACTGAGAACCCATTTTCATTACAACTGTACAATGAAAGCTAACGCTTTATTTTGATAGTATATGGCAATATCAATTGTAAGTGAATGTGCTATCACACATACTAAACACATCATAAGACTAATAGATGCGTTAGCCTTGTCCCTCAGTCGATGTCGAACTTGATAACACTGATGGGCAGTGAAGAACCTTTTGTTGAGCGTCTCGACTTCTTTCACACATCAGGGCTGGCTGATATCTCTAACGAGCCTGTTTTTTCAACTGTATACCTATACCACTACGCAGGTCGTCCCGGCTTGTCTACTAAGCGGCTGCACACCTATATTCCATCTGCCTTTAATTCAACCCATGGTGGGTTGCCAGGTAACGATGACTCCGGGTCGATGGGTGGGTTCGTGGTATTTGGAATGATCGGACTGTTCCCCATAGCGGGGCAAGATGTGTATCTCATATCAGCACCGTTCTTCCAAGAAGTGAACATCACCAGCCCATTGACAGGGAAGACGGCACAGATCAAGACGGTTGGATTTGGTGCAAGCTACGAGAATATATATATTCAGAGCGTTACCGTCAACGGGCAGCCATGGACCAAATCTTGGATTGGCCACGCGTTCTTCAACGAGGGGTGGATTATGGAGCTGGTGCTGGGAAGCCAGGAGTCTGACTGGGGGACTAAGGTGGAGGATCGACCACCGAGTTGGGGCGACGCAATGTCGTGACGCCTTTGTGGTGTTGATGTTGGGTTATTTTCAACGACAATAGGCTCTCTACCTGGCGTATCGTTAGCTAAGCTACCCAGTAAATAATGACTAATTACAAATTAGGTAATAGAGTGTATTTATACCCTACTTCCCCCTTTATCAACAATTAAAACGATTTACTGGACTGGAGTGAGGTTCCCTCTTCTACAGCCCCCTCTAAGTCAATGTATAGTTAACGTCAACGTCTAGACCGTCCTCATGTTCAAGACAGGCAGTCTCTCATATCATTATAAGTCAAAACTAAACGATATATTACCAGATACCATTATAACTTATGCCAGGCCAGATATATAAAGCCCATATATTCCACAATCTTAGACAACTATATCCTTAATGAAGAACGTGAAGTTTGGTTCGAAGGAGTACCTAGCAAACTTGAGGTCGGCGGTGAGGATATAGCAAGCTGCCAATGTGCAAACGCATCCATTGGAAAACAAAGCATTGCGTCTCTCTGCCCAATGGATCAGTAGATGGCCTTTCATGCTCGTACCCGACTCATGGTTTCGGGTTTATACAGTAGAATAGTGAAGTTCAAGAGCTTTTATGTGAACAAAAGAGTTGGCAACATAGAAGGGAGGCCAATGGGTGAATTAGCCATTGACATGATACCTAGGGTACCTACTTAATGTGATGCCTTAGGTGAACATATACATATATGTACAGCTCGAACTTGGAAGGACCGTCTGGGTAAGGATATAATAAATTAAGCGAGTGTGTATTCCCAAGCCCTCAAGGTTGTAACCTTATGGATAAGGGGGCAACTGCCAGGGCAAGTGCCAGGCACCAAAT
This sequence comes from Hypoxylon fragiforme, assembly GCF_022984875.1. Lineage (NCBI taxonomy): Eukaryota > Fungi > Ascomycota > Sordariomycetes > Xylariales > Hypoxylaceae > Hypoxylon > Hypoxylon fragiforme. Next base: position 2,457,743 of record NW_026054763.1, on the reverse strand, counting down.
ACTCAGAATCCGCATGGTTAGTTATATTGATATTAGAGAACTGCAGTTACGCGTGAGCACACAACCTTGAATAAACATTAATTACCCTAGTCGATATTTGCCTTTTCTGACAGCCGCAATCCAGAGCCGCAGTCCTCCACAACCGCGATTTAATGTTGACTTCAAAAAGTTTTTTTTCCATATTTGCACCTTCGCACAACTTCAACTTGCTCTCGCTCTCCTCTTGACAACCTTTTTACATGCCTACTTTCCCGCCAACTTTCATCGTCTTCATCACCTTCATATCTTCCAAGTCGAAAACTGTTTATTACCTACCTTCAGAGCTTGTTATTATCTACATAGTACTTGCTCAGCAAGAATATTAGGGTATAGGAAGGTGCTTTCCCTGAACCTACATATCACCAAACACGCATCACACGTCTACTTGGTACACACATAGTAGGACGTGACGTGACGTGTACTTTCCCAGTGAACTTCTCTACATAGCAGAATACTCCCACCTTCCTCTCATCACCGCTCGTCGTCTTCTTACATAGTAGCCAGGCTCCACCTTCAACATTAGGTACCTTAGGCATCCTAGGCAGTACCTGTTGCAGCTGCCATTCCTTCTATAGTACCTGATTGCTTCCCTTCCAGGACCTACCTATCTACCTACCTCGGTCCCTAGTAGGAACACAGATACTTATTTCATACTTTTCCACCGCTGACACCTTCTTTATTTTTTCCACCTGCCAAACATACAACGCACAACCACCACCAACTTCCGCATCTTCTTAGCTCACCTTCTATTCTGCCCTTCTCTTAACCTTTTATCGAACACAAGGTTACATTCTCAATAATTGTCTAGACGATTGTCAAAACTATTATCGACATCGAAATAACCAGGAACGTCCATGAATCATGGCTAGTTCCAGCAACACCGAAAAAGCCGGTGGTCAGGGTGGTCAGGTATGCTATTCTTTTGTTTCCTGTAACATTTCCGTCACATTTCGAGTAATGTTTCGAGTAACCTTACATTCGTTTCATTATGTCACCTGCTAATGATACATTCTTAGAACGAGCTCGAGACCATCAGGCAACACATTCACTTTGAACTTCCGAAGTCAAGTCCTGGCAAAGAATGGCTAGCATATCCGGAGTTACCTACGGGTCGAGAACTCCTGGTTGATTATGCTGGCCCTAAAGATGGCGCGGGACGTGAGCGCGTGTTGCCCAATACCTGGAAAGAACCTTGGCAGAGCAAGAACCAGTATCTTGAGACTCACTATCGCCTGCAGAGAGAGGAAGGACTGAACATGCTTTCCTACTCCATTCAGAAGTATAAGATGGACCCTAATATGAAGGACGATGATGAGACTTGCATTTACACCAAGGTAAAACAAACTGCTTCAAACCATATCATTCCTTCTTGTAGTTACTGACAAGTCTACTTTCTGGTGTCTAGGTTTTTGTCCAAGGCTACCTAATGACCCGTCTCGGTCCTATGTGCAAAGTTCAATTCTCCACAGAGAGATCTGGAAAAAAGATACGTTGGACCCAGACTCGTCGCCTCACTGTAGGCACCCTAGTCGCTATTTCGACTGTTAGTGATGGTTTCAAAACCATCTGTATGCCAGCTGTCATTTCCGATCATCGCATTCGGGATGGATTAGACCAAAACCCCCCCACCATACACTTCCAATGGGCCAACTTGGACGACGCTGTCATTGATCCCAATGAAGAGCTCGTCATGATCGAGACCCGCTATGGCTATTATGAAGCCGTGCGGCATGCTATGATCGGTTTGCAGCATGTTGCGAATACACCGACCCCACTCGACAAGTACCTTGTCCACGCCGACCGAAATGATGGTACTGCAAAGTATGTTGAGAAAAATCCCAAGATGGATGTTCACTCCTTAGTCCATCACATTCCGAACTCGGCGTCTATGTCAAAAACCGAGTTGGATGCAAAGACTTGGAACGTCGAGGAGCCTCTCCGAGACTATCCTGTGCTTGATGGCTTCGACAGTAGCCTGTCTCAATATACTAACTTGGACAATTCCCAGCTTAGTGCTGTACATCGTATTCTCACCAAGGAGCTTGCGATTGTCCAAGGTCCCCCAGGCACAGGCAAGACTTTTACTTCAGTTCAAGCCTTGAAGATCCTCTTGCACTCACAAAGAGGATCGGACAACAACGTCATCATTGTTGCCGCCCAAACGAATCATGCGGTTGACCAACTATTGACTCAACTAATTGATGCGAAATCTAACGTTGTTCGTCTCGGTGGTCGTACCCAAAACGACCTCATTAAGCAGCATAGCATGTATAATCTCCGTCGTCGACGTCGCCATGTACTACCAGGCACGCATCGCGCAGACCGAGATATGAAGACATTGGAGGCTGCACGCAAGAAGAACGTTGCGAAGCTGGAGCACATCATCGACGGCATATTTCCTGATGGCCTAATTGACCCGGAAATCCTTTGCCGTGCGGGCATTATATCGGATGGTCAGCTTGCATCCCTCCAGGGCGAAGATGAATGGGTCACGGAGCCCATTCATTCTGCTCAGCCTCTCGGACTGCTATCACATTGGCTCGGGAACCAACTCGTACGAGTGGAGAAACAATATGAGCAGGACCCTGAATTTCAGGAGGAGGAGGATGATGATAAGGTAGACCTTGACTTGGAGGACTTGGATCTTGAGCTCGACGATTATGTATTCGATGAGGACGAGAATTCCGGTCGGCTCGAAGGCAAATTTCTCCCAATTATGCATTTCTGGACTGGCGCAAATGTTCGAAACCACGCTGCTGATGACATGGCGATCTCCCGAGAAAGTAAAAGTGCGAATCTGTGGGACATTGAACCTAAGTATCGCGGCGCTGTCTATCAGCAATGGCAGAAACAATTACTGTCCTTATATGGTGATAACTTTCGCCACATTCTTGCCGACAATGTCCGTATCACCAAGAATCTCAAGATCAACCGGTGGTACAAGGATACGCAATGCATCAAGGCAGGGCACATCAATATCATCGGCTGCACAACCACAGGCTTGTGCAAATATCGTGGACTACTCGCGGCACTGCGACCGCGAACGATGTTGATCGAAGAGGCTGCCGAAACTCGCGAAGCCAACATTCTTTCCGCCCTCTATGGCTCACTGCAGCAACTTATCCTTGTAGGAGATCACCAACAGCTGGCACCCCATTGCGACACGCCTGGGCTAGCAGATGAGCCATACAATATGCGAATCTCGATGTTCGAAAGGCTTGTCAATCTGAAAATGCCTTTCACCGTACTAAACATGCAACGAAGAATGATTCCTTCGCTTCGCCAAGTGCTAAACCCGTTTTACCCGGCCTTACAGGATCACCCGGTAGTGACAAAAAGCACTTCTCGACCCCCCGTTCCGGGCATGGCCGTGCCATCCTTCTTTTTCAGTCATACTTGGATGGAAGGAATGGATGAGAACCTGAGCAGGTACAACATCCTTGAAGCCGAAATGATCGTGCAGTTCATAGATTATCTTTTGATGAATGGAGTCGAGGCAAACCAGATCACTGTCCTGACCTTCTATCGCGGTCAAAAGAAGAAGATTGCAACCCTGCTCAAGAGTAAGCTTGGAGGACAGTGGGGACAATTCAGTAACATTTTCACTGTGGATTCTTACCAAGGAGAAGAGAATGACATTGTCATTCTATCGTTGGTGCGAAGCAACGGTTACAACGGCCCCCATCAGGCCGGCTTTCTTCAGGACGAGAATCGTGGTGTTGTGTCCATCAGTCGAGCACGTCGGGGCTTCTACATATTTGGCAATATGAGAAATTTGGCATTTGCCAGCGATGCTTCCTTCAGAATGTGGGGGAAGGTCTACGATGTCTTTGCTAAGCAAGGACGATTCAGCGAGAGCTATTTGCCAATCACATGTCAGAAGCACAAGAAAACCACATACATGTCCCATCCTGAAGATTGGGTTAATTGTCACGGCGGCTGTGATGCAGCGTGCCCTGACGTTTTAGAATGTGGCCATGCATGTGGACGTCAATGCCACTGGTAAGCTTCAAGACCTTGTTCCTTTTTTTCCCTCACCCCCCCTCCCCCTTTTGGCTTCAACTGAAATTCCATTGGCCTATATCTAACATCGTTTTCTCTAGGATGCCCCATGAGAACCTCGTCTGCCGAAAACCATGCGAACGGATCCTTAACTGTGGTCATCGTTGCCAGCAGTTATGTGGTGAGCATTGTCTATGCACCTGTGCAGTCTTCACAGGTGCCTTTTCTCATGACGAATTCCGAAGACAAAATGCCACCCTTGAGAGTGGAAATTTGAACCTTGTCTATAACCGAGCCCTCGAAGGCCCATTTATCACCCGCGAAGAGCGTCAAATGGCAGCAGCATCAAAAGAGAAGGAGGACAGAGATCGAGCTCAAGCTCAAGCCCAGCAAGTGCCGTACGGCTATAAAGGTGGCTTAGGGTACAACGGAAGCCGACAAAATACTCACAACCCTCCCAACTTTGTCCATTCAGGGACTGGAAAAGGTTATACCTGGGCTAATTATGATGCCCGCGCCGATGACGAGAGAATTTGGAAACAGGCGATAGAAGCCCAACGCCGTGCTCCGCCGTCGTCGCCCAAGCCAATCCAGGACAGTTTTCGTCAGGTTACGATTGACGAAAATGGCAAGCGTCGTGTTGGAGAAATCATTACTACCGAACACAAAGCTCCGGCGTCTCCCAAAAGAGATGATGGTCTCGTGGCCTTTGACGATAGTGTCAAAGCATTGGCTTTGTTAGAGCCTAAGTCTCTAACTACTTCTAAGCCTATACCTTCCTCTAAGGGTAAAGCTACTCAAATCGCTCCGGGCCACCAGGGCCTTGGATGCCGTCCACAACATCTGGAAGTTGAGGGTACAGCTGCCAATCCTGTCCATCGCCAGCCAGCCGTCACCCATAGCCATCCCGCTTTGGGACGTAAGCGCACAAAGCTAATAAAGTCGCTACAACAATTACAAATTGATGAGGATGAGCCTCATAAGCCCCTATGTGACTCAGCTGAATGGGAATTGGCGAGTGTTTCGCATGTGGTTGCTTCAGAAGCAGAAGTACAGACACCGAACGAAATAGAGGAGGGTGCACTGAACGCAGCAGAGGAGGGTACACTGATCGTGATAGAGGAGGATACACTGAACGAAGCAGAGGAGGGTGGTCAGTCTGAGGATTTGCTTGTTGATATGCAGGAGGAAGACTTGATAAGCTTCTGATTGCTGAACTGCCGGATGGGTAATGGCCTAAGTAAGGCATTGATTACCTAGTTTTACGTGGCATTGAAGTTACGCTGATACTTATTGTTTGCGGTGCTTTGATCAAGATTGTATGTGGCACTGGCTATGGTGGAATATGAGTTGATGGTACCAATGGTTCCGCACATATTCGCTTAGAGCTACGCTGTACACTATAAAAACTCACGATGACCATAATTGAAACATTCTTAGGTCTTTTACAAAACTGCCATGGTTTTATTCATCTGGTGATGAGCAATGCGTTATCTTATATTATGCCAAGGTAAGTCTGGTAATCGTATCACTAATTGATTGACACTCCTTCTCGTCTGGACATGAACAAGATTGGAAGGTGTCGGCGTAGAGGTAAGGGTAGAGTATAGCTAACAGGAAGGAAGTTGAGGCATGTTATGGATAACTAAGTAAGGTGCGTAGCTTTTGATTATCAAATTGGACATTGAATGCTCAGATACATAATTACATAAGTCAATCGGTAGTAAAGTAAGTAGTAAGGGGGAGGTATGTAAGTACGTTTGTGGTTTTCTTTTCCCCGATGGTGAAGTATGTCATGACGTCAAAGGCACATCAGGATAGGGGTATGTAGATCTGGGCATGATGAAAAGTTTCAGATTCAAAGTGTAGGTAGGCACTAGGTTAGATAGGTATGTACTTTTACTGCATATGTCACTACCTATGTAAGGTACCTCGGTAAGTAAGTAAGTAAGTAGCCTAGGTTAGGTATCTTGGTAGAGTTTTTCGAAAGAGTCGATGACGGGATGATGTTGGGTTGGAAAGGGGGGTATAAGTAACTGCGTGGGAGAAGCAAATCTGGAGTTTTGGTGGTTGATGTATGGTGTATGGTGAGTGAGTGAGTATGTACTGACTAGTATATCTCATCCTTATTATTATTGTTACTTTTTGCTGTATTACCTACCACAACAGCCAGATTATCAACACGTTCACACATTAACTCAAAACCTCCGAGCCTACCTACATACGCATAGGTAACGAACGCAGTGGAATGCGTCTTCTCCTCCTCCTCCTCCTCCGCGCACCACCATCCCGCCCCTTATTAGCCTCAGCCACCAGGAGTTTTCTCCCCGTCGTATCTAGGTCACGACTACTTTCTAACAAGATGTCGTCGTCGTCGAGTCCCCCGTTCGAGGCATACCAGATCAAGAACACGACGATCAACGAGGCGCCGGGCGTCAAGTTGTCCGCGGATCAGAGGTTGCTTGTGGGGAGCGTGTTGGATGTAATGCTTATTTTTTCGTTTCTTTTTTTTTTTTTTTTTTTTTCTTGGTCATCATCCAATACCGGGCACCCCTCCCCCCCTCCGCTTCTTCTTTACCACCTACCTATTAAAATAAATAAAAATAAAAAACTAACAGAAAAAAAAAAACAGCTATTCTCAGGCAACCCAACCCTCAAACACCTCGCCCTCTGGTCCCCCTCCGCCCTCTTCGCCGACCCCATCACCAGCGCCGCGGGGTACGACCGCTTCGCCGCGCAGTGGTACGGCCTGCCCGCGCTCTTCCGCCCCATCCAGATACAGAGCCACCGCGTCACGTCGGCCGGCAACCCGATCGAGATGCAGCTGGAGAACAGGTACACGCTGCGGGGCCCGGTCAAGACGGCGCAGACGATCACCTCGGTGGTGAGGATCAGTGTCGGCGGCGACGGGAGGATCGAGAGGCTGGAGGATAGGTGGAATGATAAGTTGCCGGAGGGCGTGGTTAGTGAGGTGAGTTTTTTTTTTAACTTTACTTACTTTGAGAACTGAGTTTGTGGGCTTGTGGCTTGTGGCTTGATGATGACGACGGGGTGGGAGGATGGAAGGTGTCGAGGGTGGATGAGTAGTAATTGGTCGCTAACAAGCTGACAGGCTTTTCGAAAACTAAATGCCATGACCGTTCCCAACTTCGTAACGGTTCCGAAAACTGAGGCGGAAGATCAGAAGCTTAAGGCCGAGCGGGAGAAGGTTGAGTGATCGTATCATAACTTATTATTTGTTAGAGAAATATAATACTTTCTGCTACAACTGTGTACAGACCACTTTCGAAAGTGTGATACATGTGCAATTTTTGTATTGATCCTTACTGCAAGAGCTGGTCGGCTATCGCGGTAGCTAGATCTATCATAGTGCTACGTAATGCTGGATCGTCTCGACGTGCATAAATAAGCCTCTAACTTATGTGTTTTCAAATCGCATGGACGCTCACTGAATACACCCGAGACTGAAAATAAATAGACGGCGTAACTAGTCGCAAAGCAGCATCAACGATCTGCCCAGCAGACTGCCCCGTCACCGTAGCGTGGTCGAGCAACGAGTGAGCAGATGATGCCATTTGACTTGGCAAGTCTTGCCATCGAATAGGAGATTCTTAACTCATGTAACTCACACAACTTACTCGTATCATGCAACTCGCTGCTAGAAAGGCGAGAAGACAATGTGTCCGAAACAGCGCAAGTAAAAGCCAGCTGCTGCACTTGCGAAGCTGGCCAAGAAGCTCACGATCAACATCCCTCAACACCTAGTAGTCTTCATCTTCGTAAAATCCATAACGCCGTGGGCCGCCGTAATACGTGCTGTGATCTATGAAATGGACACACATGTTAGCACAGCTCTGCGTGTCTTGGCAAGGACCCCCCCCTAATCCCCAACCCCAGATAATATGACTTACCTCTCACGCGGCTAATGCCCAGCTGGCCAGCAAGATTGACATAGCCCTCGGGCCCAATAACCCCCGTGTTCTTGATCTTCTTCACCATGTCATCGTCGCCCTGCCAGGGGGTGCGGCACATGGGACAGGTGACGGTGTCCCTCGCGCTCTTGCGCTTGGTCGCCGCCCACATCTCGAAGCACGCCCTGTGGATGTTCTGGCCGCAGGTGGCGCGGCAGTAGACGGCGTCGTCGTCCTCGAAGGGGCTGAAGCAGATGGGGCAGTCGTCGTCGAGCGACTTGCGGTTCTGGTCCGGCGACTCGATGATGGGGGGCGCGCGCGAGAACATCGAGCGCAGCTCCGAGGGGAGCAGCGCGAGCTGGTAGACTAGGTCGTACCGCGCGCGGAGGACGCGGGACATTACCTAGACGGCGAGATGTTGTTAGGTTGGGAGGAAAAGGGGGGGTGGGTCTCTATGGGTGCAAACAAGGGAGGAAGCTAAGGTTAGGGGGAGGGAACTAACGTATATGATGTGTTTGCACTGATTTCCCTTTTGCGCATGGAAGCAGTCGCAAGATGGATTCTGGGAGATGTGGACGTGGTAGACGTTACCGGTAGAACCGGTGAGCTCGACGGTTTCCTCGGGACACTCGTCAGTGCCCATACGAGTTCTTTCCAAGACGAAGAACTTCTGGTTTGTCGCTCGATGGTATATGATGTGGAAGTCCTTGGGCGCCTTGGGGCGGAATCTTCTTAGACGCTTTTCGGTCGGTTCTGCTGTCTTTCTCGACTTCGTAGGTCTCTGTTCTTCTTCTTCTTCTTCTTCCTCCTCTTCTTCATTGGGCTCATGCCGCCAGGAATAACTCTTGGAATATGGGTTGAAATCAGTGGCCTTGCGCTTTTGCGATGATGAAGTGCCAGCCGCATCAGAGCAGGATGCTTCGAGTGGTGCGCCCATATTGTGTTGTGGAAGTCGGTCAAAATGTTTCGTTTGCAATGTTATAGTGTGTTTGCAGAGAAGTTTACGAGAATATTGAAGAAGAAAGGGGATTAAGAAAGGGAATTGAGATTAAAGCATTGAATTGGAGAACAAGGTAGTTACTAGGTGGTACCTGGCAATAGGTGGTACAAGCACAAACCAACGGCCAGGATAACGCCAAATCATGTGACGTCATTGTAACCGGGATGGATGCCACTATCCGCATAACCTCATGAAGATACGAAGTACATATTTGTGCCTATGTATGTATTATATATCAACTTGATATATCAATTTGATATATCAAATATATCAACGTGAAACAAATCAGCATTGAAGCTTGAGCCGTCAATGTACATTATCTTCATTCATTCCTTTTCTTACACACCCATTGTTCGTGGATGTATCAACCAAGCCTCATAGACTAGAACCCAGACAATGACCTTGAACAGAAGATAAAGACACAATGGGCTTTGCCATCCCATCTTTGTTCGAACAACAACACCCTTAGCAAGCATGTCGAGGAGAGAAGTAATCACTGCGGATGGCTCAAATACAAATACCATCGCCGACCACGACCTAACCACTGAACTAGCCAACCCTGTGTTTCCTCGTCCACCTACATACTACCTAACCAGGTCGGTACACACATTCTCTGTTTACCAGTTAGGTCAGTAGGTTCGCTCGAGGTTATCGTGCCTTTTTTACTTTTACAACTGAACGTTCATTCATTCGTTCGTTCATATATTCATATCCGGCATACGCCATCCGTTGAAAGTAAGATCTCTTCGACAGAGAGCCATCAGAGAGAACCCAGGCGGTTGAAATACTGTTTGCATACTTAGGTAGGTCAGGTAGGTTACCGGTTACCTTTGTAAGTATACCCACCATCAACTCACCGATCCTCGGCTCTCCCTCCCACTCTCTCAAGAAACGTACTTTTCTGCTCCCCACCACGAAAGAACACCGAAAGGAAAGGAAAAAAAATCTTGAAACCGCAAAAATGCCATACCTAAGCATCATCCCGACCCCATACCACCCGTCCCTCCAGCGCGGCCACAGCGTCGGCAGCAGCGGCGGCGGCGGCGGCGGCGGCAACGTGAGCCCCATAGCGCGTCCCTTCAACTACTACCGGCGCACCAAGAGCGACATCCAGGGCAAGATCAAGGCGATCGTCGAGAAGATGACGCAGAACATAAACTACAACGCCATCCAAACGCCCAAAGTAGTGGAGATAAAAAACGATCATGATGATGATGATGATACCGAGTCCAACTACGGCGACGACGACCACGATGATGATTACACCGAGCCCGCCACCCTCCGCGCCGGCCTGTGCTCGCCCGCCTGCTACGCCGAGTTCACGGTAAACCCGTACTCGATCGCGGACCACATCACCTTCGGCGACGCGCTGTCCGTGCTCGAAAAGGTCAAGGTAGAGATAGCGTCGGGATCCGGATCCGGATCCGGATCCTGCTGGTGCTACAGCAAGAAGCGGGAGAACATCGTCACCACCATCACCGCCATCCCGCAACCGCAGGACCACGAGAAGACGCCCCGCCGCAGCCTAGGTCTCGGCGCCGCGTGCGACGATGTGCTGCGCGAGAAGTGGGAGTCGCTGGGCATTTTCCGGGCCCTGTATTCTTGACCGTGTTGAGTGGCCTGTACATATATACGGATATATATATATATATATATATATACATACACCTACCTGATCATCTACCTTTTATTTATATATGTATGTATGTCTACCTCTGCACGTACTTACCTACCTACCTACCTACCTACGTAGTTACTAGGCAGGCAAGCGTCGCGAGTTTCGTACAGCTCAGCAACGCCCGAAGACCAAGGAAACAAAGCAATACCATTCGGTTAGGGTAGGGTATTTTTTAGCAATTGGAAATCTGTTTCTTGTTTACATTCTGTTCACATTATCAGATGTTTATTTATTTTTTTATAGAATTAGATTTATGGATAGACTTACACTTATATATATTTAATATATATAGAATCATAAAAATGTTTAGGTACCCCTTTACGCATGGATTTAGTAAGCGTAGCCCCTATTCCGCGGCGGGGACTTTTGCTCGTAGATATAAATCCCCTAACATATCACGAATCAAACGTCACAAAGATAAAACAGTAATGCAAAAGGAGTTACTTTTATTCTTTTCAAGTAATGTCATAATAAGCCCAGCCCATCGGGAATCTTCCGATAGAGCTCGTGTAATACCGTGTAAAAAGTGCTACTCGTCCATCTCTCTGTCTGTCTGTGTCTCTGTCTACCATAAACCGAGCAAGCGAGTAAGCCGCGACGCCCCAGACATTAAATGTCGATGCGGGGGCACCGTTCCAACTCGAAGCTCTAATACCACTAACTATCTATGCTGTGTAAACACAGACAGACATGCGCCCCGTGTAATATATACCTAACTAAAAAGGGGGCCTCAAAAACAACAACCAACAACCAGCAACCAACAAGCAAAAACACCGAAACGACCGTGAAACCGTGAAACCATTCCCGTCACAAACGTCAAAAGTGTACGCCGGTCGTTGATGCGAACTCGTCCTCCTTGCCGCCTAATCATACCAATCATTGATGTTCTAATGTTCTACTTTGTTTAAAAACCCGCAGCCTCCGAGATTATAATTAGTTTGGAAAGAAACCCACAAACACCGGCAACAAGGGACTCGGGCGTATCTTACTCCCGGTGTTCGATCGGTCAGGTAGGTAGTTCGTGGTTTGCGTACGTCGGATCTCGTTGAGACGGATATAATACAGCCCATTGACACATCGCAAGCCCTGTTCCAAGCCCTGGGGGGGGCACCAGTCGATGGGGATCATGCCAGCCTAATCAAATCAGAGGTTATGATGGCAGAAAAACCGACTCGGCCCCTCATGGCACATAATTAGAGTGCCTAATCAGCTGTCCGACTTTTTTTTTTTCCTTTTTGCTCAAACCGTCTTGCCTCCGCAGTCGGGAATTTTGACGCCATCCTTCAGGTTCCTATTGACATCCATGATGCCCCACTGATCCTCCCACTCTTTGCCAGGAGTATCAAAACTGATTTTCCAGGGCTCGTCAAACATCTCAAACCAGAAGTAGTTCGTTCCATTGTTGAGGGCTTGGCAGACCCAGTCCTCCATGAGCGTGTTCAGCTCGTCAATACCAGCCACGGACGCATTGGGACAGTCGGTGACACTATCAGTGCCACAATTTGTGCCACCCTTCGTAGGCCAACCAATCTCGGAGATGACGTTCTTTTCTGTTTCCGTCTTGAAAAAGTCTTTTGCTTTATTCTGCCAGAACTGCCACGTCCAGGAGGCGGCCTCCTTGGCGTTAACACCGGCGAAGAAGGGATGGATATTGCCCATGATGTAGTCGCTCATACTAGCCAACTGCGAATCCCAGTTGTCGCCAAGATCGCTCGTCGCCACAGGGAGGTTCCAACTGTGCTTAGTCAAATTTGTTCTCACTGTATCCAGTAGGTTACTAAGCTCTGTAGCAGTCATCTGCTCCCGGAATAGAATCTCATTACCAATGATGAGGCCCTTGAAATGGGTATCTCCATACTCATCTAGGATATTCCACATCTTACTGAGCTGACGTGTGTTCGTGGTGTTGTTTTCGTCTTGCCATACACCTAACCAGATCTTGATCTGGTCTTCAAGCTTCAATTGCCTTAAAGCGTGAATCGTCATCTCTGTCTGGTTGCAATCTGTTCCATACAGACGAATTGTATTGGTCAGCTGTGAGAGAACGGCGATGTCTCGGGTGACATTGTTCTGAGAAGGAGGATTCTTAATACAGTCCGGATACTGGACGTTGATGGGCGTGTAGTCGACGCCTGGAAATACTTTATGTAGGTTGGGATTATTCATCAACGCCTTGATCTCATTCGAATTAATGTCGAGGTCCCCGTTCTTAGCTGTATCATCGTCGGCCGATTGGCCACCGTTCGTTCCATTCTGTTTGTTCTTGGCGGCCAAAATGCCCCCAACAACGCCGCCAGCAATGGCACCAGCGATAATAAGGCCGACCACGATCCCGATGAGCCATTTCCACTTTCTCCGGCTGCTTTTTTGACTTGACAACCACTCTGAAGGTTTCTCTGCCTTGAGCCCCATCTCGTAATCATTTGCGCCACCACCAATCTTGCCAGTCGCGCTCGCATTTTGCACAGGGTCGTAGTTGATAGCACTAGTTCGGTTTCTTCCCATCAATCCACCCATCACTCCACCGGCTGCCGCAGCCCCAGCGACGCCTGCCGCGCCAGCCGTGGCACCATTGCTAGCTCGACCCCCACTCGACCCTCCTATACTCAGAATGCTATTCCGAGCGGAGCGCCCATATTCGAGTCCGTCATCCCCATCGTCGTCGATATCATTTGGGTTAAATTGGCCAAAATTGGGGTCCATCCGTTGGCCAAATGCCACTTGGGGATCTCGAAACGGGTCGCTAGCGTGGCTGTGTAAACTTCGCGTAGGCGTGCCTTGGCCAGAGGAAGACATGCCTGCAGCCCCCATGGGAGCTAAGCTAGCAGATGAATTGTACCCTTGGGCAGGTGGTCCGTGGGGGTTAACGCCGTAACCTGGGGGCGGGTCATAGCCCCGATCATATCCGTAGCCCTGAGGTCCGTCGTAAGCACGGTGTTGTGGTGGTGCCGGCGGCTGAAGCGCATCAGGGTACTGTGATGGTTGAGATGGTTGTTGATATGCCTGAGCTTGCCTCATGGCTTCTACTCCACTTTCCCGGGCGTTTCTTTCAGCAACACTAATAGCAAGTCCTGACATACCACCAGCGGCAGTCTCACTGAAATTGTCGGCACCGGGAGTGACGTTGGTCTGGGGCACAGTGGGCGCCCAAGTGGTTACGCTATTCTGTCGATGAGGCGGCGGGATTGGTCCTGATGAGGACGGGTCAGTCGTACCATAAACTCCTCCAGCAAAGGCGCCTGCAGCTGCTCCCACTCCAGCGCCAGTTCCAGCTTGTCGGCTATATCTTCTACTCTCCCGTAGCCTATTAAATGCAGAGTCGGGGTGGGCACCAGGGTGATTTAATGCTCGTGCCCTCGAGGGAGAAGTGTGGTGCGCTGGATCAGAGTCCAAGTCGGCAGAGGAGGAGGGATAGTCTTGATAGAAGCGACCTTGTGACGTTGGTGAAGAGGTACGGGAAATACGGGAGGGAGAGTGTTGATGTTGTTGATTGTAGTAATAGTGATGTTGTTGATTGGAATGTGAGTTATGAAGGTGTGAATCATTAGGATCGTCGAGGGGGGCGTTCTCGCCTGGGTCAGAATCAAACGAGTAACGACGATTCATGGTTTTCAGGAAGGAAAGATCCCAAACCAAGGACTGGAAAAGAAGGGCCGTTCGTTCTCCTAGAATTAGTGGGGGTCAACAGGTATGTACGATCTTCTAAAAGGATACTGGGTAGAAAGAAAAGGCGAGGGACAAATCAAGTGTGTCCTTGGGTAAGAAGGTAGGAGGTATGTACCATTCAGATCACTTAGTAGGTAGTACTAGGTAATATTCTTGGTACAATGTGGGCAGTGGATAGGTCCTTGAGTGACGGAGTGGGTAAATGAATGCATAATAGACGGGTATACTTACTATAACTTTAGATATGTATACTAATCTAGGGAAAACCACGATGAATAAGTTCAAGTGGGTATGAACCTGTTTTCAAACTAAACAATTCCCTGTTATACGATGTTACTATGGTCCTATCCCGCTATGCGACTAGTTGACCAAGGCGTTGAACTTGTCGAAGTGGCCCACAGAAGCAGAGGCACAACACTGTCATAAATGACAACAGATAGGCTGTTCTCCTCGAGGTATTGATATTAGTTTTCATTTGATCAAAAATATAGTGGTTTGGGAATCCCTTGCGCACCGAGTGCTGTAGGTAGATTGGGTATGTAGATTATGTGGTATGTATGTGGTATGTGGTATGTGGTATGTGGTGTTATGGGCCGAATGAATTGTACCAACGACTGTAACAAGTTGTTCCCCTTACACGAGAATTGCCTGTCAGTCTGCCTGTAAGTAGGTCTGTCTGTCTCTCTGTTAACCATCCCAAACTGGTCACCCCAAGGGATATCGAGGGCTGTGCTGGGCGCTTTGTACGTCGTAAATTAGGATGCGCCGGCCTTACCTACACAGATGGTAGTACAAGGGAAGCACAACAGAAGCCTCCAAATTGGATTTTGCTTGTTCAGCTTCTTTTTGGGGGTTGAAGAAAGGAGTGGCAGTGCTGGTTAGTTGTGACAAGAATGAAATCAGGCTGTAGCAAGGGGATATGTACGATTTAGGATAGTGTGCACGGAATAGAAAATGGGTTGTAACGTTTCTCGTATTTACAAGTTTGAAAGTCTCAAGTGCTTCGTTCAATGTTTTTTTTAGTCCAAGACGTCTAAGACACCTGAGTGACCAGACACCAATGCTGAAAGAGGGACCCCTCCCATCTGTGGGCTCGTATCGCATAAGGTCCGTCGTGCGTGCAACATCTGGGGTACATACTAACCTACTAGGTAGGGTACCATGTAGGTAGGTACAATACTATGTCGGTAATAGGTACAGATTCCAGCTGATCTCACTGCCAAAAAGTTGATAACTAACTATTTAGTGACGATAAACTGACCTGGCCACCCGGAGTAGCCTAACCTATTGCCCCCAATTCCCCCAATCCTTGTAACTTTAACTGGTATCGTTCCTGCGTTGGATTCTGCCCCCTGTTCTTACTGCAAGCATAAAGATAAAGTTGCTATTATCCTACCACCCTGGGACATCAGTATCACTATGTAACTCTAAAACGAATCGGCTTTTAAACGCTTTCAGTTAGATGTATCTGCGAACCAGCCAATTGCCTACCAAGGTACCAAGGTACATCCATATATAAGCGTGCCAGGGTAATATCACGAATGGCATCACTTCGGCCCAGCAACCATTGCCGATCCATTGATCAATACCACCAAGCACATGTGTCAGCACATATGCCATACGAACATACATAAATATGATTGAATGCCTAATCCACCACCTAGGTAGATATGTTATCAGGAGTCGAGGATCCATCGTAGTTGATCGAATTAGTGTAACTCTTAGGGACATTGCCTGTACATTGCCTATCAAAGGCAAATATTGAACGTTTTCCAATGGTCACTAGAACAATTAGTTATAAGTGCTTGTGCGAAACTTAAAGTGGTGCACTGTTAAAACCGTTAAAAATCCAAAATTTAACTAACGTCGATCTGAGATTCAACGGGTTCAACGGTTGGCTTACCAAAGGACAAGATGAGGGGCATTTCCAAACTTTTGTAGATCCGAGCGGTTGGCGGATCAACCAAATGCATCTAACTATTACCCAGGTACATATTTACCAGCCACCTGGAAACTGACGCCCATTCTTAATAGGTCACGATATAATCTTATTTACGCTTGCCAATTCTACATAAACCCTCAATAAACAGTAAGATTTCATTGATAGTCATAGCAGGTTACTTTGAGTGACTGATGACCTTCAATTTTGATCCATTCAACGTTCGATTGACTCCAAATGCACAGACCACTGAACCTTGAACTTGTAGTGGAACGTTTCAACTTGATTGTGCAATGTTCAACATTGAACTCAGTGCTTGAAGCTAGTCGTGCTCAGCCCTATTGCTCAGCCCCATTCGCCAAAAAGCTTGAATTTACTAGCCACATATGACGTAGCTATTAGACATCCTCCAAGTCTTCCACTGCTCCCTGTGTCAAGTTAACTATTTGGTTGAAAGATTGGACTTCATCCTTGGTAGATGTGTAAGAGGTTACAATATCTTGTGGCTTGAGGACTAAAGAATTGTGATTGGCATAACAATCGTGGTTAATACCGGACCTCGATCTTTTTTCTGTACTATGTACTTGAAGGGGTGAGGATATCTAAAAATGACGTATGTCCAGATAACACAACATGTTGCCTCAAAATCTAGCATATTAAGAAATAGCAAGCCATTTGTGTCACTCACTCCATAAATCTGAGTTCATATATTCCCCTTTCCTTCCAATTGCTACCCAAACATATACAAAATCCCCTTTCTGTAATAACATGCTGCTTCTCTGTGACGTCATCTTTCTTCAAGTTCTTCGATTCTTCTGCCTCTTTGGAGGCCATACCGATATATGACTTCATATCATAATGTAATGAAGAGATACCTTGTCGCAGATGGTGTGTAAGTTGGTATATGAAGCTCTGCAGCCGCAGCTCCTAGCTAGGGAACATGCACCTCCTTTACAATGGTAATCCGAAGAAAAACACCAAAGCCATAACTCAAATTAGCAATAACGCTGTTTGATACCTCTGGCAGCCTAAACCAAATCATTCACCATAATCACAATGTCCGCGTCTCGAAACGTCGAATCGATGATCAACCAGGGTGAGTTCCGCAGCCGCGTGCCACCGTCGGAGCCCCTTACTACCAGCGGACACAAGCCCGGCGTCCTCGTTGGTAATGATGCTGTCCCTGAGTTCCACATGGAGACCCATGCTCCCGGTACTGCACCACGCGAGCACACCTTCCAACCCCGACCAGAAGAGACTTCGGCCGGGGCTTCGAACGACGAATTCCAGCATTCTATCAACCCTGCTGAGACCCTAGGCGGCACCACTTCTCAAGCAGTTCACACTGGCTTCGGGAAACCCATCCAAGGGCAATCGTCGGCTGAGATGCACGGCGACCTACATGGCGACCACACTAACCGACGGAAGAAAGAGCATGCGGGCTTAGAAGGGGTGGGAGCGAGCGTCGGTGATAGTGTTCGCCAGAAGGGGGCTGACTTACCAGAGGGGGTTGAGAAGGGCACGAGAGGCAAGGCCAGCGCAGACTATCCTTCTGCTTCGGAACGCATTCCGACCAGTGCTGAGGAGGTAGCTGCAGAGATGCAGGCATGAGACTACCTGGGTATACGTAATCGAGAGATTAATGATGTGTAAGGGTTAGATGACCCAAATCACGAGGAACTTACGGCGAATAATACATCGTTGATAGGATACGAATATTCATCATCCATGGATGCAATTAGATATTTCTCTAACAGTAAACATGCGGGCCGTTGTAAGCCAACCAATGAGAGCCGCAGTATTGTCACTCAGGCTTGGTGCGATCGATCCGGCGCGGCGGACCCTCGCTTACACAGTGCTTCCGCTTCTGAGCCATAACTACCACTTTAGGGCTAGAGCTGGAAGATCCCTGTCAACGTTGAATGCTTTAGTCCATCGCGATTCTTCATGCGGCACGGCGCGTCCAATACAAACAATTCTTAGTACCCCTCGTTCTAAAATGTCACTTTCATGATGGGGTCGACCGTTCTAGATATGTATAACTAATGGCCTATTATGCCAAGACACTCGCTATCTACCTAGGTGAGCACCATAAACGAGTCCCTGAGATCAGATGAGGTGATGGGTAGAACCGCATCATTATCATGGGGTCATTATCATGGGGCTTGCACCTCTTACGACAACCATTGCGTCAACTGTTGTTGCACCATGAGCGACATCCTCCGATGATGATGATGACCACGATGGAACACCACCAGCCGCTGCCTTAACTACGGTATGGACTCCTCTACGCCCATGTCTCCCAGTATCTACGAGTCCACAAGCAGATCTTCATAAGTTTTGGGGATGCCTTCCTGGGTGCACGCCACCCAACTACGAAACCTACCGCAGAGAAGACCTTTTATTACTCGCCCGCGATATGTCCTAGCGGATTCACCATCGGCTGTTCGTGATTTAGAATTGAACAAGGGCCCCGCGAAGAGCCTACTGAGACGGTCATGCTTTGTGCTATGAGGTACATTTTGCTTCTTTTTCTGTTCTCTAAAGAAACTGAAGTCTCTACTGAAGTCTCTTGCCCCATGTCTAATGCTTGACAGTGATTTCTCCTGCACCGAGGAGAAATATTACGAGGTGACAGATACAGACTTGTCGGTTTCGTAAATTATGAAAGAAATCCGCTGGGCTGAAAGCGACCTTTCTATCCTGGAGACTCGCCCAGTGACGCCTAGCTTGGTTCTTGCTAGGAAAACATCCGTAAACAGGCTTGACAGGACGCGGACTCGGACTCGGACTGCATCATCGTCTAGCAGACTAGGGGCTACCACATCAGCGACGCCAGTCAGTAATCACGATGGACTATCTACCGGCGTAAAGGCTGGAGTTGGTGTTAGTGTAGGAGGCTTGCTTAGTCTATTGTTTGCAGGGCTGGCATTCTTTATGATCTTACGATACAGGGAAAAGCGCAGAAATAGACAAGATGGCAATGACCCTACAGTAACGCAGCAGCCTCTATTAGGACAGCCTCCCACGCAGCAATATACTCAAGCTTTAGGGCCAGGACAGCAAGGGCAGACAGTTCAAGGATCTGCCCAGCCTCTACCTACTACACCAGGAGGGACGGTAGGCAATGAATCGATCAATGCCCATAATGACGGCCCAACCTCAGGAGCAGGTTCACAACCGATGCACACACCGCATTCCGCAGTACCCAGCGGCCAACCAGTGCCAACAGCCTCGGGCAGCTCTTCCAACACATTACCTAATATACATAATGCAGCTGCTGTGCCTTCTACAATTTCCGAAACCCCAAGACGTAAGGAGGCTGTATGGTTCATAGGGACGAGGCTTTCACAGCTACAGCGAGAGGCAATGCACCTAGTAACAGGTGAAGCAAAGCTCAAATGATGAAGGGTGCAACGGGTGGGGTTGGCAGGGCCTGGCGATGAAGAGCAGCAAATACCCATGATAATACAACAGGTTCAATCGACGAAGCTATAAGTCGGTGCCCAGGTATTAATGCATGCCCGCCTAGGTGCCTACTTAGACATATACCAAGATATGTGTCTAGTATTTCAACTAAGGCACTTCATCAACTGTATGTTGTGATGTGCTTGGATTGCATCATGCGTGCCAGGGGCTGGTGGCTTCATGTAAGGTGATGAAGAGAGTAAGGCTAGAGGGCCCTCCAACTCCATCTATTGATACCTCCCTAAGGTACGTTAAGTTACTGTTAATGAAAGAAAAATGACTCATTGTGATTGTTCCCATGAGACTAAATGCAGTGACATGTTGTGTGTAAAGTTGAACCTGCAAGGCTGGTTGTTCCTGTGTTAACAGACGGGCAAGAGATAAGTATGCTATCTCACGGTGAGAATCTCGCTTCAATGTTATCGCGTTCATAATCACCCCTATAATGACAAGAGAAACATCATATCTGTCACATTTACTGCACATATCGGAATATCTATCACATTACGGTCGTGAGGCTGCTGCATCATCCTTACTGCATATTCCAGGCTCGCATTTTGGTTTTTCTTTTTTTTTTGTATCCCCGATCACGATTACTCTAGCAACAACAGTCGTTGCGGTTACGATCTAGGGTGACTGCATAGTATTTATTATGGCACACTTACCACACTTACAGACAATTTATTTCTTTCTTTTCTTCGTTCACCACACTTGCTATAGACTCTTACACAGTCCACTCACCTATCATTGACATCTCACCAACTATAACTATTATTATACTTAACCTCACACATCCCCTCAATAACTCGGCATCACCACCATGGTCTCTGCCGAGAATAAGAACACCTTATCCGAGAAGGAGTGCCAGATCCTGTGCATGGCCTGGCGGTGCCTCAAAACCTCCCCCGATGTAAGTCTTCCATCTAATATACCTACCTACCTATGTCGTTTCACACCTGACCTCTGACATTTCATTTTCACTCAGATCGACATACCGAAGCTAGCCAAGATGGCCGGCTACACCAATCCCAGGAGTGCTAACAATACTATGCTTGGTAAGTTATTTTTTTTCATTCTATACTGGCTACTATTACTACTACTACTACCGCTGCACACAAAAACATCACACACATACTTTCTCTCCCTCTCTCTTACATACATGCGTGTATCCATAGCGTCCTTCTCACACCTACCTACCTACCTACCTACCCCCCTACCCCCCTACCCATCCCAAATCCATACATACCAATCTAACAACACACCCAAACCCAGCCCTCAAGAAAAAGCTCGCGACCCTCTACCCCGACGAAGCAGCAGCAGCAGCAGCAGCCGAGCCAGGGACTCCCGAAGCCCCACCATCATCTCCTCCTCCTCCTCCTCCCCCCAAGCAAGGCCGTGCCCGCAGGGGCAAGCGTCTGGCAGCTGAGATGGACGGCAGCGACGGCGACGATGAGAAGATGAAGAAGAATGTACGCGGCGCTCGGGCTGGTAGGCGGGGGGGAGTGGCTGCGAAGATGGTTCCGGGGTGTAATAGGGCTAGGGCTGGGGCTAGGGGGAGGGGGCGTCGTGTGCTGCGGGGTTGGGAGGGGGAGGATAAGGATGAGGAAGAGGTGAAGGGGGAGGAGGAGGGGGGGGAGGGGATTAAGAATGAGGATGAAGATGAAGATGGGTATGAGATTGAGATTGAGATTGGGAATGGGTTTGGGGGTGATGAGGCGGTCGTGGATTAAGTGCCTGAACTGAACTGAATATGGGGCTGGCTTGTTGGGAAGGGCGGACGGGAGTTGGTGGCCTTGTAGTGCGCGTGGTTATAGATACTAGGCACCTACATACCCAGGGCCACGGATGCTGTTACTCGAGGCTTGGTAGGTAGGTAGTACGTTGATGGGTAGGTACTACCGACCCCTTGTGAAACGGACTGTTAGGTAAAGCGTCATAGTCTTACATGCATGTCACCGTTCTCTGCTAAGACTTGTAGCTATTCATTGTCCCTACTAATGCTCTTCATACATTCACTTATACGGGGGCGCTTCTTTCTAGCATTTTATCTTGTCTCGTCCAGTGCCATCACCGTGCTTCTAGAAACATCAACCCTGTTCAGTGAAGCATTGAAGTAAAGGATCGCCGGCTAGCCTATGGAAGAGGGATATTCCAGAGCCCACAACTCAACTCCACCGCGCGCGTGTTTGATCCACGCGGCACGTGTATGTGTGCCGTGATCCACAGGCACATATCCATACCATCTCACCGACATGAAAATAGAAAGGGTCGATCATTCAATCACCACAAACCACAACACATCGCACTCACTCAAGACAGGAATTGTGTAGGTAGGTAGGTAGGTAGGCTACCCAAAACCCCTGAGGGCTTTTATATTATCATGTACCTCTAGGTATGTACTAGGTATTATCCAACTTAGGTAACTATGTATTCTATTTGTCTTCACTTAATGATCATATCGGGCGTCATCGACACGTTAAAAAATAAAAGCTTTGCTTGACTTTTTTCCTCTTTTTTCGAATGCAATCAACTCTCTCTCTCTCTCTCTCTCTCTCCACTTTTTCCTCCCCTTTTCTCCGTCATCCTTCTATCCTTTTTCCTCTCCTCGCTTCCATCCATCCATCCAGATGCTGCTACACGCTCACTTAAGAGGAATAGATGCAGCCGTTGGGGTTGGCGACGACGGAGGCCTTGAGGGTGGTCTCCTTGCAGCCGGAGTTGCCGGCGGGGTTGGCGACGCCGGACGAGGCCCAGATGCTCCAGGCGCCCTGCACGCTGTTCGGGCACGCGATGAACTTGTCGCTGCCCTTCAGCTGCAGCTGGTTGTCGTAGCCCAGCGTGAAGGGCGTGCGCTCGCCGTTCTTGGGGGTCGGCTGCGCGCCCGTGGTGTAGCCGAATTTGCCTTGGCCTATTTTTTTTTATACGTGGTTAGTAAGAGTGCGGTGAGGGGAAGGAAGGGGGAAAAGAGAGAAAAAAAAAACATACCCATTCCAGAGCGGTCAGCATACAGCTGCTGCGGCGTGGCCGACTTGGCGAAGAGGAAGAGGCCGTCGTCCTTGAGGAAGAAGGTGGCGGTCGCGTCGTGGCCCACGTCGCAGGTGGCGTTCTGCGCGGGCAGGTTGACGAAGAGGCTGCTGAGGGCGGCCTGCACGTCGGTGGCCTTGCCGTCCACGGTCGCCGTCAGGTGGAACTTCGCGTTAGGGTCGATGGCGCGGGCCTGGAGCTGGGGCGAGGGCAGCGCGGTGGAGGCGCCGAAGAAGAGCGCGGCGGCTGCGGTGAGGGATTGGAAGAGCATGGTGAAGGTTGGGGGGTTGGGTTGGTTGGGTTTGATTGGGTTGGATTAAGGATTAAGGTAGGTAAGGTAGGTTGAGATGATGATGTTGAGGATGAAGCGTGAGGATGAGGAGGAATATCAAGCTGACTGGGGAGGATTATTCAGACTCTTATATGATACTCAGGCCTGTCCGGCTCCAGCAGCCGGCGAGACCCCTATTGACATCATCCGTGCAGCGGCGGTACCGCAGCAACACGAGGTATATTAGTCAGAATACGAGTCGTGGTCAACTGTTGTAGGCAGATTATCGGCACTGGAGACTAGCTGGACGGTGCCAAGATCCTCTTGGCGATGCTATTTTAAGGGATCCTCACTGGAGGCGATCGACACCGTATATAACCCACAAATTATTTGGAGAAGAGAGGTTAGCATACAGTAGTGAGGTAAGCAGCTTAGAGGTTGGAACTTTCACCAAGCGTGCGGCTACCGCAGTGCTAGACTTTTGGAAGGTAGGCTATTGTATCACCGCTAACATGCGCTGTTGGGAAGATGTTTTTTTAAAATCTCCGTTTCGTCGACTAGTTGTATGGACGTACATGAAAGCTCGGCTGTGCTGGCTACCAATACCCAACCATGACGGTTTGGCTCTTCCCACCCATGCGCGAGCAGAGCACCATAATAACAGACCGTAGTCGGTAAGTGGGTTTTATGTGGGTATAAACCCATAAGAATCTCGTTGTTGATATAGAATAATCTTGCGATTCTTATGCAGCCCTTTCTTTTCTTCTTCGTTCTCTTCCTCTTCTTCAGCCCAATAGTTACTTAGACCTTGCAATGGAAACAGCCGACCGGGCAGCAATGGGACATAGAAAGTGCTCGATGTTAAAGTAACGTAGCACTGTTACCAACTGGGCGGCTTTGGCTTACCTAATTAACTACACAGTTTATGACAGTGCTAGTTCACGGTTATGGGGACATTCATTCTCTGTCCCCGTTCTGCCAGCTGGTCAACCTCATACACGAACTACTCGGCGATCATTGTAGACCTCATAAGATTGGTCTAGATCTGGAATTTGTTGCTGCTGGTCCACCAGCCTGTTGTTTACCTAATAACATGTATGTATGGCTATAGCATATTCACGATGCTTCAATACGAGGTATTTTGAGCTTTACCGCTTCATTGGAGGAAAGACTTCAAAGTATAGTTCTAGACTCATGAAATGGAAAAAGAGAGAAGAAAAAAGCCCCCCCAATGACGGCGCCCAGTCCAGTCCAAGGAGGTGAGGGAATCGTGTCGACGCATTGCCGTAATTCCCTGAGCCAACTTGAAAACACGGGAGTTGTGTGAATGCATAAAGCTGTTATTTCTCAATGCATGACTGTCAACCTTATAATATCCATAGATGCCAACCTGCGCTGCATACCGACCTACTGGTTTCAAATTAACTGGTGGTGTTGCTGGTAGATATATAATAGGGGCGTGCACCTCTTGTTTGACATCTTGTATCAATTTGTTTCATTGTTTCTAGTTATCATATTACCAAGGCCTTTTTCTAGATACTTGTTACCTATCAAGTCCAAACATTGTTTTGATATTTCAAGTTTTGCCAATATAATAGTTTGATTCTACTCAGGTTACGTTACCTACCTGGGGTACATAGGTAGTTTACCCCTTTTTGCTACTAGGTAGCTACATATGTATTCGCCAAGTCGCCACTGGCAAATACCTACATACATAGCCTAGGTAGGTACATATGTACCTAGGTATTTATTAGCACGTCGAGGCAATATGACATCAGCCATCAGATCTTGGATCTCGTATCGATCTCGCAAAAGATATACTACGTCATTATTCTGTGCCCCAATGATGAATTTATTTAGCCATGTTTTATTAGGTTAGCAGTTTAATAGTGATCATCACCAACTTCGCAGTAATCATCACATAGCCTATTCACACATACCTATTCTACCTCCACTGTCAATCTTGAACACTTTCGAAATTGCCATCACACTTCTACTAGCCCACTCCAGAATACATCTCATTTCGTATTTTACCAAAGTAGCCATGTCCAGATTCGTAGACGATGTCAAGACCGGTCTCAAGGGCATTCGCGGCGCAGGCGATGCCATCCGAGGCCAAGCGCTTGAAGCAACAGATCAAGTGTTCGACAACAACCCGCGCCACCCACAAACCCAAGCATCCCAGATAAAGAACCGTACTATCGCGGACAAGGGAAAGCAAGACATCGCACATATGGACAATATGATTGCGCGCAGGGAAGTGGAACATGAGAACAAAAATGCTATCAGGGGGAAGGGAGTCAACTCAGCGCATCACCCAACTACGACTACTACAACCACCACCACAACAACAAGAGAATCAAATGCGCCCGCCCATCCTACGACTGCGAATGGGACGTACTATTAGTAGGGACCTATTGTAAATT
Organism: Hypoxylon fragiforme; assembly: GCF_022984875.1. Classification (NCBI taxonomy): domain Eukaryota; kingdom Fungi; phylum Ascomycota; class Sordariomycetes; order Xylariales; family Hypoxylaceae; genus Hypoxylon; species Hypoxylon fragiforme. The sequence goes on along the minus strand of NW_026054763.1, from coordinate 2,432,319 downwards.
AAGCTTGGGGAAGAACTGGTTGTATGATTGTGGGAAAGAAACGAACGGAATGAGTTATGCGATTGGCTTGGCACGACAAGGGAAAAGACTTTCATAAAGCATTTTAAACCTCCTCAAAGAGGTCAACGTATTATTCTTTTCACTAGTTGGTGAATCCTTTTTATGGCCTTTGGTGGCTCTCGGACTCAACGTAAGTACCTAGGCGTGAGATATTATGAACGTCAGGCATCCACCTGTTATCGCGACTTACAACCCAAATAAAGCTGAAATGTCGCCCTAGATTCACAAGCCTAGTTTAACCTCTCAACTTAACTAAGTACTTGAGCTGAGTTGTAATCCAGGCTCTTATTATACGAGTCACGTGGGATCGCCAACTTGTAACAGAATATGCAATACAACCATACCCCACGACATCGCAGTTGCGCCGAGAGGGGTTCCCGTAAGCCCCCGCTGAGCAAAAGTCTGGGGTACCGGGTAGGATATTGCGGGGTGAGCTTCTGGGCGGGAAGGGATAGCGAATGTGGAAAGGTCCCTGACGCCAATCCTACTATGATCGCCCGTTTCAATATGTGTGTACTGTAGGCACATTCGGAAAACACTCGCCCTATCAAAACATCGAAGTCCCAATGGAGTCTCAACTTCATGATAATCACCAATCATGAGCCATCATCGTTGCCGACAACGGCCGGCTAAATTCAAGGTGGTTGTCCATTCGATGGGTGGTGAGGAGACGAATTCTTCTCTCGACTCAATTCTAAAAATGTTGTTAAGCATTGCCAAGCTTCTATCGAGGTCGACTGAAGTTTGCTATTGTACCGAGTCTTCGCTGTCAGCATCCAAAGTCCATATCAATACAGATCAATAAATATGCCACATGCTGCGACGCCGCCGCCCTCAACCCCTCTGTACGTCAACGATGGTTTGCTAAGCCCGGGACAAGTTGGCCACCTACGACCTTCGTCTCCGGGTGATCCTCTTGATGAGTTGCGAGAACGATACCGAAATGATGGTTATCTTCTCCTGAAAGGCCTGCTACCTCGCGACGATGTTCTGAAGGCCAGGGAGGCGTATTTCGCTCTTCTAGCCCCCAGCGGTGTTCTTTCGCCAGGCACGCGCCCAGTTGAGGGTATATTTGATGGTACGAAGGACAAATTGGATTATCCAGGCATGGTGAGAACTAGGTGTCTTTTATGAGGGGCTCGTTCAATCCCTATCGCTAACAAACAGTAGTATGTAACCCCATTCACCCGGATGACCATTTGCTTTTGACATCAGTACAAGTCAAGCTCGAGAAATTTTGACACATATCGCAGAGGCGCCGGTTCCACCGACGCGAACGGCCGTCCACGCGGGGGTCTCTTCGTCGACCTCGCACTGCAAGCCCACGGCGAACCCTGGTACAAAGACGAATTTTGCAAACACCCCGCGCTGCACTCGTTCGTCGCCAAATTCACAGGATGGGGCGACAGCACCCTCGGGCTCACCCGATCCCTGCTTCGAAACAACACGCCGCACAACAAAGCTATCGGCGTGCACTACGACCAGATCTTCCTGCGCCACGGCGAAGACACCAGCATGACCGCGTGGGTCCCCATGGGCAATGTCGCGCTAGACGGTGGCGGCCTGATCTACATGGAGAAGGGCCACGAGCTCGGGCGGGAAATCGAGAAGGACTTCTACGACCGCGCCCGGAGGACCGGGTTATCCGACGCGGAGGCAAAGGACGCTTTCAACCAGAACATGATGAGCGGCGGACTGCTGGCCGACGGACCGAAGGAATTCGGTGAGGCGCATGGGAGGAGATGGCTGGTAACGGAGTATGAGGCCGGCGACGTGGTGCTACATACGCCTTACACGGTGAGCATGAAAGCCAAAGAAACTTACTGATCGGAACCGATCCGATCGTTAGTAGATTAGAAGATTCCGAGCTGATCAATATTTATTTAACTGCGGGTAGATCCACGCATCGACGATTAATAAGGATCCGCGAAACGTCATCCGCCTTGGCACGGACTTGAGATTTGTCGACTCATCTAGGCCGTACGACACGGTTAGTTATATCACCAGTCCCTAGAATACCTACCTAGGTACTTAGCAGTGTTCGCTAACGCAGATCTCAGCGATGGAAAAATGTGTATACGTTTGGGGATGGAGTATGAGTGCGGATAGCTGGAGTTGCTTTAAATATAAGATGTGCCCAGGTCAGGAACGTCAGGAGATGGAAGGAAAAAAAGAAGTGGAAATACTGTAGCCTAGGGGCACGGTAATCTTCATTAGTCCACTGCCCACCCGAATAGGCATGCAGCTGGGGACAATGCATCGACACGTTTTGCTTCCCAGCAATGTAGAAAGATCGCATTAACTATTTCGTACATGATTGGCCCCTTATTACGAGAAAGAATCTCACACACAAAGCTTGACCGCGGCCCACCGATCTGCTGCCACCGTGCTACCGCGCCATAAGCGCTAAGTGAGATATTCCATTAAGCTTGGACTTCTTTCCCCGGAGAAGGATCCACGGATGCGAGCCACGACCCCTTGCGTCGGGTTGGTCGGGTCGGTCGGAATAAAAGTCTGGGGTTGTTATATCGGTGCCTCGTGGCTGAAACCCAGGATTGCCTTAGGTGCCTGGGTGGGTAGGTACTGTAGGTGATATATCTAGCCGTACGCCTTTCAGGAGCTTGCTCTGACAATAAGGTAGGAACCTTAGGATCCTTGAGTACCTATTCCCACTTGAAGTTACACATTAGTATACCCCAAAGTTCCATAGTACACCTCCCTCACCACGATGTCCGCGCCATCTCTCTCCGCCAGGGACATCCAGTGGCCACCCGGCATCACAGCCAACTACCCTGACTCCGAAGCCTTCGCCACGTCGACATTGAGATGGACCACCTACAAGCCCCCGACGTACGCCGCGGACCGAGGAAGATGTTGTTAAGATTGTAGGTTCATGATGTCTGATCGGGAGGGGGGGAGAAAGATACCTACTTGCTAGGTACCTACCTACCTACCTACCTACCACAACACCACCAGGACTGATGGCACCAAGACTCTTATTTTTCCCCTTCCCTAGGTCAAAGTCGCCCCCGAGCGGCCAACCTCCCCTTCCTAGCCACAGGAGGCCGCCACGGCTACGGAACCTCGCTCGCCAAGCTCCGAGACGGGCTCGCGATCGATCTCAGCCAACTTAAATCAGTCGAGATTAGCAAGGCCACCGACGCGCTTACCGTCGGGGGCGGCGTGCAGATCGGCGGTATCATCGGCCCCCTGCACGAGGCCGGATACGAACTGCGTAAGTTTCTCTACCTACCTACCTACCTACCTACCTAGTCGGCATCGTGGGCGCTGCTGAGCACGATGGGCGGCATCCACCCGATCTACTCGGCGAATGTGCGCAGGATTCGGGCCGAGACGTTCAACGTGGCGTTTGAGAAGCTCGATGCCTTTTTACCAGGCGCATCCGGACGGCCGTCGCAGCGCGCTGGTACTGGAGAGTTTCTCGGCGCAGGCGGTGCCGGATGAGGCGACGGCGTATCCGTGGAGGGATGCGAGGGGGAACTTGTGTGTGCTAACTAACTAACCCTCCCTTACTCTCCCTCTCTCTCTCTCTCTATCAGATATGCTGGTAACTAACCTGCACGAAACCCAGCATGTTCCAACTAGAGTGGCTAGAACGGGATAGTCCCGTAGAAGCAGCAGCGACTGCCCTCGCTCGTGAACTACGCGATCAATTCACAGCCACGTCTGGATACTCGCAGGTTAGGTTTGCAACCGGTAAGGTGTTTACGTAGGGTACTTAAGGTATGTAAACTATTTTGTATCCAAATTTGCCTAGGTGTATAAGCATGCCCTCGAGGCTGGTACGTCTTGAAAATGTTAAATTTCGATGGTATAGAATATATAAGATGAAAAGAGGCCCAACATCTGATGCCTCTTCCCAGGCCACGAAAATCGGCTGCCATGCCTTTGGAGGCCATTATCAAAATCTCCGTCAGGGAAGTACCCTTCGCTCTCACGCCAGAATTTCGCAAAATCGGGTTTAGCATTTACAGACACAATAAAGGTTAAGCACAGGACCAGGGCCCATATAGATAACTAGTCGACGGGGAAAATCATTCCTCCCTTTTTTTTAGAAAAAAATTAAGGAAAGAGGCAAAGCAAGAATCAGCTCGGGGCGTAGCACTACAGACAACAAAGCTCAGTATAAAACACCCTCTTCTCTGTCTCCTTTTTAAGCCATTGGGTAAATGACGATATACACTAAGAACGGCAGAAAAGATGATTACAGGATTTACTATCGTTTCCAACATTGCTGTTGTGTGGGTATCCTTTGAAGGAGCTGTGCTATTTGTAAAAGTGACAATTGCTATGTTAGGCATCCAGGTACTTACCAAGATTAGATATCTACCAGGAAGATTGCATATCCCATATTTCAATACTATAATTATTTGCCTAGGTGCTAGGTACGTAGGTAGTAACTATTTCAATACCTTGACCACAACTCGGTGTCGAGCGAGGATAGCTCAATACGCCGCATGAGCCGCATGGTCGCGATATGCTAAAACCTTAGGGTCTCTTCTATTCCTTTGGGTGTCTAAATATACATACACATCCGTGGCTCAATACTTTGAAAGGATCATGAACCTAATTTACGACTGTTCTTTGTCGAACCAGCATTGCCGCGAAAGGTCTAACGATCTGTATCTATAATATCAGCATCTTCCCTCTTACAGTTTCCTTCAGACCAACCAGATTACCTACGTATCTGGGATGATACTAACCAAGACGGAAACCTTCATCGGCGCTTTTACATCTGAGAAATTTCAAGAAACTCAGACTCAACACTAAGATGCTGGCTCTTAAGTTAGTCGTCCTCTTATTTGGCTTTGCCAGCCAGATAGGATATGGGCAAGGGGCTTGCACGACGACGTGTAAATGTCCATGCCGGGACCCCAAAGCAAGCCTGAAAACAAACCCTCCCGCCTCACAAACGAAAAACGTCCCGACAGATAAACTTCCTCAAGCTAGCAGCACCAGGCCAGATGGTGTTGTCGTGCCCATTCCTTTCCCCTTTCCCACTGGACCGGATCAATCTGATCCTACCAATACCAACACCAAACCACCTGGGACCAAAGCCTCGCAGACGGAAGAAAAGCCACCTGGGACGAAAGACCAAACAACAAATAAACCCCCTCAAGCTAGTAGCACCAGGGCAGACGGAGTTGTCGTTCCCATTTTCCCCCTTCCCACTGATTCAAATTCTCCTAATCCTACCAACACCAATACCAAACCACCTGGAACCGCTACCAAGGCCTCACAGACAGAATCGCCCAAACCGAGTGGCACCGACCACACCGGTACCAAGGCTTCGCAGACGGAAACGCATAAGCCCAGCGTCACTAGCCAGTCTGGCACTAAGGCTTCAGGAACAGATAAACCTCCTCAAGCTAGCAGCACCAGAGCAGATGGAGTTGTCGTTCCCATTATTCCCCTTCCCACTGATTCAAATTCTCCTAATCCTACCAACACCAATACAAAACCATCCAGCACCGGCACCGGTACCAAGGCCTCACAGACGGAATCGCCCAAACCGAGTGGCACCGACCACACCGGTACCAAGGCTTCGCAGACGGAAACGCATAAGCCCAGCGTCACCAGCCAGTCTGGCACCAAGGCTTCAGGAACAAATAAACCTCCTCAATCTAGCAGTACTAGGTTAGATGGAGTTGTCGTTCCCGTTCCTTTCCATGATCCTACTGAAACAAGTTCACCTGGACCAAGCAGCACGAACCCATCTGGCACCAAGGCCTCACAGACGGAATCGCACAAACCTAGCGGCACTGATCACTCAGGTACCAAGGCTTCAGGAACAGAGCCACCTAAGACCAGTACCCACGTCTCCAGTACCGGTACCAGTGCGCAAGGGACCAAGGACCGAGGAACGGAATCGCCCAAAGCCAGCGCAAGCAGCACCAGGGTAGATGGAGTTGTGGTGCCCATCCCCGTCCCCACTGGAACACATTCATCCGCTCCCGCCAGCACTAATACTAATACCAAACCACCCGGTACCGGTACCAAGGCTTCGCAGACAGAATCGCCCAAACCGAGCGGCACCACCACCAGCCATTCCGGCACCAAGGCTTCGGGAACAGACAGGCCTCCCCAAGCTAGCAGCACCAACGCAGCCGGCGTCGTCGTCCCCGTCCCCATCATTCCCGGAGACAGCTCCACCTCCACCTCCAGCACGAGCGTCCCCGCTGGAGCGGCAACGCAGACCCCTAGTTTCCTTAGCCCTACGGGAACCATCTTGAACTCGAAGTCGCCTAAAGCCAGCAGCACCAACTCTGCCGGCGTCGGCGTCGGCGTCGGCGTCGGCGTCCCCATCGAAGCCTCTGGAACAAAATTATCATCAACATCACAAGCACAGAAACCCAGCAGCAGCAGCACCTCAAGCACTAGCGTGCCAGGAACCAAAGCCACAGGAACAGGAACAGGAGCGGCAACGTCCAAAGCTACCAGTACCACAACCGGCGTCGGCGGCGTACCCATAGACGTGCCCGGCGTCGGCTACGAGACCAGTGTGAGCCCCAAGATGCCGGACATAAAGCCCATCAACACCATGTTGAAGCCGAGCAGCGGTACCGCCGCGGCCGCGTCCGGAACCCAGGCAGGAGCATCGTGGGTCAGCGGGTTCCCGGCTTACCAGTCCATTCCCGCGACCATGCTTGTCAGTTGATTGATTCACCTTAACCTTTTAGTTAAGCAGAAATAGAAAGAAAAATGAGCCCGGGGATTATGAAAATAAATCCCGTTTAGCTATCTTGGGGAAGGAAGAAATAGGCGTCGTCTAAAATGTTAGATATCTATTTTTGGGGCGCGGAAATTGAGTATAATTGGATGAGAAATAAAACTATTTTTTCAAATGACTAAATGACTAACTTACCAGTTAAACTAAACTAAATAAACCAGTGTAAAATAAAAGAAAGCTAGTAGTATATAGTTACTGTCTATATATAGGCTTTTGACTTGTGTATATAAATGGAAGTCTCGATGTTACATATCATACCTATGAAGAGCTACTAGTATTTAGGATCTAGTCGTTATGGAAGCTATTTTAAAGCTTACCCCTGAGAGATCCATCCAATGTATGTAAATAACTATGTAAACGCACCCTCAAGCGTGTAATTACGCAGCTACATACATACACCATCTGGCCCGCAGAGATCTACAACCCACAAAAACACCATAGTACATACATACATTATTAAACGGCGCCCCATTCACGCCACCATGACATGACATATGCACTGCACGAATTACCAAAAAAAAAGAAAAAAAATCTTCAAAACCCGCAGTTCCATAAAAGTCCCATCCCAAAAATCCCAAACCTTCACCGACCGAAAATAGTCCTCATAACCAAAATCTACTATTAGTTACTACTAGAAACAAGTTCGACAGTCATGTAATTTACCCCTGACTAAACAAATCCTAGGGGTATTGACTACATATATTTCGTAGGTATATCCCGGCTCTTAATGCGTCTTTACACTGATGAATACCATCTCTGACAAAAATGACTATATGTACTGTGCAATTGCCGGCATACATACCTAACCTAGTACCTACTATATTACCTATGTATGTATGTAAGTACATACATGTAAGCCTACCGAAGAGAAGAAAAAATTGTGAGGACTCGAGGGCTACACAACTTGACTCTACCCTACATTTTCCACAATTCTATGTAGGTAGAAAGAAGCCTCTCGAGTACATACATGCATTTACCAGCCAGCTAGTCTCGTTAGAATCCATGCATGCATTGACATGTAGTTATGTAGAACCTCGAGCTTCACTCGCCTCTACTACAACATCTAGACTTAGGTATACACGCACGCACTATATCTATACATACATACATACATACCCAACACATCCAATATAAACCGAAAATCCTTCTCTAACAATACCTACATAATGTAACTCCTACCTAAGTACCTAGCTAACCTAGTAACATATGTAAAATCAACAACTTAAGCGCTCCAAAGAAAGAAACATACATAAAAGCAGTTTTAACTAACTAACTAACTATTAAAGCAACCTTACATAACGTTAAATCCAGCCGATCCCCCCCCCCCCCCCCCCCCCCCCCAAAAAAAAAAAAAGTCGGGAAATCCGGGTAATCACCAAGCGAAAGAGCGTGAAGGAGACGAAAAAGCGCCGGAACAACCTAGAAAGCTCGAAAGGCCCGAATACCATTACCCAGTAGTTAACCTGCCTGCCTGCCTGCCTGTATGTAAATACCAACACAATTAATAATTGACTGACCCTACTACCATCCATCACTTAATAACTACTACTCACTTGCCGGCCTGCCTGCCTAACCTAGGTAAAAAGAAAAAAGAAAGGAAAAAAAAAAAAAGTTACCTGACCTGACCTGACCTACGTCCTACATTTATGTACCAACCAATCTACCATCACCAAATTGAATCTCTTCTTCCTTTTATTTTTTTTCTGTTCATTTATTCATTCACTCCGTCACTTGCATATCTATCCTCAATATCATCATCATTATCATCGTCATCTTTTGCTCCAGTGAACATAAAAGGCAATGAAGAAAAGTGAGGATCAATTCATTCCTACATCTTTCTATGAACTCCTGAACCGACGTTACTCGAACCGAGATCTGTTCAACTTCAAATGAAAAAAACCAAAACAAGTGTTCTGTATTTGATGGAAAAGGAAGAGAAATGAGCACACCAAGCAAGAAAATCGCGAATCCTATTCTGCCTTCTGCCTTATCTTTTTAACGTAACGAAGAAAAAAAAAATCATCATCCCTTAGGACATCAAGCATCCATGTCTTCTTCTCTTGGGTGAATTGGGGGTACCCTATCCAGATCTATCATCGCAAGTGGAATCAAAGGGAGTGGGTAGGTTCCCTCTATTATGGAAAAGAAGAAGAGCAAAAGATTCATTTCCGAAAAAACTCCCCGGTATCTTTATCTATGTCCTTCCGTCCCCCAACATGGCTCTGAAATAAAAGAAGTGAGCGGCCTTTGCAAGCCCATCTATCTTTTTTCTTTTTCTTCTTCGACCTCTTCTTTAAGTGACGGTGTAGCCACCGTCCACGCGGAGATCGGCGCCAGTGACGTATCCGCTGGCATCAGACAGCAGGAATGCGACGGGGCCCATCAGATCGTCGGGCTGACCCATCTTACCCTGGGGGATAAGCGAGGTCCACTGTCGCTTCAAGTCTGGCTTATCGTCGAGAATCTTCTCAGTTCTATTGGGAAAGCGCTCTGGTTAGCTGCCGGCCAGTCATGCTTATAAGATGACGGTGTGAATGATGGGCATTAACTTACAGGGCTGTGAGCATGTAACCGGGCGAAATGCAGTTCACACGGATACCGGCATGCGCCCACTCGACGGCGAGCGACGCAGCCAAGTGGCGGACTGCCGCCTTGGCACTGTTGTAAGGACTGCAAAAATGAAAATTGTTAACCACCTCTATTCACGACGACAACATTTGGGCTGAGGATTTCGTGACTTACGCTTGGGGTTGGGGAACGTTAACAATAGAACCACTCATGCTTCCGATGAAGACCATGCTGCCGGGGCTCTTGCGATCCATTAGGTGCTTGGCAACAGTAATGGCGAAGAGGTACGTGCCATCGACATTGACGCTCCAAAGCTTACGCATTCGGTCAATGGGGTAGTCGACGGCGTTGTAATTCTCGGTGAAACCGGCACTGGTAACGAGGTGATCTATCTTTCCGTGCACCTTGATGATATCGTCAATGCAGCTTTGCACTGAGTCGGCATCGGACACATCCGCATAATGGGCAGTAACTTTGGGGACTCTGGTGGCGCCTGGGTTTTCCTTACGGAATACTTCGACTAGCTCGATAGCCTGACGCTCGGCTTCTTCCTCTGTTTGGTTGGGAAAGGATTGTTAGCATTTGGCTCAATCTGTCTTGGCGCATCTTCGATTTGCTATGGTGTGGGTGGGGAAAAGACCATGGCACGGCGTTGACTTGTCAAAGTGGGATTTATACAACAAATGGGACAAGTCGGTGAGGTGTGAGCAAGGGTTAGGCATAAATTGGGAAGGGAATTTGACGGCAAAACAGGTAAATGAAGAATGGGAAAGAAGGGGAAAAAAGGAAATGACAAAAAAGGGAACGGGCTTACTGTTCATGTCGACAATTGCCAGATTAGCACCGCTAATAACCATGCCTTGGCCCATGACAAGACCAAGACCACGAGCACCACCAGTAACTACACCAACCTTGCCCTCGAGGGAGAAAGAAGCAAGGGTTCGCTTCATGTGGAAGCCACCACGGCCTTGGACGGGCGCAGAGGACGGAAGGGCGTCCTCCTCAGGATACTCTACGGTGATACTGTCGTCCGTACGAGCAAAGGCACCGGGCGGGGGTGGCGATTGCTTGTCCTTGTTGTCCTTGTTGTTCAGAGGGTTATTGTTGTTGTGCAGGTAAGCGGCGGCGCCGGGTAGGGTAGCTCGGGGAGCAGCAGCAACTCTGCTAGCTGAGTTGGCAGCTCGCGCCGATGCGCGTAGTAGATTTCGGGAAAGCATGTCGCAAGATGTGTGTGTTTGTGTATTGAGAGTTGAGGGAATTGGGATTTGGGACAAAATCTATTTGATGTTTGTCGCCCAAGGTTGTAAGGATACAGGTAGGAATGCAGAGTCGGTCGCCTAGGTGAAGTGGTCCTCCGCGTGTAATAAATGTAAACCTGAATGTATCAATACCTTATAAGGTATATACTAAGTAGGGTATGTATGTGTGTTGATGATAGTGTATGGTGTATGTATGAGGGTATGTATGAGGGTATGTATGAATATACGTAGACAATGTATGTACGTATGTATGAATGGACGAAGGAGCTCTAGAGTTGAGGAAGTAAAGAACAGAGCACCAAGTGAGAAAGTGAGAAGCAAGCAGCTTCAAGTTTGTACGGACTGCGGGTTGCGGGTTACGTGTGTGGTTGATTGGATTTTTTTTTTGGATTGTGGACACCGCAAAGTCAGTAAATGACGTATGCGCGTTTCTTTTGTCCAAAGTGAAGCTCTATTACCGCTTTAGGTGTTTTGAGTGGGAATAGTAGTAAATCAATACGTTTAATATGATTCACTAACCTAGTCAATTGGTATCGAGGATTGATCTACCAGATGGTATATGCAGAGTTGAAGAATGATGGATGATGGGAAAAAGAATAGGGAAAACGTTCAGACGATGTAGGGAATTAATGGGCAATTAATGTACAGAGGAAAGACTGGGAAACACGAAGGGCGAGAGGGAAAAACTAAACCACCGCCCAAAAAAAAAAGTCAGGGGACCAAAAAAACTCACGATCTTCCTTGAACACGCTTTTACTAACAATCTTTTTTTTGGGTTAGGTACTTGGGTACTGTAGTTACTAGGTACCTAGTATGTAAGCTGCCCCGGCTGGGTACTGGGTTTCAAATGAATTATCATGTGTACATCCATACATTGATACATCTAGTACGGTAGTACCTACCCTAGGAATGTATGTACTGAATGCCGGGTGCTGGTGCTGGGTGCTACCTGGAGGTTCTGCAGCAAGGTTGCTTCATAGCTGCTTTGCTGAGTGAGTTCAGTTAAGTTGAGTGTTGGCAGATGCTGGGATGCTTCACAGCACCTTCTCCAGCTCTTTGACGATCCATTCTTCTACTAGTATAGCACCTACCCAGGTAGACATTGTTCTGCCTTCCGGTCCAAGCTTTCCTCTAACTACTACATAGGTAATTAACTAACCTACTAACTACGTACCTACACTATCGTTTTCATCTATTTCTACCTAGGTAGGTGGCCACTGACGCCTTAGTTCCCCCCGGTCGGTGCCTTGCCCCCTGACACCCTTTAAGGATGACACCTGGGATGGAGGGGTAGCATTACGATTAAGCTTAGGTGGATTCCGGATGTCTCTTTGGTGGAGACTACCGTAGCTTGCAGTTATTATTTCGCTGTGGCCTGCTGTGGCCCGCTGTGGCCCGCTGTGCCTTTTTACTATGGTACTACACTACCCACTACACTACCCACCTGGTAAGTGGTAACCCACCCATCTGGCGGCTAACATTGAACTTACAGGGTAGTATAACGTGCTGTAACGTGCTGTGCGTGCTGTAAAAAAAGGCCCATTCCAGACCCATGCCAACCAACCGGTTGGAAATTGGAATGAAATTCAATGAATAAAGCTCTTGCATAAGGAACGTCTAGAACTAATAGAGCAATGAATAGAGCAATCCATTCAATGTTTTACTGATGTTTTTGACACCTTGCCTCGATACATACCTTGTCTTGACAGCTTTCATCTCGTGAGCTGGTACGGTTGAGCTTGTATCTGCCCATTCTCTACCATGCATGTGCAGATAATTCATGTCACAGGTTCAAATTGATTCAATACATAGCCAATACCGTGACATATACAGGTAGTTATGTACTACTAGTAGTAGTCTACTAACCTTAGGTACCTCCGACAAGAACATAATAAATGGAAGGAAAAACTTACATACGTAGGAACAACCGCCAAACCATCGGAATCAATATCAATACACAGTACTACCAGCCCTGTAATGTAACCAATCCAGAGCCTCCAATGATGAAGTCCAATTTATTAAAAAATCATTCAGGTCCTTTCCTAGCTTCCGTGCCGGGGTCATCGTAACAAGCCATTACGGCATCGGCATCGGCGCATCGCACATCTCACGCAACAATTGAAAGTCGTCGGCTCCGCAAATACATACTACTTACATCCATTATCCATACCAGGCATACCTACCTAATGTATGTACTACTGTGTATTACATCTCATCAGCATTGAAAGTCCCACTGTTGCTGCTGAGAAAGTGGGAACACACTCCGGACCTCTCTCTCACCTACTATTCAAGAGGTATGTATATGTAGCCACAGATAGCTTTTAACTATAATTAGTTTTAGTGTATCTTTCGGTGTAGTACTCGCCCACGACCAGTCAGCCATCCCAAAGCCAAAAAGCCTCATCGTGAAACCTATTCCCCCCGCCTCTTTCCCCCCTTTTTATTTTCTTAGTGTAGTTCTCCCCCATCTACCGTACATCCATCCATAGCTTACTTACATACATCGGAAGCGGGACTCTCAATCTTCGTGGGATTTGCTGTCGCTACCTCCCTATGGATCCTCTTGTCGTCACCGCATCGAAGCTATCCCCCTGCCGCCCCATCCCCCTTTCTCCACCATGTCGATTATGTACATATGTAGTGTACATGCCTACATCCACACATCCACCTACTGTATGTATACTAATGTAATATTAGAAGCTAGAAGCGCAAGAGACAGGCCAACGCGCATCGAAACCCCAATATGATGATTTCATCAAGCTTGTCGTTTCATCACCATAGGTATACCAACACAGACCTACCTGCTCAAATACCTGATTTAACCCAAGGTATAGAATAACATACTGATAGTTACTCTTGCTCCTTTTCGCGTAAGGGAGAATACAAACAGGTAACTAAGTAAGCAACTTGAAGTTATAGCCAAGATAGACAGATACATACAGACATACATCAGCATCGAATTACTCAGCCCCCAAACCCCCAATCTCAATCTCATCCCCCTCTCCCAAAAGAAGCAACATTATCGTCGTCGTATCGTGGCACACACACACGCACAACCATCCCCCCCTTCCCCTTCCCCTTCTCCTCCTGCTCCGGCGTTCCGAAGGTCACGATGGTTGCTTTCCCACCACGCCAATACCCTATTATTACCAAGAAAAAAAGAAAAAAAAACCCCAAAACCAAAACCAAAACCAACCAACCCCCACAAACGCATCAATACAATCGGTGAGCCGAGCAGGCCAGAAACATGGTGTGGGGATACATGTACATGGGCTAGTACGTACGTCGTACGTACGTATGTGTATGTACATAATTAATGTACGTAGTACGTACATACATACACAAATCATTCGCCTCACACGAGCTTTGCTTGCTTGCCTGCCGGCCTACTTACTTGCTTGCTTGCTTGGAAAATTTGGGTTGGGTCCGGTCGGTCTCACGATGGATTCAATAACTACTAGGTTAGGTAGTTGGTTGCTAATACTATGTGTACCTACTTATTAGATGTATTATACAATGTATTGATAGACCAGGCCTACATAGGTACCGACGTAGGTACACAGTAGGTATGCACATGCGCATGCAATGGCGGCGGCGCATCTACAGAGGTACGGTACCTAAACAGCCAAGTAAACACACGAAGGAAAAAAAAAAATCACAAGTAGGATTTGAATTATTTGCGTCTTTTTCATCTTTCAATTTTTTTTTCTTCGGTTCCTCCCCATCTCCAGGGGTTTGACGGCGTGCATGTGTATATGTATCTTTGTATGTATGTATGTATGTGGAAACTATGTACTATGTATGAATAAGCGAATTTAGTATTACATTATCTGGTAGAAGAAGCAGGACATATTAATATGTGTATGTTCATTGTCTCATGCCTTCCCACCCTAGTATCGCTTTCTCTCTCTCTTTCTCTCTCTTCTTGCTCCTACAAAATAGCTGGGGGGAGACTGCGGCTATGGCTATGGCTATGGCTATGGCTGTTGGTGTTGGTTGGTTGCTTTGGCTGGTACTGGCGTGGACATCGTATTATTTCAACCTCGATGTATAAGTTGCCCAAAAAAAAAAGAATTGAAAAGAAAATCCCGCGAACGTATGTATCAACCCCGCAAACGCGTGATTGCTGGCGAGACTCTGCATACCCAGGTAGGTACTGTACATAAGCGTATACGTCCCTATCTTAGACCAAGGGGAAGGACAGAGCCAATCATCCGATTATTGTCGTGGGCTTGGCCAGAAGAAAATGAAAAAAAAAAGGGTAAAAAAGGGAATAAAAATCTAGCTGCGAGCTTATTGTCAGTCGCACGAGATGTGGGTATCAACTCAGAAAAATATTATGCCATCTCACACGTGTTTTTCGAGCCCTGTGCCATTTCAATTCCCAATAACTCCCATCACCCCAGTAAACAAAGAAAAAGAGAATGTTGCGATTTGTAATGGTAGCAGCCGCCCTACAGCTATCTGGTGCCAGGGCCCCTTTTCACCAATAGTCTACGCTGCTTTCTTTTACGCTCGGCACCAGACTTCTCCTAGTCATCTAGCCCGAACATTCGGCGCAGTGCCCCGAACTTCTTTTTCTTCTTGTTTCCTAATCCATCCACCGTCACGTCACCTTGTTCGTTATCGTATCCTGCGACCAGTCCTTGACTTGTGCTACGTCTATTATTGAGAGTAGGTCTCTCGACGGCATCCGCCGCGATGCTTTCGCCGAGTAGGTCGCCGACCGAATTTGATCGCTTCATGCTCCCATCGAAGGGTTCGCCCAACGGCCAACTTTCGTTTCGCTTTACCGAAGCCCGCTTCTGGAGCCTTGGACTGGATATATTGTCGCCGCGAATATCCTTCAACTGCTCACTGCTTCGCTCTAGCCTGGTATCACGCCTAGCGGCGCTCTCCGTAAGGCTGGAGCGTTGAATCTTGCTTGCTGGGTCTGCCCTCTTGCCAAGTCTTAGAATTCCCATTAGCGAGCTTCGCCTTTCCTTATGCGACACGGCAGGCATTGATACAGATGTATTGAACCCGCCTCGACCGGAGCGTGACCGCGTCAGAGTAGTGGTTCCGAGAGCTTCAGAATTTGAACGCGGTAGCCCTGCACGATTGACGTTGGGTCGAGCTCTTGGGCTCTGGAATGGACTAGGCATTTCGTCTTCGCTGTCGGGCAGCTCTGGAGATTCTTCGTCCACCTCAGGTACGGGGGTAGATTTTCTAAAGTCTTTTCCACCAGCGGTAGACGGGCGGAGAGTCCCCATCGAAAGCGGACGGGCCTGGTACGAAGAGCTAGGACGAACGCTTTCATCATCGCTTGAGTCGTCAAAACGACTGCGGAAACCAGTAGCTCCACCCTCATCTTCGTCGCTAGAGTCACCGAAGCGGCTGGATCTCTTAGAGCGCTTCGCAGGTGATTTAGTTGATTTGCCAAATGATGGAAAGTGTATAGCCGGGAGGAGTCTTTCTTGACTAGACACACTACTGGATCGCAAGGTATGTCTCATCATACTAGTTGGGGGCCCGCCGGTAGTAACGGCACCGGAGCTGTGTCGGAATCCAGAACCAGCCGGGGAAAGCGATCTCAAACTGAATCGTCCGGAACCCTTGGTAGCAGCATGGTATGTACCAACGGACTGTGGGCGCATGGAACTGCGAAAAGTGAACCCCCCGCCGTGTGAAGCGCGGCTCCGTTTGAAGCTGCTGTCACTGGCATCAGACCCGCGACGTTGCAATGTGGGTTTGTCGTCAGTCACAAAACTTCCAGGCTTACTTGTCGGTAGTGCTTGAGTAGCCTTGACGTTACGGGGCTGGGTTGACTTGGACAGGACGGCTGTTGGCTTCTCGCGCTGCACAGTCTGTCGTGTGATAGGCTGGCTAGCATGTGGTGTATCATGCGGTGCATTGGTATGAGATCTCATAGTCTTGCGCATTCCATCCGAGGCCTGTGCCTTTCCAGCATGTTCACTGCGTAGAGAGGTTCGCATTCGCGACTCCCTCGGTGGCGAGGTGACGACAAGCTTATGATTCGCATTTGAATTCGCCTGGGCGGTGTGATCTCTCCCCGGGTGGGCCAATATGGGTTTTTGTGACGGCGGTGAGGTTCGGCTTTGGGTTTCAGGAACCGCCTTCTGGCGCTGCATAGTCTTCCTGTTACTATTCTTTCTCATAGGAGGTGTAGCAGCTTCTTCTTGGTCACCCTCAGTAGCGGCCTCTTCGATCGCTTCACGTTCAAGCTGTAGTCTTTTCTCAGCCGTCAAGCTACGCCAAAATGCCTTTGCTCTCTCCCAGTCATTCTGATCTCGTGGTAGTTCTGGTAATGTATTGGATAACTTAGACTGAGTTTGATTGTCAATTTCGGCCTGAGCCTCAATCGTGTCCGACTCCTTTGATGCACCTTTAGACGACTCCCCATGTTGAGGAGATGAGATTTCGTCAATAGTATCTTCAACGACTGCGTTCAAAGACAAGAAACCATCTCCCTCTGCACCAAGGGGATAATCATATGCATCACTGTACACACTTGAATCGGAATCATCAGATTCGTCCACATTTATATCTGAGGGGGCTGTAGTGGCGAGCGTTGTTTGCGGTAATGTCACGGGTTGGGTGGGATGTACAGTCGCACTTGGTTCAAATATCACAGAAGAAGCACCGTTGGCAAACTCCTCGCCTTGAACATTTCTCGTGGTGTTTTGGGGATTGCCAGTGGTGTCTGATTCAGACTCGGGGAACCCCCCTGGCAAGTCAAAATCTGGATGGCCTGGTAGGTTTGCAGCTGCAGTACCGTGTTCTGGCACCCTAGGACTAGGCTGTATAACAGCAATCTCGGGAATTTCTTGGGGTGGGAGACGAATGGCACTTGGTACTCCTGCGCTCGGTTCGCTTGGTCCTTTCTCTTCAAAGGCAGTTGAGTTGTTTAACGAGGTATTTTGTGCTTCAGGTTGGGTGATTTGCGTACTAGGAGCCTCCTCTGTATCACTGGCGCCTGCGACACTATCAAGAAGATCATCATCAGAGCTTCCAATACTACTGTCCGAAATGTAGCCGCTCCCTTCGACAGAAGTCACAACCGGTGGCAAGGGTTCTCTGAATTTTGAGATATTTGGCGCGTTTCGTTGCGTTTGCTCTTGAGCAAGCATCAATCCTAAAGCATGATCGCTTGATACACCCAAGGACGCTTCACCGGGTGCCTGAGTGGTGTCGGATGTACTTGCTGGATGGACTTCTGGCGAGGATGGCGTGGTGGGCGAATGGATAGGTTCGTAAGGCCGTACGAGGGGTCGTTCTTCGATTTCTTTTGCTTTCTTCTCCCTGATACTACCAAAACTTGGTAAGGTAGGCCGAGGCTTCATAATCTCGTCGTCGTCGAGTGGAATTTCCCTTCTTTTACTTCGCCCAATGTTACTATACCATGGCCGCTTGTTTTGCTGAGGACTCGGAGGGCTAGTGGACTCCGTATCTCCTTCGGGCGCAGACTCTCCGACTACTGTTGCCATCGATCGATCGTCGAAACTAACACGAACCGATTTCTTCCTAATGGCACTTTCATCGCGTTGGTGTGGAGAAGCCCCACGAGATCCTGACACATCTGAGCTTTTGTCCGACGGCGATGCTTCTCTAGGCGTAGGGCTGGTTTGTTTGAGTGCTGATTTAATGGGCGATGCCGATCTTGGTAATGGTGTATGCCGCACCGAAAGTTTGTCGGAAGGAGTTGCTGAGAAATGAGCTTGACGAGCCGGGCTATTTGAATTTGACCGTGTCGCACTACTCCCTTCCCTAGAAAGGCCAACAACCGGTTTATTATCCACAAAAAGAGCCCTTTTTTCCTTGGCTACCTCGGGTGCTGGTTGAGCCTTCTCCGAATTGTTGCCATCAGTTGATGATTGTGTGAGCACCTCACTGCCTCCTTGGGCTGGGGATAGTGAGTCTCCAGGCTTCTCAAAGATGTACTGTCGTGTTGGAACTGCGTCTAATGCGTCGAGGACTTTCTGGGATGGACGGACTGGAGGTTCGGTCTGCTTGGCAACTGCTCTAGGCTCGTCTTGTAAGAGCGGCGCTTTGCTCCCTACGGAACGGGGCGAGGAGCTCGTGGTTGGCTGTTGGGCAGCACGTTCGGACCGCGATGGCTGGGCTTTCTCAGAGTTCTTGTGAACTTGCGCCGGTTCTTTGGATGTAGTAATGATGGCCTTTACTTCAGAATCCTCCAACAACCGAGATTCCTCTATCGTAGGTGTTCCTTCAATAACCGGCTGTTCTCGCCTCGGTAAATCGCGCACAACTGCATCGGCATCGACCGTGGTTCCCTTGATTCTTGCGACTGTCCCTTTCGTCAATTCGCTACTTTCCCTTTGAGCTCCCCTGCCCTTCTTCTTCCTTGGCTGTTTTCCCGCCGTGTTTCTAACTTGATACTCAGCGTTCTCTATTATTGGCCTTGGAACCATCCTCCTAGAATTTCGGTCGTATACCATTGGCTGATCGGATTTCGCGCTGGTCATTGATGATAAAGAGGCTCGATTTGACCTGGGAGGCGACGCGGGGATTTGGGTCGGCGGGCTGGAAAATCGCGGCTCCTGGGTCGAGTTAGGGGATGCTGGTGGTGACTGGGCATGGAATCTGGTTGGATAAGAAAAGTTCATAGATGAGCTTCTGCTATCTGGTCGTTGAGGCACAGCAGGAATTCCCTGAGGTTTTTGCAGTTGAGGCTTCTCTGTCCTCATCGGCGCATCCGATGTCCTCACGTTACTCGGATCGCCGGATGGCTCGGTGTACCATGAATGACTTCCGGTCTTCAATTTCTGTGATGCAGTTCGAAAATTTTGCATTCCTACCCCGAGAGAAGCTGACTTTTTATGGCTTGTAGGTATTTGAGGAACCGGCGGATGCTCTTCAGCCGCGTGTATTGAAGAAGCTCGATGAGGTGAAGGAGTACGAAAGGTGCGCTCCGCCATGCTACTTGAGCTCAACCTTCGTTCGAGTTGCGCAGTCGGACGCGAGACACTAGCAGCAGAAGCGCTACCAGCGGAGGAGACTGAGGAACTTCTACGCATCGTTCGTTTGGTCTGAACTTCCGCTACATTTGTGGGCGTATGAGGACGCGCTCGCAGCGCCGCTGCTGCTGCGGCTGAAGAGAGCGACCTCGTAGGTTTTTGGTTGGCGGCAGACATGAAGGCGGATGCGGCAGCTGATGCAGCATTCGGGTTCGCGGTCCTGGAATTCAGAGGCTATAGAATTTCAGGGAAGTTATTAGCATTCGGAAGTGGGAACTAAGGCGGAGACAAAGTATGATGTTATAGACAAGGACCGTCATCATAATGAGCAAATCGTCCGTCCGACCTAATGGAGAAACCCTCCTATATGCTAACCAAGCACAGAAACAAGCTGGAACCATCAAAGACATTCGCACTAGTGCTAATAAAGTACAAAGAAACACGAGTCGTGTAATTGTGTAATTATAATTCAGGACACAAGCGCTTTAAGACAGTAAAAATGCGACGACTCGATAGAAAAGTAAGAGACGGATGGGAGGGATATATGTAGGGACATCTGAAGTTTCATCTGGAGTTTTACTTACGGGATTTGGCGGCCGATGCCTTCGCGATCCGCCAAACATTTTGGATAAGTGATTCGCCGGGTCAAGGCCTGGCCCTTATCGACTATAATTGAGACCGCATGAAGAGATAACTACCTAATGTAGTAGGTAGTAAGATGATAATTAAGTATTGCGCAATAAGTTGAGTTGGTGAATTGAAGCTGGGATAAATACTTATAAAGTCTATACCAAAGAAGTTTGTTTTATTTTTTGGTTTCCCAGCGCGATGGGACAAAGAAAATAAAAATAAGGAAACTCTGGAGCTTCTCAGGAACGGGAATCCTGGGAAGTTCAATGTTAGAGGTAAGACGTTGACACTGAGCGTTCGATCCACAGCTAGTTAGCCCCACTAGCTTGGGTAGGGTTCCACTTAGCACTGCATTTGCTATGTAATGCAAGCGCAGTGAGGATGAGTTGCCGTCACCACCTACCTACATAGTACCTAGTAGTGCACTAGCAGCCTAACAGGTAAGAGCATTACCAATCTAGCACCCTACATAGAAAGTACGATGCCTACATAGTACATATGAGGTAGATGCCCAGGTAATGTATTCTATTTGTACGTGGGGTTGCCTGTCGCTTCCTCCACTCTGATATGTGCCTACATTAGTAGCAAGTACTATGTACTAGATACATATGGCACTTCATCAACTTCAAATGTTATTATATTGGTACTCTACCTTGAACCAACTTTCCTTCACATCCGGACCTCATGGCTAATATTGGAGACAACACATATTTAGATTAGTTCCGAACTAATATGATCTTATAGACATTTAAGCCAAATAGATTGAGAGCTTTGGTCTTGTCTTGTCTTGTCATACACACCAATACCTATGTACCTAACCTACATAGATCAGTCGATCCTGTCGAGTTTTTTTTCTCAGAACAAGGATATAACTGGCAAGACCAAAGAGTATGTATCTCATGGAAAGAACAGAATAGGTAAGTACGTAGGTACTAGGTAGTGTGTGTAGGTAATACCCCTGTTATTAAACATAATACTCTAAGGTGGACGGCGGGACGCCGGGATCCAACTTCAGCCGACTCAGCTTCATATGACGTCATTTGATTAGGCGATGTCTACTATGTTGGTATATTGATACCAGTAACGGATTACATGAACCTATTACACATGTGTAGTATTTTAGTATCTTCGATCTTGGATATCTACATTATATACACAGTATTCCCATCCTTGAGCAGTTGACTCAAATTTTACGCGATCTTCAAAAAATCTTATTAATCCGGGGTTTAGACATCTGGCGTATTGAAGTCTGATCATCTTAATCATCACGGTGGTCCCTGGCAGATAGGGGCATGCAGGTACCTCAGTAGGATCAATGATAGTAACACTTGAGGTACAATACATAGGAGGCATTGGATGTATGCCCAGGTGTACAATAGAGCTTATACCAATACTAACCTATAGTCCAGCACACACATGATCATGCCACATACACATACATATGGAAGTATATGTAGGTACAATACGTACATGTCATATAGGTGACGTTAATTGATAGTAGTATTCAACGTCCTATTGGCTTTATGCAGAATCAGAACCAGTGCATACGTGCTCCACGACGTTTGGCCTTCTTCGCCCAACGATTCCCGCTTCGGCCACGACAATTACTCATTTCGGTTTTACTATTTCTTATTATTGGGCATGAGTTGAAAATTCAACGCAGGGCAACTACAGGAGCCAGGTGGATTCCCTGGGGATTGTGAGGTCACGGCACTATTGTACACTAATCAATACAGACGTATGCGTTCAAGTTCAATACACTGTAACATCTACATATGTATCTGATTTGTAGACTTCTAAGTGCTTCTTATGGAAACAAAGAAGCCTGAGGGCTACTGATCGTAAGTGCCTAGTATGTGGGAACCAATGGCAATTCACATTGGAATGCTATGTCCTCCATTATAAAAAACCAACTTCCAATCTCGTGAGCGTTTGCCTCTTCAGTTATGTTGACTACCGTTTCCCTGATTACCTTCATCCATGCTGAAGCGATAGACATGATGATTAGTTGCCTGGAGCGTATACACTGGAGCATAAATTAGGAGTTGTGCCTCGGAAGCAGAAGGAAGCTCATGGCTTGTGACTGATAAGCACGCCGAGAATGGAAAATTGATGTACATGCGAGGAATGCCTCCTCTAGGACAGTCCACACAAAGCGCGGAAATCCAGCCATGACAAGCTCACCAGAAGCTTTCAAGACTTGATGCAAATGGAGGGATCCGAAAATGCAAATTAGAGAAGGCAGTGCCAAACGCATGATGCTAATGCTAGGCCACTGGATTGTCCAACAGACCGACAAACTTAGGATCGTAGCCAGACATTGGTCAATGACTAAAACATCCGTTTGGTCCGACACCACTTACTCCAACGCTTATACTATCGCGCGTATGTACGATGGTGGGAATCAGCCGAGGTATGCCTCCGTTCGGACTCTGATGTTCACAGTGATCCTCGGAGTCATATCCATTTTCCTCCTGGTCTTGGTGTGGAGTCTGATCTTCCTGGGATGGCTGACCTTGCTGCCCAGAAGAAGATGCATTGTGCCGATCAGGAGCGTTTGAGTTGTTCTTAGCAGGTACTCTGTTCGCCCTCTTGCCCTTGCGCGACTTCATTTTTGCCTTCTCTAGCAGCCTGCGTCGTTCAGCTTCTTCTCGACGTCGTCGCCGGTCCTTGATTTCATACTGCCGAATCAAGGCCTCAGGGGCACGGCCGAAGATTCGCTCATATTCGCAGAACTCACAGATCCAGATATCCTCAGGCGCTGGAGGATGGTGGTAGTTCTGATACTCGGTCTCTCGACGGCGCTGTTTGGCAGCCTGTACAAGTGAATTTACACGACGCTTCGGCTTCTTGGGCGGTGCGTTAGCTTGGGTCGTTCCCTTAGCTGCACTTTCGCTATTCGTATTGACTCCCGACTGCAAACTCCCGGATCCCATCAATGGGGGTACTGAGCTATTGTGAATCTGAGTGCCTCGGGGTTTGATACCATTGTATTGATCTCGGTAGTCAGCTGAGAGAGAGGACTGGTGCATATGATTTAAACCACCCATGTCAGAAGGTGTAGGATCGGATCCAGGCCACGAAACTGGATTCTGAGAATCGAATGTGAATGTAAACTGTGATGTTGGACTAGATTTTGTAGTGGTTTCTTGTTGTAGAAGACTAATATTCTCCTGGCCCGACGGTGTTGCGAGTTTCTCGGCACTGGCAATAGCACTAGAGATGATTCCGGAATTTTCTCCTGTTATGCCACGATATAAGGTTAGCAACTAAGTCTTCTGAATAATCCTATGTTGTCGCTTGCTTGCTTAGACATGGATAGAAATACGAAGCATGAAAGCAATGTTTACTCGTTGGCTTGACAAAATAAAGAGAGCGAGAGGAATTGGGAAAAAGTAGGAGAAGCAAAGGAAGGGGGAGAAGTAAGAAATTCAAGATAGGATATGAGGTCGGAGTTTGCGCGCTTCATAACGTACCTGCGGCAGGTGGTGATGGATACTGGATACCACCAGGTCTAAGCTTGGTAGAGGTCCGGCTTCCCAAACTACTGTTAGGATCTGAGAATCCTCTCAAAGGGCTCCTGCCATTGCGCATTCGACCGTACCTTCCTCTGCCGGGTCCGGATATTCCTTGCCCATTCACAGCGGAACCTCCTGACTGATAATATGATGCTGCAGTCATTCCCGACGTATCCAAAGATCCTTCATCGCCTGCTGATGGAGGTGATGACACTCCTAGCGCTCCAAGCTCATTCAGCACATGCGTCCCATTCAAAATGGTTTCGCCAGCAGTTGGGATTTTCCTCTTCTTCTTATTGTTACTATTTTCGAAGGAGTCATAACCGTCTGCAGAAGATGCGGTTGAAGGTGGAGCTTGCGGGTTCGGTTGCCGAGGTTGACCTTGTCGGAGAGGGGAACGAGTCGCGTTTCCGGAAGTATCGTGGAGTGGTCGCGAGATAAATGTCCGGCGGGCCTGGCCAATCAACAAATTGCTATTGTTTTCGGCACCCAATCCATTTCTGCGTACGCTTGCTTCTTGGCCTAGCTCGGCTACATTCTCTCGATGTGCTACATTTGGGGATTCGACTCCTAATGACACCAAATCATCCTTGGTATTGTAGGGGTAGACGAAAAGTGGTGCTGTAGTCTGAGGCGCAGGCGGGTACTGAATGCTGTCGGCCACACCTGGCGATAGTCGCTCCCGTAGTCGGCGCTTAGGAAGTGGTCGGATAGGCCGGTCTGGGAAGACGGACGAAGAAGACTCTGGAGACATGTTCTCTGTATGGACTGCTTCAGGACCACATCGAAAGATTGTTAGCCACAGAGCCTTTACAGTAGAAGACGAAAAGCACGAAGACATCGTGTAGGTAGTAATTAAAAAAAGGCAATGGAGGGGTTCATTGAAATTATGATGCGATAGTGTTTGTGAAGGGTTCTGCGTTTGGGAAGAGCATTCTGTAAATTCTTCCCAAAAAAAAACCCATGAGAACATGATTGAGAAGGAGAGAACCTGAGTTGCAAGTCCGAAATCAACAGGTCCAACCGGTAAACCTCATCCGCAGACAAGTGTCTAACAGCCAGGAGGGGAATCGAGGCCTGCAAGGTATTCCACACTAGGGGGGGCAACATACCCATCACATCCCGCTATTACAATCGAAGTTTCTGACAGCTCAGCCGTCTCCTGAGGTTGCTTTGCTAGCCTCGTCTATTCAAAGTACACTCGGGATTATTTACGCGATGAAGCTATCGTATTGAATCGAAATGGGCTCGGCAGCAGCGAAGACACACGTTTGGTTTGTCCGTCGACAATCTTGTCAAAACAATCCTCTCCTTTTCTATAGATTGATAACCATATTAACACATGATTTCCAATTAAGAATGCAATTCTGTCAGAATAGTAGCTTTAAGTCCAACTAGACAGTGTAATTAAGTCCCCCGCAGGTTATCACCGCCGCCCCTGAAAGTAAGGAACAGCATTGAAAGAGGGCATTTGTTATCTATACATACCTGAATAAAGAACAGAAATATGGCAACTCCAAGCTAGGTAGTAGTTGAGGTGTTGGTAGTGGTTGGTAATAATGATGGTGGGTGGTGGGTTGTTGGATGACCAATGCGGCCCACGACGACTTTCGGGGACGTAGGTAAGATAGGGTAAGTACGTATTCAAGACGGGCTGCTCTCTTTTCTCGCTAAGGATTTATTGTACCCAGAGAGGATCCAGAGAGGATGAGGTAAATCTTGTGCAGGAAACTAAGAAACGGTTATGCTGATACGATCGTATGCAAAGATATCGCAGAAAGCAAGAGCAACGACAGTTATCCTTGTTGTGATTGTTGTTTTTTGATGTTTCTAGAAACGTCAATGTTCGTTGGTGTTGGGTTGGGGGGGGACTAGATAGACATTGAAATCAGATGGATGTTCAATGTTCCAGTCTCTCTATGAAATTAATAACCAGTTGAGTGACCCTTGGGAGATCTCGGCAACTGCTGGTTAAGTAAGTATGTAAGTACGTATTGTGCAATTGTAAAAGGTTGGTAGGCATGTAATAATGCCATGTATAATAGTAGGTAGTAGGATAGGTATGTTAGGTACTTACAGCGTACGTAGAAGGGTAGAAGATCAGTTGTGCTGGCGAAGTGTAATTGACTGCATATGTGAGGGATGACAGCCCACTGTGCCACAGAAAATAGTAGAGATTGTAGCAGTACGAAATGCATGTGTCTCACGAACCCTAAAGCCTCCTAGATATATTTAAATTTGCCTGGTTTCACACTATTAGTAATTTAAGCAGGAAGTCACGGTACTTATTCAATCAGGGCATGTAACCTGAAAGTTAGATTTAGCTATCATGGATCAATCAACCCGGGTGGTAATTATGTATTATTCTGTTTCGTCTGTGCAGGTACGGGATTATCCCACCTTACCATTCATTACATATGCATTAATCCAGTATGTATGTCTTCCTTCTCCTCCTTCCCCTCCACGCGCGTAGACCCTAATTGTCATCCGTTACTACTGTAAACTACATTAGTAGGTAAATACATATATAATACATACATATTCATAATCATTGAAACTATTTATGTGTGCTCCCAAATTCCGCTGGTTTATTCAATGTTTAATGCAATTCTCACTCAATTCCACCTTGTTTCTCTATGTCACGTCTTTGTTTTGGTTTGGCTATGTACTGTTGCACATGCTCGAATGAATGCATACATAGGTAACTATACATACACATCGTATATCATCATCGTCGTCATACGTATTACAAGTACGTACCTACCTATTATTAACATAACCTGGAATTGATCAAATTGAAATTCCCCATCCAGTGCATTAGGTAATGAAATGTGCGCAATTACATTATCCAGTGGTAATTGGGCAAAATACTGTATAAATCTAAATATTCTGTACGGTGCCCCGCGTTCACTTCTATCTATATTATGTATATATGTATAGGGCAGGTGGGCAATGACAGAACAGACCGATGGAAATCCGACACAGGTTCGGATCAATTATGGGAATTGGATGTTAGATGCTACATAATATACATATGTACCACTTACAGTATGTAACTAAATGGGTCCAAAAAACCTTGAAGCTAGAAGCTAAGAAATTAGCCCCAAAAAGGGAAGGAAAGGAAAAAAAGAATTGGAACTACGGGACCTGTAACGGTTCTCGGGCCCATGCTCCTTCTTTCCCCCCCCTGCTCCCCTGTTAATATTTTTTTTGGTAGTTGGAGGTTGCAGCGTCGCTACTGCCAGTCGCTGGTCGCGCGAGTCTGCTGCCCGCGCCGGGCGAGGACCAGGACCAGTGCCAGTGCCAGTGCCAGTTCAAAGTTGAGCTAAGGAAATAAAATACAAAAATACATACAAAATACATAACCTCAGTGCTCTAGGCTAACTACCTACCTAGTGCTGTGTAATACTTTAGTACCTAACCTAATACCGAATACCTGCTTAATACTGCTAATGCTACTAGTAATGCAATGTTGCTCTACTCTCTCCAAAAAGTGACCCTCTCTTGCTCGTCTTCACCAACACCTCTTACAGTACTTCCCCTCTATTACTCTTTTGTCTTTTTCTTTTCCAAAGCTACCGCAACCTTTGCAAACATCGAATTCCAGTCATGATAGTCTTCGAAGTATACTTGCGATGTTATTATCCTCTGACCTCTGACTTCGTGTAGCCAGGAATCCTCCCAAGAAGCTCCAGTCTTTGCTCGCCCTGGAAGCCTCTTCTTCCATCTTAATCCTCATCTTTTCCAACCACCTCCGCTCTTCCTCTTTGTCGCGGCCAATCACCTACAACTACTTACCTACCTAGTACTCTAATCTGTTATTCGACTTTACGAATCTCTCATACAATTTCATCTACCTCAACCGCTGTCGAGCTCAATCCTCTTTTCGCCTACCAAACTTCCTCCCATACTCCTACTCAATCCCAATCCGACGAAGTCGCCTGCCTACACTATAAGCGATGGCTGGTGCTTCTCCGACTAGACGTTCCTCCCGTGCGCGAACGACTCAATCACAATCACATAATACGTCCAGTGCTTCTAGTGCATCGGGTCGTGCTGAGCGAAGCACAAGGGCGTTTACTAAAACTGGTTCGCCTCAAAAATCGACGGGCAGTGGGTCTCTGTCCTCAGAACCTCCCGAGGACTCGACACCAACCAACGAAGATACTATCCTACGCCGACGAAGTACGCGCGGGAAAGACGACGATCGCGAAAAACAAACTAAAGTAGAACTACTTGACATGGCAACCGCTGGCGACGAAATCCAAGAAGATGACGAAGCTGTCCGTTGCATCTGTGGGCACGATGAATACCCAGGACCACCGCCCTTCGATGAGGAATCGAAGCATAATCTTAAGGACTCAATTGACCATGAGCGGATCTTTGCTATTGAGGTGACAGATGATATGGCTGGCTTTTACGTGCAATGCGAGTTCTGCAACACATGGCAGCACGGCGCTTGTGTTGGCTTTGCAGAAGAATCCAATCTCGACGACATCCAATACTTTTGCGAAAGATGTCGAAACGATTTACATAGAATATATACAGCAACCAATGGGTAAGTGTTGTCGTCGAGTCTTTAGATGCTGAAAAAAATAATGCAGAGCAGATTTTGAGGCCGGTCGCATTGGTGGTTCCTCAGCTGCGGCGGAGTTGCTGACGGTCGCGCTTTTTTGCCGATCCTGTCTCTCCAACTGTCTCTTCTGTCTCTTGCCCTCCCAAGCCCGACTTTCTTTTCTCTAACATCCGACTTCAATTACCTTACTAATATCATGTCACCCAGTCAAAAATACTCGATATTTCTTCCTATCCATCGGTCTTCCCGAGCCGTTTCGCGAGCCACTTCTACGGCCAAGGATGGTGCGCAGTCTCCTCAAGACAATTCTACTAAAAGCTCACGTTCCTCTGTAGCAGCGCATACCTCGAAGCGGCGTTCTACCATGAATAGCCGTGATGCTGCCTATGATGAAGAAGAGCAACTGCGCCGAGCGATTGAAGCAAGCAAGGAAGATGCCATTCCCGAAATTACGGAACCTCCCCCAAGGCGCCCCAAGCGAGGCAGAGATGATAGTGAAGAGTATGTTTCCAACACAGTTTCTAATGGCCCAGCGCCGTAGCTGACCCAATACATAGAAAAGTCGAAGCTATCAAACGACAACGAACAAATTCCAAATCACCATCTCCAAAAGTTGAGAGACTTCAATCGGCTCCGCCCGAGGAGTCGGAAGATGAGTCTATCATGCGGAATGGAAGCTCCAAAAGATCACGAAATGCAGTTCGGAACCAGCGCGAAAAGGCCGAAAGGGACGAACGTCGTGAGGAGCAAGAACGTAAACGAGCTGAAGCTGCTAATAAACGAAAGGGTCGGGCTGAACGCCGGAGAGCTGATGGTGAGCCTCATCTGATATAACGAGAGAAATGTGATTGCTAATGCACGTACACCTAGACTCCGACCCATCTGAAGAAATACCATTGGCGGTTCGTGCCGCTGCAAACAGGGCAACAGAATCAGCCCAACCCCCAGAGCCTCCTCTATTGATACAACCCCCTCCCGATTCACCTCCTACAGTCCCAGCCCCTACCAGCACGCATAAGAAAAAGGCAAACAACCAAAAGAAAAAAGGCAGGAATCAATATACTAAAGACCGTGATAACCGCGATCATGACGAGTCACCAGCGAGATCAGTATCACGCGATATCACAAGAAACGCGGACGAAAACGGCACGTCTCATACGAAACTCGCTCAGGAGAGTAGCGGCAAACAAAGCAAGTCGAAAGGGGGCATGAATTCAAGGATTACTATGACGGATATGAAGAGGCGCGCCAATAATATCCTAGAATATATCACTCGGACACAGGTCGAGTTAGCAAGCGAGCCGTTGTCAGAAGCTGTAGTAGCTTCTCAACAAAATGGCACGCGTGGGGAACCCATCAATGGTGTTCCTTCGATCAAGGTCAACGGTGCCAGCCAAAAGAATGATGGCATCTCTACGAACTCGAATGGCACGACAAGCATCGGCAGCAACGGCCATAATCTACCAACTGAGAAGTTCAAGGAGATGTCTTGTATTGAAATGATGGATATACTGACTCGAGATTTGGTGAAATGGCAGCAAGAGTTCACTCCGTAGTGTGAATTCTTCTCTATTTTACCATTGGAATCTCCGGCGTTATAAGGGGTTGGCTTCTGGTACGCTCCAGGCTTTATATCCGTCTGCATCTACCCGGCGTTATTTGGGTTCGGACGAAGGAGTTTGGAAGAGATCGAATTCTCTTCAACGAACAAAAAGTTCTACCTTGTACTTTTTCTTTCTTTCTTTCTTTTTTCTCCCCTTTTCTAGTGTCTAGAATTGGCTGTGCTAACAACAAAATGTGTGTTGAATGGGTTGGCGGTGAAGTGAGTTT
This sequence comes from Hypoxylon fragiforme, assembly GCF_022984875.1. Taxonomy (NCBI): domain Eukaryota; kingdom Fungi; phylum Ascomycota; class Sordariomycetes; order Xylariales; family Hypoxylaceae; genus Hypoxylon; species Hypoxylon fragiforme. The sequence goes on along the minus strand of NW_026054763.1, from coordinate 2,402,149 downwards.
TGGAGCTCGTGTTTTCTCTCCCTTTTTTCCCTCAAGAAAAAGTATGAATCCACACTATGAGGAGACCACAATACCACCAATATTATCTATGGTGGAACAGATGGGATGGACAAGGATCTCTGAGGTATCTCCAGGCGCGATGTTGTATCTACAATATACCCCGATAGCTATATCACATTATAGCGCTTTTTTTGTTACTACTGTAAATGTACATACATAGGTGTGTTGTACAATGACTGACTACTACATGCTTTACCAAACACATTGGAATTTTTAATTGTATATGGATCTCCGATTTATTTACTCTTGGTATAGGTACATTAATTCATAACCTGTGATATAGCACTGAGCGCCAAACTTTTTTCTTTTTTTACGTCCGGTCCACGCTCATAAGTCATAGTTATCCAAAGCTTCACCGAGAAAAAGTATGGCCGATAACTCATACTATCCCTCCTCCCTTGGCAGCTCCTCTCTTCGCCGCCTGCTTCTCCTTCCTAGCCTCCTTGATGCGTTTCCGAGCTTGGTTCATGCTTACCGGCCCATCCGACTCCCCGCGCGCATCCTTCAGCGCCCTCGCCCGCAGCGCCGTCTCGCTCACCTCGTCGAGGCCAAAGCGGCCGACGAAGCCGCCGCGCCACTGCTGGACGATCCAGTCGGCGGCCTGGACGATGTTGGGGAGGCCGCCCTTTTCGAGCTTACCCGTGCGCAGGGCGATGTTCTCGAGGAAGACGAGGGGGTCGTTGGTCGGGGCGCTGAGCTCGCCGTACATGGTCGGGTCGCGTAGGTTCATCTGGAATAGTAGGTAGTCGGCGATGGTCTCGGCGGGGACCAGGCCGTCCTTGACGCACCCGACGAGCGAGAGCTTGAGCATCGCTTCGACGTCGCTGACGTAGGGAACGAATACACCGGGCGCGTCGACGACGAAGACGCCACTGTCGATCCCTGCCGCGGTGTCCTCCGGTATCACCCGCACCGGTGTGCTGAGCTTGCGCGTCACGCCTGGCTCGGCGCCTGTGCGAGCGGCATTGGGCAGCTCGGGCGACATGCCGACGCGCCGCAGCACGTTCAGCAGGCTTGATTTGCCCGAGTTCGGCATCCCGACCACCATGGCGCGCAGGCCCGTCAGCGACTCCGCGGCCACGGCACGCTGCTTGATCGTCTCGATCAGCTGGTTGATCGACCGCAGGTTGCTCTGGTCCGTGAACACGACCGTCGTCCTGGCGGGGCCCCCCTCTGCATCTCTGTCTTGCTCCTCTCGCCGTGATGACTTTGGTCGTCTTGCGCCGGGTTGTATTTCCCACCCATCTTCATTGTCCAATTCATCCTCTTGCTCCTCGCTCGCGAACACACCGCTGCCGGTAAGGCGCCCGGCGTGGAAGTCCCCCAGCAGCTGCCGCTGCTCCTTGAGGACGCGCTGGCGGTTGCCGCCCGGCGCGAGGAGGTTGGACTTGGTGTACACGATGATGCGGTCGCGGCCCGCGAGGGCGGTTTCGAGGAGCGGGTTCGCGGAGGTTATGGGGATGCGGCTGTCGCGGCACTCGAGGATCAGGCTTATGCTGGAGAGGATCTTGCGCATGGAGGCGAGGGCGCTGACGTGGTGGCCGAGGTAGTAGGAGCGCGGCAGCGAGGACGTCACTTCGAAGACGGCGCGCGGCGTGAAGATGCCGCTCTTGGCTGCGGTGGAGGCTGCGGCGCCGGCGGAGCGAAGGGGCGCGGCCATTTATTTTGCGACTAGGTACTACGGCTACTAACTTGGTAGTCTAGTTCGAGGAGTCGAGGCTTGTTGTTTACGGCGGCCGGGGGGGTGTGGAAGTTGTTGTTGCGCTGGCGTTGATTACCATCGTGCGCATATACTATCCATTGTTGGGTGTTCGTGAAATAATTATGATATCACGAGCTTTATTATTAGTTTGCGCTTCGCTTGATTAAGCTTTGTGGTAATAATAGATGATACTAATAATGATGTACCTATAGTATTGTTGGAGAAATCTCGGCTTCGGTTCGGTCAGCCTCGCCGGAGAAAAAAAAAAGATAGTTATCATTAAAGTTTAGTCAGAGCTTCAGCCTCGTAGGAGGTGGGTGCAGGGGCCCAGCTCAGGGACACAAGGAGGGGCGATGACGCACATCATGGCAGGGGTTATGGGAAGTG